>NC_051120.1:4947021-5592651 GCF_014839805.1 Manduca sexta | reverse complement strand
CTAAAAAACTTCTGGAAGTTACTCAATATTCATTTGTCGTTCGTTATTCCTAAACTGTTGACTTTATGCGAATTAAAATGGAGACTTCCCTAAGTTCAAATTAGCCCTTTTCCTTTGTAATACACATTATTTTTCTTTAAAGCACTGAATATATGATTCTTCTATATACGAGTGTGTATAGACAAACCCTACATCGCACTATTTACAATTTAAGAGTTAATTTGAGTGAAAATGCATGAAAATAAAAAGAGTACGAAAACGCGTGACTACGATCAATCTATCTTTAGAACCAAATTATTATTAGTCTCATATTGATATCCACAGGTTTAAATTAGGACTTTTAAGTATTCAATTTTAAAATAGTCTAACCCCCTTATTTATAGACGTTTTTTTTTCTAAGGACGGAGTAAAGCTGTGATAACAAGTCTGTTTCTCAGTGCTGACTGCATGGCAGCCTTCGCAGTACGTAGATATACACAACGGCCCTATGGCTACGCACTACGAAGGCTGCCATGCCGTCAGCACTGAGAAACAGACTTGTTATCACCACTTTACTCCATCCTTAGTCAAAAACATGTATGAATAAGGGGGTAAATTTCCTCAGATACTTTTACTTTATAAAAATATATTAGTAATACAAAATCAAGACCTGAAACTTCGAACGGACCCCTAAACTTTATGGGTCTACATCAGAATTTCATAACACAATGAATAAAACATAGTTGTGCTCATAAAAATTACAACCATAGATTATAAAATTAAAAATATGACGTAATAGATCATACAATGTTATTCAAAAGAGACGTGACGTTTACATTATTGCCATATTTAACGATTTAACGTCAATGGACAAAGTGTTGCCAGTTTATTGCGCTAAATAAATCATTGGTATCGTAAATTGACTGTTCGTTCTCCGTTTATGATGAGAAAACGTTTTGAATTGGGCTTTATTGTATTTTTACATGTGGCGGTTGAAAGTGGCTGATTTTAATAGTATTGGAGTTTAAATCTATGTTAACTGTTAGTTTATAGCATATACTATGTTGCAGTTTTTATAAATACTTTCATAGGCAAGGATTAGTTTAAATACCATTATATATGTCTATTTCTATTGTCAAGCGTCGGTGTAAAATCTGTTTTTTTCAGCTCGACACATATTTTTGCCAGTGTAATTTTTGGATAAGACAATTTTTTTTTTTGACTCATCGACTGCGTACGCTGAATAATTTCGGGAGCATCGACTTTCGTAACATCAGTCATCAATTTAAACCGTACCAAGTATCAACAGTAAAACGGACCGATCAGATATTTTAACAAGCTCACAGATTCCTTTTGATTGATTAACTTTTATCATTGCTGAGTTAGTCTTTTTTTATTGCATTGAATAGACGAGCTTGCCGTTTGCCTGAAGGGAAGCGACACAACCGCCCATAAACAGTAGAAACACTATCTAACAATACTTTGCATTGCAAAGTATTGTTCGGTATTCCAGTGCGCTCGCCATCCTGAGACATGAGATGTTAAGTCTTATTATGTCCAGTAGTTACACTGGCTACTATGTCCGTCAAATCGAAATACAACAGTGACTACACACTGCTGCTTGGCAGCAGAAATAGGTATTGCGGTGGTACCTACTCAAGCGGACTCCCACATAATAGAGACCTATTACTAGTGCCTCGGTGGCGTAGTTGTATTGCATGTCCGGTACAATAGCGCTCTGAGGTCCTGGGTTCGAATCCCGGGTCGGGCAAAGTGATATTTGGGTTTTTCTACTCAGTATCAGCCCGGAGTCTGGAATTTGTGGCCGATATGGCGATAGGCT
The DNA here is from genome assembly GCF_014839805.1 of Manduca sexta. NCBI lineage: Eukaryota > Metazoa > Arthropoda > Insecta > Lepidoptera > Sphingidae > Manduca > Manduca sexta. Next base: position 5,590,829 of record NC_051120.1, on the reverse strand, counting down.
CGCCCCCTATCACATCATGGGACGGAACATAATTGGCGAAAAGTGGGTGCCTTGGTTGCGCCTCTGCATACCCCTTCGGGGATAAAATGCGTGATGTTATGTATGTATGTATGTATTACTAGTATAATTAAAAATCTCAAAGCAAAGTTTATAATAAAAATCATCATCAATCGTACCCACCTAGGCGTACTCTCTTATATGAGAGACCTACCAGTAATGAGATCTTTATTGAAAACCGCCGTAGCAGAATCAATTATCATTCATTACACCACAACTATCGATCGTAAAATTATAAAACAAAAGACGACCGATAACGATGACGAAAGACTCGTAACAAACATAATGAGTCGATGTGAGCCTTATGTTTGCTTTAGATAAGGGTTCAGATTGTATGGCACAACTTATAAGCTAAGGCGGCATGTAATTATAAGAAAGTTTAGGAAATGTTGAACGGATTTGAAAGATCTTACGCTGGATTCATGTACAGAATTTTTATTCCGGGGCTTGTATACCATATTGTATACTTGTGAAAGATCAGGAAATCAATCAATTGGATCACTTAATCTTAATTCTTACTGATATTATAATAAAGCGAATTCTTGCGAAAATGTTAGGATTTATTGGGATGAAATTTGGCACATGGTTAGATGTTCTTTTCTTGAATTAGCGTAGAAGCTTAAAATTATTTATATTAATATATTCGAATATTTATTTAATTACTGGCGTCGACGTACGGATGATTTTATCGACCACTTTCACCACATTGATCTAGAGACTGTCGTAATGGAAAAGGCTTTTCACGTTTGAGTGATTAAATTCACTAAAACTTTTCTCCACTAATCTTAATATTACGAAGAAAATCCCCTTTTTATCGCTGCCAGTACATAATTTTTCTCTACTAATCTTAATATTAAGGAGAAGATCTCCTACTTTCTCGCTACCAGTACACAACTCAGACCAAATATAAATAGATAATAAGCGCATGAGCCAACGAAAGCTTAATAAAACGTGTAATAATTGTAGGCTGTATTCTTATGTGTATAGTTTGTAAACTCGATAAGGGACTCTTTGTTCCCAGTTTGTTGCCTTATGAATCATTGAACTATATATCATTTGGATAAGTCAAACTATGATGATATGTAAGAGGAGTAATCATCTCTCGTCAGTTGACATGCTATCTAGATCTTAATATCAAAGGCAAACGGGTCACTTTTCTGTGCCAGTAAAAAAAAACTTAAATGATTACACTGCAAAGCTTACTTTTGCAGGTTTGAGAGGATTTTAATTTAAGATCCTTCGCAAAAAGAGGCTATCTCAATCATCATCGATTTATTTAGTATTTAATTAACCTTTATTTTTTATTAATTATGATTACTCACCATCAAAAATACTTACTATTTTATCTTCTAAACGAAAATAAAACTTAAATTCAAAGTTACACAATATATTTTGTTACACAGTATTTCAAATTACATATTAACAAGAACAAGGTGTGGCACATTACAAACCAACAATAAATAAAACAATGATATGTCACAGTTTGAAAACACTTTATAATTATTTATTGTTCCACTGAGTTACTTGCTAATGGACGCATAATATATGCTAATTGCGGACACGGAAACCTTGTAATTATTGTGCATAAATAATGTTCTATTTGTGCGATAAATCTGGAGCTTTTAGGAAACATTAGTATAAAAAGAATATACCACTCCCTAAATGAGTCAACAAAGGAATGAACAATGTATTTTATTTTTATACCCAAAAGTAAAATGAGTATTGTCATAAATTATTTTAAAGGAATATTATGTATGCATATTCGGCACGGAGATAGCCTAGTCGAGAGTGGAACGGACTGCCGAGACCAAAACGCAAGATCAAATCCCAAGGGCGCACACTGACTTCTAAAATTATGTGTATTTTTCCTGAATTATCGCTTGCTTTAACGGTGAAGGAAAACATCGTGAACAAACCTGTATACCTGAGAAGTTCTCTATAGGAATTTTGACGGTGTGTAACGTCTGCCAATTACGCAATAGGCCAGTGGATTTAGACCTCGTAAAAGAGGCCCAGCTGTAGGACGGTATTCTAATACAGGACTAATATTATTATTATTACCAACCAAATCTTTGCATTATGTAGGGCTCGACTGCGTTCGTCACCCTAAGACGATATTAAGTATCATCATGCCCAATAATTTTGCCGGTGCAAATATCCTGCAACAAGGAACACAAGAGTGTATGTACACTGTTACTTGCCAAAAATGGATGTGGGTACCCAGATGGATCCGTACGAGAATCCTACCATCAATATTAAAGTATATTTTTATTTATATACCCTTTCCAAGATATCCTCCTGTATATGTTACCATCATATTTCGTCAAAGGATACCATTTCGGAGTTTCAGATGGTATGAATTTAAAAGCTCCAAGTATAATACATTGCGACACTCGTCAGTTTAAAGCTAGATTATAAGAGTAGTGACCCTATTTAAATAGCCAAAAGTGGAGGCAGATGACCTAGTTTATATTGATCCGAAACGCATTAACGAATCTTTAATTTCATACAGTTTTCCATAAGATAGTATGATGGTCGAGCCAGGGTTGCAAACAAAACTTTTTGAACCTGGTTTGAGAAGTTGATGGTAGGATATATATATCTGCAGGGATAGAGACCCCATAGACAAGGTGTAAAACCCGTCATAGTAACTCACATACATATGTAGAGTTCCAGGATCGGACTGTGTGTGTCCTTAATCAAGCTTAGCATTACGTCCGCCTATGTACAATACTTAAATATATGTGAAGTAATAACAAATATAAAAGTAATATCCGATTTCAAACAGGCCGGCATAATTGTATCGACTGGCAAGGGTAATCACCTCTTGTCAGTTCACAGCTATCTGGACCCTGCTCCGCTTACCATCAGAACCCATCCATCTGCACGAGGTAATTTCCTTTTCGCGTAAAATAAAAAAAACACTAGCTCCATCATTCAAAAGTTACAGCAGCAACCATGAATCATTTTCAGCTCCATTCTACTATAAAATTCAAACGCACACTGGTTCTATTTCACATTCACAGACAATATGGCGATATAAAATTCCTTTGTGTTACAAGAGTCAGTGAGTCATCCACTCGCCATGCGGGCGATGGTAATTACGGAAAAATTATGGAAACTCATCGTTTTGCACTATAAAGGGTATGGGAAATGTGCTGTGCAATTATTGTGTTGCGTATTAGTATTGACAGAGAAATAATTGCGTGTTTATATGTCAGGATTATGTTTTGTTTGGTTCTTGGCTTGTTTTTTATTCTGGAAAAGTATAGGCTGCAAGACTTTTTTTCAAATAACATTTATTGTAATGTAATTAATTTTTAATTCACTTTAAGCTACCAGAAATAGACGTAGGATAAAATATTTTCAACAATATGTTAGGTAATACAAGTTTACCGACTTTAAAATCTATGGTTATTCCTTGTAAAGTGTGCTCCTTTAAAAACCTGTCATTATGGCGTTTAAACAAAATATTTTTTCTACATATCACCTATACACCAACTATTAGTTCCACTAAATTTTAAGGGATGTCTCAAATTTGCCACCGACCCTATGCAAATGAAAAATACCAAATTGTGGTTTAAATAATATTCTTTCACATTATCACCTCCAAAATTAAACCGAAGCTAATAATGCAAGTCGTGAATATTTAACCCCTTTTCAATGCATCGATACTGACGCGAAGTATGATCATTTGTGTAGCACCCTTATCTTCAATTATTCACCTTATAAGCTTTACTTAAGGGTTCAAATTGCCTTGTTTGCATCTTTTAAAAAATCAGACACGTAACTAATCGATGAACGATGGGCGCATTGTTAATCGCAGGTGTTCGAATGATTTGGAGTTTTTTTGTCCGCGTCGGTGCGTGCAACGGCCCACTGTGCAACGGTATTGTCATCCTATACAGGGTTAATGTTTGGGTGTCTACGTCTGTTTTAGTAAACAGTTATTAATATGTTTTTTGTTGTCATTATCTTGATTTTATAATAAGAAACGTTCTAAGAAAAAAATCAAAAAAATGCGCGGAAAATTAGAAAACTTAACGAAAATATTAATTTTATATTTTTTGAAATAACTGTCAGCGATTGACAGAATGCGCGTTGCAAATTCATAGTCAAGACGGGACGTCTGTCGGGTCAGCTAGTATCTTTAAAAAAGCAAAATATTCATGGACGTATTAAAATGTCAGTCTACAAAATTTTCTACTACGAAAGCATGCGACACAATACATGTGACAGTTTCCTTGCTTCTTTGCATTCCTGATTCATATCTAGCCGTCCCGCCTAATCCGTACGGCGTTGGTAAATGAGTATTATATTCCTTACCAGACAGCGGTGACACGCGAATCTAACAATAGAGGGTAGTTTCACAAACAATAGAGACTTTGCATGTACAGTTGATGTGCAAAAGTGTTTGGAGTTAAATGTTATGGATATTGAAACATGTGATTATTATGTTAATACCTATATGATGCAATTAGGTTTCATATTCTTTTAAAATTAATGAAACTTTTTTTGCTGATAAAAGATAAAAGTCTGATTATATTGTCCCTATATAAAAATAGTTTATGTCCTTCCCAGGGTGTCAAACTATCTTCATACCAAATTTCAACAAAACCCATTCGGTAGTATTTGAGTTTATAGCGTGACAGACAGACGCGACGAAGAAATTTGCTTTATAGTATATAAGGATACAGTTAAAAGTGTCTCATAAAGTTATAAGCGATAGCGATAGATTAGCGAAACCTTGAAGTGATTTTCCCGCGACAAAAAAAGACCACTTAGGCGACGCATTCAATATCACATCAAACATCTTCTTTACCCGGTTATACCTTACCTATACACCAGTGCATATCACTCAGCGTGCATTTGGCTGCAATATTCATTAACCGCTCACAACTGCTATTAATTCGCGCCGGCATTGACGTGAGCTATTGTACTAAGGTGCTGTGATGTTACATTATTGTTTTGATGGCTTTAGGGTTGGGGATGCATTTGTATCGCAAAATGTTTACTGTAATTTTTTTTATACGATTCTTGATAGAGATAATGTCTTAGATATGAGGAATACTATAAAATATGGGAATAAGAAATGCCTGATTTTTTTATTGCTTTGAATGACGAGACGAGCTTACTGTTCGCGTGATGGTAAGCGATACGAACGCTCATAAACAGTAGAAACACCATCCATTACCTTTAATTACAAAGTATTTTTCCGTATTCCACTGCGCTCGCCATCCTGAGACATGAGATGTTAAGTCTTATTATGTCCAGTAGTTACACTGGCTACAATGTCCTTCAAACTGGAACACAACAGTGACTACACACAGCTACTTGGCGGCAGAAATAGATATTGTGGTGATACCTACTCAAGCGGACTTCCACATACGAGAGACCAACCACCAGTATAATAAAAAATCTCTCAAAGCAAAAAAATGTAAATCGCCATCTATTAGGGCAAGCCAAAAACATTCGTAATACCAAGCACAAAACAATACTTTCGCGTATCAAAGTGATTATTGTATAGCATAGTAACAATGAATAAATTCCTCGATAATGTCAAGTCTGAAGAATTCAGTATCAAGATCTTGACACTGTAATGTAAATATAGGCAAATGTAAAATGCTCACAATACTGTAACGTGATAAACACTGTATCCTAAACGTGACTACACGTCCATCGTGATTAGACGTATGATTTTAAACGAATATGGTAGATATTTTATTAATCTCTTGAAGAGAAGATTTAATAATTGAAATATGATTTGTTTTCTTAAGTTTACGCGAATGTTAGACATCGAAATAGAACTAGTTTTGGGGTTCTATAGCTCTATTATATTAGGCTTTATTATGTTATAATTTTCTCTCAACATTTCGAAGGCTTGCCATCATGGTCTCGGGGCGGACCACGATTGATCACAAAAAGTATGGTTTACTGAATACTAAGTAAAAGTCACTGAAAACCATATATTGCATTGGTTTTCAATGGAGAAACACTATGAAATATTTATCGATTTGTAAGTAAAAAATACATTTTTATCAACATTTAATTAAATTTTTATAATTTTGCGGAACTATTAAAAAAACCTTAGGCTTAATAAGTAATCGATTTCATGACTTCACAATAACATACTAGTGTTTACAATTTAGAATATTCTTTCATTTTGTTTTATAAAATATTATTTTATTTGTGCTAATATAAATAAATACTATCAAAAGTAATAAAAAATAAACATCTCGACTAGGTTCAAGTAAAATTCTCCACACTGCCTCAACCCTACAAAAGCTGAACTAGCAGCTTTGTGCGGTATCCAATGATTAATTGCATCTATGAAGCGTTGGTAATTACCGGCTCTGGCGTGGCCGCGTGAAAAACTACTGAAAATACCGCTGAAAACTGAAAAGTTTAATTAAATTGATACGTTAAAATGACTGGGGCGGACCGCCTTTTGGTTGTGGGGCTAATGGAATGGCTTATCATTAATTTTGTATTGGCTTTTTGTTTCAATTGCTCAATGTGTGAACTCTGGTATACCTGGTTTGTTGGTAAATGCTTTATATCGTTATATGGGCAAACATTTTATTTTGTTTAAATTGTTAAACGCTCTTTTTACAGTAAACATTATATTAGCCAAATAATTACAGAATACAATTTTAAACATTCTTTTGACAACCTCCAGCCAGAGAGAATAATAATAGAATAGTCGCCGCGTGACATATCTTCTCTTCTGCCAGCCAGACCTCGCAGCCGAATACTTCCGTAAACGCCCGATGTCATCGGCTAGGATAGCGGCGCGTAACATCGGCTTATTCTGCAAAGTGAATACCGTAAGGTATTCACAAAAATAAATTTGAGAAAGTAGAACTGAATTGGGTACCTATATTTTAAACAAATTGGACCCAGTAACACAAATCAGAATGCTCATGGCTGCACACAGAATATGATCAGAATGCTCATGACTACAGACAGAATATGATCACAGACAATGAATGACAGAATATGTTCATGGTCACAGACAGAATACGATCAGAATGGTCATGGCTGCAGACAGGATATGATCAAAGGCTCACGGCCACAGTCAGACAGATTAAATAAAATAAACAGTTACGCACGTTCGCATTGTCAGCCTGAAGTGTTGCGCCACCGATTTGACTTCACATGACTCCAGTCATTCCTGTCTCCAATGATTTAGTTTCTAAGAAAACACCCTCTCCAGTGAGCCAAGCAGCAGGCATAACGAAGTTTTGTTATGAATGTCGTGAATCGTACTAATGTGCAGACATCAATTCCATATGCATTCCCAACATATTTACTTCAACAGACGTAGACGTTGCCATGGTAACTAAAATCTGAGAATCTGGTAATTTTAATTTTGGCATTCAATGATTCATCACAGATTTATTTCGATAGTTCTCTTCACATTCGCATTCAATGTAACTTCAAATTATGCATTTGTGTAATCCCACTTCTGAATGTTAAACGCTCTTTTTACAGTAAACATTATATTAGCCAAATAATTACAGAATACAATTTTAAACATTCTTTTGACAACCTCCAGCCAGAGAGAATAATAATAGAATAGTCGCCGCGTGACATATCTTCTCTTCTGCCAGCCAGACCTCGCAGCCGAATACTTCCGTAAACGCCCGATGTCATCGGCTAGGATAGCGGCGCGTAACAAAATATTTTGTAGTAGGTAGTTTTAGATAATTTTTTTTATTTGGGCATTTATTTTTGTATTCTATTCTAATTTCTACTTCTTCTTCTCTATACTGTTCCATGTTTATATGGGAAGACTACTTTCTCCTTACTTTTCGGGAGTCCTATCATTTTTCTCTTTCTTTATAAATAACATCTTTTTCACAAGTGTTTTTATTTTCTATGACATTCTACATCTATTTCAACGGTAGGTTTAGATTAAGGCCCATTAAAATATTATTGACTTCAGGATAATTTACTATACGCAAAAATAAAAGAGAAAGAGGATTTAAGAATTAGTCAACTAAGTACTAAAAGTTTAATTTTATTTCCGCTCTGCGTCTTGAATCCAAGTTAGTAAAGGTTTCGTTCACTGCAAACATGATTACAATATCAATAACAAACCTAACAACCCCAAAATAAACAATTTAGCAAAATTATTTTGGGAAATACACACACGTGAAAGTCACACACTTTGCACTTGTTAATCCAGCTGATTTGAATATGTCGATAATCATTTATTTCGGCATACATTACACATACTTTCCATTTAGTATTCTCACACTCAATTAGGCGTTAGTTCGAAGATTTACATTATTTTAATATTCACCATTTGTCACACTTGAGTTATTCAAATTGGCAATTGTGGCTTCGTTTTTTCCATTGTTCCGTCCATTCTTTCTTCGGATGATGTATTTTTATATCAACATCATTATTATTGATAGAACAATTGATGGTTATCATTACTTCTTGCTTATTATAGTGTTAGGTAATGACTGCCTCAGTGTCGTGGTTGTATTGCGCACGCGGTATGAATGTCGCGCTGTGGTCTCGGGTTCGAATCTCGGGTCGGGCAGTGATATTTTTCTGATCAGTATCAGTTCAGAGTTTGGAAATGTGTCGGGGAAATGGCAAAGGGCTCGCATCCTATGAGCTATAACATATCTGTGGAAATTTGGGTGCTACGCGTCTGTTACCCTTGAAAAGGGAAAAGGGCGTGATGCTATGTATGGGTAATAAAATATAAGTTCTGGATCATTATTTGAGTACTGTAGATTCTTTTAATTAGCGTATAATCAAAACAAAAACCTCATAATATGCATTGCTAGGTATTGACATTTTTAGAAGATATTTTTTGTCACTAGTCATAGTATCAATACATTATAATATATTATGTTTAAACAAAACAATAACAAAATGCATGAGTCCGAATCGCACTTTACCGTCTTATAAATTTTTATAAAATTTAAATATTACTTCAATAGCAGGTAAGACATCTGATCGCACATACTTAACACCCTTAAGTTAATGCAAATTTGCAAATTTTGACTCTCACACATTGTAACTAAGTGTCATCTCATTTGAATATTCCACGGTCAATTTCATTCGTAAACAGTGTACAATTTGTTTCATTGATATTTAATTCAAATTCTTGATCGATTGAGAGGGAGATATGAAATATAATGCGAGGGAAAGAGATGGAAATATTAACGTTTTCCAGATGATGAAATGACATGTAAATTTAGTCGATTTTTGTAATGTTCCCACAGGATAGTCTGGGAAGAGATTGTGATGTCGATAAACAGGATGCCGCAGGTGAAAATCAATAGTTTTGATTATGATGTTTGAATGACGTTAAAATGCATGAGAATATAATAAATGGAATAGATTATTAGTTATTATTAGATTACATTTTAATTTCATTTATTTACGCGAATGTTAGATGTTGATATGAAACTGTTATTTATATTACCATTTTCTCCCGACGTTTCGATGATTTTGCAGCCTTCATGGTCACGGGGCGGACTGGGGTGTTGGTTATCCGCTTGTGAAAGTTACAATATTACATTTTACAACTATACAATTAAAAAAAATTGCTTGTGACGATCCGATCTAAGAAGAATGAGCTTACCGTGTCTTGAAGTCTTTTGGGTTCCGATTTAATTAAATATAGAACCAGACCACAGGCTTTTGCAAGCTTTTAAAAATCTTCTCTATTGAAATTCGCGTGTTTTCTTAGTAGCCTCGCGAATCATCCTAGTAGAACGTCAAGAGAAAATAATATAAATAACTGCGATCAAATCAGTAAAATAATTTTATTTCAAGATTACCTTGTGTTTGCGGATTTCTTTATAATGTTCCAAATAAGTGAAATAATTTAAAAACTGGTCCACATATTGACAAATTTTATTTTTCTATTCTTCCAGAGAAAGGGTTATATACGAATTAGCACAACATACCAATCTATAAAATACAAATATCACGACTTACTCATACAATACATAATTATCTCCTTTGTTACGCCTACATCTTACCCAAAACATCAGCGCCTTCGCAGAAACACAAGTTCGATTAATCAATATTTCTGAAATATTTGCATCATTTATTAGATTTTTATTGCTTTGAATGACGAGAAGAGCTTGCCGTTTGGCTGATGGTAAGCAATAGGACCGCCCATACACAGTTGAAACACCATCCAACACCTTGAAATACAAAGTATTGTTTGGTATTCTACTGGGCTCGCCATCCTGAGACATGAGATGTTAAGTCTTATTATGTCCAGTAGTTACACTGGCTACAATTTCCTTCAATCCGGAACACAACAGTGAATAAACACTGCTGATTGGCGGCAGAAATAGATATTGCGGTGGTACCTACCCAGGCGGACTCTTACATATGAGAGACCTACCACCAGTAAAAGCTTACTAAATACATAATATATATTGGACATGATCTACGTGATTGCCTTGATGGCATAGTTGTAGTACTATACGACTGTAGTGACAGGTCTTCGGTTCGATGTCTGGGTAGGGAAATAATTTTGGGTTTTGCTACACAGTATCAGTCCGGCCTCTAGAATTGGTGATATGGCGATAATCTCGCTCCTATCACATCATTAAACGGAATACAGACGGCGGAAAGTACCCACTTTGTATACACACACCAGTAGAGCTTCTGCCTACCCCTTCAAAGATAAAAGGCGTGTATGTAATTCAACTACTATTAAGTGATTCAAAACCTAAGAAACTTATTATTGCTTCGAAAAAAACATAATGATACAATATGCGACAAAATCTCAATATTTCGTTATCTTAAAATATCACAATAATCTCATACAAGTTACCGTCAAGCCTCCTTTGTCCCTAGTATTGACCTAAAAAATAAATAGGTCAATAGCAACACCTTGGCAGAATAAATCAGCGTTGCATGTCAAGACTAATGTATTACTAATGGCCGGATACTTGGCATTTGTATTGAAGGTTCTAAAAAACATCTCAAATACGGGTGAGGTCTATATAATAACGCAATATTTCTTTTCCCGACCGAGAATCGAACCCGAGGGGCCAAGACCCTTGACTGCAATACTGTTATTGCAGTCATACCGTAATAACAATGCCGCTGAGGCAGTCAGTTTAGACAGTAGTTAAATTATATTAATCACATTCAATGACAACCCATGTCTTTGGCCAAGCCTATTATTTTTGTTCTCTTATATTAAAAGTGGCAAGCTTAGGACCTATCATATAATACTTTAAAAATTTAAATTTCGAACAAATATATTATGTTCAAGTGTAAAAACATAAAGTTTATCAAATCTTAAATATGAAATCAGAAGTCAACTTAACTCAAAATCATTACCAATAACTACAATCAACTTCTATCTACATTTTGATTAACTTTAAAACAGGAAAAATTCAACAGGTTCACATTGATTACGAGGAAAAACTGACTTTTCTAGATACAAAAATAAATGTTGGCGTCGGCAAAAAGTCGGGTAGACCGGAAACAGTTCGCATTCTCAGCGCATGAGGTTTGTGCCGCCTGCTCTCCTGTGTTTTGACTTAGCAATAAACACCTACGTGTAGTTAAATTATAGTTTAAAATGTTTTGGCCTTGTTTGTAGATCTACTTACGTCATTAGATAATATTATGTTATAAATATGTCTACAAACATTTTTTTTTGGAACATCTATTTATCAACCTTTGCGTGATGCAGAGATGAAACAAAGTAAATAAAAACATAAATAAGATACTACATATATTATACAAAACATACATATTTATATAGACACGAATATACTAATTAAATAAAATACATATTACTTAAACATTATAAATTCCTGAAAATATAATATAAGTTGTATATGAGTATCTAGGTAAAATATTTATTTTTATTTATTTCTTTAGTACAAGGTAGAATTTAACGAATAAATACTCTTACAATTATTCAAGAAAACACCTACTATACAATATATTTTTAATAGGTATATAATAATAACAATAATATCAGCCCTGTATTATATACTTGCCCACTACTGAGCACAGGCCTCCTCTATTACTGAGAGGGATTAGGCCTTAGTCCACCACGCTGGCCTAGTGCAGATTGGTAGACTTCATACACCCTCGAAATTCCTATAGAGAACTTCTCAAGTATGCAGGTTTCCTCACGATGTTTTCCTTCACCGTTAAAGCAATCGATAATTCACAAAGAATACACACATGTTTTTTTAGAGATATTGGAGGTGTGTACCCTTGGGATTTGAATCTGCGGACATTCGTCTCGGCAGTCCGTTTCACAATCAACTAGGCTATCGCCGCTTTTTAATGTGTGATATATCGAAGACAAAAATGGAACCCACTTAAACAATAAACTTTTTGTAGCACGCTTTAGGTTGCTCAGGTCAGTTATGTTTTGATTTTTTACTGCGCACATGGATGAGTCATGGTGCAATGTTCGAGTTTTGTTGAGGAGGGTGTGGCGAGTGAGAGAAGTTGCTTTAAGATTAATTGTTGGAATTTGATGAACGTATTATGTATACGACTAGAGGTATATATGTGTAATTGGCTTTAAATAAGAGCTATAATGCGATGAATTACGTTTTGTCTGTCTGATTTATATAAACCTACAAAGCGAATCGCAACAAACTTTTAAAATTATTAAATCTAATATCTACCAACTTACTGATTTGTAATACTAATGACAAGATTGCTTTTAAAATCTTATCTTTACCTTAATGTCTACCTACCTGCTTATAATCTGTAATATGTACTAGTTTTACCTTGACTACTTATTCTTTGTGTCAATGTGGGTTCGAATCCCGAGTAGGGTCAAAAGTAATTGTAAGTTTGTTTTTTCTTCTTAAAAATTACTCAGTCGCCGCTCGGAGTCAGGAAGTTGACGGTGTGATACTCCCATTCCTCGGAAAGCACGTAAGTCGTCTTGCACCTGATCTCTTTCCGGTCATGTCGTACTGCCGTCTCACCAAACTATGAGAGTGAAGGAACAGAGAATGCACATGTGTATTGCGCACACAATTATACACTATAATATCACCTAATATATATTTATATTGTATAGACGAAATATTATGCTTACCCAAATAAGCGTAATACAAAAGCGTATCTGATTTCACGTCGCTATATTTTTATTTGCCATTGACCTCTATGTATTCTCTTACATTGCAAAATATCATGACAGATGACTCACAACTTGTTACAACTTTTTTTTGCTATCAAAATCGTGAGAGTGATACTCAAAAAAAATGAAAAATAAAAACGACTCTTCATCTTCAGGAATTGAGTTCAAAATGCTTTAATTCGCGTGAACTTGCTACTTTTTTCTGTCTGGGCATATTGAAGCACCCAGTGTTACTGCAGGTGTCTTTCGAACAAAAGGGATTAGGTTCGGTACCGGCTCGGTGTTTTCTATGGCAATTTTATAAAAAAAGGATACCTTAGGCAGTGAAGGGTTTAGATTTGAATGAGGAATAATCGATACGTCTGAATAAAAATTAGGCAATCATGAGATGAATTTTAAATTTGTTGTATAGAAGATAGATAATGGCTAAGTTTTTTATAATCAGTATTATAATGGCTTTAGACTAACACTTAAGGGTTAATCCTGGAAACATAACATAACCTAGATTTCCTTACATATTATTAATATTTAAAAAAATAATAATGCCTATGTGCCACTGCATATTTTTATATTAAAAACATTAATGAACATAAATAAATTTTTGAGATAACAATTCCGATCAAACGGCTTTTTACCCGACTCCAAAGCAAGGGAAGGTAATTATTTAAACACCAATTTTTTATACATTTAAATAATACCACATCTATACACACTATAACACAAAGTCCCGTTTTCTGCCTGTCTGTATGTTATCGATTTTCACAAAATCTAATGAACGGATTTTTATGAAATTTGGTACAGAAATAGTTTAAGACCCTGGGAAGGTTATAGGCTATTTTCTATCCTGAAAAAATATACAGCGGGACTTTTATCCCGGAAAACTCCATCACGTAGGCGAAGGCGCGAGCAAAAGCTATTAGATTATAAATTTGAAGATAATCTATCATCACAATACTTTTATTTATGTTTTTGAATTTTGATAGTGTGGATTTATCACAGACGGTCCGTAAAAAAGGGAAAAGGCAAAAACTTGGCTCCGCGAAACTGTGCAGTCACTGTCATCAATCAGGAGTAATGGTCGCAGTCTACCAGGTTACGTGAGAGTACCAAATATAAAAATCAGTTGCCACGTGTTGTATGGTCATCGCTTGGAACACGGCTTGGCTGATTCCTTTGTTGTCTTCCTAATTATCAGGACAAGATTTGTATTAAAGTAATCTTTATATTTAGTAAATTGTTTTGACGTATCATAAGTGCAACGTTGTTCGCCTAGGTGATAAATAAAGTATTTTATTTTCATTTTTATTTAAAGAATAATTTTCGAAAAATCAACGGGAAATGTTGGCAATTTGGGTGATGTTTTGTTTGGAAATATTTTTCGTGCACCTTTGAAGTCACCTAACAGATTTCAATGAAAATGTTTGCGAGAGTTTAATTAATTCCAGTTTGTAATATAGGATAATTTTGGAAACTATAAATCGTTGAAATAAAACTATTTTACGGAGTCCGCCTGGGCAAGTACCACTGCTATGTCTATTTCTACCATCAAGCAGCAGAATGTACAGTTGTGTTCCGGTTTGAAGTTGTGTAACTACTGGACATTATAGGACTTAACATCTCATGTCTCAGGATAGCGAGCGCAGTAGAATACCAAACAATACTTTGCAATTCAAGGTGTTGGTTTTTCTACTGTTTATGTTCGCTTACCATCAGGCGAACGGCAAGCTCGTCTCGTCATAAAAAACAACTTAAGGTGGTAGCTCAAGGTCCATTTTCATACATTTTGTTTCGGCTTTAATCTGGGTAACTAAACAAGTATTGGCAAGTAAAGAATTTAAATTCACGTCTAGTTAGTGATTAGTTCTCGCAGTTGAAAGAAAAATGTAAAAATAATTAATAATCTTGGATATTTCGGCCTTTAAAATTTAATATGAGCTACCACCTTAACGTAATCAATTCTGCAAACGTTTATTGTGCATTTTTAATTTCCATACAGGCAATGCGGTCGACCTTTATTTGAAAATAATAACGTCTGTTCAAAGGGATTCGTCACACAGATCGTTTATTGATACCGTATTTTAAAGGTGTGTTTATAATTGTAATTATACAAGCAATTGTTAAACTTGCAAATTAAATTTAGGATGTTTCGTTCCACAATTATAAATATGCTATTCCTAGTATAAGTAGGCTATAAAAATTAATTTATAATAAGGAATCTCCAATCGTAACAATAAAATTTCTTACTGATCTGATTTCGCAATATTTTAATAATATCTATAAGTTAATGAGTGATGCTTAGATGTATTAACAGAATTTTAATATCTTCAAAAAATGTGGAACGCTTCACGATTTTGCGTGTCATCCTTGCGCAGGGGCCATGCTAATCTTCTCTGTATCGTTCCAATTTTAGTATATGTACTGCCGAAGCAAGTACACTTATCCTGCTATTCGCTTTGTATATATACTTACCGCGCAGAAAATGTTACTAGCGCGATTCAGAACTTTTAGCAATATACAAAAAAATAGCGATATTTGGTCTAAATTTTTTTAAATATTCGTTTTTATTAAGTATATGCATATCTAAACTTATGATTTAATTATTAAAATAATAAATTTAGCAACCGCAAATCATATATTTTGGAAGTTTAACGTACTTTTTAAAACAACGCCATCTATCGGTTTATGTTGCAACCCACAGTACCGTAATTATTTATCTGGCTATAATAATAATATACACTATGACGCATTAGAACGTTAAGTTTATATAAATAATTTTTTAAACAATGAGTGTTATAATTAATTAACCTGGAATTAAATCGGCAACCTTCAAGTCCCTACTTACTCTGCATTCTTAACTCCAAAGGTAATGTGCAATTAATGCCAATGTAAACACATCCTTACGGACATAATACCAAGAATTGGATACGATTTGTGGCTTTCAAAAATGGCCGCCAAAGTACAAACGTCATTAACCGCAGTATGTGGATTTGTAAAAACATTTCGTAGTAAAATTTAATTCATTTCTATTGAAAAATAAATAAAAATTTTAGTGCAACGTCCTGTGTTTTAAATTAATTGGCTTGAGAAATAAATTAATGGCTTTAAAATTGCGATCTAAAAGGCTAATGAAGTTAAAATTAAGTAAGGAATTTTATATAATTTTATTTATTTAATAATGGACAATTTCCGAAGCAATTAAAATATACTAACTCTTATTTTGCTACTTAAATCTAATAATCGAATTGTTCTCTTTGTATAACTATTTATAATATTCCTTTAATAATAATCCTATTATGTTTTAATATGAATACACAAAAATTCAAAGTTATTTTTCCCATATAAATTATGTGACGATAATATTAACCTTACAACTGAATATTATTGTTACTCACATACTCACGGGTTTCATCTCTGGATGGGTATGTAAAGGCGCAACTGCTGCACCCACTTATCACCGTGTATTCCGTCCCATGATGTGATAGGGGACGACCCTTTCAACATATCGGGTACAAATTTCAAACTCCGGGCTGATATTGAGTAGAAAATCCACCAACACTTTGCTCGACCTGGGATTCGAACCCAAGACACGCGCGATAGTCTTAAAAAGTCGTAACGAAGTTTATAGGAAGTTATTGAAGATTGATTTGGACTTCCGCATATTTCACGATAAGTATGATACAAAACAACAAACTCTCACTTCCATATTTAAATTAAATAAAAATAAAAATTCTCATAGGTTATTCCATATTTAAATTTAAATTTAACTATACCTATCCTACCATACCTATACCTACTTAAAAAAAATGACAATCACACTCCAAAAGCCAATGTACTTTTATGTTTGACCATAATAAGTTGTTATTACCTTGTTTATAGCAAATTACACTCGCACAAACAAACTTGTACGCCAACAAACAATAAGCTACCAATAAACATAAACAATTACCGCTTGGGGCGTCTGCGAGTCGGTAAGTGTTCGAGCATACTTAATACACGCCATGTGAAGATACCAGTGGCGATAGGTCCATATAACCGGATTCTTGCCGACTTCCCTTTCGTAATTTATGTAAAATCTAATTAGAATAGTTTGCAGACTGCATTTATGCATATTATCAGATTTATGTGTTGTCTCAAGATGGCGAGCACAGTGTAATACCAAACAATACTTTGTAATTCACGGTGTTGGATGGTGTTTCTACTGTTAATGAGCGGTCGTATCGCTTACTATCAGGCAAAAGGCAAGCTCGTCTCTTCATTCAAAGCAATAAAAAAACGTAATACGACTTAGTTTAATTGCAATGAAAAACATATATTAGTCACAAAAATGATTTTTTTTTTAACCTCCATTCTTTATTGTCTATTATTCGTTGTATCATAAGGCGGCGTACGCGCAATATACCACGTCTCTAAGTGCCACAGTGGCACCATCTCTAATTCAAGTTTATTCGTTTCTCTCTGTTGAAATTAACACCTTCGTCTTTGTTTCCTTGAATAATAAATAGTGCGCTTTCTGTGTCATAAACGAGACCTTCTAATGGTTTAAATTAATATAGCTCTTATTTAAATGCAGCTCTTTTGCGCACTTTATGTTGGTCTTTATTTCTTTCCATTAGAAAGAGAAGTAAACGGGACAAGCATCTTGTTCGTCGAATGATGTTTGTAACAAGATATTATCGAATTGGGATAACACCTGTAATGGTAATGTCTATAAATGTAATATAACTATAATATAAATAAATAAATGAGCTTATTAGACCGCACATAAACAGCAAAGTTCGAGAACTAGTATCGATATGAACATATCGCTGTCCGTTGGATATGACAGCACATAACAATGCTATACAAAACTTTGAACAACAAAGTGCTGCGTGGCATTCCACTACTCTCTAGTTGAGACTTTCATTCTTTAAAATATAGTTACAACGTTTCTGTAACACCTTATTATATTTTAAATATGCGACCCATTCCGGCCTCACTTCAGTAGCAGATCATCAGAGTCTCAAACTATCTCCTCGCAAGATTTCATCGAAATCCAGTAGTTTTATGTTTATCGCGTTCATAGATAGACGTGGTGGGAGACTTTGTATCATAATATAGTAAGGATCAACATAGTTCCTTATACCATACGACCTTAATACAAAAACATTAACCAATATTACCTACTTAATTCAGACGTTAACACTTAAGAAACCGAGCAAAGCCAACGTGTTCCAAGGTTGTTTCAACAAATTAGCAGGTACCAAGTTATTCCAGATATTATTCCAGACGTCTGAACAGGTGGCGCCTTGGAGTTTGAACTTCTAATAAATGTTAGATGTTCCTATCTTTGGAATATTTAATGATAATTGTTGTGCAAAATGAGATTTTGCACATTTTATTTTTGCAATATTATTTTTAAAAAAACGGCGATAGCCTAGTTGGGTGTGGAACGGACTGCTCAGACTAATGTCCGCATGGTCAAATCCCAAGGGCACACACCTCTGATTTTAATAAAATTATGTGTGTATTCTTTGTAAATTATCGCTTGTTTTAACCGTGAAGGAAAACATCATGAGGAAACCGACATACCTGAGAAATTATTTATTGGAATTTCGAGGGTGAGTGAAGTCTTATCAATCCGCACTAGGCCAGCGTGGTGAAGTAAGGCCTACTCCCTCTCAGTAGTAGAGGAAGCCCGTGCCCAACAGTGGGATAGTAAATACAGGGATGATATTATTATTATAATATTTTGTGTATTAATTTGTATACCTCAGATATCCTCGTTTTTCTCTTCATTTCCCTTCTTTTCACATCTTTTCAAAGAACTTAAGGCGATACCTCAAGGTCCATTTTCATACATTTTGTTTCGCCTTTAATCTGGGTAACTAAACAAGTATTGGCAAGTAAAGTATTTAAATTCACGTCTAGTTAGTGATTAGTTCTCGCAGTTGAAAGAAAAACGTAAAAATAATTAATAATCATGGATATTTCGGCCTTTAAAATTTAATATGACGAAATTTTAAAGGCAGAAATATAAATTGCAATACTTGTTTAGTTACCCAGATTAAAGCCGAAACAAAATGTATGAAAATGGACCTTGAGGTATCGCCTTAATACATAAAAACAAATGTTGTACTCTTCATTAAACGTTACATTATTATTAGTTAAATTTATGTTTAATTTATAATATTTTTGTCTAAGCCACTGCTAAGCCCCGATAAAAATAAGAGGTTTTTTTTAATTGCTTGAATGACGAGACGAGCTTGCCGTTCGTCTGATGGTAAGCGATACGACCGCCCATAAACAGTAGAAACACCATCCAACACTTTGAATTACAAAGTATTTGGCATTCCACTGCGCTCGCCATCCCGAGACATGAGATGTTAAGTCTTATAATGTCCAGTAGTTACACTGGCTACAATGTCCTTCAAACCGGAACACAACAGTGACTACACACTGCTGCTTGACGGCAGAAATAGACATTGCGGTGGTGCCTACCCATGCGGACTCTCACATATGAGAGACCTATCACCAGTTACCCTTTAACAGCTTTGAATTGTAAATTAAGAACAATGATGATAATAAACACAAGCAATATGTCAAAAAAAATTACCAGATAATATTTATTGCCACAATATTTCAATTACACTTATTTTGTATTCTACGTCATCTCACTTGTTAGCCATAATAACACGGTGTCATTCAGTAAAATGAAACTCTAACCAAAGAAAAGAGTAAAGGCGCCGCCATGAGTCATAAGGCTTTGACCGTGCCGCCGCGAACTAACAATGGCTGGCTTTTGGTATTAAATACAAAATTTTATAAATGTTTATTTTGGTAGTTTTTTTATATATTGAATAGTACTGGATAGTAAGAACCATTAGATCTGAACTTTCAGCTTTATAGTACCTTCATAGTAGTACTGTTGGCTTTGTAAGGCGAAATACCCAATGATAGGACCGAAATTTATAGTTATTATAGTTATTTTATATATACCTTCTTTTTCAATGTCATATTATCGTGATGCACCTACCTTGATTATCTCTGCACCACCCTAAGGTTGACTGGTAGAGAATGCCTATGGCATTAAGTCCGCCTGTATACATTTGTATATTAAGTGCAATAAATAAAAAAAAAATTATAGACATTTATTTTTCAAAGAATATAATCTATACTTATAATAAATCTGTAGAGAGGTCAATTCTGTACATGAAATATATTTCCAAAATAACTATCAGGGGGTGATTAGGGATCGATACTGATGCCAAAAATGCAATTAGTAAAATTTTTGTCTGTCTGTCTGTCTGTCTGTCTGTCTGTCTGTCTGTCTGTATAACCGTTATAGAAACAAAAACTACTCGACGGATTTTAACGAAACTTGGTACAATTATTTGTCATACTCCTGTGCTGGTTATAGTATACTAAAAAATATCCCACGACAGCATATGTCTATCTTTTATGGTTGACTCACAATGACACGTGTAACTCCCTATAGCTTAGCAGTTCGAAGCTTCCTCATTATATTTGTTTACTAATCTTAGGAACTATCGGTCCAAACTGAAAAATTCTGTTTGCGTTGGATAGCCCTTTATTTGTGGATTGCTATAGGCTATATATCATCACGCTATACCCAATAGGAGCGGAGCAGCAATGGCTAATCTCTGGAACTATCGGTCCAAACTGAAAAATTCTTTTTGCGTTGGATAGCCCTTTGTTCGTGGAGTGCTATAAGTTATATATCATCACGCTATGACCAATAGGAGCGGAGCAGTAATGGCTAATCTTAGGACCTACCAGTTTGAACTGAAAAATTCGTTTTGTGTTGGATAGCCCTTTATTTGTGGGGTGCTATAGGCTGTATATCATCACGCTATGACCAATAGGAGCGGAGCAGTAATGAAACATGTTACAAATACGGGGACAATTTATTAGTTTTGAGAGCTACCGTTGCGTGCGCTGCGTAAACGGTTAAAGTTATGCAACAATGATGTATGTCGGGATTATTCCTCTTAAAAAGTTCTAAAAAATATATTATAAAACAAAGTCCCCGCTGCATCCGTTTGCCTGAACGTCTTAAACTCAAAAACTACCCAACGTATTAAGATAAAATTTGGTATTGAGACAGTTTGAAACCCTGGGAAGAACATAGGCTCCCGGGAAACTACTACTTTTATAATGGAAAACTTTAGCCTGAAAAACTTTATAACGCGGGCGGAGCCGCGAGCAAAAGCTAGTGACAAATAAATCCGTACGGCCAAGAAGCAAACCAGACAGAGAGAGAGTTGCCAGTAAAATAAAACAAGATGATAATACAACACAGTATTATACAAAAAATATGACTGAAAATAATCATTTTTTCATTAATTATCATTAAGCTAAGGTAATAGTAGTAGACATCCTGAAATCTAAATACAAAAAAACATACATCATTCCGAAATTTATTAGAGAAGGAAAAACATCGTGACAAATCCTGCTTACCTGAGAAATTCTGTATAAGAACTTTGAGGGTATGTGAAGTCTTCTATCTTCTAATCCGCACTAGATTAAACCTTCTCAGTAATAGTGGAAGCCCACTCCCAACAGTGGGACTGTATATAGGGCTGATATGATTACTACGATATTATTAATATGTAACATTATAAGTCTTATTTATAAAAAAATCGCAAAACACAAATTTACTCGATCAGTTGTAAGTCGAAACCCGCCATCTCGTCTCTTAATAAGGTTTTAGCTAGAAAATTGGTGATGTTTTTGATAGCTATTTAAACAATTTTTAACCACCTCTTAATCCTAAAACAAGTTTATAAGTAAGACTGTATATAATTAGGGCTAATATTCTTTGTAATACAATTTTAAAAAATGAATATAATATATTTGTGAAAGGTGCCAACGAACCAATAAAATAGACCATAAATATGCCATAAACCGTCCGGAAGTGATCAAAATCTTCATTTATTTACACCTAAATTTTCTAATTCAAGTTGATTCTATTTTACGAGTTTTAAATTGGACTCTAAACAGATAGCAAACCGTCTGAAAAACAAATTTACATTTGCGGGTGTGAAAAAATATATCGTAGAGCTTTCGTTTATAGAGACGGTTTTTGATGGTAATAATAACTGTGTCGTTTAGGGAGGATTCGATGTTCTAAGGTGCTGCCAAAGTAGTAAAATTGGAGCACTTCGACATTAAAAAGTTAATTTCGTATGATAAAATGTCGTAAGTCATTGTTTTATTACTAACGACCCTTTTGTTTTTGGAAAAAAAACTTTATGTTTTACATATAACATATGAAAAATTTGTTCATCCCTTACTTTATATCGACATGAAACACACAAGAAAGACATGTTTATCCCTATTTGAAACAATAAAACGTGAAAGGTATAGCTGTTATTTAATGATCGTTTAATTCCACGAATTATATTTTCCAGTAATAATAATAGCCCTGTATTAAATACTGTCCCACTGCTGGGCATGGGCCTCGTCTACTACTGCGAGGATTTAAGCTTTAGACCACCACGCTGGCCTAGTACGAGTTGGCAGAGTTCGCACACCTTCAAAAATTTTATAGAGAGCTTCTCAGGTATGCAGGTTTCCTCACAATATGTTTCATAACTATAAAAAGTCAGAGGTGCGTGCCCTTAGGTTTTCAACCTGCGGACATTCATCTTCGCACTCCGTTTCGCTCGCAACTAGGTTATAGCTGCTTCCAGAATTTTTTAAACAAAATATTCTCCTAAACATACAAAGTTTTACCTGATTAATTCTTAGTTATTAAGTTTTTCACCCAACCATTACTTAGACAGTCAAAAATAACACAACTTTAATCCATGCATGCATCAGTCTCAGTCCAAACTAAGCTTTGCATATATTAGCGGTAATGGCCACACATCTGTACTTTGTATGACAACTTTTGTGACTTCATTAATTTACTTGCATTAAAAGCCACGGTTTAATAATGCAGAAGACTTCTTGTGTGGCTTTTAAACAGACGGATTTATAAGCGGTTATGAAGCGATTATATGGTGAATATAATTTTATTAGGAATTTTGATAATTAGACTGTTTTTGTCTGTTGGATTTGTGTAAATAAATAATAGAAGAACGTTGCAGATATTTATAATGTACCGAATGATACATTCAATTTAAAATAATCTAATCATCATTAAAATTGTTTCAATTTTATGTAAGTAATTGATGTTATATTATTGTGAAATAATACGAAGATATACTCTATCAATAATTTGTCATCACATTAACCTTATTGCCGTCTCAGATTTTTTACACAACACCTTGTAATCTATTTTAACATAGAAACAGAAAACGCTTATTTCTTAGCCTCGTCTTACTTCCGTCCCGGGTTTAAGATAAGCGGATTCGCGGCCATTTCCACAAAACGTCCTCGTTTGAACGCAGACGCGATTAAACGCGTCAGAAAGCGTCAGAGAGCGTCAGAGATTATGACTTCACGTTATTAGTAATTCTACTTCGAAAATAACACGTCACTACATAGAGGAAATATAAAGTGCATGATTTATTATATTGCGTTATAAGTTGTTGTAACACTCTAAAGATAGGGGATTTAATATGCAGCCTTATATGGTTTCTATAATTTGACGTAAATCTGGTGTTGTGGTTATTAGAAATGGTTTTAAACCGACTTCCAAAAAAGGAAGAGGTTCTCAATTCATGGGTTGATCTTTTTCGTCCAACAACAACAATACTTAATAGAATAATAACATAATGTGCTCTGCTGCCTTTAGAAGAAATGGTCTAAGTTATTGGAAGAATTTTTACGCTGTTTAATTTTTTCAAAATATCTCACACAAAAATCCAATATCTCGAATCAAAACCAAGTCTCAGGTAAATAAAATAATATAATTTATTTTGAGTCTGTAAAGTGTTAAACATTATTTAGATTCCGTCAATATTAACTCTACCAGCAGTTCGGGAAGGCCTCACCAGAAAAAAACGTGCAAGAAACTCTGGTGTTGCTCTTTTCAAAATTTAAAGTATAAACTACAGTGCATGATACAGAGAAAAAAATCATTTTTTTATTTTTGTTCATTCATATTCGTTCGAACTTTATTCTCGTTTTCTTTGAAAGTTTATAATTATACCTTTATATTGTTCTTAAGTTGTTCATAACTTCGCATGCTGTTGTCATCTTTAATTGTGATGACATATAGCTGTAATAATTATTATGTATTGTGTATTTATTCGTGTTTATGTACATTATGTTGATGTTCCTATAAATAAATAAATATACTCGCTAAAACTATAAACTCAAAACGATGCATATCTACAACAAAACAATTCCATTACATTTTACGATCGGAAGCTTCAATATTACCATATGAAGGAAACACTTTCATTATACATTTTATCGTTTAATTTCCTGAAAAGTCGCTTTCGTTGTTAGTGATCGTGTATTATTGGAATTTTATGAGGTGATGACATCGTAAATGCTGTTCAATTTACAACTTTAATATTGTAAGTAAATGAGTTATTTTGAATAGCTTTGGGACTAATTATTGGTATTTGCATAATGATTTCTTATGTTTACGCGAATATTAGACATTGAAATTAAACTATTTTTCCGGATTCTATCGTGGTTTTTTGGACATGTCCCCCCCGTGACCATGGAGGCCGCTAAGTCTTCGAAACGTCGGGAGAAAAATAAAATCCAAAAAACCGGGATAGAATCCGGAAAATTAGTTTAATTTCAATATTGGTATTTGGTTCTATGTTGTGCTTCGTGGCTTCGCCTTCGATTAACCACTTCGATTACCCCACTGCGAACTTTTTTGAAATAAAATATCCTATATATAATCAGTTACAAACAGGCCGGCATAATTGTTTCGACTGGCGAGGGGCAAACATCGTTTGACATTCTGGACCCTACTCCACTTTCCATAAAGTGCAGGGAGTCATTTTATCAAGCCCGTATGAAAGGCAATCAAAATCATAAATCGTTATATTTTAGTCAATTTACATAAAACCGTAATGTACTATTAACCTAAATCTTCCTCAAGAATTTCACTATCTTTTAGTAAAAACAGTACTAAAATCCGTTCAGTAAATTTTGCGAAAATCGATAACATACAGACAGGTTTTGGGGACTTTGTTTATATGTATAAATACGTACGCCTTATTCTTAATGGTCTTGAAACACAGTCTCAATATTTTCACGATACAATTTAATAACATTATTGAATACGAATGGCTCATTGCAGACCATTTTGTAATTGTTATTAAGCGGAATGTGTGTCAATATTTAAAGTATAGTACTTAGAATGTTAATTAAATACGATAAGTTCTTAAGCTTCGTTCTCATTAGGTTTAATTTTACTTTCGGACAGGTTGATGTTTTATTAACTGTTTATAATCGTAGGACTCGGTGGCGTAGTTGTACTGCATGTGCGGTACGG
Organism: Manduca sexta; assembly: GCF_014839805.1. Taxonomy (NCBI): domain Eukaryota; kingdom Metazoa; phylum Arthropoda; class Insecta; order Lepidoptera; family Sphingidae; genus Manduca; species Manduca sexta. The sequence goes on along the minus strand of NC_051120.1, from coordinate 5,565,246 downwards.
CAGCGCTCCTAGGTTCGAATCCCGGGTCAGGCAATGTGATATTTGGGTTTTTCTGCTCAGTATCAGCCCGGAGTCTGAAATTTGTGCCCGTTATAGAGATAGGCTCGCCCCCTATCACATTATGGGACGGAACAAAGCGAAAAGTGGGTCCTTGGTTGCGCCTCTGCATACCCCTTCAGGGATAAATGCGTGATGTGTGTTTATTTTTTGTCTATAATCGACGCTCGTCAATCAATACTTTGGATGCTTCTCCACTTACCATCAGATGCAGTGGAGTAACCGTCATGCCGTAACAATTGCTGCGGAGTCCGATACTCAAAAACAAAACCTAACACAAGATGTTAAGCCATAAATCCCAGTAATTACTGGCTATTTTTTCCTTCAAACGGTAATACAAAAGAGTTTCCATTACATTACGTGCCAGCAGGAATACACATTACAGTTGTATTCAACCGAGCTCACATATGGAACCATGAACTAGAAAAACCTCTGTGCCCTTGATTTAACGCAGAATAGAAGGTTAAGGAATCAGATTTAAATAAATGTATTATTGATGCTAAAGGTAATGTCGACCTCACGTGATATTGTCACGAGTTATGAACGTTACTTTGTGCCGTGTCCGCGAATGTGACCTTGTTAATACACGATTCACGTGTTGCGCGACATTGTTGCTTGTTGCGTCACGTGTTGCAACACTCTGTCGTGGTGAGGTGCAATGTAGGGATTTGTAATGCAAAGTTCGATAAGATCAAGGAGTCTAATTCCGTCTACGGGGGTATATCCGCCTTTTTTCAATTACGGGCGTTCTAATCGAAGGACAGTTTTGATAGTTGTATACGTAAGAGAGTAAGAAATCCCCTATTTACCTGTATGATTATCGAAAATATCTTTCTTTTAAATTGTCCGTAATTGTCAAAAGACGGGTATGCCCTCATAGACGGTATAGGCCTTACTTTGTCGTATTGTTTATAGTTATTCGTGATGGGTTCTTTTCATAAGGGCCCGGTAAATTAATCCCACTGTAGCTGATGATAAATAGAGTGGATTCCAAATAAATTGTCTACTTACTGAAAAGAGATGATTATCTATCGCTAATCGACAAAATTATGCCGGCCTGTTTGCCATCACAATTTTACCTGCACTTCTGTATTGGTTAAACACTTGTATGTTACGAAAAAAATATTTCAATAATAATATTCAAATCTCATTGGATAAAAATATACTCAGGTATCTTCCAAACTTGGAAATTCTTCACAAGTGTTTCAAATGTTTCCAACAGGCCTACGTGGTGGACTAAGGCCTAAACCCTCTCAGTAGAGAAGGTCCGTGCCCAACAGTGGGACAGTACAAACAGGGCTGCTTATATTATTGACTATAATACCAGTGTAAACCTCCTTTAAGACCACAGCAGTCGATTGAAAATACACATTCTCGCGTATTTAATAAAGGGACGTTTATAAGAATTTCATAATTTCTATTTGTGCCATTTTTTGAACAAATAGTTCTGTAATTGTGGTGTTTTGCGTAGTAGATCGTAATTACGATTGCGTTGTTAAGGGGCAGTAATGATCTTTAGAGCAGCATTAATAATTTAATTGTTACTGGTGGTAGGTCTCTCCTATGTGAGAGTCCGTCTGGGTAGGTACCACCGCAATGTCTATTTTTGCCGCCAAGTAGCACTGTGTAGTCATTGTTGTGTTCCAGTTTGAAGGTCATTCTAACCAGTGTAACTACTGGACATAACGAGACTTAACATCTCACGTCTCAGGATGGCAAACACAGTGGAATACGAAACAATACTTTGTAATTCAAGGTGTTGGATGGTGTTTCCACTATTTATGGGCGGTCGTATCGCTTACCATTAGGCGAATGGCAAGCTCGTCTCGTCATTCAAAGCAATAAAAAAAACTCATTTTCTTACTTGAGCATACACTATAGCTATAAGTTATAATATTTAAATTATTGTAATCGAAGTGTTAAGTCTGCTGGAAAAAAGTAATAAATAAATAAAATAAAATAAATCTTACCTTTGAGTAAAATCTCAAATAGGCGGTTAACGCATTAAAGTATTTATGAAGTCAGACTTAAGATTATTTAAGAGCTTATTCTCAGCTGCGTCGGTAGTGTTACATAAACATAACTCAGCTGTCAAAATCGGTCATATGGGACTTAAAATTTCATTTGAGCTGATGTTTATATGCCTTTATTTAATAGGGACTATCTTAACACTTAAAGCATCTGAATGGTTGCCGGCTTTGCTTATTATGTAGTATATAAGGTTATATTCCCATGACACACGTAAATGTCATATAGCTGTCATGTTTGCCGGCAAACATTCCGATGCTACATGGATTAAGATGCAGACCTTAACTTGACTGTGTCTCATGTCATCGCACTTAAGGAGGAAACTGAGTTGCAATTGCTGTATCAACATCGTCGTATATATTTTTATTATATTTTTTTGGATTTACCGAATGAACTAGCCGTGTAAAAAAATCTTATCTTATTTTACTGCAATTTACAGATCTTTTTTTGTTATTATATGGCTCGGCATAGTGACTTTACTGCACCTGGTGGTGAATGGAGTGGGGTCCAATAGAATGTTAACTGACAAGAGATGATTACCCCTCAACAGTTGACACAATTATGCCGGCCTCTTAGAACCGGATATACACAGGCTGATCTCGAAACGAAACACATTTACATAGGCTATGATGGCGGGTTTTAACACCTTGTATACGGTGGTCGCTATCCGAGCGGATATAAAATATATCCTACCACCAGTAAGTTAAAATACTATGCGCCTTAATAAATATCAACTCTTTTCAAAGCATCTCGCCGTTGTAGTCTATTGTATGTTTGTATAATGACAGTTAATTGGTACCTTTTGTGGTACAGAGTATACCAATCAGTGAACAGATCCTCAGGGAGTTTGAGGAACAATCCGTATGATTTTAAGAATACTGGGAGTTGTGTATCATCGGGACGCGATTGTGTTAAAATTGCTAGCTAAGAGAGATATTTGTGGGATGAAGTGAGGATAATTGAAGCTGTAGCTTTTTTTTTTAAATAGGTGTTTAATTGAATAGCAGTTACTCAAAACTGTCTTAGTGGTGTAGCTGTATTGAGTGGTACGGCACTGCTTCAAACTCCCAGGTTCGAATCCTGGGTCGAGATAAGTGATATATTTTTTTTTCTAACATTCCGCCCGATGTCTATTTTTGTGTTCGACATAGCGATAGGGTGGCCTTCGATCACATCATGGGATAGAATATACTAAGTGAAAAGACCAAGCCCTGGTTGCAACTCTACCTACCCCTTCGAGGTTAAAGTGGTGATGTATGTTTTTTACTCTAAACTTTTATATTGATGATATCATGTTACCTTACATTGATTTTTCTTTCAGATATCACGATCTCCTTTAACATTTGACAAAAGCTTATAGAATATAATATTAGAGCCTTATAGGTATAAGGTAGTGTGGTAACCACAGCGTCGGTCGTCCACCTACAAGCATATAAAACAATCTGGTAAAGTCACAGAATCTTGATGCTGGCTGGTTTAATACCTTAATCTAAAAATTTTAGGCGAAGCTTATATTCACATGAACTTTACTGGCGTGAGGTCTCTCATATGTGAGCATCCACCTCGGTAGGTACCACCGCAATATTTATTTCTATCGCTAAGCAACAGTGTCTAGTCACTGTTGTGTTCCGGTTTGAAGGACATTGTAGCCAGTGTAACTACTGGACATAATGAGACTTAACATCTCATGTCTCAGGATAGCGAGCGCAGAGGAATACCAAACAATACTTGTAATTCAAGGTGTTGTATGGTGTTTCAATTGTTTATGGGCGGTCGTATCGCTTACAATCAGACGAATAGCAAGATCGTCTCGTCATTCAAATAAAAAAAAGTCACAGAGTCAAGATACTGGCTGGTTCAACAGCTTGCTCTAAAAAAAAATTAAAAAGCTTATATTCATATGGACATTCAAAGGCTGATGATAAAGAGGAAGCAGAAGATGACTGTAGCCTCCTCTTCGGCTCACTTCCTGTCACCTATCAAACATACCATCACGCTTAATATCTGTTAAACAGTACAAGATATGTCATTAATTAATTTACATGTAATAACGATAGTTAAAATCCCATTTCTTTGACCCGCTTGAGGGTAAACCACGCTATTGTTTTATATATAGATACTAGATGTTACATGAGCGTAGTTATAACAAACAGAACAGTGTTTACTTATAATATTAAACTATGAAAATGTGACAATGATTTTAAATAGTTTTATTTATTTAAACCTTTATTGTACACAATAAATATTAAAGAAAAAAACAAATATGTATGGTGGAAATAATGTATTTGTTAATAATTTTACTTTTATCCGTTTTTATATTTTTGTTAAGTATAAAAAATATTTCTTTTTTTAATATTTAAGGTATAAAATACACATTCATCGATTGCATGAGTCGAATATTTATTTCTCTGTCATTCTTGTGTATTCTGTCACTTAGAAAAATGGTGTCGACGCTGCACATGCTAGCCCTTTAAAGTATGGTTTAATAAAAGCAATATTTGTGGAGAAGCTCCTATAAACATAATTTTACAAATCTATCAATTGTCATGACTATTTTGTACATCTTGAAAAAATAAAATTTGAAAATGGAATTATTTTTATTCGATGCTAATTTTTATATTTTCTATTTTTATAGATCTAGAAAAAAAGAAATTTAAAAAAGGAACTTATTCTATTCTATTTTCTGAAATGTCTATTCATGATGTCATATATTTTTTTCATGGATTACAATGCCACTTCTAGCCAAATCCGTCTCTATATCTCAACCATAGGCGATGCATATCATGTCAAAAGCACATAAATTAGTTAAAAAACAAATCAGTTAAGAACAACTTTATGTGCAGTTATGTTCTTAACTTGTTATTATACAGTTAAATGACACGGTTAAATTGTTTTTGATGGACGCTGCGGGTGTAATACTTTAACTGAAAGTAAAGCACAATTGTTAATGTTCTCATTTACATAATACGACGTAAACCTATCATTATAAGGTTTAAATTATGGGGTAACGGATATGGTATTTAAAAAGCTTTTTGTATGTGTATTCATCAGTGGCAAAGGATCTATATGAACCGATTCCTTTCGTATTTAAGGTAAAATTTAATTACTAGAACTATTTTCGGACCGTATTTATACAAGTACCTTTGTGTTGTGTCGGGTTATCTTTCGGAAAATTGGTACTGGGTCTCTCGTATGTGAGAGTCCGCCTGGGTAGGTACCATTGCAATGCAGAACTATTTTCGGACTGTAATTATGTAAGTACCTATATGTTGTGTCGGGTGTCGGAAAACTGGTCGTGGGTCTCTCATATGTGAGAGTCCTGGGTAGGTACAGCTGCAATGCCTATTTCTGCCGTCAAGCCGCAGTGTCTAGTCATTGTTGTGTCCCGGTTTGAAGGATATTGTAGCCAGTGTAACTACTGGACATAATGAGACTTAACATCTCATGTCTCAGGATGGTGAGCGTGGTGGAATACCAAACAATACTTTGTAATTCAAGGTGTTGGTGTTTCTACTGTTTATAGGCGGTTGTATCGCTTAAAGTAAGTATCGCTCGTTATTCAAAGAAATTAAAAAAACTTCACCCTTCGCCACTGGTGTTCATCATACACTACATGACAAAACATGAATTTAAAATATAAATACTTCACTACACTGTGCTCTCTTTCTTATTTACTTATATCCATCCCATAGAAGAAAAAGGAAAATAATAAAAAATAGAAGGTAGAAGATATTGCCTAAAGTGATAAGACCGCCATTTTTACTTATTGTATTTTTTCTTAATATTATTTCATTTGTACATAATGAGTAACTAAATAAATATATATTTAATGAAGTGTATCTTATGTAAGTTATGTTGTAAACGAGGTCCTTTGAAGTTTGGTATGGTGCCATCGCATTTTTTTAAAACCTTTATACCGAATATTTCAGAGACACCTGGTAACATTTCTCACGAAATAACGATTCGACACTAAAATGTATCGTAAAATCAAACCGGGATCGTAAATAAAAATTCGCAAAATCATCTCGAGAAATTCATCGATCGATCACAATGGGACATTACTTTTTTATTGCCACTAATGAATATTTCCAAAGCCCCCTTTTAAAAACCTCGGATCAGTTTATTAAATAATAAAATTTCAAATTTAGAACATAAAAATTTGTAAACGCGGCTTTGTTGTCCTTTGCGTTTTATTATCTATGCTAGGGTTGAAAACGTCAGTCATTCTTTGCCCCATCAACCCTTGATAGTTTGACATGGTTAAACGGTACGTATCGCAAACAATAGTTCTTTTTTTATTTATTTTAAACTCAAAAAGTAAGGTACAATGTTGCCAGTGTAAAAAATACATATCACAAGATGAAGTGGGTCATAATTGCGATTAACGTATCAAACTGTGACTAATTTGAAGAAAGTGTTATTTTGTGTCAAGTATTTTGACATACTTTGTCACTGATTGTTACGTTTCATCATTGTAACATTTTGTAATTTAAAGGAGGGTTATTTTTTAAACACCACAAGAATTAATACAGAATTTTATTCGCAATATATTTTTGAGTACAGTATTTATTGTTAATTATAATTCGTAAGTAGCCGTTTACTATTGTCTTAATATGGGCAATACAGTGTCAATACTAGTAATTCAAATATTAAGATACTATAACTATACTTTCTACCTAGCTATGATCCTTAATATTGTTAATATTATTGAATTATTGAACTTAAAGTTGCTGTGTATTATTTTTTCTGCATAACAATATAGTTTAGCATAATTTATATGTATCTCTCTACAGTGGGTAGGTACAGCTAGTGGTGTAATGATCTTGTATTTAGACTTGTCTTACTTTCTAGACCTATTATAATGTAATGTATGATTTAATAGACCTAATAAATAAATACATCAGACAACCTGGAAAAGCTGTTCATAGTTCGAAAGTAAGAAGGGAAGCGACCACGAAGACAAAACCCCATAAGGTCGATAAACCAGATTTCCAATGCGTTGAATGTTTCCATTAATGCAGCATATCATCAGACAGACTGAAGCCGATGGAGATAATATATAACTATAAAAATAATTCAGAGTAACGATGCTCAATAATGAGGGATCCGCAAAAATGACCTACTGTAGAGAGAATAAATATATAAATCATCAGAAAAAAATCTTGCTAGTTATTAGTACCATTACAGTTAACTAGTTAATTTTAACGCATAAAGACGCTTCTACCAATTTCAAACACTAACACAATTCCAAAATCCTTCACGAGATGGCAACTAACAAACATATTTAGGAACAAAGCAACAATACAGCTAATGGGGTACAGTCTACGCAACTCATTCAGCAAACAATTACTGTCTTAATAGAATAAATAGGGTAATCATGGCACTTCAGCGCGTTGTGAGTGGGGCGGTATGGGATGTTCGCGTTGTGATGGTGTGGTCCTTCGAGCCGGATTTGAGTGTTTTCGAATGCGATAGTATTTTAAAGAACTATTTTTGTCACTAATTCTTACCAAGCATCAAAAATAGTCAAACCTTCCAAGACATTTAGATGATTAGGCCTTAGAGTGATGACAGTTGCAATAGCATTTCAGCTTCGTGTAGTACACATAGTTATGCCATTTATCCTCGAAGGGGTAGTCAGAGTCGTAACTGATGCACCCACATTCCGCCATACATATCCCGTTCTATGATGTGATACGAAGCAAGACTATAGGTATATCGGGCACAAATTCCAGATTCCGGGCTGATACTTAAAACCCAATATCACTTTGCTCAGACCCTGGAATCCAATCTAAATACCTCAATACTGCAGCCGTACCCTAATACAACGCCATGGAGGTATTCAGTTTTGAATAATGTCACTATAGTTAATGAGCAAGCACTCAGAGTACTGCCCGATTGATTTTTCATTGCCTTAGATTTTATCCTCAAATCTATACATATAAAAATGAATACCTATTTCCCTTGGTCACGCCATAACGGCTGGACCGATTGCACTATTTTTTTTTTTGTTGTGTTTGTTATTGTTATAATAGGAGAAGATTCTTATGAAAGAAAAATTTCAAAAAATTGCGCGGAAATATAGAAAATTTAAGAAAACTTAGCGAAAATATTAATTTTATATAACTGTCAATTGTTTGAAAATAACTGTCAGCGATTGACAATATCCGCGCTGCAAATTCATAGTAAAGATGGGACAGCGTCTGTCGGGTTCACATAGTCACATACAAAATTCAACCTTACTTACATAATAGCCAAATCCACCAATGTTTTTTAAAAGGTATTACTAAAACACAATCCAAAAGTCGCATCGAAATCATCCGAACACCCATCAGTGTAACCACACTTTAACGTTAACCCAATCCGAAGCGAAGCACACCTTTGTTAACGTTGTTTGGATGTTAATGCGTTAATTATCAGTTTTGCATCCAAATTAGCGTCTACTGAATACCCAGTGTTATGAATATTGTGATTCGTGTGCAAACTTAATTATGTTTGTGCGTGTTGATGACAACTGATGAGTTTATTGTGAATATTATTGTGTTAATTGTTCATTTTTGAATTTGGAATTGAGTGGTTTTTGTTTTTGTTTGATGGGAATTGATTGTTGAGTTTAAATTATAACTTTGGTAAGACTTGAAAAGTATGTCAATGATTGTTCATTTTTGAATTTGGAATTGAGTGGCTTTTGTTTTTGTTTCATGGGAATTTATTGTTGGGTGTTATTTATTTTGACAAGACCAGAAAAAATTGTTAGTAAGTGATATTAAAGTTATTATATCTAAAAAAATATTATTAAAATATTTATTACAATCATGAATGAAAGATGATTCTTGGGCCTATCGTAATGTGGTTGAAAAATGTAATTTTTATTAGCATAAAATTATTTATTTGCAAGAAATTTACCTTAATTCCCAACATATTAAAAATATACTTCAAAAATTTGTTGATAAAAAACTCCTATATTTTACTTTCTCACAATCCGCAGGTCCCTAGAGGAATTTAAAAGTATCTATTAAGTTAATTGTTGACTTCACCCTGTGAAATTTCGCAATAAACAATTCGATAAACCAATAAAACATCGAATGTCATCATTACAAGGCATAAATACAGGAAGTGTTCCCACGATAAAAAAACTAAAATACTTTGACAGTTAACGTCAGTTTTTGAATTTCGCAAAAAACGGAATTTGAGGGTAAAAATGTAACCGCATGTTTTCGTGTTTACAATGATTTTAATGTGTTTGTGTTGGCCCCTCATATTTTGGGATGCGAAAATAATATTTTGACCCTTCAACTTGAGGTGCGACGGGGCATAATTAGTTACATAGATAAAAAGTTTATTTGGCTACAATTAACACGACATAGCTTAGGATATACGTGGACATCAGACTAGTACACAACCATTTGTGAAATATTTATAAAGATAGAAGGTAATTTTGAAATATACATGTTTGTTTTTTTTAATAATAATAATATCAGCCCTGTATTACATACTGTCCCACTGTTGGGCACGGGCCTCCTCTGCTACTGAGAGGGAATAGGCCTTAGTCCACCACGCTGGCCTAGTGCGGATTGGTAGACTTCACACACCCTCAAAAATTCCTAATAGAAAATTTCTCAGGTATGCAGGTTTCCTCACGATGTTTTCCTTCACCGTTAAAGCAAGCGATAAATCACAAAGAATACACACATTTTTTTTTAGAAAAAGTCAGAGGTGTGTGCCCTTGGGATTTGAACCTGCGGATATTCGGCAGTCCATTCCACAACCAACTAGGCTATCGCCGCTTTGATTTTTTTTAATACAATTAAATGTCCTGATGATTAATTCACTCATCTCATCACAAGAGAGAAGATAGCCAATTAGGCAAAAATTTGTTCATAAGCAAAGCAACATTTAAAAGGCCAAATATAATATTCCTCGCAAATAAGACCAAATAACTACTGCAGTATTAAAAAGCAGAAAAAAAATGTACAAAAATAAGCAATTATATTAGAAAGCAAAAAAATAAAACACCATTTATATGGGACAAGTGCAGTAAAGTTAATCTGTTCATGATAAACGACGCATTAACGCACGTGTACAGGATGTTTCTATTATTTTACTTTATTATTTACCCTATTTGGCGTATCAGTTCAATTTTACAGGAAATAGTTTATTTGAGGCGTAAATTGCTTTAAACGCAGGATATTTGTTTTTATGTTCATTATAATTTTTATGGCGGCCTAATTAAGTGTTATACTAGTTTTGCCTGAAGCGTTGTTTAGTGATTTGTTTGCGTGACTATAGATTCTTGTATACAATTTTATTTAATTATATTTATTGTAATCTGTTAAATTTTATTAATTAAACAAAGCCTATGTATATTAAAAGGACTTTTTGACATGACAGCCTGGGGTGTGTGTTCGAAGAGGTAAGTGAAAATGCAGCTGAAGGTAATACAAAACGTGAATGAGTATTCTACCCTACAATATGATAGAAGAAATGCCCGAATTCATAGAAAAAAATAATGCAATTGACTGACTTAAGAATGCTTGTAACCCAGAATTATGTCAAAGCTACCACGGATGTTTCTTTCTATCCAGTATTTTTTTAATCCAAAAATAATCACCATGTATATAAGCAAGCGTGACTTCGCGTCAGCGAGGCAGATGATGCGCCACACCGCGCAGCATCGCGCCAAACAATTACTATAGGACACAGGGCAATGCCCTGGCTAACGATGTTGTGATGCCCACTGATTACAGATTACCGAGTGCCTCGGTGGAGTAGTTGAACTGCTTGCGCGGTACGAGAGCGCTCTGAGGTCCTGGGTTCGAATTCCGAGTCGGGCAAAGTGATAGTTGAGTTTTTCTGGTCAGTATTAGCCTGGAGTCTGGAATTTTAGCCCGACATGGCGATAGGCTCGCGCTCTATTGGATCATGGGACATAAGACACTTGGCGAAAAGTGGGTGCCCTGTTTGCTGCGTGATGATGTGTTTGTGTGTGATTACAGAGGAAATTGTGGTCAGATTGGATATTGGATTGAGTGACGGTGAAATTTTTCCGTTATATTTTAGTAGGCCATTCTTTTAATTAACTTATTAATTTCCTCAAATACCGTCTATAGGTGGTTTTCTTGTATTGTGAGTGTTACTAGTGAGGCGTAGTAGAGCTACATGTTACACACAGAGACACACATACACACAACATCACGCATTTATTTCCGAAGGGGTATACTAGGCCACGCACTTTTCGCCAAGTGTGTTCCGTCCCATGATGTGATAGGGGGCGAGCCTATCGGCATATTGGGCACAAATTCCAGACTCGGGCTGATACTGAGCAGAAAAAATCCAAATGTCACTTTTCCTGATACAAGATTCGAACCTGACCTCAGAGCGCTCCCGTACCGCGTATGCAGTACAACTATACCACCGAGGCAGTCTACAGACTAATTGTTACTAAAATTAAGATAGACACTTATCAGTTCAAACAAAACAATACTGCAGAACAATTAATTAGATTAGATTAGAATTGACCTCAGCAAAAAATATAAAATGATTCCTACTTACCTTCGAAACCTTACCTTAGAATTATAACAGAAAAAAATATCAAAGAGCTTCTCTATCAAAAAAAAACTCTAACTCTAGTCTTTTTTTATCGTAGCTTGGCATAGTGGCTTTACTACATCTGATGTTAAGCGAAGTGAAACGCAAACAAATTTTCGACCAGTAAAAGATACAAATATACTTTGTGAATTTATCGTTCGCTTTAACGGTGAAGGAAAACATCGTGAGGAAACCTGCACATCTGAGAAGTTTCTCTATAGGAATTTCGAAGGTGTGTGAAGTCTACCAATCCGCACTAGGCCAGCGTGGTGGACTAAGGCCTAATCCCTCTCAGCAGTAGAGGAGGCCCGTGCTCAGCAGTGGGCAAGTATACAATACAGGGCTGATATTATTATTATTAAAAGATACAAGCATTCCCAGAAAATCGGCACAGTCATGCCGGCTTACGTAATTGCTTCTTCTTACTACTTAAATCAAACCCTTCAATACATCTGGCCATTAATCTATATATATATATATATATATATATATATGTCGGAGTGAAAACTCTTTACTTGGTTATTTTTTTACATGACCGGTAAAGTATCACCGGTGTATATTTATTTTCCAGACAGTTATTCAATTATTGAAACACTTCTTTACTTCACTAACAATTTACTGCATAGTAACACTAGCGGAATACACAATGTGCTCGGTTCGAGCGTCCAAATAAGACTCGTACTAAAACTTCTACAAGATTGAGCTCTCGTCGTTCGGCCGGTCCTTATATTGACAGCAGTCGACCTCCCTCCTCTTCTAATACTTCCTCGATGTAATGATAGATGGCGCCACTATCGCTCCGGAAATTCACCAATTCAACGAATAACGAGGTGCTGCGGCGACACGGCCATTCTGAAATGCGATGCGTGCTCTGCATCGCTGGGTCATTCTCTTTCTGTAACAGAAACTCATTGCCAAGGTGTTTACTTCCACAGTACACCACAGTCAATTTACTTGTAAGCAACATAGCTTTGGATATGGAACATGGGTTTCACGAGTATAAAAGACACAGCTCACTCCACGTGAGTACTGGTCAAATAAAATGTGATGAACTGTTGTATTTGCGCCAGCATGGCCATACCGACAGGCGGTGCAGCATGCTCTGCACCGACCTCGTTGATTCTCGTAAGTAGATTTTGATTCTGTAAGAATAGAACGAACTTCCTCTTATTAGTACAACTGTGAGCAACCCATGTTGCTTATTTTGAAAGCATTATTGCTGTAAGGCCAGTACACAAAGACATCTTTAATGCACCATTTTATTAATTTAGAATCTGTGGTGAGCACATGTCTAATCACAGTTCCACAAGGCGTCCCAACGGTATCTCAGGGTTCACTTGTGGATACATCAAGGACCCGTGGTTAGCTCAAGGGTAACGCATGATTTAGCTCAGAGGTACCACTCTCCAGATATTTTATTCTCGCAGATTATTGTAAAGTTCAATACACAAAGACATCCCTAATGCACTGTTTTGTCAATTTAGAATCTGTGGTGTGCACATGTCTAATCACGTGTTCCACAAGGCGTCCCAACGGTATCTCAGGGTTCACATGTGGATACATCAAGGACCCGTGGTTAGCACAAGGGTAACACATGATTTAGCTCAGAGGTACCACTCTCCAGATATTTTATTCTGGTAGATTATTGTAAAAGTGTAGTTGTAAGCATTATGAAAATAATAAATGAATAATTAAATTTTAACTCAAAGCAACTTGCGTTGTTTTGTCACAGTTGTTACATAAGCAGAACTGCTAAGAAAATCAATTTTGCAAGGTTAGTAGGTTCTCGGAGGTTCTCGCAGAGTTCTCGGAGGTTCTTCCCAATTTTGATGCTTGTACCCGCGCAGCCTGGAGCGCGTAGTTTTGCATCCGCACCCCCTGAGGCGCGTACCCGCACCGCATGAGGCGCGTACCCGCACCGCACGAGCCGCGTACCCGCACGCCCTGAATTCGCGAACATATTTCTGCACACAAAAAAACAAAAACCAAAACAGCACCATCGTTTGGCCTATTCAGACCTCACTCTTTCATGTCGGACTTTTCAAACCCTCCTTTTTTTTGTATGCTGAGACGAGCTTGCCGTTCGCCTGATGGTAAGCGATACCGACCGCCCATAAATAGTAAAAACACCATCCAGCACCTTGAATTACAAAGTATTCTTTGTCAAAAGCAATTTTATTGCATCACAAACAAATCTACCTACAAAGTAGATCGGATATCACTTCCAATAACACATGGTAAAACTAATTCTCCTGAGATTACGGGAAAATAACTCACCCTCAAATAAGTGTTTAATTAATGAATGAATTCCTCATAGCCGAATTTTGCCACAGTGGCCAATAATCCGGTGAGACGGCAATCAGACATGACCGGAGAGTGATCAAGCCCAAGACCAACGGCTTTACGTGCTTTCCGGGGCACGGGGTTGTTACACTACTAACTACCCGACTCCGAGTTGCGACTAAAGAATTATTATTAGCTCGACCCGGAATTCGAATCCAGGACCTCAGCGCAGTAGTCGTACTCGTACTGTGTACGCATTACAATTATGCTACGAAGGTAGTTAAATAAAATAAGGGTTATGGGTCATACGATACCACACTTTCCAGGCGTCGATAAACATACTCTGCGATAGATTAGTTAGCATCAACCGCCATTCGCCACTCACGTAGTCACTTTAACCAAGACGCCTCCGTAGAATTTCCACACCATGCGCGGCACCCATACAGGAACGCTGTAGCAACTGGATCGCGGTACCCGCAGACATTTTATCATTCGAAGTTGTTTACACATAGCATGGTATGCTACATAGCGTAGGTATGTAGTGAACACAATTCAATTTTATGGGCATCGATTACTTATCCCAATTCTGATGTCGGAGTGAAAACTCTTAACTTGGTTATTTTTTTACATGACCGGTAAAGTATCACCGGTGTATATTTATTTTCCAGACAGTTATTCAATTATTGAAACACTTCTTTACTTCACTAACAATTTACTGCATAGTAACACTAGCGGAATACACAATGTGCTCGGTTCGAGCGTCCAAATAAGACTCGTACTAAAACTTCTACAAGATTGAGCTCTCGTCGTTCGGCCGGTCCTTATATTGACAGCAGTCGACCTCCCTCCTCTTCTAATACTTCCTCGATGTAATGATAGATGGCGCCACTATCGCTCCGGAAATTCACCAATTCAACGAATAACGAGGTGCTGCGGCGACATATATATATATATATATATATATATATATAATGAATTCCTATTTCCCTTGGTCACGCCATCATGCGTGAACGTCTGGACAGATTTCACTATTTGTTTTTTGTTGTATTTGTTATTGCCAGGAGAAGGTTCTTATGAAAGAAAAACTTCAAAAACATGCACGGAAAATTAGAAAATTTAAGAAAACAACGAAAATATTAATTTTGTATAACTGTCAATTGTTTGAAATAACTGTCAGCGATTGACAGAATGCGCGCTGCAAATTCATTGTTAAGACGGGACAACGTCTGTCGGGCCAGCTAGTGTATTATATTAATTAAGCAATATGAATCTAGACTCAACCCAGCTCAATAGACAAGACACCCACAAATTGACCCAACTAATCAGCTTACCAGTACACGTAATGCAGCCTCAAATCAACCCTTTGACTGTAATGGCCGGGCAAATACCACCAGAGCGTAACGCATGCTAAGCCTCGCACAAATATCAAAGTAAGCAAACGGATATTAAGCCGGCTTTCACGTACTGCCAGGCGGAGAAGTGATACCGTAACAATGTAATACAATTGGAATTTTATCAGGCTGCATAGTGATTGCTTGGCTTGCTTGATACGATGGATGGTGAATACGATTTTCTAACAGATATTTGACTAATTTTTAGAAGTTATGTGTATTGTGTTACATCAATGAATGAATGCCGACACGGGCATGCCGCTCGTCTGATCATGACTCCGTATAAAGAGTGTGCCAGAGTTTCCCGGACTACACAACTCTGGGCCCATTTGCACTGATACTAGATTATATATATAAAAATATCAGCCCTGTATTATATACTGTCCCACTGCTGGGTTCGAGCCTCCTCTTTTACTGAGAGGGAGTAGGTCATAGTCCATCACGAGGTTCTAGTGCGGATTGGTAGACTTCATACCCTCAAAATTCCTATAGAGACCTTCTCAGGCATTCAGGTTTCCTCACGATGTTTTCCTTCACCGTGGAAGCATGCGATAATTCACAAAAAATACACACATACTTTTAGAAACATCAGAAGTTTGTGCCCTTGGGATTTGAACCTGCGGATATTTTGTCTCGACAGTCCGTTCCACACCCAACTAGGCTATTATATATTGTGTAAAGTCTACCAATTCGCATTAGGTCAGCGTGGTGGACTAAAGCCTGACCCCTCTCAGTAGTAGAAGAAGCTCATGCCCAGCAGTGGGACAGTATAATAGATATTATATTATTATATTAATACCCATGAAATGATCGCAACTGTACGCAACCTATCGGCACACAGTATGCACGATTGAAGCCTGACCCATCCATAACTTAGCTTTACCAGCGTTTCCAACTAGCGCTAAGCTGGTAGCTCTCACATACAAATTATGCCACAGAGAGACACTGTGTTCCACTGAGTTACATGCTAATGTTTACTTTTGTTTATGAAGTCTATGGTTTTGATGAAACATGTTAACAATTGCTTGTTTATTAGAAGTACTTTTTTTGTAAATTACGAGAAATTCTCTTGACTGAAGCACAACGGCTAGCCATTGGATATAATTCCAACAAATTATGTAGTTCAGTATAGAAGTGTTGTGATTTAAGTTATATTATTAAGTTTTGAAGTTGAAACCGTGTGGACATTTCAGTCGAAGCAGTCTGGACATTTTAATACCACTAAGGGCTTATTTTTTAATCATCTAATATTATATTCGTACAACCCAAAATTAAAAATGACAGTTGCATATATAAAATTGGCAATTTGTGGCACTTTTTTATTCAGTCAGATCATTACTTATTTAATGATAAAATTTATCGGATATAAAAATAATGCTACTCACAAACGTAAAACATAAAAAATACAGCAACCCAGAAGACAAGCAAATAACCAAACACTTTCAAATACATCGAAAAATGCATGCTAATATCGTAGCTATATAAAAAGAAGTCCAATTCTCGATACAGTTTCGAGTACATCAAAATCTGCAATAACCGATGTTTGTAGAACCACTCCGCCGGATTATGCTCTGCCGTTGTTGACTCAACTAATGCACGCCACCTAGCCCTAGGCTCTGTCAACAGTCGGTGATCTATTGTTTTTGTCTGCTAGATTACCAGGGTTTGCAATTAGATCTTTTACGTCGAAATGGTTTGGGTCTCATGCAATGGTAGAATGTGATGTATAGTTTAGATAGGTGTTAACAGCTAAAGTAATAACCATAGGAGTTATTTTGTTGTAACTGGCAAGAGCTTTTGTTTGATTGAGAAATTCTTATTATTTAAACTATAATACTACCTCGATGGCGTATTTTTTATTTTTTATAGCGTGGTTGGCAAGAAACAGCTCTCAAGTCTCTGGTTCAAATCCAGTATCGGGCAAAGCGATATATTTTTTATTGCTCCCGGAGTCTAAAATTTGTGCTCGCCTTGCTGTCGCCCGCCTCCTGACACATCGTGTGATGGAACACACATGGCTAAAAGTGGGTACCCGGGCTGCACCTCTGCCTAACCCTTCGAGAATGGGAGGCGGGCTAGGTATTAAATAGCGGAATCTCGACTGTTCTGTTCCACGGCTGGGCTCTCTACTACTGAGAGGGATAAAACCTTAGTCCACCACGATGGCTTAGGAGAAATTCTCAGGTGTGTAGGTAAAGAAACCTAGCCATTAAAGCAACCATTAAAGCAAGCGATAATTCACAAAGAATACAACATAATTTTAGAAAAGTCGGAGGAACGTGCCCTTGGGTTTTGAACCTGGGAATATTCGTCTCGGCAGTCCTTTCCACAACCAATTAAGCTATCCGGGGATTGATATTCTTTTCTTATTCTACTATATTTCAACCAAAAACAGTGCTTTATTTATATATTATATTTCACATTTGTGATTCAACACACTTCTGCAAATGGTAAAAAATCAATTTAGTTACGATTGTAATGCAGACTAAAAATGGACATTATTTTTGATTCGCAAATATTGCAAAGAAACGTTTCCAAGTAATTTATAAGACACAAATTATAACGTTGAGTACACTAGGGGAGACAGGGGCTAAAATATGTTAAAGAAAAACGGTATTAGCGATGATTTATACCCCAGTCCACTCAGAGGGTCGCGAAGTACAAGTCACGACATATAATGCTCGCACTGACCGTATATTTTTATATATCAATACAGATTTAGGTGAGTTGTGATATTGGTTTTTTGCTTTATCCGATTAATAGAATATTCAATATCACAGTACCCATAGAAACATATTTTATTGTACATAATTAAGATAAGGAACGGAAATCTTTAAAATTTAATTACAGTGTTCAACATAATGCTGGTATAACAGCATTATAAAATTATCGATTAGAAGTCAACTACCTCTTTATTCACATTGAATTTATAATTAAATGCCAATCAACTAATAATTTAACAAATAAAGATAACGAACATTAAGTTTCACATGAATTTAGTTTTAATTATACACACACGCACAACATCACGCATTTATCCCCGAAGGGGTATGCAGACGCGCAACTAGGGCACCTACTTTTCGCCAAGTATGTTCCGTCCCATGATGTGATAGGGGGCGAGCCTATCACCATATCGGGCACAGATTCCAGACACCGGGCTGATACTGAGCAGAAAAACCCAAATATCACTTTGCCCGACCCGGGATTTGAACCCAGGACCTCAGAGTCGTAACGCGTATGCCGTACAACTACGCCATCAAGGCAATTTTAATTATATACACAAAAAAAAAACATTTGCCGCTCTAAATCTTTCCAAGGGTCTTACAAAAAAAGTGTAACAAAAACAAAGTTTAGAATAACATTGCACAAACGTGTTTGACCGACGACCGAAGAGACTTATCGAAAGGAAATCCACATACAAAACACTGCAGGGTGACGTTAGAAACAATAATTCTTCATTACGATTATACGAGGGTAGGTACAGACCATGCGCTGTATTAGGGAGCGATTTTTTTGTATTTTGCACGGGAATGCAAACAAAAAAACAATAATATAAGAATGTAAAGCGACGTAGACATTCTGGGTGGTCATCACAACTACACTGATTTGCGATAAGTCCTATTATGTCTTCATATACGTGGTACCTCGGTAAAAGCCAATTATTAAACATAAAAAACAGCGATAGAATTCAAAAACTAGTTTTATTTTGAAGTCTAACATTCGCGTAAATATAAGAAATCTAAAGCCATTATCTAATATATATATTTATTTCTTTACGAATAAGGTAATGAATTATCTATGCCTAACTTACGCGTAAACGTTATAAATGTAAAGTAATTGTCTTAATATTTTTTATTTCATTTCTAAAAGATGAAAGTAATGAAATATGTAGGTTGTCTTATAGTATATGATTATTAATCAAGGTAGTACAACATTCAACTTCAGAAGTATCTTACATTTACACATAAACACCTTTTACCTCCAAAGCTATAGGCAGTAGCACAACTAGTACACCTACTTTTCAGTGTCGAAGCGTTCATACAACTCGATTCTTACCTTTTAGGTGTATTTACGTTCGTTTTTCCTATAAAATTGGCCACGATATGTTAACTAAGGCAATTTTTTTGGCACGAGTTACCTTTTGATTCCACCCTTCGCCACAGCTACTCTTCACCATATATGACAGAGGGCAAGCCTATCTCTCTCAGGCATATGAATGATCGTTTTTAAACGCAAGTAAAAAGCCGCACTATAATTTATCGAACCCACTATTAAACAAGTGAAAACGCATATTGTCTGTATTGGGAAGTTGCAGGTGTTCGCCACTGAACTGAGGGGTCTTTGTGGGCCAGCGTAAAATACAAACCGACTTAATAAGTGGTTATTTAGATAATACAAAACTTCGAATAAACATCGTAAGTAGATTATGCTTATGATTAGATATTGTCGCCTTATGTTGCATTTGGGAATCATAAGGATGATCTATGCAAAAATATAATTCAATGAATTATGACTTTAATGAGCAAATAGAATGAGGATAACTGACAAATGTAATTTACAAATTAGCTATGGCAAAATGACCTATCGGATTTCTCTCTATAAGAGTCTAATTTCTGTCTTTATGTGTAATATTTGAGACAAAGTGACACCTTATGATGTGTATTACGACAGCTCATGAACATCTTCCAGTATTTTTACTTTTTAAAGGTTAACAGACTAATAAGTGACCAATCCCGCAGATAACCATCGACAATAATAGGAATCATCTTAAATAAAAGATATCGTTGCTAGGTGTTAAGTTAATATTGCGCAATAATTTAACCGACTACAGGAGGAAGAGGATTCACAATTCGTTGTTTTTATTTGTTGTTGCTCACATTTACCTTTGTAGATGAATCGCAATTTAGAAGCAGAACTAGATACCTATAATTGTGGCATCTACCCGTTAAAATAACAATCAAGTAACACTATTTTTTTTTAGCTGATGGTAAGATATATTTTATATCCGCCCGGATAGCAATCACCGTACACAAGGTGTTAAAACCCGCCATAGTGGTGCACGTAAATGTCGCGGTTCGGGATCAGCCTGTGTATATCCGGTTCCAACAGGCCGGTATAATTGTGTCGACTGCCGAGGAGTAATCATTTCATCAGTCGACATTCTATTGGACCCCACTCCACTTACCATCAGATGCAGTGGGTCACTTTACCGTTCTTAAAAAAAGGCTTGCTTGCACCTATGCATATTTTTTATATACGAATACTTAATTCCTATATTATTCAAAGTTTTTCTTGACATCTGGATCAAATATCGTTGACATAAGGTTTTGGAATAAATCAGCATATAAATTAGGACATGCAAATAATTAGAGCAATATGTTGTCACCCCACAGGTTCGCTTTGATTTCAATCTAGAAAATGAATATAATTTGCATAATCACAACGCCTGTCGGAAAATATTTTGTTTTTTATGTTTTGTGACAAACATTTATGTCTGTATGTAGCATCGATATTACGTTCCGAACACTTACTGTGTTGAACTTAAGTGTACTGCAATCCAGTATTGGTTTCCATTTTACTTATACTCTACTTAAAGCGCTTTAGCTTTGTTTAAAAAGATTTGGTGAGACGACGATTGATGTTTCAGCGCTGCAGCGAACTTTAGTTCTAACTTCAGATTTTGAACAAATATTTTATATGGACGTTCGTTTCATAGAATATACGTCAAAGGTATATAGATACTGTGACCTTTTCAAAATTTTATAATAAAGGGTCACTCAATATATGTTTCTAAAAAAATTTGGAATTGATTGAATGCTCTTGTAGTCCGATACTGTTTGATTCAATAATTTGGGCGCACGTAAATATGAACTAATTGAAGGATTAAATACAATATTAGGTCAAATCAATTTTCAGTAAATAAATCTTTATAGTCACTTATAGACGTGATTATAATACATGTAATTACAGTCAATTAAATTAGAATTAATCTACTTCTATAATTATAAATGACAACCTGAATTATACAGCCAACGTTACGCATTCATAATCATCATCAGCCACATAAAATCCACTGCTGAACAATAGTCTCCTCTAAATATTTCCAGAGAGAAATATCTAAAGCGGCATTTCCGCATTATAAAAAACGATATTTTTTTTTCCTTTTAATGTTCAATTATTCCTATTCGTGTTTAAACTTATATCCTTCTTCCAATACTAAATGTTTATGATAATGTAGAGGAGACACGCGAAACCACTTCGTAGAGCAGGTACGACATATGCGCGAGACACCTCCACGCCCACCGCTCAAACTTGATTTACGCGCAAATTACGTGTCATAAATATGCGCGTACATATAAATGCAAAGGTTAATTTTCGGAGGTTGTTTTTTTTAATAGTATGTTTTTGAGTGGAATGCGTTTATATTTGTATTGTATTTCTATGACATTTTTATTGTGTTTATATTTTACCAAAAGCGATATGATCTTACGTAGAAAGTCATTATTTAACGAATAAAAAAAATAGTAGTGCAGATAGTTTGATTTTAAAAAAATATATTTAATAACACTATAAAGAGCAGTGACGAAAGGTGAAGTTATGCAAAAGGGAAAGCGACACAAATATAGGTAATAATATGAATAAATGCAGTTTGCAAAGCATTCTATTGATATTAATTAGATTCTACATTAATTCTAGACAAAGGAAAGCCGACAGGAATGGGGTTATATGGACCTTTCGCCATTGAAAAACAATATTTTTATTAGAAAGTAGCCGTATACTTAATGTGTGCATTTTATTATTCAGAAGTACCTCATAATAAAACAGAGATAGTAGCGTAGTGTGTACACTGCGTGGGTGGCAAAGGCCCCCTTTTTACGCCCAAATGCGCTTGCTCATATCGGTAATGCATTAATTTGAATACACGCCGTGTCAGATGTCAAATGCTTTGTAATTTTCTGTTTGTCCTTTTATTGTTAATTTTTTACGGAAGTGTAATAAGTGGAAATCTGTCGCACATCGGTGTTAATGTTTTGAATTATAAATGGTCTTTTGTTGTGACTCGTAGTAGAGTAAAGCCTCTTTTGTTAAGGTATGAGTAATATGCATGTATTTTTGTAGTTCGAAGTATGTGTGATATAAATAATATTTTTTGTAATTATTTTAGCAACAAAAAAGCTGTTAAAAACTTAAAGAGTTTAGTAAATCAGTCTAGACCATCGCAAACACAAGAAACAACTATAAAAAATTATAGATGAATTAATCAGTTGTCTAGTAAAAATGCCAACACAGCTATAGTATATGTTCCTTCCTATATATAGAAAAGAATACAGTCCAAAATATTTCACTTATCCCGCAATATTGGATCAAATTATCAGTATACATCTCAATTCAGATACAAAACGTAATTCCCTAATTAACCCGAAAACCAACCCTTTAAGATTTGTGCAATATGACCGAATGAGTGAATGATTGAATGATCGTAATCGGCGGTCCGATCGCGACAGATGTTGTGTGTTGCAAATAAGCGTAAGTAATCTGTAATGAGCTCACCTGTTAGAATTTGACAGTGAGTAATACTGGGGGTGGAAGTAAATTTTGACTTGTTTGGGTTTTAATTGTTTTAGGGACTTATGGCTGAATTGGTTGTTTATATATACCTATACGTAATAGGAGATCCTTCATTCAAAGCAAAAAGGACCCAATCGACAGTATGGTCGACAATGAACCGAGTATTCCAAATAAGTTTTAGTGTAGGTCTATATATTCCATTAGTAAAAACACCTTAGTCAAAATATGTTAATTTGAAATTTTTATTAACAAAATATAAAATAGAATATCAATGAGCAAAAATGCGATTTAAACTTCAATCCTCACTGTTACTAAAATGTCATTTTGTGGGCTGGATTCTTTTTGCGTATCTACGTCCAATTTAGGAATTTTAGCTACTATTTCTTAACTGTGTAGTAATTCACTGAACAATCAGCTTACGCATCCTTCAAAGCGGGTTATTAACCTATTGGAAATTTTACAAAAATAATTGCTAAAATAACCAGCCTCGCAATAAATATACAATTAGAACATAAGAAAATTAGGGGTAATAAAGAAGTCAAATAAAGTTTTTAAAAAATGACGTAACGTAAAATAAACTCTATTTATTATATTGACGACTTATAATGTTATGCACATTAAACCACTTAAGCATTAAGCACATAATATTTAAATCCTGCTCAAAATAAACATCCATTTTAAATATTACAAGTGCACGTTGATCCGCTTAAAATATTAGGATCGGCCGCTCTATTTAACCCCGGAATCACAATATGACTTTCAACAAAAAGTAACGTGAAATCCGCAAATAGTGCCCCTCCATATTTCACCCTTCGACGAATCTGCGTTGAGTTCAAATGTTTGAACTTCAAAAAGTGAAATCGCTGTAATGCCGAGCGATAAGTTAAGTTTGGGACACACACAGTGCTAAATAATTTAAGTACCGGTTTATTCTTATAATCTATACTAATATATAAAATTGAAGAATTTAATTGTTTAAACGCGCCAAACTCAGCAATTACAAAACCTAAAATTTTGTTTTTTTTTTCACTAAATAGGCAGATGCATTACTCCTGAATGCTATATACTACTTTTTATCCTAGGAAAATATTTTGCGACACTTTTATACCGGAAAAACGTTATCCGTATTTTTTATTAGTTTTCAACTCTATCACTTTAGTTATCAAAATGTATGTATACTATGTACATACCTATCGTATTAACTTAGTGCGGGTTGGCATAATACAAAATTTTAATATAATTTTTTACTTTACTATAAATACTTTTGCCAGCATCTCGGCCTGCTTGAAAAAAGTTTTGCAAGAATAAACAGAAGTCGATAGCACTAAGAAGTAATGTAACTTCCTATAAAAACGAAAATCAGTTTAGTATTTCCTGAGATTAATCCGTTCAAACAAACTCTTCACCTTTATATATTAGTATAAATTTTCATCTGACTTTAAATCTATTCTTAGTGTGTTTCAAACCTAACTTTATCTCCACTTAATACCGATGGATAGATACCAAATGTTATAGTTTGAGTCATCATGACGGCACTATATCTCGGGGGGTGAGCAGCCATAAATGATGCACATACCTACATGCAGTCAGTGATTGATATAGGAAATGGCACGTATAAGCGAATATTTCTATTCGATTACGTATCTATATTTTTTTTTATACGCGGAAACTAAAATGGGCTCTGCCGAATGCCTATTTTGCATTGATTGTTATTTAATTTATGAATTATATTTTGTGCGAAAAATGTGTGAACAATTTATGTTTAGTTATTATAACATACACCTTAGGTTAGAACTAAGTTTTGAAAAAAATCGATTTGTAAAAAGAACCTTAACATTACTCTACGTAGGTATATTATAACTTACAATCATTCATAACCTCATTATAAATTAGAAACATCAATGATATCGCACAAGTTACTTCTAGACAAACAAACCCAAACTAATTAGTAAATATTTTTAAAGAACGCACGAACAATATTTTGTCTGAATACAGGAATCGATCACGCAAGTCATTTCACGTCTCACTCATCCCTAACCACCAGAAGCCACCATATTAACTACACTAAATTCACGAACGCCTTAATTCCATCTCTCATTCGATTATGCGTACAATGCATTAAAGTATTGCAAAGTCATTGCGCGAACAATTTTTCTTCCGCATAGTGATGGCACCCCAAAATTCACTTTTGCCGAATTAGTCTTCATAATCCTAGAGCCAATTCATCATTGGGAGTGATGAAGCGAAATAAATTCTTTATATTTATAGGTTTGATTCGGTTTGAAAGTTTGTAAACGATTTTGGATAAGGGGTGAGCACCAGAACTTAAATATTTGTGAGGTATGTACTATGGTGTTTTGTCTTTGCATAATATATTTTTGAAGTAAAAACCATGTGCATGGGTAAAATTTTAATTGACTTAAGCGCCTTTTTTTTTTTTTTTTCAACTAGGTTTAAAAAAAAGCATAGAAAACAGTGCTGATATTAAATATGTATGAAACTTAGTGTCGCAGAAAATGTCGCTTAAGGTTATAGCTTAAGGTCCATTTTTCATACATTTTGTTTCACCTTTAATCTGGGTAACTAAACAAGTATTGAAAAGTAAAGAATTTAAATTCACGTCTAGTTAGTGATTAGTTCTCGCAGTTGAAAGAAAAACGTAAAAATAATTAATATGCATGGATATTTCGGCCTTTAAAATTTAATACGACGAAATTTTAAAAGCCTTTCAGCCTTCGATATTTAAATGAAAGAAATCATTGGTTTTTTTTACTCCCCTTGGATGCCAGTTATCATAAAAATATCATGTAAAATCTTTGCTTAGACCTCAATCTATCGATTTATTCAGTAAAAAATCACCAGTCAAAACAGTATATATCAGTAAAGTAAGTAGTAAGTATCAAAAATTCAAGACGAATTGGAATATAAGATAAACACATTAAATCACTTATTTAATACTTACTAAAAACAAAACTTGCCAATATGTTGTTGTTGTTATTAACAAATACTTATTAATAACAACACGTCGCAGACACGCTTTTTAACCACCTCCAAGGTGGTCTCACATCTTTATCAATCTTTCACATCTCAAAGTAGTTATAAAAAGTACTATTTTCAACTATTTGCAAAAGACGCCACCCAAACACCAATCAATAAAGCAATCACAAAACCGAACCCTCAATTAGGCACGGCCTATTAGACCCCACAGTGAGCATGATTGGTCTTTTATACCCCCGATGAGATTTTACGCAAAAATCGGAGCTTGTCGAAGTGACCAATAAAGATATAATATATAACGCGCTGGACACAATGGACCATCGTAAATTTCAATATTGACTGTATTGGACAATGTTGCAAGGAAAGCGTTCCACAATGGTTCCAAATAAAAGGTTTTATTCGAATGTTAATTTTGTAGAACAAATGAGTGCGGTAGTTAAACTATTGTTGAGAACGTTGGTAGCAATAAGTGAGTACAGGTAGTTAGTACGGAATCATTATGAGAGTAATTTTAAACAATATACCAATGTAGAAGTGGGGAGATATTCCCCACATTGGATAAACGTCCGTACAAAATTGCAGAAAATATTTATAAAAATATTAATGTAAACCTATCAATAATTTTCCGATTCGCTTTGACAAATTGTTTTGAGATTTTGAATATTTTTAAACCGGACAGCGCTTTATAAAACTCGAGCGCTGCCTCAAAAAATATAGCTAACTTTATCCCCAATAAATTATTTCTGATCATTATGCATTATTTTTAGTTTCATGAGTTAATAATATTGGTACTGTCTTAATCAATATCCCACTAACCAGTCTAGCTAGATCCCATCCATAGACCTATCAAAATTCTCATCTTTTCTGCAATAGTTCTTGCACCTTGCTTACACTGTCCTTGGCTCTATTTTGTCCATAAGTATAGTTCATGCAAGGTGTACACATCCCTACTAATGATTCTTAAAGGGATTTCTACGTATTAGATCCATATTCTTACACAAGCCTTCCAAAAGGACCAACATCTGTGCCACGATTTCCCGCAAGATTCATCCTAATAATACTTTAGAGAGTATAGATAATTACGCTAATTTTTTTTAGAAATTATTACACTCAACATAGGCTATAAATAGTCGTGGTCTTAATACTAACATATATCTTATCTTCTCTTAATAAGTATCAGAAAGTATAAAGAACTTTTGGTCTTAAGGTAAAAGTATGATAGAATTGAAATTTGGTCTTTTAAATATCCGAATACATTATACCCTTATAGATGCGCCCAGTGTCCACGCGCCGACAATGTTTGTCCGATGTGACGTTTTCAAATTAACTCAATAAAATTAAATCCCAATAAACGAGCAATACAATATATTATATTTGACTTTATTGACATATGCTATTTAGGGCTATATTACTGTAGAGTAATGAAGTTATTTCATGATATTTCGGTTAAAGAGACACAAATTACTTACTCAAGTAATTTAATTCGCCAACGGCTCAAAATATTTTATACGATGCCCAATTACTCATTAGTGGTCATAGACGGATTAATGATTACAACTAGGTTCCATTTACTATTTGTTAAGTGACATGTTTGATGGTTTACAACTAGAAAATAATTAAGAAATTCTATAGCTCAGTGATTACATTAATAGCAATAAAATACATTAAAACATATTAAATCAGCCTTATTTTGAACATTAAAGAGAAAATTGTATTAAATAAAAAAAACCAAAGGTTTACTTTATAATTTTGAAGATAAATATAACCATTGATATGTAATTTGGGAATCGTGTAGATCTAGGTATTTACAAAATAAACAAAAATCCTGTGGGAGAAACAACACTTGCATTGGAGTGTTGAATTAACATGTGTTTATATTCTTAAACACGTGTGCGTACACCAGGTAATTAAAACTTTATTGTTATGAATAATTATTCAAATATGGTACTGAATGATTATAATCTAGATAATCCTTAAATGCAAATGTAAACTGCTTTCTTTGCACATGATATTTTTTCTCTTCCATTTTTTTTTAAAATACTATTATTATTTAACGAAAAAAATTAAGAAAAAAAATGTTATCACAAGAAATGTAGTTTAACTTCAGTTTAGTAACTGTGATACCTTACGTATCAACAAACAAAATATTTGAAATAAATGCAGTAGTCTAATTAATATTATAATTTTATTCACCTCCCAAATTATGTATCGGTTAGATCGACGCACGCGCACGCAACGAACAAATGTTACATTTCTGATCTATGGACACATCACTTAATGCGTTCCGTTTCACGCTCAATTTGTATTTTTATTACGGCTATAAAATCAGGTGTTATAGTTTACACCAGTTTCATTTCCTTCAATTTTTTTAAGTAATATATTGTTTTAGACTTTTATGTCGATAAAAAATTTGAATTTGGAACAGTTTTACGAGCGGCCATTCTTAATTTATCTAGGATCAATAAAAGTGTTTATTAGTTTTTTAATTAGATACTATTTATTATAATTTTATCCTTATGTCAGAATTATTTATATAAAATTCAGATACGTACTCTCTATATATACATATATGTATAGTCACTACATCACGGTATGTTTTCTAGTTTCTCCATTTTATTTAGATTAAATATAAATTATTTATCCACTCTGAATAAATAAAAATTGGCAACCACAGTTCCGTCTATCTTATATTAATTATCGTTTTAGCAAAATCTCTTCAAGACAACGGCAATCTGCAAATGCCAGTAGATACTTTGCTAGGTATATTTTATATCCATCTGGATAGCGACCACTGTACACAAGGATTTAAAACCCGCTGTGGCCCACGTCAGTGTGTCGCGTTGCGATCAGCCTGTGTATATCCGGTTCCAACAGGCCGGCATAATTGTGTCGACTACCAAGGGATTCATCTCTCGTCTTAAAAAAGGGAGGGAGGGATTCATCTCTCGTCTTAAAAAAAAAAAATAACATGTATACTTTGTTATTTACTATTCCTCGATTTAAACGTGTTCTGAGACATTTCAACTTGAAAGACTACATAATAATTAGAGTGCATACATTAGTCAATGTCTTACTCCAAGTATTCCCCATATGGTGGCGACAGAAGCGAAATGATGTTGTATCCATCAAAAATTAACAGAACTTGTACCAACTGTTAGAATGTTACATCCATTGTGTTGACAGAGAGCATTTGTTTTGTCCGTACGTGGGTTTATATTTGGATCGTTTTGGAGATTTTGAATGATAAATTCGGGGATTTGATTTATCCAAAAATAGTAATGGGCTTTACGGTCAATTTTATGTTCAAGGAGCATTAAATTGTTAGTGTTAGCTTATTTGCAACCAGCGATGGCTGTAGGACTTCTGATTTATTTTGATATACCGTTAATAAATTAAAGAGCATACTCTTCTTTACGTCTGCTAATATTGTGCCAATAATCATCCGAATTTGTGGTTGATGCCATAAATATTCCGAATTTGTGGTTGATATTATAACGAATATTCTCACCACAAACTTCCTGCTTTACTTTTCTGATTTTTTTAGTTTCGTGTGAATATGGTGTGTTGTGTATTTCTGACTGAAATTGTAATGTCACTACGAAGAATTTTTAGTTTAGTACTAGTGGCATTAGGGTGTATAAATTAAAATTACTTTTTATTGATATTTATTTTGTTTAAAAATTACACTTTTTAATTAACATCTGCGGTTCGAGTATATTACTGTAAAGTGTTATTTTTAAGGAGACAAGTATGTGGATTCATTCAGTAACGTAATTAAAATAATGTTCTTTATAATTACATGACCGATTTTGTCTCAGTTTCAAGATATGGTCGTGAAAAAAAGTTTCCGAATCAAAGCAACTATTTCGAAGATTAGCGCCTTCAAACAAAAAAAATACACAATTGAATCTTCGGCGTTGCGTAATATTAACAAAATCGGCATTTTCTTATATTTATCATCGTATTATCCTTTAAATACTCTTAGCATAAAATTCCCAAGTAACAATTAACTTTCACGAATGTCGAAACATCCGTGACATGGAAATGTCCTTTGTGTTGATGA
Organism: Manduca sexta; assembly: GCF_014839805.1. NCBI lineage: Eukaryota > Metazoa > Arthropoda > Insecta > Lepidoptera > Sphingidae > Manduca > Manduca sexta. Next base: position 5,535,270 of record NC_051120.1, on the reverse strand, counting down.
CATACTGACCTTCAACGGCGTGAGATTTGGCGAAACAGCATTAACAATACTTGATGCTAATAATTATGCATTTGTGGAGTCATTGTTGCTTAAATAAGTACGTGCCTTTCTAGATAATAATATAACAGCAACGACATAGGTTCAGATTATTAAGCTGTTCATAAATAGTTTATAATAAGTGCAAATAATAACAGTCATACTTATAAAAATTTCGCAAAGCTATGCTTAGTTTAAACACTTCCTCGATCAGCTGTAAGTCAAAACCCGCCATCTTGCCTCTTAATTAGGTTTAAACTAGGAACCAGTGATGTTTTTAACAGCTATTTAAGCAATTCTTAACCACCTCTTAACGCTAAAACAAGTTTATAAGTAGGACTACATCGTCGTTGTAGGTGGAGAACTAAATAACTCGGATTTTTGCCATTTTGGGCTTTCATCACTTTTGTGTTGCCCAAAACATGGCGCATATTTTGGCCTAACAAGCATTTCATTATCTTATCTCGTTTCGAAATTATAGCTTTTTTTATGTTAAAAGTGGAGAAATAAATATATTCAAATAACATATATTTTGTTGTAGAAAAAGTAAATAATTACATAATAAAATCAATATACTGCGACTTATAATCTATTCAATAGTAAAGAAATTTAATAAAATGAGTTGTTTAATTCTTCTTCGAGTCTATTGTTTGTAAACAAAATTAATCAAGTGTGTAGAAGAACTAAACAACTTGATTTGTTTAATTTAGACATTGAAGATCCTAATGGTATTCACTTTAATAAACTCTATAATTGTAATTATTTAACCTTATAATTACTTTACCACATGGTTTCTAGTGTGGCAAAACTAAATAACCATACGAGTTATTTAGTTTATTTCAGCAAACTTACAAAACATTGTTGTGGCTGAATTAAATAAGAAGTTTTTATTTTTTTATATTTTTATTCTTCAGGTCAGAGTTTTTTGTTAATGCATAATATAATAAATAATAAGACCCAAGATATATAAAAATACCGACATTAAAATTATTTATAGTTTTTTAGTAATGCTTAAAAATAACGAAAAAAAACAGTTAATCGCGTTTATCTCGAAACTAGAAATTTTGAGTTATTTAGTTCTTCACCTACAGCGACAACATATATAGTATGTATAGGTATTCAGTTTTTGTTATTTAATATTTAGTTAAGAAAATAATGATATCATTGTTTTACAGTGTTTAAATTACTATAGATTTATATTTTAAATTTTTATTAGTGAGAATGTAGGATTTAGTGATAGTATTGCAACTTACATTTTGTTTGTGATAAATAAATAAGTAACATAAGCTATGCCCGCCGCTATTGATTTCATGCTAAGAATTTTATTATGTCAGGTATTATATTGCAGTAAAATCGAAGCTGATTTAAAATTCCTTGGCTTCTTGTACAGCTAAGTTATTGCGATTCCCACCTCAAATAAAAATGGTCTTTTATTAAATAAATCAATAAAGCGGTGATAGCCTAGTTGGGAGTGGAACGGACTGCGGACACGAATTTTCGCAGGTTCAAAACCCGCAGCTCTAAGTTTTCTGAAGTTATGTGGATATGCTTTGAATATTATTGCTTACTTTAACGGTGAAGAAATCGTGAGGAAACCTGCATACCTCAGGAATTCTCCAAGGATTTTGAGGGTATGTGAAGTTTGCCAATCCATACTAGGCCAGCGTGGTGGACTAAGGCCTTATCCCTCTCGATAGTACAGGAGGCCCGTGTCCAGCTGTGGGACAGTATATAATACAGGGCTGACATTATTATAAATAAATCAATGTTGAACCTTTATACCTTTTTAAACCATTCAAATACAAATAAAACAATATTTGGTTGTCTATTTATATAAGACAATTAAACATTAAGTAAGAATGTCTGTAACAACAAACGCCAGCCAATTACAAAGCACAAAATATCTCAGCAACAATTTATTTAAACACGAGGAATCCCCTAATACGACATGGATTGATGCAAATGACACCTCCTTACGCGATGTGCTTCGACAAACTTATATTTGCGGTTCAGTATTGGAAAATCATTATTAGGTGAAGTTGTTATATTACATTAAGATTTTATTTTATCAGTTAGACAGAATTTTTATTGACATGAGAAATTCAAATAAAATTTTAAGACATGTTTAGATCTTCAAGCACTAGAATAAAAATTAACTGGTTATAAAAAACTTCTTCTATGTAATAAACAATGATTTGGATATACGTTTTTAATAAAAATATTGATTTATTAAATTAATTAAAATTACTAGGTATCAAATCACAATAATGTATGAATAAATTTTGCAAAAATAAAAACCTTTCAATGACTCATATGTTCTAAATGACTTTTAAATGTATTTATCTTGCATATAAGTCAAGAAATATTATCATACGTTGGTATACGAATTATAGATGTCTTTTAAAATCATATTCCAATTGTTTCCAAACACAACTTTATTTAACGAACCGCATTTGTAAGTTTGTAACCGCTTCCCGGGCGACATGTCATTGTTGACTCAGAAGTATTTATTTAAGGGGTGGTTCAGAGTGATTTTCTTTTACGTTAATGTCGCGCCACGATTTAGTGTTTATGTTCAGTTGTTTTGGATAATTGGGGGCTGATCAAAGGGCATATTGAAACAATATTTTGAAACAGTTTAGCTTAAACAAAAATATAAGATAGTGCTGAGGTCCGAATTGCTCAAATTTTAGAGTTAGGCAAAGAAGATTGGTTAATATCAGCCCTGTATTATATACTTACTTGCCCACTGTTGGGCAAGGGCCTCTTCTACTACTGAGAGGGATTAGGCCTTAGTCCACCACGCTGGCCTAGTGCGGTTTGGTAAACTTCACAGACCTTCGAACTTTCTATAGAGAACTCCTCAGGCATGCAGGTTTCCTCACGATGTTTTCCTTCACCGTTAAAGCAAGCGATATTTCACAAATAAAACACACATAATATTAGAAATGTCCGAGATGTGTGCCCTTGGGATTTGAACCTGCGGACATTCGTCTCGGCAGTCCGTTCCACAACCAACTAGGCTATCGCCGCTTAAGAAGAATGGTTGTTACTTATTAATTATTATCACTGCCTAGTTTGGGGCCCGTATCAATTATTGTTTTGTTTTAAATTAGTTATAAGCACATTACTAATAATAATTTAACTATTTATGTGTTTCTGCTTGTTATATTTTGTTTGTGCAAAAATAAAAACATTATCACATCATTAGGCATTTTTTTTATTTATTGATGAGATAAAGTGATAAATATTACTTTAAATAGATGAAATCAGAAATTTATATAGGTAATGCGAAATAAAATACGTCTTGTCAATACACCACATATCATCTGTTCCTATCCAATGTTTCTGCAGCTGAAAAAACAGCATAATAACCATTATTTTTTGAGCTATTAACCAAGCTTGTTTTCTCAGGCTGTGTTTTTTTCTTATGTTGAAAATAACAGTTTTTGCTTAAATGACCATATTTGTTACAATTGTAACACCGTGGGCTTTTCTTATGATATTTATCAGATGAATCCTTATGGGATTTTGACGTATTTCTAATTTTATTATACTTGACATAATAGGCTGAGGATTCTGAGACTTTGACGTCTTGTAATAACTTCGTTTTGACAAAATCAGCGCTAACGGGCACACCAGAGCTTTCTATAGCCATAATCATCGGTTTGTAGACTTCAGGAGGCCAGCGAGTAGCAACGTACCGAGCCACTCGTCTCCTACTACAAAGTTTATATTTCTGAGCTTGTGTGCTGCTGTCATCACTTTATTAATATAATCCTCAACACTAGAGCTATTATCTAAAGTAGTTGTTATTAATTCTCGTAATAAACCTACTTTCCTGCTGAGCCCGGAGTCATCAAAGACTTGCTTTAATTTCGACCATACCTGTTTCGCCGTAGTCGCCTCCTGTACGTGGACATAATTAATGGGATCAATTAGTAATATTCGTTTAGATCTTGCTTTTGTATCTTTTTTGGCATCATGTTTGTAATCCGCACCCGGTTCAATAGTGTCCCACGGCTCCTCATGTTCCAAATAGTTTTTTACGGCGAATTTCCACGTTGGATAATTTTCTCTGCCAATTAACTTCTCGATGGTACCAATGGATATTTGTGAATTCATTTTTGCAGTTCGCTGAAAAAATTCTAGAACAAAATGTCGCTCGTGGCTGACCGGTGAATCTCTATTAATTTAATCCCATTTAATCGCGTGACTATTTCGGTAAAAAACTGATTTAATCTTTTACGGAGTAATAAAGGCCCATAACCTGATAAATATTACTTTAAATAGATGAAATCAGAAATTTCTATAGGTAATGCGAAATAAAATACGTCTTGTCAATACACCACATATCATAAAGAATGGCGTAATGGCAAAAAAAAACATATACGAGGATACGTCACATCATTTTCATATACTGACGTCCTATGCACTATTTTTTTTTATATCAACCTAAAACTACTGTGTAAATTGTAATTGTTTATATTAATTAAGATATTATAATTATTGTAATTATGCGCTATTTTGTTATTTGTAATTTGGTTGGATGGTGTTATTACTGTTTAAAACTATTTATTGTGATACAATTTCTGGTAATGAATTGCAGTTCTCATAAGACATAACATCTCAAATAATAGGTTAGTGATATAATAACAAATAATATATAGGAAAAACTGCTCCTTTTATTAATTATAATGACAGCTATAAAAAAATAATGAATCTCAGTTTGACTGGAAAGAAATGACAAAATGAACTAATCAAATATTGTTACCGCTGTATTTAATTCTATGAATAGACATAGATGCAAAGAATGCGCCCGATTATCTCTCTTAATTCAATTAATTAATTCGCTATAAAGTACAAGTACAGTGTCGAATAATTTGTAAAACATAATATGCGATGTGGCTAGCATTAGTTTCGTGCGTTCACAGCTCGATACTCCACAGCAAGGGCTTCGATTAAGTGAATTTCGACCGCGATTATCTGTAATTTGTCGAGTTCAAATATTGAACACCATTTATGTGAATTACAGCTTGCTTAATCGTATTATAATGGCCGGGGACCAGGGTACAAGGAATCAAAATACAGTTCATCGCGAGATTTTTTATTTTTGTATCGAGAAAGAAAATGAACCATATTCTAAAAGAAATTTCTAGAAGGATGCGTTTCAATTAGCTATTGGGCTCAAGAAAAAAACATTTCACAGTAGTTTTTTAGGCGAAAATCGTTTAAATAAAATAAATAAACGTAGGTGAACATGGTTGCGCTTATCATAAGTGTACATGAGAATATATAATTATAATTATTTATTAAAATTAAACAATTTTTCGGATTTTGTCGCGGTTTTTATATCTTAATTTTCTCCCGACGTTTTGAAGACTGCAGCCTTTGTAGTCACGGGGAGAACTTTATAATACTTATTTCTCCAATTTAGTTGCCTTTTATTTTTAAGATTTTGATATTATCATGTAAAATTTCGACAGAATCTCTCTTACGTTTCCCTTTTAAAAAAGGCCATCACACTTAATCTATATTTCTAGCTACTACCGATCTATCCCGTGACGAAAACAAATCCTAGAATCCATAAACACGAGTGGGAACATAATATCCATAACGGTCCCTCCCGGAAAAGATCCCGATTCGTGCGCAGGTGATCATTATCGTCAAACAATACCAATATTACACTGTCCGCCATGGTAAAACATCGGTGTCCAAATCATGCGGGTTTGGTGCCGGCTTGCTACGACGAATATTGGATTTAACGGTACTACTCCAATTTTTGGATATTAGATTGAGTATGCCTAGTGACATAATGATTTCTTATGTTTACGCAAATGTTAGACATTAATAGTAAAAAAAAAAATCGGATTTTGTCTTACTTATAAACTTGTTTTAGCGTTAAGAGGTGGTTAAGAATTGCTTAAATAGCTGCCAAAACATCATCGGTTTTTGAGTTTAAACCTTATTAAGAGGCAAGATGGCGGGTTTTGACTTACAGCTGATCGAGTAAATGTGTGTTTTAACTAAGCATAGCTTTGCTATTTTTTTATAAGTAACACTGATAATGTTAAATTACGTCCTTTAGGAACTCTCCGCGGTACGTCTAAAAAACTGCTATAGAAAAATGGCACATATAACATTTTTCAATTCCTCATGAGCCACAGGGTGTCTACTGCCGATCATCTTGGATGCGGCGCGGCGTGCGTCCAGATAATAATAACGTAATATTACAAAGATTGTATTAATAAAATATTATGTTATTTAATCTCTCATTAAATTAGAATTGGATTAAGAAGTATGCCAGATTAGTGCAAAGTGGCAATCCATAGTCTCTACCTGCCCCTATGGCATAGAGGCGTGATATTATGTATGTATGGATTAAGATCTAGACATAATTAAAGTTATATTGCCACAAAAAAGTATAATTTAATGCAAAATTATCAATAAAACAAAATGATTCGTCGTACGCAAACCTCACCCTCGCAGGGAAGTGTTTTATTATTTCTTTTATCTTTGAAAAATCTTTTTTGTTCCCTTCCACGCTCGTCATTAATATCGCGAGCGATAACAATTAATTAAATTAACGCAATGGCGTTACTCGGCGAGTTTTGATGTACTCATTTGTTATTGTAACAAATATGGGAAATTAGAGAACATACAACTTGTTTTACACCTTGTGTTACTAATTTAATTGGATTTACTGCCGTGGCATAGTCGGTACTTGTAATTCGTACTGTACGAAGGATTACGGCGTTGTGGTACTGGGTTCGAATCTGGGGCGAGTCAAAAAATTGTGACTGGGTTTTTCCATCTCAAAAATTACTTAGTCGCAGTTGGGAGTCAGGAAGGTTGAGGTGAGATTTCCCATGCCTCGAAATGCATGTAAAGCCATTAGTCCTGCCCCTGATCTTACTCCAGTTATGTCGGATTGCCGTCTCACCTATGAGAGTGAAGGAACAGAAAGTGCACCTGTGTATTGCCCACACACTTGTGCACTACATTATCTCAGCTCTGGCTGATCTCCGATGAAATTGGCCGCCGCGGCTGAAATTAGGGAGGATTCATTTATTCATTAAATTAGACAGACTTATGTTATATAGAACAAGATAGGTATTGAGGACTTTTAAAGTAAGATCTTGGAGATATAACTATGACTGACATAGAGTTCACGTTTTAAAAATGACTATCAAGATAGGTCGGCTTATGCACAATTACATCCCAATTAAGAAATTTAGAAAAGCCTTGCAATCTTAATTTAAACGTGGAAATCTTATCCAGAATCATTATGTTTAAGTGATAAGTTCTTAACAAGGCCTGCAGAAGGTTTTTCTAATAAGCATGAGAAATTAACTGCTCCGCGCCGATGGTAAACGTGATGCCGCCCACATAAAGTATCGAATGGCAAATTGCTTCTCGAACCATCGATACAATCATGCCGGCCTAGTAATGCTACTTCATGCTACGGAAGGACCCAGGTTTATAAGATATAGGACTTGCCGTATCATTCCCGGGCAGGTGAAAATAGTATAAACGACATACTAGCCAGTGTAACTACTGGACATAGTGAGACTTAACATCTCATGTCTCAGGGTGGCGAACGCTGTGGAATACCAAACCATATGTAATTCAAGGTGTTGGTGTTTCTGCTGTTTATGGGCGGTCGCATCGCTTACCATCAGGCGAGCGGAAAGCTCGTCTCGTCATTCAAAGCAATAAAAATATATATCAGGCTGGTGGTAGAATATTTGTATCCACCTATGAAGTGATCACCGTTCTAGGTGTAGAACTAGCTATAGTAGCCCATGTGTGTAACATTACGGAATCAATTCGTGTAATTCTGGTTCAAATAATCACTTTGTACCTGTGTTTAAAAAATTGTAGCTGTTTCGGGCGAGTGCTGATTCAGGGTTAGTCAGTGCCTAATTTAGGACATTCGCTTCATACAAAATGCTATTATTCAGACGGCGCTAAATAAATAAAATCAACTCAAATCGATTTTTATATCCACTGGCGCATCTCTATTCGAATAACTTTCTCCCACACCGTGCGTGTTTATATCACACGTTCAAGATTATCATACCATCCCTATTGTTATGAATCATCGTTTTTTTCGTGGGATTTTTTTTAAATAAAGGGTGAAAAACGTTTTGCGGTTGATTCTAATTTTGAATTTGCCAATTCGATTTTTAAAATTGATGAGTATAATTTTTGTGGCCAAATACTCAGCTATTTATACATGCAAATTAACTACCAAAGAGTAGTAAATAAATAAAATAAAACAGTTATTAATATTTATTGAGGGATGTATTTTTTCTAGACGAAATTGCGACTAATATTATACACGCGGCGAAAAATATTATTTCACCAAGGCACGGCTGGCATAATCGTGTTGCTTCTCTATGATCGAAATCATTTCCTACAATTAACTACTATAATTCTCTTTGACTTAACTTATAGGGACATAGCGTCATTGCTATTTGTGTCAAATAAGTTTGCTAAGATTATACCACTTTGTTATTATTTTCACCCGACCGGACGGAAAAAGAGAGGTTATATAGATTTGAGATGTCTATCACTGTGTCAGTGTACTTGAATGTTTATCTGTGGCATCATACTTCTCAAACGAATGGACTGATTTTGATGCAGTTTTTATGTTTGAAAGATGATGTCATCGACATAGTTCTTAGCTAGGCTGTTGGAAGATCTTTGAGGCTAGGCTATATCATCAGCTGATGAGCTCAAGCTGAATGAGCTCATTCAATAATTTTACACGTCCGAATCATTTAAAATTCGGTGTAGTGCTACTTCAGTGATATTTACAACACATACCAAACATATGCTCATGCTGCAGGATCAAGTAGTCTGCAGGATACCCAACTCCTCAGCAAAAAACCGCAGATATAGCGTGTTTGGGCTCATAATAATGTTTTCAATGAGTAGTTGTTAGATAGATACTGAACGAGGACAAAATATGAATTAAAAAAGTTTGAAACAAAAATTCAATTAAAATTTTATATAAAAAAATCTCTAAAGAAGAATTTCCATCACACCAGGCATTCTATTACCTCAACGCGAGGACGTATTAAAATATAACTTGGTACTAATAATAAAGTTTAATAGACAAATACATTTTATTTTAAAAAAAATATGTTTTCTGAGTCTTCGTTTGCATAACGTGTGCATTTGTATGTGTGTAATTAATTAATAAGTAGTAACAAAATTGTTCGAACAACCATTTAATATTAAAATAGAGTTGTTCGCGGAAACCTGTACTTATAACACTGGCTTATGACGTCTACAGCTAGATCTATAATTATGACGTCATTATTGTGTATTTTGACGTCAATAATAATTTGTACCTACAAAGGATACATATATCGGAAACACGATTGATACTTCCACCACCACATTCTGTCGATAACTGCAAATTAATAAATCAAAATTGGTATTAAGTTGAAATCAAAAGGACCCTTTTTTAAAAAGTCGTTGGTCATACAAATACTGTATCATTAGGTCCAAAGACTACCCACGTACTGTCAACGTTCAATTAAACATCAAAACGTATCATCAACTGGAATAAAAACCAACAATAGTTGAAAATCAAAGCACCTATATAATTAATTTAAAACTTTAAACTGCAACATTCGACTTTACGTCTACACACATTGGGCCAATTTTCCGAAACTTGGACAAAATGTCGTTTGAATAGAAAAGTGTAAACGCTCAGGTGCGTAACGAACTAATTAATTTGAATGCCCGCATTTGATTACACAAATCAAATGTGTTGTGGGGGGGTGAAATGAGAAATCGCTAAGAAATTTCGTTCGTCACGTTTCGAGCTTGTTTCCGGTGCTTTTTGTTTGTGACGCCTCATTATTTTGATACGTAGAGTGAGTGAATTTTGTATTTTTTAGAGCTGACCTTAGGGTGGAACGTGATTTAATTTATTGAATTTCTTTTGGTATTTTTTTGGCACGTGTTTTGTATTTTTTGTTAGTAGTTCATTTTGTGAAGAAAATTAATCTATTTAAAATCTAAGTCCAACAATTTGATTGCATGTAAAAAAAATACTTTATTTTATATCAAGAAAAAAAAGTTTATTATTGGCTCACAAAATGTGTGCCATTATATATTTTTATTAAAGTCTAGTTTTTAAAAACGTGCCACGGAAAAAATGTTATATTATTCGCATAAAATTCGTAAAGAATCAACCCATAGTTTTATTAGTCCAAAAAATAAAATCATACTTCGGAATCAACACACACGACAAACCAACCAAACCCATTGCTATTTAAACCTCACAATTTCAAAAACAAATATAACACTCTGTTCCCCTCTAACTCTATTCTGAACCCCACGCACAGGTGTCGTCTATTCACACAGTCCTAACGCCTGCTTTATGACATCTCGTCTATTATATTGTCCGGTAATTGTACGATGCTTGCCCACTGGGCGGTACCGTCGTGACTTCCATTTACTACTTCAATGATTGTGGAGGTGTCATTTTGAATACTGGGTTTTTGCAGAAGATTTTATATTTTTTTATACAAGAAATTGAGGGAATGAGGCAATGTATTAAAGGTATTATGATTACTTTAATGTCAGTAGAGTTGTGGATGCAAGCTTTATTATAATTGAATGGTGTGGAGAAAGGGAGGTAAAAGATATTTGGGATTTATGTAGTCTTTCTGAACGAACCAGTAGTCAAGATCAGCTTTTCTTCTGTAAGTTGTAACATGGTAGTTCTACTAGCTCAGATCAAGCAATTTTGTATTTAGAAAAATATTACAATGTAGAAATGTTGAAATGTGAAATCTAAACTCATTTCATCTTGGGTCTTTCTACTCACTATCCAGCAGTATCTGCCAGGAATCTGGAATTTGTGCCCGATGTGGCGATAGGCCACCTATCATATCATGGGACGATGAAAAGTGGATACAATGCAGTACAGTGCAACAGATGCGCCTCTGCCTACCCAGTCAGAGATAAAATGCGAAAGTGTACATGTTTTTAATATTATCACTTCTATTGTTCTTACTACTTAATGTCTTGTACGTAAAATGTTGTTCTACGATAAGTTGAGGTATTTTGTGACATGTTATTTAATTCAGTGATAATATGACAACAAAGAGCAACAAATTCATACTTTATTAAACAAAATATCTGTGTTTAATAAATAACAAGATTCAAAAAATATTCCGCCGATCACGATCCATAAAATTAGCGTCTCGTAAAATCAACCGAGCGACATTATCTCACAGATCCGCGACGAAGGCGCTATAAACTTGTCGATCTCAAACATCCTCACTAAAGCCGGTTTATGAGCGAATTTTTAATCCTGTACTCATTTAGTTTATCTTACATCAGTTTGTAACGTCGCTATCCCAATTATCAAAGGGTTGAGAATGATTCTGTAGATCTGAGATAGTGAACGTTGATTTGGTTAATGATTATCCTTGAAGGTTTACAGTTGACGACAACCTAACAGCCTTAAGGAAGTGACGACTTAAATATTTTTAAAGCGATTACTTCTTGTTCTTTGCACACATTAATAATAATAAAAATATACCCTTTATTCAGATCAACTTACACTAATAATAATACAATTGCACATTACTGAAACGTTTAATAGAATGATATTAGGAGAATGTTTATAAATACTATGTGTTGGAATGTATACTGTATAGGTTTTAGAAAGCAGCGCTACCGATTATTTGGTTGTTTCTTTAAAAAAAATATTGATATTAATGTTTAATATAGTAACCAATACACTTACCATGAATGAAATACTTAAGTTTTTAAACAACAAAGCTGTTACCTGTGACCGTTGTTACCAGTGACAGCGATTATTATTCTGAATTTTCCTCAATCAAAGCCTAAAGCCTTGATGTGATAAAACTCTCCAAGTCGAAGTTATGTGCCAAAAAATGCAACCTTTGTTGATCCACCAATCCGCACGCCTATTGCCGGATTAGATTTTACTGTCCAATTCCCTCCAACATTTGCATAGTCGTAAAATTTACTACACACGCGTTTCGTCTGTTTAATCTCACAATCAGTATTTGGAAGAGACGTGCCTGGGTTACGAGTTACGGTGTCCTGATTTTTTTAGGTCTTTTGCATTGAATAAGATCTGATTTTATTGAATTTATGGTTTGGATTTTGGATTTTTTATTATTAGTATCTTTCCGTTTATTTGGTTTTTTATGTTAAAATAAGTCGCTATTTATAGGGATATTTGCAACTACCTGCTTTTTGTCGATGTTTTCCATATACAATATCAAGAAAAAGTATTGTTAAATTGAACACCCATTCCTTTGCATACCTATTCCACATAATTGACGTATTCTTCGTATCGAAAAATTATAACTTTATCAGCTTCATCATATAAACAGAGTCTAATACCCTAATGGTTTTACAGTTAATAATAACGAACAGGATCTGGACTGGACAAAAAGAAAATACAAATTAATAATTATACGTTTCATTTTATACCAACTAGCATTATGAAAGGTTTTAATTTTTTTTAACATGAGGTGATAAGGACACTTGCCGTGTAAACAGTTATTTGGGTATTTTCCTTACTCATAATTCATAGTCATTCGTGCATAAATTATTCGTCAAATTATTCAGCAAATTATTCGCCAATAGTCTAAGGCATTACTCATTCCATTAAAAATAAACGAATTAACTTCCACATATTACAATGAGTTCTCATTACTCTTACACAACTGCACAGTGCTCAAAACGCAGCAACTGCACGCCAATAAAGAACGTACGTAATGGCACTGTGTCGTAAATTCTCTCTAGATGAAATTCATGCAAATGTCAGTGCTTGTAAAATTTTAACTACTCTATAGTCTCTGATGAATCGTTTGATCCCTTTTATTGAACTTTTGGGTTTATTATGGGATGTAACGGGATATTGTTCTGGTATATGAAGTATGTTAAGATTCATACGTATTAAAAATCAATGGTTTGATAACTGAGCGGTAAATATTATTGTTATAATTTTGATAATACTATTAAGACTAGTTAGTATTAAGACTACTTAGTTTTATAATGTTCTACTTTAGCTATAAGTATATATAAATAAGTAATTTAACAAATTTAGTAGTATAGTAATTATTATGCTACCTATAATATCTCGAATTACGAAACAGTCTTTTTTATTTTTTTTTTATTTATTTTATTTATTTTATTCGGTCTACCAACGGCTTTTACAATATTACATGCTATTACATTTCTTATTATAAATAAATCTTAACTAAAAATAACAAGCCAACTTATAGGTAAACACAGCATGCGATAAAATAATGTTGTTACTTAAAACTAAATGACAATATCGATAGAATAAAAAATTGCTCTTAACCAAAACTAAAAGTTAAACAATGCCTGAACGCTCAACATGCTCCAGTATGCTTTTACGGTAATTGTGTAGATTTTGATAGTTGATGTCTACAATATCGCAGTAATTGTTAAGTATTTTGCTCAATCGACACATAGGTGAATTTGCACCTGTGATTGTTTTACGAAGAGGTGGAACAAGTGGCTTAATTCGGGATCTAGGATACTTAAATGGCACCCTAAAACTAATTTTCTCCAGAAGTGATGCACAGTCAATTTCATTTCGCAGCAATCTATAGAGGAATTGTAGGTCCATAAGATCTCGTCTCTTGGTAAGTGAAATCATTTTAAAGTGTTTTAGTCTTTCGGAGTACGATAAATATTTTTTATTACAATTTGTTAAACGAGTAAGATTCCACAAAAATCTCTTTTGTATCCTCTCCAATCGCAAACAGTGAGTGGAATAGTGTGGGCGCCATACTACACTAGCATATTCAATGATACTGCGCACGAGACTATAGTATAGGATTTTTTTAGTTCGTACATTGCGAAATACTTTACCATTCCTAAAAATAAAACCAAGCATTTTCGATGCCTTCTTAACAACATTGTCCATATGTGGTTAGAATGTCAGTTTACGATCAAAAACAACACCGAGATCTTTAATTTGTTCAACTTTTTCAAGACGATGACAAGAAATATGGTACATGGAAGTTATTGGTTTCAGTTTTTTTGTGAAACATTGGTAGAAGCATTTGCTTAGATTGAGCGACATTCTATTATCAGTGCACCACTCAAATAGATTATTGAGATCATCCTGTAAAAGACATATGTCACTGGCGGAGTTAATAATTTTTGCAATCAGTCAACAGTCCCTGAATTGCTTTATAAAAAAAAAAAAAAATAAAAAGAAAATATTTTTTATTTTTATTTTAATATCTCGAATTACGAAACAGTCCCTGAATTGCTTTACTTGACAAAAATTGACGGTGTTTGATTGGACCATCTGAAAATATCTATCTTGCACCATACGTTTCTGAAGCAAAATCTTTCCTTCGCAAATTAACAAAGCAGTAAACAAAATCTCCGCATAAAGATCTACGAAATTTTGTATGAAAATTGCTACATTTATCAGATCGTTCGACATCCGACGCTGGCTTACGAATCTCCTCATCTACTTTACGATTGCTACGAACATTTTATAGTTGCCTTAATTTTACGAGCGCTGATTAGCTCCGCGGGTGATTCGGTTTGATTTAGCAAATGAATTCACGGATTTGGAGCTTTTAGTATGATTTGTAAGCTAAAAGCTTTATTGTGGAGAAATGTTGCGGGAGCTTTTTTTGTTTTGTGAAAAGTGTAACTGTTGTTCTTTGCTGTTATTATAGGAGTCTAATTTATGTCACAAATATTTATCGGAAAGTAGATGTTCAAAAAACATTTTCTTTAAGATGGCATTGTCTAAATTAATATATTTTCAGCAAACAACTTTTACAAATCAATTATTCTTTCCACACATCTCCCAATATCATAATTATCAACCAAACTGACATCCAACTCCTTTGCATTAAGGTATTCCTAAATCACCGACCAATGCAGTTTAAACTCCCTAATTAGGAATGATTACCGCGCGGAACAATTATTCTTGTCACGTCTCTACCATTGTCACGTGTTTACAATCACACGGTACGTTTAATTGCACGCTGGCGAAAATGAGATTTCAACAAAGGCCAAATTAAGATGTAAGACAAAAATGGAATGATTTATTGGGCTGTGCTAAAACCGCCCACTGTGTGGTTAAT
Source organism: Manduca sexta (assembly GCF_014839805.1). Lineage (NCBI taxonomy): Eukaryota > Metazoa > Arthropoda > Insecta > Lepidoptera > Sphingidae > Manduca > Manduca sexta. The sequence goes on along the minus strand of NC_051120.1, from coordinate 5,520,082 downwards.
TTGAACTTCAAACTCGATTTAACTTAAGAAAAATATAAAGGGGTTAATTTTTATAACAAAGGAAATGTTATTAGAATTTGAAAATGATAAAGTATGTAATACGCTTGGTGGTTTTATAAAACCGTAGAAAAATAAATTTTATACGGTTATTTTTTGTGTTGGAGCTTATTAAAACATAATATACTTACTAAGAGCTTATTAAAAGATAATATACTTACCCGGAGTTTCTTTCTGCCTTTCTTCTTCGGGTAGTCATCACTTAGGTAGTTAGTGAAAGGCTGGTAGGTTAGCTAGGTTAGGGCTTTTATTGTCCGCACCGGTGAGGATCGCGACGCGTTTCTCCCTTATTGCTTATTTAAAAATACATATATACATAATTTTATTTCTTCTTCCCTGCCAGCCCGACCTGGCTTCTTTGTTTACTAAGTATATTTTTCATTTATTTTATTTTCAATATAAATTGTCTTTGTTTATATGAGCTAATCTAATTAAGTAATAATTGAATATTCTCATGTACCTTGACTTATCATAAGTGCAACTATGTTCGCCTACGTGATGAATAAAGCATTTTTATTTTTTTTTTTTTTATTTTTAAGATATGCAAATGTTATTCGTTCATCATTGCAACTATTTTCTGATCTTTTGATATTATGTGTGCTCAACATAAAACCTTTTATTTTCCAAACACACCTATAAGCCACCACCATCAATTTTTCCTTTTCGTACCCTCCTTATTTTTAACTATCAAACACATTTATTTCATAATATACTTATCAAATTAACTTTAAAAGCTACCATTAAATGATTAACATGATCCATAAACAAAATAAAACACAAATACTCGAAGCTTTGATGCAGTGCCTCAGGCCAGCTTTAAGCTTTCAGCACATCTTCAAACGATACTAAATATATTTCAGTAAACAGCTTACGGCATTCATTACAATTATACATTCTAAATATAATTTGCATAATTTGCAATGACAGTATTGCCCCTTGTTTTAATAATCATTTTCGAATACTACGGTATATTAGGGGTTTTGAGTGCATTAATGGAGTTTCTTAATAATCCTTACAAAGAAGTTTTATTATCAAAATAATACACTAATTCGGAGAATTATTTTGATAAAGTCTCCTTAATCTATGGACTGAGGATCGATAATTCCTAGGTTTAAATATCAAGTAGGATAACAGTTTTGTATTTAATTTTCTTAGGACTCGATCTCCCATAAGAACCTAGCCGTGGAGTATAAAAAATAATTTTACAAGATGGCGAAATCTATAGAGATTTTTAATGTTTACGCGAATAGACATAGACATAAAACTAGTTTTTGTATTTTACTGCGGTTTTATATATTATAATTATCTACCGACGCTTCGAAGACTTTGCAGCCTTCATTGTTATGGAGAGGACTGAGGTGCAAGTAATCCGTCTACGAGTTTTATGTCGACGAAACTATAAACGTAATTTCAGATACCTTACCCTAACTAGAGTTCGATAAACTATGGAAGTCATCCGTCAAATTGAACACTCCTCCTGCAGTCTGTAAGGGCTTTCGCAAGCCTCACTAGATTCTAGTTACATCACATAAAACAATTCGACAGCACTACGTCATTCCGTCTTCAGCGCGCATGGGTTCCAATCAAGGTTGTCAATTTCCGTTCATTAGGCGGAAACCGCTTTGATAAGACATGCAGATAGGGTTATGGACGGTGGCATCCCTAGCGCCTGGGGCGGATTGACCGGGGGTATGGGGCCCCTGTTGACATTCGCTTAGCCTTTGATCGTGTAAACGTAAGTGTAGCTTTAATCTACTAAGACGTGTATAAGCTTATTTATTTAAAGCATTTATGCATGATGTGTTTCTTGAACGTGTGTGTTAGTTTTATGATAATTGTGTAACATTCTTTTTGATTGAATTACTTATAAAGAAACAATATTTCTAGCTCTTTCTAGGTATCTTCTTCACCACCTCATCTCTCCCTTTTACAATAGGGCCTATTGGGGCGAAAGTTACTATTTTTTTTCCGTGCAGTTAACGCAACATACCTCAAGCATATCTTTGAAAGAATTCGCTTTATTAACAATCGGATCATTTTAACGTCAACCCCTTCTAGGAAATCTAGAAATTTAAGGATAATTGTTTTACTATTTCGTTCGCCGTCAATAAATTTATAAAAACGAATTATTACTTAATAATTGACTTTAAAGATAATTTTTCTATTCTCTCATTCGCCGTTGATAAATATTCAATAAATTTATAAAATTGAATTATTCGTAAATAAGTGACAATCAAGTATTACTGATTACGTCCCCGAGCGCAGTGATTAGGCTCGCAGCTTGTTTAGTGCAAATCCTTTGTCTATTACTGCTTTAGACTAGTATAAACCGGATCAATTATGTGTGATTTGCTCTAAATTGAACGTGCTCCGTTTGCCGATTGGCTGTTTAGCAAACTGCATTAGCGAGTCCATTTTGTTCAAACATTAGATTTAGTGCTGAGTTTGTACCTGGATTGTAATGTCTTCGCCTTTGGCTATTTGATACCAACTTGATTCGGTGTATTTTATGATAACTAACTTGTATTTTCTGGAAAACATCCCTAGTTTAGTAGGTTAAATGACCAACTTGTATTTTAAGCGATATCGTAAAATGTAGTTTTCCACGCAGCCATGAAAAAAACTGGTTAACTCTAAATCATATTAGTCCATTAGCCCAATAATGATGTTTTTACACTAACATCCTTAATTTAGTAGGTTAAAGGTTGACATTTCAATCATCGAATTTAATGAAACATCTATCGGATAATATAAAGTCAGTTCTAAATTTCGAAAATACAATTGAATGGGAAACTTTAGACACATATGTATATGTACCAACGAAAACTTATGTTGAAATCTATGCGAAATGATTTTTAGTACTAGACCAGATGATTTCTCATGTTTACGCGAATGTTAGACATTAAAATTAAACTATTTTTGGGATTTTAATACTTTAGTTCTCTCCCGACGTTTCGAAGACTTTGCAGCCTTCATGGTCACGGGGGGGGCTGAGGTGTTGTTCATCCGTAAAGTCAAAGTTACAATATCTACTTACAATTATACAATTTTTTTAATTCTAAATTTTAGCTATTGGTGGTCCGATCCGATATGGCGATGAATCCGAAAAATAATTTAATTTTAATAATACCAGATAAGATATTCCATGAAGTACACTATTACGATTTGCTTATCAACAGGCTATTTCTCAACGAAGTATCCTAAAAATATTTTTTAATGTAATACTTAGTAATTTGCAACCTTCGTTTACAATATGTAATACATTGATTGTTCTACCTTCACGAATCAAGTGTGACTTTATATCATATTATATTATAAAACGTTAAGAGAATACTTTGAAGGAAATTAAGTTTTGCGCCTTATGAAATCTGTAACGCAAGATACAAGCTCTTCAAAGTTCTTAACGTATCCGAGTAGGCGTGAATTAATCTTCGAGCAAAGGGCTTACTAACATCGAATATCCCTGTGTGTGTTGGTGTTTTATATGTTAATAATAATATCAGCCCTGTATTATATACAGCCCCACTGCTGGACACGAGCTTCCCCTACTACTGAAGGATTAGGCCTTAGTGCACCACGCTGGCCTATGCGTATTCCTAGACTTCACACATCCTCAAAATTCCTATATTGAACTTCTAAGGTATGCAGGTTTCCTCACGATGTTTTTTCTTCACCGTTAAAGCAAGGGATGATTCACAAAGAATACACACATCAATTAGAAAAGTCAGAGGTGTGTGCCCTTGGGATTTGAACCTGCGGACATTCGTCTTGGCAGTCCGTTCTACACCCAACTAGGTTATCGCCGCTTTTGTTATTTTATATGTTGAAATGTCGAAATGATATATAATATTAAAGGGAGTAACATATTGTATATGTGACGAACACACACACAAAACAGCAAATATATAACAATAATGTAATAGAAATTTTGAATGTGATAGTAGTAATGGTCTAACGTTGCAGTAGTATTCGCTTCATATAACCCTTTAGAATATTAAAAGTGTTGAAAATAAGGACTCAAATAATGAAGCGTCTACTTGGAAGAGCGAACTGGCATTTTTAAATATTTATTTTTATGTCCTGTCACATAGCTCGCTTCTCTTCAATATCGGACCATTGTCTTACTAGCCCTCGTCACTGACTATTATTTTATTTACAACTAGCTGACCCGACAGACGTTGTCCCGCCTTAACTATGAATTTGCAGCGCGCATTCTGCCAATAAAATAAAATAAAATAAAAATGCTTTATTCATCACGTAGGCGAACATAGTTGCACTTATGATAAGTCAAGGTACATGAGAATATTTAATTATCACTTAATTAAATTAGCTTATATAAACAAAGACAATTTATATTGAAAATAAAATAAATGAAAAATATACTTAGTAAACTAAGAAGCCAGCTCGAGCTGGCAGGGAAGAGAAAATATGATCGCTGACAGCTATTTCAAACAATTGACAGTTATATAAAATAAATATTTTCGTTAAGTTTTCTTAAATTTTACTAATTTTCTGCGCAAGTTTTTGATTTTTTTCTTTCATAAGAATCATCTCCTGACAATAACAAACACAACAAAAACTAAATAGTGAAATCGGTCCAGCCGTTCACGCGTGATGGCGTGACCAAGGGAAATAGGGATTCATTTTTATATATATAGATAAATTGTATTTATAGTTTATTAAATTGTAGCCTTATTTTCATTAGGTATAGTAAATAAAGATATAAAAAATTCAGAACATTCAATACCAATTTAATTTCTTACGATTCCTTTCTTATTAGAATTACAATAACCGTTGACCCTTAAACAATTACCCAAATCACATGAATCAAATCAGCATTAGCGTTTGATTGAAATCATAATTGGGCGCATTAATTGTGTTCCGGGGATTAAATGGGATCCGCTTTATCCCTGAGATGGATTATTAGTACATTGAGTGACATAATTAAACATTATTAGGTGTTGGTAAACAATGTTTGAAGTGGATTTTGTATTAGTTGATCATTGACAAGCGTAGTTGTGTTACGTACGAGTGCTGAGAAGTCTCTGATAAAGTGATTGTCCTGCTCAATATGAATCTTTATTTTAGAATTAGGTCCAGTAAAAGGCAATCAGATTGCCTATTATTAAATATGAACTAATAAAATTGGTGAAATTTTCGAATGCAATTCCTTCGCGTTTCTCTAAAAGTAAAAACCATGACGCCATATTGATGAATGTTTCGTGGTAGATTAGATAAACATCGTGCTTAATGGTAAGCTTGGCATCAAAAATAGGCACAGCAGTATTACCTTCAGACAGACTCCTAAATAAAAAATATTTCCACCACTTACCACCACTTTCAACAAATGATTCCGCTTTTTTTGATCTATTTAAAAAATTACCAATCAGAACAATGTCGTTTTTGGCTTACATATGATTTATTTTGATTGATTCACTCTCGGATGTGGATTGAAGATTGAGAAATTAATTTAACAGACGTTTAGAATAAAACCTATTTCGTCTACTCAATAAACAATGTAAGAACTGGCACAATGACAAACGTCAGTGGCGTCAGTGTACATTTGTTTTGAGGCTCGTATTTTTGTATGAAACTTTGTTAATAAGTGTATTTATTGCGATGTGTATTCCCCAAGTCGGAAGGCAGTTTGTGACGTAGCGAGAGTGAGAAATGAGTAAATCCGACAACCGTGACTTCGACGAAAGGTACACGGCTTGCTTCGTCGATTTTGGTTTGAAAACTGGTGAGTGTAGTCTTGATCCTTGTTTTATCAGCAACTTGAACACTGCTGAAAATAGCCGCCCTAAAGATTTCCATATGTACTGTCAAAAGTGGCCGGTGTTCACATTCCCCGTAATATAGAACAGTTCTTGATCTATGTGTGCTTTTTTGAAAAGCTTTGTTGTTTACATGGTGGTGTTAATCCATCACTTGACTGTTACTGATAAGCGGCTGCAGGCAGCCATGTGAGGGTGACTTTAATGGATATAAAATAAGGTCTATTTTGTTAAACAATTGTAAACAGCCAGGGCAATAACCATATTTCAATACAGAAAACAATACACACGGCTAATCAAGTCATAAATTAAAAATTTCAGTAATATGGAACTTATAACCTTTTACTTATACATGCACGGCCAAGTAACCTCACTGTACCTGATAGTAAGTAGAGTGGCATCCAATAGAATGTCTACTGACGAGAGATGATAACCCTCGGTAGTCGCCACAATTATGCCGGCCTGTTACGACCGGATATACACAGGCTGATCTCGGAACGTGACACACTTACGTGGACCACAAGGCGGGTTTTGACACCTTGTGTACGTTATTCAATATCCAGGCGGATATAAAATATACCCTACTACCTAATCTTCTCATATCATTTTTCAGTAACAGGCCTCCTAATAGGTAGCATGATGGGTGGTTTCTTCATGAGGGGTTACCGGAAGTGGCCGATGTACATCGGCGGCGGACTCGGCTTCGGCATGGCCTACACCAACTGCGAGAACAGCCTGAACAACTACCTCCTCTCGATGGACCCTAAGATCTGCGTTATTAAGTATGTTTTAGTATACTTCAGGGATTTCTATGAGAAATATTATTTCTAAAAAAGCGTTTCGTGGTATAAATATTTCATAAAGTAATCTGACTAAATAATATGCATATATTAAGTGAGGAATAATATTGTTCCCTGTTAATTAAAGTATTTTTACAATTGTTTCTGTAGTTATAAAGATTTTATAATATAAACATTCACCACTTAACAATCTTACGTCTTTATAATTTCAGTTTTGATACTGGTCCTCAAGAAATAAAAAAAAAATAAACATCTTTCAAACTTGTCTACCTAAATATTTATTCTGTCCCGTTTCGGCAAACAACAAACGACTTGCAAAACATCTTTCTAGCCCATGTCAACACTGCACTAAACAAAAATTTCAATAACTTATTTACCGTCTACTATTTCAATTGCAGCCAATTAGCGACAGTCCGCCATCGATTCTTCGCTTTCACAATACTGTCTGGAACTAATTATGTGTTTAATATTAAAGGGCACCGGTAGAAAGGTCCTCACTAGCAACTGGTTGATATTGTCCAAGTATCTTTAAAAAAAGGAAGTGCACCGCTGCGCAAATGAGTTGTAATAAATATCGGTTATTGTGTTTTAAAGTGAGGGTTGTCTATGTTTTCAATTGCAGGCTGAGAACTTAGTGGTTTAAAAGATTCTATGTCTTGGAATTGTACAAATTCAGTATCTTTTTGAATCGTAAGCAAGTCACTATAAGTGGTTTATTTATTAGTGGTATTTTTTGCCAAATGAATATTACTATAGAAATTATGGTATGTATTTTTATGCCATCGAAGAATATGTTCAGTATTTAGAATTTCAAAACAATTTATACCGAAACCGATTTGAAAGGCATAAATTATATCATCAAGTGACAGCCCTCGCAAAATCTTTACAAAGCACAACATTGGAACGGTGACCGGTGAAGACGTTATACCTCTTTTATTCCCTCTCAGCGGGACACTTCCCCCTCGCTCGGCTTTGTCCACACCGAAAAGGTCACCGCCGCTTCTTGCCTATTCAATATTTTATAGTTTTTGCTCCTATATTTGTATGGTGTTTGCAACGCCCGCTTTTCGTTTATTATACAAAATCGTCGCGTTGTTTGCCGACTTACCGCCTTTACCACCCACAGATTCAAACAAACTTGCGTTTGCAGCGCGAATTTCATCGTCTACATCATTTTCTATGTTTTCATTATATGAAATTTCTTTGTTTGCCGGCATTTAGATGTTTGTAAATGTGGAATCGTCACTTAAAATTTTGCTTGTTGCGTTTTTTCGTTTTCATTCGTTTGTGAGTCAGTCTGCACGATTGCTTTGAGGTTTACCGAATGAGTTTCTATTGCTTTTTTCTTTTCCAACGTACGTCAGTTACATTGCGTTTGTTTAGAACGTGGACCGCGGTTCGATCGTTGGACAATTTGCCCGCCGGCGGTGTCCCGTTGATTGTGTTTGCGAATAGATTGTTGTCGGAGATATGGTTCGGTTTTATTTAGATGATTAGATTTCATTTGCATTGTTTTGGATGGTGCAATATGGGATCTGGATCGTGTTTTAGCTTTAATATTGTTAAAGATTTTATGCTTAATCGGCTGAATAATTCATATATCGCATTTTGTTATATTTTCTTCTGAATTTGAAACTTACCAGATAATATAATTCATTTGATTAGCAACTACAACATAAAAGGGACGATAGTGAAATTAACATCTTTTACGCAACATTTTTATTTGATAATATACAATATAAAATAATATACAAGTGTGTATATTTTATACCTATATGTATAATAATATGTATGATCGTATATTTTTACACTTTATATAGAAAATATTAATGTGAATTTCCTTTTTCAGGAAGCAACCCTGAAACTGTCGGCGTCATTTGAAACATCTGTAATGTAAAAATGTAATTTATTTTAATAAAATATTTCAGTCATTGTTCAAAGCTTTCTTTTATTAAAACATGAAATAATATTGTTTGTTACTACGGTAAGCCTCTCTACAGAATCTAGGTCCCCCATACTTAGCCTCATTGTAGAGTCTCATTAATTTTGACCCAATTAGCTCGAGCTAACTTACTTTGAAGGAAAGAGGTTCTCAACGTTACTTGTGCTATAATTTATGACGGTTATAGGGCAGCTCTTGAGCAGATTCCTACTATATATCTGTTTTTAATAAATGATCTAGTGTTAAAACCATTGGCGTATATTCTATAGACACGAACGTCCATATAAACTATTTGTTCAAAATCTGAACACAAATAACAATCAAAACATCACTGTTATAACCTATATATTCACTTGAACAACGAATAATTTTACTTATTTGAGTAATATTTTTTATTCACATCCAGGCTTACACTTAGACTCGAGTTCTTATGTCATGAGCCTCACCTCGTACATAACCACACGTTATTAATGTTGAAATCATACTAAAGTCAGGTGTACGGATTGCAGTACAGTTGAGTCGAACACAGTGAGTGTACAGAACGCCAGATCTAGTACGTAATACATACTTAGTCTGGCCATAAATACTGTTACACTTAATTATAAAAAAATATTACATTTGAATTTCGAATCTGTCATTTTTATACGATTGTTCATTGTGTTTTCTCATTTTGGCGCCAATACATTGTAAAATATTTTGCGATATTAAAATGGTGTGGGGTGATAAAGAGAACCGAATCGCTGTGATAGCATTACACAAAGTAGGTATGGAGCCAAATGCAATTTTTAAAACTCTCCATACACTTGGTATTAGTAAAATGTTTGTGTACCGGGCTATTAATAGGTACAATGAGACCTCCTCTGTTTGTGACAGAAAAGATCTGGCCGTCCACGTAGTGTTCGTACGAAAAAGGTGGTCAAAGCAGTAAGGGAAAGAATTCGAAGAAATCCTGTCCGAAAGCAAAAGATTTTATCTCGGGAAATGAAGATAGCACCTAGAACCATGTCGCGTATTTTAAAAGATGACTTAGGACTTGCAGCCTATAAGAGACGCACTGGCCATTTCTTAACTGATAATTTAAAGAAGAATAGGGTGGTAAAATCGAAACAACTACTGAAGCGGTACGCAAAGGGAGGTCACAGAAAAATTTTGTTTACGGATGAGAAAATTTTTACAATTGAGCAACATTTTAACAAACAAAATGACCGTATTTATGCTCAAAGCTCTAAGGAAGCTTCCCAATTAGTCGACAGAGTGCAACGTGGACATTATCCGACTTCAGTGATGGTTTGGTGGGGTGTTAGCTATGAAGGAGTGACTGAGCCATATTTTTGTGAAAAGGTATCAAAACATCGGCACAAGTGTATCAAGATACCATTCTTGAGAAGGTAGTTAAGCCCCTTAACATCACCATGTTCAATAACCAAGTATGGTCCTTCCAGCAAGACTCGGCGCCGGGTCATAAAGCTCGGTCCACGCAGTCTTGGTTGGAATCGAACGTTTCGGACTTCATCAGAGCTGAAGACTGGCCGTCGTCTAGTCCCGATCTTAATCCGCTGGATTATGATTTGTGGTCAGTTTTAGAGAGTACAGCTTGCTCTAAACGCCATGATAATTTGGAGTCCCTAAAACAATCTATACGATTGGCAGTGAAGAATTTTCCCATGGAAAGAGTGCGTGCTTCTATTGATAACTGGCCTCATCGTTTAAAGGACTGTATTGCAGCCAATGGAGACCACTTCGAATAAGCTTTTTATATTTTTAATTGTTTTATATTTATGTATTAAACTGACACACTGTAAAAGTAATAAATGTTATTTGCAGTTAACAATTTTCTTTTTTCTTTATTACAATATTTATGGCAAGACTAGGTAAATATCGATGATCTAAAGTGATAGAACAGTGCTATAGATGTATCAGTCTATTGTTAAACAAGGACAGTTTCCAGTGTCTTACTAAAATCGAACGTAAAGTGATTAACATCGTACATTCCCTTGTTGCTATTTCTTTATGGATTACAAGGCATTTATAATTCTTCTGACCGAAGGTAGAGGAGATGTCTTCTGTTTTATTTTAAACTACGAGCTAATTTCCGCGCTTTTGCTTAAAAGTGATTCTGGATTGATAATCAGTTCAAAATATATTTTATTGGTTTAGTTTTAGTGGTCAGGTCCCGGGTTCAAATCCTGGGTTGGGATAAGTGACATTCAAATTTTTCTTCACACCAGCCTGGAGTTTAAAAATTATGCTCGATATGGCGGAAGGCCCTTATCAAACCATAGAACGGAATACACATGGCGAAACTAGGTGCCCTAGTTGTAACCTACCTCAAAGGTAAAGTTGTGATGTGTGTGTAATTTAATTTTTTTCTGTCTGTAATATATACAACACTAAGCGGAATATTATTGTAACTTGCGGTAGTTTGTAAGAATGTCATTGTAATACGGCAGTTGGAAATTAACCATGCTATCAACTATACGCTGTGTCTCTTTACGCTCCAAGACATTACACTTTCCTTGAATATAATTTGATGAACAGGCTATTAAACAATCCCTGTAACTCCTGAAGTAGTCATCGGGTTCATTGGCCACGTTGCGCGGCGTGCCATAACCGCTAGCTATGCTGTGACTCACGCCGTGAATCACCGAGGCCTCACTACAGGTGTGATGGAGACGTGTGTGAATAATTTTAATTGGAAAGTTAATTGTATGGAATGGCGCCTAAATATCGTTTTGTTTTATTAGGCCATACATACTCGCTACTTTCGGCTGTGTGTATTCCATCGCATGATGTAATAGGGGCCTATCATATTGGGCACAACTATCTCCGGGTTGGTATTGAGTAGAAATACTATAACTTTTCCCGACCCGGGTATCGGTGGAGCCATTGTTCAACATCAAATCAGGGCAAGTTAAGCTTATTAAAAATTTCTGCTATAAGTATAAATCAATAAATAAACTAAAACCACGTTAATTTGTAGTGACGCAGTATTGATGAAGTCAAGCGTGGAACTAAAATCTCTACGGCACACCGGGGTCTGGGAGACAATGGTATCTAACATCGATATAAACCTATATTATGTAGGTAGAATATACGTTAATGGTCTCTATAATATCATTTTTGTATACGGAATTGATCGTATTTACACTTTATAAAAATAATTTAAAGTCACGATGTATGTGTTCCCGGATATTTCTATTTCTTCCTGTTGAGTTTAGGGTATTTAAATCCAATTGTTTATCTGAATTTACACTGCCAGCATCGTAGATATGAATTATTTCAACTAAAAATGTATCTCAGAAATAAATAATTATTTGAGGTAAATAAATATTTAATGCGCCTCTCCACGCCTTTTTTATTAAAAAAAGAATCGAAAAGTATGTTAAAATTGCAGCGAGTGTCGTAAAATAGGCCAACGGACCTCGAGTTAAATTATAATGCAAACATTTACAGTAGATCATTGAACTTTTGTTTGTTTTATTTGTATCATGAATCATCATTCGTCGAATAGTTAAAGGTTTATTGGTTTTAAATGGATTATAATCAACATTTTTGATATTCGTTATGATTGTGAATTGATTATTTTTCGCCAAAATAAATATTATATACGCAATATATTTATTAACACACTTTCTATACGTAAATGTATAAAGGAGGACTTAATGCCGAAGGCATTCTCTATCAGTCAACAAAGTGAAAGATAAAAAAGTAATATAGCATAAAAATAAAAGTATAGATACACGGATATACCGGAATATATAATTTGCGTAGTTGATATAATATTATTGTCTATTACTGTCGCTCGGCAACAATATGTTAGTACTGCTAGATTCTCGTTTGCAATGCGTCGTACCCAGGTATTATGAGAATAAACCACGATCTTAAACACCAATTTTTTTTCCAATTCCAAACCATTACATAAACATTTGTTACGGAAATCAAATCCGCTACCTATCGTTTCATAGTTGGTTCATTACTGAGTCCCGAAGCCTATCATAAGGGTCCTCCTGATGTTATTTAATATAAGATACGATATCTACTTTATTTATGGAAAGAAACAACTCACAAAACATGCATCAATGCCTGATTGATACAAGTTTTTGAACAAAAAGCTAAATGTTGTTACAATTACAAGTCGTCACAGCATGCATATAATACAAAGTTAGTGGAAGGATAAAACAGGGTAAAGGGGAGGGAATAGATAACTATAATAACAAAGACACGATTGATAATGAGGTGTAATGTTAAAGCTGGCTATACCTAGAATATCAGATTGATTATTCGCCGATTTACTGATAGAAAGGTTTGATAAACTAAATTGTTAAAGTTGCACGAAGTCAATCAGTTTAATATCTATCAATCAATGTATAAGTGTACAATTAGTATAGGCAGTGTTGGTTCAAACGTTTGATCACATATTGGTTTTTATTTTACTTTTATTTGGAACCCATCTATCATCTATCTTACTTATTACATATTGTTATTGAACAAAACAATTTTAAATACGGAATATCTTTGAAAAATGGTGACTTCTACGCATTTTCTTTTTATACAACTAATTTTGCAATCTTCGGATATTATTTTCATTGGACAACTAATTTAGATATTGTTACAAGTTCTCTATATAAGGTAAAGCTACATATTCTCCTTTAGAATGTAACTGATTGACAAATTAGACCTTATGAGCGAAGGTAATATATTCCAGAATTACCTAGTCAAGATTACTTGGCGTTGTCTTCCAACATCAATACCAAACATTTGATCAAACACACACTGATGAGGATTTTCCATGCGTTTTTAATGCATGGGCGTTACCATCACGCTTCGCCTGATTGAGGCAGGACAGTGAAGGCAATTTTAACATCCACGCGATCTTCGTATTAGCGTAACTGTGGTTAGTTGAATCATTACGCGACTATTAGGCTGGAATTGGTGGTGAAGTTAAACTAGTAGGTCATGCATTCGCTTTGCAATTGTACACATTTATTGTAGATCTTTTTGTGGCCTATTTCATAATTTTCTTTTACGCATTATACTTGTCTTCTGCTAGACTGACCTGTTACTGCAAAACCTGATGGTAGGATATATTTTATATCCATCCGGATAGCGACTACCGTACACAAGGCGTCAAAACTCGCCAAAGAGGCCCACGTAAGAGTGTCGGGTTCCAGGATCTGTGTATATTCAGTTCCAACAAGTCGGCATAATTATGTCATAAAGTATATTTTTATTACACCGAGCGGAGAAGCTCGGTGAGTCTCTAGGAGTACTGATTAGTTTTAACCCGCAACGCAATTAATAGCTCATTTGGTCCGCCTCCAAATTCTACTCTCGAATAACTCAGTATTTGACAAATCGAAATATCGTTTACAATTACAATGACGCTATTTCAAAAGACCATTAAATTGACTTTATAATCCACAACATTTGAAAAGCAACAATTTTTTTATTTCTTTATTTATTAAACTAAATTATAACATCAATTACAGTTAACACTAATACTGATGGTATTAGAAGGTACTTTATGATTCACACCCAAAGAGGCATTAAAGTAATAAATAATTTAAGATTGTACCACCAGATTAATATGTGTACCCATTAAAAAAACTCCATTACCAACACAGGTAATAAAACCATACAAATAGATAAACCTGAGCATCGCAACAAAGTCTTACTCCTTGGCCGATATTAAAAAGTTAGCCGACGACGATGTTTAGTTGAAAATGGCGCATTTAACTATGTCCTGCGAGGGTAATGAAAATATTTTCCATCTCTCCTTTATTGCTTGGATATTAAATCCAAGTTTTGTAAACATACTGCTCTTAATATCGGTTCTCGATTGAATATCATTCGGAATATGTAACGTTTATGATGTTTGAATAATACGCGATAGCCTAGTTGTAAATGGAACGCACTGCGCGTTGAGACAAATATCAGCAGCTTCGAAACCAAATGCATCTTCGACTTTTCGAAGTTACGTATATTTCGCTTTAACCGAGAAACCTACATATTTGAGAATTCTATAAAAAATATTTTGAGGGTAAGTGAACTGTGTAATCTGCTAACTTATACTAGGCCGGCGCGATAGACTAAGAGCCTAAACCCTCTCAGTAGTAGAGGAGCCATAAGCTCAGCAGTGGGCTATATTCAATACAGGGCTACATCTGAAAGCCTAGAAAGGAATAATTTATCTAAAAAGGTATCTCGCTACCTAATGTGTAAATCGGAAGAACTTTTTGCATAAACATTATATAGCAGACATTTTAGCTTATAAAATAGAGCAACAGTAAATAAAATTAATATCCTTAGACAACACTCTACTTAACACCCACACTTAAATATATTCGCAAAAATCCTGCATTATTAGTGGCATAAACAAATTCTTAGACAGCGAACGTTGACTCAACACGAATAAAGCTATAGGGAATCTAATTCGTAACTCGAACGCAATTCGCACAGACGTTTCAAATCGAGACGTCATTAATTAAGCAAATGGTAATGGATATGATTTTTCACAAGACGTGACAATATTGTAGACATGTTGCAGGCATATTATAAAATCAGTTATTGTTGAAAAGAAAAGGAAAATAAATTACTGAGTGAATGGGTGGTAGTAAAAAATGTATAATATAAGAATTGTACGTGTGGAAAAAAGCATGGTTTAAACATATCCTTTTGTAGCAATCGACAAATTACCAGAGAACGATTCCATTAGATTTTACATATATGACAAAAAGGAAGCCGACAGGAATCGAGATGTACTATGGACCCTTCGCCATGAAAGCAATATAATCTTTTTTGCCTATAATAATAATTGACGAGTTACTATTTACTGAGTACATACAATATGTACTTATCTCAAGAGCAAGGTAATAGGAAATCTGACAATAATATGGTTTTCTTTAAATGTCTTTATATAGGGTGGTATTTCTTGATTTACGAAATAATATTGTAACTCATTTCTTTAGGTTTATTTTTTTATTAATACTGATGATTCAATCAAGGATCTGACCATATTTTTAGATTAAGTACCCTACCATTGCACCTAAGCTAAACGATTTTCTGTTAACCTTCGAATAAAATATAATTTCCCAAAACACCTGAAAACCTACACTACTACAACACAAACTCCATATTTTCCGGCTACTGCGTAGTCCAATGGATTAACGACATAAGTCAAATTGCGATATTTTATTACTGGCACGGTTAGCAGTGCGTTGCTCGCCGACTAGCAGACGAGTTGTCGTAGGTCAGTAACTCTTACATTTTTATGTGTCTGTTTTAGACTTTATTGCCTTTTATTTATATACAGTATTCTTTTGGTGTTACATTGTCGTTGTCCTTTTGTTAGATGGGTGCAATGGTTTGTCTGTGATTTTCTAATTTTAAATGTTATTTCAAACTCATTACATTGTTTAGATTTTAAGTAGTTATTATTATATTTGTAACTTGATCTACATATATTTAATAGGTGTTTTGGATGCGGTGCCTTATAACATAGGTATTGTCATTCTTAAAGAGTGATCCAATAACAAATTGTATCTAGTTAAGATAATGCAAATAAAGTTGTTTTTTATTATTAGGAATGTATATTTTATGATATATAGTTTAATGGTAAAGTATTCTTTATTTCTAAATTTTTAACTCGAATAGTTGATTGGTTCGATTCCAGACTTGTACTAGTAATTTTATTCCTTATTACCATCTTGACATAAAGATTATATTTCAGAAGCAAATACAATATCTTTTTAAATGAAAATGACCCCTAATATTATAATTTAATGATAAAATAATTCTAAAGACTGGTAAGGTGAATTAATTGTCCGCATTAAAAATGAAGAACAAATGATTAGTAAGAATTGGTGCCCTACAAAGTTATTTAATACATTGGACTTATTTGAGCCACATCACATAAGGTCTCCAGAGTAACGAACACAATAACACGCAATAATTACAAATACAAAGATAAAAAATATATTTTATTAACAGATTCCACTTAAAAATGTAAACATTTTGTTAAGTGTAATGATTGCAGTACATTACAACTTTGCCGGTAATAATGAAACGTCAGCACACTCGGCCAGTGCGTCGAACCTGTTAACTTCGTTTATGGACATGTAGACGGTTTATTGCGGGGGCCAGAGACAATAAACAAGCCTGGAAATGGCAGACAGGTTTATTTTTGCAAAAAAAAACGATAAATTGCAAGATAAAGTATATTGTATGGTATACAAACAACTGTTTCTAGTTCGCGAAATCGAAGCAAAAACTAGTTTTATCTTTAATGTTTTACAAAAATGTCTCTGCTTTTTTATTGTGATTATTTCCTTATCATTGTTAAATGGTGCTGTCTAAATCTAATCTAATGTGTATTATAGTGAATGTTGTATTTAAAGTAGCTTTAAAATTATGACTATGTACTATAATTAGCACCTAAGGATGAAAACACGATATTATTTTTCAACACTGAAATAAACAATCTTACACCAATTTTAAAGGTATTATAAGTCGGTAGTAGTAAATGAAAAGGTAACAAAATAAGTTTTGTGCTGCTTTTTAATACAATAGAAATATTCCAATAATGATTACATCGCCAAATATAACTTAAACAATTATTCCAGGCCACATCCTGCCACTCTACATCCCACCGTGTACACTGTACAGCCCTGTTAATTTAATTTTTCGCCGGCGCCGCACCGCGTCGCGGATATGTGTCCAAATGTGTGGTTTTGCACATTAACTGCGACATCAGATTTTATAGCTAACTGCACTCTAGTTTTAATCAAGGAGTTATTTAATTTTGCCGATCTAATTTGCATTACACTGTCAATTATGTTACGGGAATAGGATGTGTGGATTTTGGATAATTTTGGTACGCCATTGCGTGATTAAATTGGTTCAGTTTAGTTAATAGATTTTGCTCGCGGCTCACAAAGTCCCGCTATATTTTCCCAAGATAAAAATATGTACTCAGGAATAATTTAGTTTTCTTTTAGTGAGAAAAAACGGTTTTATTTCCTGAGATTTGCGAGTTCAAACAACAAACTATTCAGCTCTATATATTAGTATACATAGGAAATATATACGATGTAATAAAGCGAGTATGAATTATTTTAAAAGTCACTAAAATAAGACTAATTTTCGAATTTTATCGCGGTTTTTGCATTATAATTTTCATTTGTTCATGGGGCGGTTTAAGGTTTTGTACAACCCAAAAAGTCAAAGTTACAATATCTACCTACATATTACAATTTGTTTTTTAAATTTAACTGTGACGGTCGGATCGGAACTAGTAGTCCATTATCAAGAACTTGCAAAAAATATTTCAGACTCTTGTCTTTTAGTTTCTTTGATATGAGAATTAAAGTTCTTGACATAAAAAGGCTAAACAAACTAATCAGACACCCAGCAGTACAAAGAATAGTCAAAGTTTTAATATTTTAATATAATAATAAATTATAAATAGAATGTTACGCGCCTCTATCCTAGCTGATGACATCGGGTGTTTCCGGAAATATTCGGCTCAGCAGGCAGGCTGGCAGAAGAGAGATTATGTCACGCGGCGACTATCTTTCTAACCGTACGCAGTCAAAAATTGTATGCTGTAATTCTTGTTAATATAATGTTTAATACTGTAAAAAGAGCGTTTCACCATAAAAAGCTGAGTAATAATATTCCTTAAAAAGACCAATCTGTTTCGTCACTAAATCATATCTTTATTACAAAAGACATTTCTTACTGCCATTCCAGTTCCGTTTTTGGCTCTAAAAACATATCCCATACAAGTAATATCAAATACCATTAGCGATCTTTTGCACGAACAAAATTTATTGCGACAACACACAGCGCAGAGATTTTTACACCCGCCCTGGTTTTCAGAGATATGGGACTTTGCAGATGGGATATTTTATGTGCGAAAACAGATTATTTTGATTACCAAGTTTATACAAATAAAAAGTCAATTAATAGCAAATATAACGAAAAAGTTTGCTCAGTTAATTCTTTTCAAAAAACGTAAAATAAAAGTTGATTCATAATTTTATATATTGTCATTCCAGACATTATTTATCAAAATTAAATATCTTTTTAATTTTATTATTCTTTTATATTTTAAACTTTAATTGTCAATAAATAATAATGTAACTAAAACACTTTTTTGTAATATCAACGAAGTCGCCCATCTGAATCTCTGTAATCTATGACAATATTACCTTCTTCTTTGGCTCGTAAATAATATTCTTTTCAGGACCTTATTGCACTTCCTTGGGGATGAAACAAATAGTTTCATGTAAGCTAGAGTATGTGAATACAGTATTGTCCGGTACGCTTTGTTGGACTCAGAAATTACGGACGTTAGAGTATTTTTTTGTGGATATGAGTCTTGGAAAATAAGACTGCTGTTTTGATATTTAAAGACTTCTAAATTAAGGATTAAGTCTTTTGTGTGTTCTGGTGATAATATTAAGACATATATTGTAAGATATATCTAATTTTATCTGCAGTTTATTGCTTCGTGAATTCATTGTATATTGTCTGATAGTTAACTTGTGTAATTCCATATTATGATATCGATACCGGAAATTTCAATTGTCGTAAGGGACAAACCATCACTTTTCAGGAGAGCCAAAAAACATATTTTTTTGTCTTAAATTCGTTGTAACTTTTTCATTTGTAAACGGATTTTAAAGGTGTCTAGGGACCACTGATCTATTTTTTGTGCTCTTTCTATAAGCTTTATCCAAATTAACGTAGGTCCACTACTTTCAAAGATAGATGTCCCTTACATCCCACCAAAATGAATAAAACGCCTATACACCCTTAGCTTAGTAAGGTTGCACAGGTTGTAAAGGACATTTTACACAAATTATACTAGCGTTTTAGGTAATAAATGTCACATTACCTAAATGTGAAGGGTAATAGAAGGTCCAAACTTATAAAATTTTAAGAAATAAAACCCTTACTACATTTTTATTATCTTTTTATTAGAGTAAATCGAATAAAATAAATAACATTCGAAGAAAAAATCCAAGTCTTATAATGAAAAATAATGTTCCTGTATAAAAAAAAAATTAAAAATTTGTAATCCAGTATTTCGTAAAAAATTTCAGAATATTTTTTCATATTTTCTAAAATAATCTCAAGTATCAAAATAACAAAAGTTTTAAATATGTCTATCATAAAAACAATTAAGTATGACTAGTAACATAATACAGAAACAATAATAATTATAAATCAATGGAGTCTCTGGCACACTGTACCCATATTTGGTACCGAGAGATCAAAATATACTCTAAAGTATGAAAATACTTATACATCGCCTTAGCCTTAGCCTTAGCCTTCTCCGCATTAGTCTCGGGAAGAGCATCTCTAACGAAAGCCAAAAATTTATCTACTGATATAGGAAGACGATTTCCATACAATGTCGGGAAAACTATGTTCTTAGGATCTTGGTTTTCTACAACTTCAGCAATTGTTTCTTCGTCTTTTCCTTTCCTTCTCTTTGATCTTTTACCTTGAAATCCCATTACTAAAAAATCCTTCTTCTTCTCTAACCTAAGGCTATTATTTGGGGATTTTCATCCTCTCTTATAGAATACTTCACTTCTTAAATGTTATCTTTATGATTCTTCAAAGTCACTGTTTGTATCTTTTTTAAATGTGTTTTTGAGTAATGTCAGTGAAAATTTTGGCCATCATATTATCTTCTGTTCTGAAATTATGTTTAGAAATGTTCGAAAATATTTATTTGGTATGGTTTTGTCCGTTTTCTTACCGATACTGCGTATGCTGGCCATTAGCTTGTAGCCCAAATGATAATTCGCTTGGTCTCCCGTTCAATAACAGCATACATACAAACAACTGGCATGTATTGATGCCTAGGTAGTAAATAATATATCTGTACTCCTTGAATATTTACAGTAATTTTCAAAAAATGACTGATTGCGGTGAGTAAGTATTATTTATTTTTTATTCTTCCCTGGGCAAGAATCGCAATACAATAAACATTTTCGATGGAACGGTTATTAATTTCAAGAAGGAATTAACAAACACAAGTGGCAATGTCGTTACCCCCACGTTTATCACGTCTATCACTCTCTCTCTACAAAAAACAATGTCCAATGTTAGTTTAGCTCTCATAGAATGTAGGAGCAGTTATAAAGGGCATATTTTCTGGAGTAGTATAGAACCATGCTCTCCCCATAAATATGAGGCATTTAGCACTTCGTGTTAACCAATAATGACTGTTAGTATATTTTTGAGATCAGAATCTGTGATCAAGTGAATATTAAATGCGTATGGAAACGTATATTATAATTATTATTAAATATAGCAATGAATACTTTCTTTCTCACATGAAGTCTAGAATTTTCTGGACAGTTTTCTAGATAGATTCTATATAAAAGTGTGATATTTCTATATTCTTGTGCCAATAAAAGACATTAACTATTCTTCTGGCATTAGTGCGATGAAACTACACATAGTGTTTTAAAAGAGTCAAAATAAGCTTTTGCTTCTTCACTATAATATTGGTGCTTTACGTCTAGATCTTTTACCTTTATTTATATAATATTCTTATGTTAGGCTTCTTCTACTTTCTACTAGTTTAGCATTTTCATCTCTTAGCTTTTCTAAGCTTGGTTATTTACATCTTACAATCTAATCTCGCCGGCATCGAGGTTCAAAAATGCTCAAATAACTTTTGTCTTTTATTTTATGATATTTCATAGCATTTATCTGGTAAATACGAATATTCTATAATTTTTTTCTTCTTCTTTTACTTGATCTAATTTAATTTCATAACTCAGTCCAGCATCCTTGCGTTTTTTTATGTAATTTAACTTTGTTTGGTATTCTTAAGCGCCTATTTAATGTAATATATGCGCATATATAATTGACTTAGTTCTTAATCATTTCGTTTTTTTTTTCGTTATTTGCAAGTTTTTGGTGAACCAGACTCCAGAACTGCCGAAAGAATAGTCTTCGTCAACAGAAAGAAAATCAACGTGAAATTATAATGTATTTCTTGCACCTTTTTTTAGTAGTAGTTCTAAATTCGACATCAATCGAGCTATTTACTTTGGGTGTTGAATCACACCATGAAGAGTGACCGGGAGCAAGGCAGAAGCCGATGTCTTGTGTAGGCGGATACTTGTTACTGCTAAGTGTCTGAACTAGTTTTCATCCTGGAAACTTTCCCTAATCCCAAGTGTCGATCTTTGAAACAGATTCAATTTGATAGCAATCAATGGTACGCATAGATAAAATGATGTTGGTAGGTAGAATAATGTGAGAAGCTCTATCAATATAAGGTTCCGATAAAAGCACAGAGCCTACAAGCTGATGAAATCTTAGAGGTTCAACAACAATAACAAGCAATATAGTGGTCCAAAGTTACCTAGGTTATTTGGAAAAATGTACCTTAAGCCAGCTTGAAGTATTTACATGTCTCATAAGACCTATTTTCTCAAATATTTAGCTTCAAAATATCAAATTTGTCAGGGCGTAAGGGATTTTTTTTTAAAGATAGAGCAATTTCATATATACCAATCGATAGAGCTCGAAAAGCCGAATCCGGCAATATATATAACTCATTTTCGCCAAAATGTCCCTTACGCCAATTGAAATTTCCGGTATCGATATTAAAGTGTAGATTTGCTGTATGAAGCTATTAAAAATGAGTAACGGCTGTTTTCAATAAACGATCCCAATCTCAATCTTCAATCCGATTGCGAGTATGAACCAATCAAAATAATTCATTTGTAAGCATGTCAAAAATACATTGTTCTGATTGGTCCATTTTTGAAATAGATCGAAAAAGCGATTGGGATCGGTTATAGAAATTGCTGGTGAATCTGCTATCGTTAAAATTATAAAATATCGTGTATCCTGCGTTCTATAATATACAAATAATTAAGATTATATTTACATGTAGGCATATTAAAATAAAAATACATACACTCACGCCTTTTAGCCCCGAAAGGGTAGGCAGAGGCGCAACTCGTGCAGTCACTTTCCGCCATGCGTATTCTGTCCCATGATGTGATAGAAGGCGAGCCTCGAGCCTATCGCCATACATGGCACAAATTCCAGACTCCGCGCTGATATCAAGTAGAAAAAGTAAATATAATTTTACCCGATCCGGGGCTCGAACCGAGACCTCAGTGCAGTCGTATCGCAATACACAACGAGGCGATAAATAAATACTTAATTATAAGAGCTGTTCGCGAATTAACGACACTTACAAAAGCAATAAACACTTGAACCCATCAAACTAACAAAAGGACACTCATGAGAAACCGTCTCACCCCAACAAAAAATAATTACTGATCTTATCTCATTTAATGATCCATATAAAATTGACAAACAAAAAGACAGACCAACGTGTCTTTTGTTCGTTTTTTCAAAGATCGGAATCTTCGTGTCATTGTCTAGATAGAATACATATTTTGAATATGAACCTGGTCCTTTTGTGGGTCGGTTCATGGACCATGGATTAATGTCGTAAACACAGATGAGTCACTATTGTGTCAATCATTGGTTAAACGTTTGTTTTTTTTTTCAGTGTGGTTATGGCTTTATGTAAGTTTGTATTTGGATGGCAGTCTCGGTGGCGTAGTTTTACTGTATGCGCGGTACGGCAGCGCTCAGAGGTCCTGGGTTCAAATCCTGAGTTGGACAAAGTGATTTGGGTTTCCTGCTCAGTATCAGCCTGGTGTCTGGAATTTGTACCCGATATCGCGATAGGCTCGCCCCCTATCACTTTAAGGGATGGAACGCTCTTGGCGAAAAGTGGGTGCACTGCTTGCGCCTCTGCATACCTCTTCGGGAATAAATGCCTGATGTGTGTTTTGTATTTGGTTGAATTGTAGCATCTATATATAGTCCTACTAATATTATAAATGCGAAAGTTTGTGAGTTTGGATGTATGTATGTTTGTTTCTCTTTCACGAAAAAACTATTGAACGGATTTGGATGAAACTTTACAGTAATATTGATTATACATCAGAATAAAAAAAAAATAGCTACTATTTTTAATGATCTTGTGTAATTTGGTCACAATATAACTTTACATATCAAGTAAGTCGAAAAAAAATATCCTGGAAAACTTCTTCACGTGGGCGAAGCGAACAAAAGCTAGTAATATATAACGTTGTAAACTAAAACGTTTTAAAGAAAATCTCCCTCACACTATTCATTAAATATCATTAATGTTCATATTATCAATATCCTACTTCGAATTGTCCGTTGGCATCATACCGTGTGAGATTGTCACCAACATCTCCATTATCAACCTCATTAATATCAAATAGAGCATTGTGCACAACTTTGTCACACATAATTAATAATTCCAAGCATCTTGAGGGTCTTGGGGTCCTTTTGTGTTTTGTAGGTCATTATTTGGCCATTTTAGTTTAATGATAGTTTATTGTTCTATATTCAAACGGGAACGACAGGAAGATGCTTTGAATGCTTCTGATAAATTGGTGGCAGTTTGAAATGTAACGCGTGATTGAACAAATGTTGGGGTTGTGTGAAATTTTCTTGATATTATAGCTTTAAATCTACATTGGACATCATTTATTAAGCTTTGGTCGAATCCATCTTTCTTTGTAATAATATACTTATAATTTATCATCGCAGTATTATTTTTCTCGAATGTTAAAGATTTTCTGTTATGCAAAAAAATTCTAGCAGTTGACAGGTTTATTTAACTTCGAGTTGATAATGATTTTAGATGACAGTTATTGTAAATAAACGTGTTTTTGCTGTACCTAAAATTAATTTCCTTTCATCATGATATAAGTATTTATAACTTTTAATTTGATAGCAGACAGTAAAAATTAGATTATCTATTTGGGTATTACCTACGCTATTTTTTATTTATTCCGAAAACTAGTAGTCACTAATTACATCTAATCACAAAAACTAAGCACCATTTACAGCTTTTTACATATTATATGTGTGTTATAGAACTTTTTCGTGACCTAAGATGAAAAGCAAGAGAATACAAAATTTATTCGTAGGTATATAATCAGTATAAGAAGCATATTTTTATCATAATCCTTATCTTCTGATAAATCTAATAAAACCTCTAACAAAAGCTTGAAATACTGGTTTTTAACACCTAGTTTTTAATCATTTTTAACAACACATAAATTAATGTGTGATGATTTTCATTCTACGAAGAATATTGTAAAATTATAAGAAATATAATGTGAACCATATATTATATAAAAAAATGATGTAAAAGTAGTAGCACTGTGTACTAAAGTAGTATTGCACACCGGTACCTATCCCGGTAGAATGTATTGGAACATTTTTATATTTTAAAACTACCCGTATATTAATACCTACATTCTGCAATAAAGGATTTCCATTTCTATGTCAGGAACTGTTAAAAATTCCTGTCTGCGAATTAATCTATTTCCCACAAACATAAAATCACAATTAACAAATTGCTTTTCACCTTACCTTGCTCATTTTATATCTTTTTTTCACATCCAAAACTGGTAATCAAATCAAAACAAATTGCAAATTTTCACACCCGTAAACCTAACTTAAAATCTGCTCAATTAATAACATTCTATTGAATAGACTTTATCGGTCGTTTAAAGTATGAATTCAAAGTACACAAGACTGGGGTATTAAAATGCACTTCTGTCTTTTGTTACCTTTCATTTAAGAAGGGGAGAAGGGTGAACGCTTAATGGTCTAAGAACAGGTTTTCGGCAATAATCAACTATGTTGCAATGTTTATTAAACAAGTTAATAACCATGTTTCTTTTCTGTGTTCAATTTTGTTGAAGACCGGTTTTGTTTGTAAGTTATGATTGGACTTACGATAGTATTGTCTTGTTTCTATGGTTTATGCTTTATGGTTTAGGTAAATTGATAAGATTATTCGGAAAGATTGAGTTAGTTGCCCTCTAATGGCTAAAATAGATAAGTGATGGCAGATATTTATATATATTATTAAATAAAGTCCCCTTTTCTGTCTGTATGTTATCGATTTTCTCCAAAAATCTACTGAACGGATTTTCATTAAATTTAGTGTGGAAATAGTTTAAGACCCTGGGAAGGTTATAGGCTACTTTCTATCCAGGGAAAATATATAGCGCCACGTATATACCAGAAAACTCCTTTACGCGGGCTAAGCCGAGAGCAAAAGCTTGTTCTATTAGAAATTGTTTTCCTAATTTATGACCATTACACTTCCAAAATTGATTGTTTCTAGATATTTTTTATTCAGATAGTTCATCAACTCAAAAATCTTTTCAAAAACATTTACCAGACCTCGCACATATAACCCTTTCCAAAACTAATTGTAACAACCATTGTACTTACAGGACAAAAAACCGGGCACCCTTCAACCCCATTTCTTGACCCATAAACAAACACCCTTCGGAAGAAAGGCCGGTAATGAGCCGAGGCATTAATTCTAGGTCATAAACTAGACAATTTATGGTGCTCGAGAAAGTCCTATTAATATGACACGGTCTCTTTTCGGTTACATGTCATCTTGACAATGTAAGCGACGATTTGTGACGTTGTGAAATTCGGTTTTCAATGGCGTGGAGTGGCTTTTTTTATCCCTATAGTCACTAATAGAGATGATATTTTAAGTGATTTAATGTGTAGTTAATGCATTCATTAATTTTAATTCAATATCCATTGATATTGAATTAAAATAAGTGATTTAATAATAGCTTCTTTTGCATAGATGACAGAGTCGAGACTTCTATCTGAGAATTTTTAACATAAATATTCTATCAAAATTTATTTTCTAACGAACATTAATTTTAAAACTTTCGCTGTGTCCTTCAAACTCAACAAAATATATATTCCAAATAATAAAAAGGCGACTCCATTGGATTTAAAACGAGACAACTAAATCCAACTGACCATTCAAAGAAATTGTAGTTCTAATGGGCCTATATCATAAAGTCCGTTTGTGCGACATAATTGACCATATATAATGCGGATTACATATGTTCATGTACCCTACGTTAGAAAAGGGGTCAGCAGACACGTTTTTTTATTTGTAACATTTAAATTACGTGTTAGTTTTGTGAAACAACAGTTACATCGTATTGTCACATTTAATGGGTTTTAAAATATGTTTTTTGATTGTTACAAAGTAATTATTTTTAATTTAAGGGTTTGGGAACATGGATATTTTAGTTGTTGTTGGACTGAGTGATAATTCGATAATCCCCTAGGTGGATATGATTATCCGTCAGGGCACCATTTTGTTTATAACTGACTTAAACAGAAGTGTAGGAATACTGCTGAGGGTTACATATATACAGCCCATAAAGGTGGAATGGAAGGTCACTGGAAGGACTAGCTATTACATTTTCAGGATAAATCGGTTAGATATGCGCAGTGTATTATGATAAATATAAGAATTTATTTTGCTACTTTGGAATTAATACATACCTATATAAATACTAGCTTTTGCTCGCGGTTTCGCCAGCATGAAGGAGTTTTCCGGTATATTTTTTTGTCCGATCTACTTGATATGTATCGTTATATTACGACCAAAGTACACAAAATCATTATAAATTGTAGTATATGTGTTATTCTGATGTACTACCAATATTACTGTAAAGTTTTATCCAAATCAGTTCAGTAGTTTTTTCGTGAAAGAGGAACAAACATTCATACATCTATCCTAACAAACTTTCGCATTCATAATATTAGTAGGATGTTGCGCCAATCCCACATAGCAGTGAAAAAAGTAGGAGGTAGAGGATGAAGTATGATAGATATACATTCTAAGTCATATTCATGATATAAATGCAACATAATTTTGCTTTGAATTGCTATATCAGCTGAGACGCTGTAAAATAAAATTTTGCATCTTAAGATCGTCGCTATTTAATAAACTGATATCAACATCTCAAATGATATCTTAAGTCACAATATATGCCGGATTTGAGCTGAGTTTTGTTTATTAAACACTGACTTTGCTGAGAACAAGCTTTTAAATGAGAACTTAAGCTTGGTTTAATATATTTTAATTCAATAATTGTCTACTTGAGATGCTACTCAAAGGTGAGCTTTAAATATTAATACGGCTTTTTAAGTTAAATATTACAGAATTTGCCTACATTATTTCCAAGTTGATTAATTTAGTAAGTAACTGTTTGGATTACGTTTTTTTAAATGCGCTCAAAAAGGTAAGAGTAAAAATAATCCAAATTGTATTTCAATATAGATACCCTCTCAATACTAATTAATTTTAATAGCCTACAAATATCACGCATTTTCAAACCAGGATTCGAACCCACTATTTACATCTAACCTTATAAACCTTTATATCTACCCAAAAGATCTCAAAACACCTGTGTTGATCTTTCCCAAATAAATTAGGTGGAATTTGAAATTATCGTAACGACACATGATCAGATATGTGATGTCAAAGTTCAATTTAGGGTACGTTGGAGGGTTCGGTGACCTCTGTTGGTGTTAATTTTGTGTTAGTTATGGCCCTAATAATATACATTTCACAGTTGCTGTGTGTTGTAGTTATATAATATAATAATGTAATTTCTCTTGTTACCTATTGCTATATGCCTTGACATCTATAATCCCGCAGCCTAATAATAATATATAATAATATCAGCTCTGTATTATATACTTGCCCACTGCTGAGCACGGGCCTCCTCTACTACTGAGAGGGATTAGGCCTTAGTCCACCACGCTGGCCTAGTGCGGATTGGTAGACTTCACACACCTTCGAAATTCCTACAGAGAACTTCTCAGATGTGTAGGTTTCCTCACGATGTTTTCCTTCACCGTTAAAGCGAACGATAAATTCACAAAGAATACACACATGATTTTAGAGGTGTGTGCCCTTGGGATTTGAACCTGCGGACATTCGTCTTGGTAGTCCGTTCCACACCCAACTAGGCTATCGCCGCAATTTTCCCGCAGCATAATCTATATAATATATACTATTATATAAAGCTGAAGAGTTGGTTCGTTTGAACGCGCTAATCTTAGGAACTACTGGCTGGAATTAAAAAATATTTTTTTTTTTGGATAGCCCATCAATCGACGACTATAGGCTATATAACATCACGCTATGACCAATAAAAGCATCAATGAAAAGTGATGCAAAATGGGGACAATGATTCCTTTTGAGAGCTTCCGTTACGCGCGATACGCAAGAAAGATACGCAATTATAATAAATATGCAATGCAGTACATATCGGTTGAACAGCTGAATCACAGACATATAATATAAGTAGCTCCGTTTCCATTAACTCAGGAATAGTTTTACTCGGGGTTCTGTTCACGACATATTTGTAAAAAAGAAACCTATCGCTTAGAGTACATAATATAAATATCTATTGTGAAATAAATTCTAAAACAATACCTCGTAAGATTACCTACATCCAAACTTACCTTATTAATATAAATTGGTTACAGTAATATGCTCCTAAAAGTCTCAACTAACATATTTGGTACCGCAGAAATGATTCCAAATATACGCGTCGGAATGACGCGATGTTCCGAGTTGATATATCGCTGTGAGCGTGGACAATAGCCACCCCTGCTAGTATTCCCGGCACCCTTCTTGCTAGGGCTGTCACGCTACAGTTATCATACTTGCAAATTATTAAAGCATCGTATTATAAATGTTCGAAAGAGTAATTTATTAATATCATCACATCATTTCATTTCATCAACATTATCCCAACCTGTAGACAGAGGTGCAACTGGTGCACCGACTTTCCGCTGCGCGTATTTCGTCCCTATATGTGATAGGGAACAAGCCTATTGCTATATAGGATACAAATTCTAGACCCCGTGTATCGAATTGCCCAACTCCGGTAACAAACACGAGATCCTGGCACTACTGTCATACCGAAATTCAACTACACGACCGACGCAGAGAAGTTATTAGTTTCAAACTCATATTTAATTGTTTCAAAAATGATGCCTTTTTAATATGCATCCTTGTTTTAAGAAAGCTTTTGAAATTGGGTAGCATTGTGGAGCTTCGTTAATTGTCATCAGATAACTTACCACTCCATGTTATTTTTCGCCGATACAGTAGCGTCACTCCAATCGAGCTATTCCATTAAATAATAACAATAACGACTACAATTCCAAGTTACTTTAAAAAATCAACAGACAATGCATGTAAATCTTCCATATTATATTATTTTAAATCAATTGCATTTTACTTATCAAAAATCGTTTACCAATTTTTGTGATTTCCATCACATTTTACTATTACACTAATTTCTTAAAAACAAAATATCTAAATACAGAAATATTTTTAATTATCGCTTTCAAATGCGTGTCAGCCCTAGGTCATAGCAACGCCCCCCGTCACCGCGGAGACGGCGGTCACCCTTTACCGACGCTCGACGCGCACCTATCGATAAACATTATATTCATAATAATATAATACATGTTATGTAAACCATATTTGTATTGCGTTTGTAATTTAATATTATTAATACTTACGCGAGATATATTAAGTTAGTCGAAAGCAACCCAATAACGGTGATCAAGAGGCCTCCGCGACGTCCTCTTAGCACTCGCCCTTGAGGATGACCTACTTAATAGGTCGAAACTAGTCGGTGAATCTGACTGAGTAGACACGTGAGTAAAACCGGGTTGCTTTTGACTAATTCCTATGTAATTCGTTGATAAGCAGGCTTTGCTTGCGGTTTGGGCCTCGTGAAATTTAGATTTTGACAAATATTAATAAAACTGTATTAAATTTCATTTTGAGTTAAGACATTTAGTCGTGGGCCAGGAACACGCAAAATTCCTTTTGGCATAAATTAAAAGCTTAAGAAATATATACTTATACTTTTTAATGATATAATCAGGTAATACAAAAAAAAAAATACTTGTTGCGAAGGGTTCATATAACTCGATTGCAGTCGAATGCCCTTCATGTCGTATCGTATCATATCAGCCTATAATGTCCCAATGTTGGGCAAAGGCCTCCCCAAGATCCTTCCACGTATCACGATCCTGCGCTATAGCTATATCTATATAGCTATATCCCTTTATATAGAATCTAATTATCATTAGAACGATTCGCAGACTGCATTCATACATAGTACCTATATGTGTCGGGCTCCCTTCCGGAAAATTTCACCTTTCGCAACTAGGTATATACCAAAATATTCAATTACCAAACGACCAATAATTTCCTACTCCATTAAGTCTAATAAGAAAATTGTTTTTTTCTAATTGGATAACGACACACTTCGCCCTAGAATTTCAGCACAATTGGACTACAATGAAGGTAATGACAGACCGCACAACACAAACATGCAATTTTTCAAAAGCACTAATTACGTCACGCCTTATGTCACTCCAAGTTGACCACTTGTCAACCCCTTGGGAAAATTCGCTATTTCTCCACTCAGATTAGAGTCGATAACATCTTTAGGTTATTAAACATTATTTTAGTAGTAGTAAAGGTAAAAATAGTTAAACATTTTTCTTTACATATTTAACATCGAGAAATCAATTAGGTTTATGTTTATGCTCTCAGAGTTTACATACACATTAATATTGTGTTTTAAAATTGTAAACATGTTTGGATACTTCTGACACTTGAACACAGAAACTGATAAATTAATTTGGATGAGATTTATAACACTATGTCCTACATAAACACAATATGAAACTTTTACTGGAAAATTATATTTCGCGAAAGCATTTTCCTAAAAACCTTGCATTACCGAAAACAATAAACTTTGATGCCACAAAATAAAGGAAGTAACAATAAAAATAATAAAACTGAATATGCAAATAAAATGTTATCGACTTTTTCGCATCACTACGATGAGTCACCTTACGGGCCGTGGTTAGTGCATGCATTTGTTCCTGCATTACATTCTTTTATGCAGTTTATTTGTTCTGAGAATGCCTAATCGTCATCTACGTAGGACCGTCATTAACTGGTGGGGTTATTTGGCATCTATGCGGTGTTCTAAGAGGAGAATGAGTAATCTGTTTAATCTTTAGAATTATAAAGTCATAGTAGTTTTGGAAATCTTACAGGATTCGTAATTTTAGGTGTAATAGTTAAGTACCTAGTTAAAAAAAAGTATTTTATATATATTTAAACATTTTTTTTATTTTTAACCAACTTAGATTATCAATTCGATGTGTTTTTTTTATGTTTGTTACCTCAAAACTTATTTATTAACATATTAGGAAAATCTTTTTTTATTTGAAAGATTAAATACTTCCAGCTTGGTCTTACCGAAATGGTTTTAAAATCGGTTCAGTTTCGATTTTGAAACTAAAATAAATGGAATAATTATGTCGTCCAATTGAAATTACGATTAAACTTTCCAGCGATATTTTTAAATGTGTTTTTACGTTGGGTTTTACATCAAACAAAACTAAGTTATTTCTCCAAAACAGCCAAAAATGACTCCCTGTTAACATTTATATAGCAAGATACGTACTTTAATTAAAGCCATACGTCCATCTTAGGTGAGAGACAAATGTATCTAATTGAAATACCTCAGTACTGGACCTCACGTCACAAGGGAATTCTTCGCTACGAAGATCTTATGAGAATATATTTTGTAAAGGAATTTGTAGCAATGTCGTCGTGTTAGTTTGTTTGGTGTTTTATATATATTAGGTTTAAATATAAATAGGTTTGTAGGATTTTTGAGTTCGAGAGGTAAAGTATTTTGTTACAAATTAAAGTTATGCAGAAAATGCATTTTTTCAAGGAGGAAACTAGACTGCTGTAATATGATTAAAAACAATTTTATACTGCAAGTGTGCAAATATGTATGGATATTTTCTGATCTAGTCCAATGTGATTAAAGGGCTATCTGCTAAGTTTTCTTATACGAAATATTGTATCGTTTTTTTGTCTTAACTGTTTTTTTTTTGTATTCGTTCTACCATATAATATAAATAATTAAAGTATTAAGACAAAAAAAACAGATGAGACAAAAAAAATCCTAACAATACTTCGTAAAAAAACTATTTGATTAGTACATTTATTTTGAGAAATAGTATGTACTATTTAAGTTTAAGAAAATCAAACAGGAAAAAGCAAAAAACCAACAAATCACTGACCACAGCAAAACGTGATAAGAAACGTTCTCCGTTCACAAAACACTGCGCATTATTTTTATTGACATAATCCGAGTGATTTATTTTGTTTAACTCCATGATTTATTTGGTAAGTTTATGTGTACATCTCTGTATTAGAAGACGGTTTTGTTTGAATAAGTAATAAATTGATTAAATCTATATTTGGTACCAACGTCTTTCCGAAATGCATTCCGATATCATCCCGATAATTCTAATTAATTAGTTGTTATAAATACAATTTGTATTAATCATGTGACTGTCATAGCGAAAAATGACTTAGTATTGTAAATAAAAAAAAAATCAACTCTCTAGATTTTTGTTTCAGTAATTATATTCTTCATTCTTAGTCTTCATTTTAAAAAAACGCTATTTAATAAAAATATTAAGAAGAGTAGAGGCTCCGGATATCTCACTCACCATAGAATGTAATGGTTTGCAATTTGCTTCACTTAATATAATTACAGTTTTTATTTTATTTATTTAGGATTACCAACAGAATTAACAATATTACATAAAAAAAGCAACTGGACTAATTGAAATTCCAATAACAGGTAACCACAACATGTGCTAATTTTTCAGCCAGGCTAGCCTGATTGAGCCTTATTCGACTATTCCGTAAGTGAGTCCATAGTGCCTGTAGACATATTTATACTGTATGGCTCTATCATAAAAGTTGGTAATCACGTCTGAATACCTGATACCACAATGGAATACTGGTAACGCATATCATCAATCCTAACACATAGAGGGTAATTTTGACATTGCATTGATAAATGAAAACACATACTCATTTTTACCTCCGCTAACATTGCGACAAAAATCAACCATGAATAAAAAATATTGTCGACAAAAACCTCAGTTGTACTGTTTTAGATTTTTCATTTTTTTCATGGTTCAGAATGTAAGCGGCGATAGCCTAGTTGGATGTGTAATGGACTGCCGAGACGAATTTTCGCAGGTTCAAATACCAAGGGCACACACCTCTGACTTTTCTAAAATCATGTGTGTATTCTTTGTGAATTATCGTTTGCTTTAACGGTGAAGGAAAACCTTGTGAAGAAACCCGCATACCTGAGAAGTGCTTTATAGGAATTTTGAGGGTGTGTGGACTCTACCAATCCGTACTAGGCCAGCGTGGTGGACTAAGGCCTAATCCCTCTCAGTAGTAAACGGGGCCCGTGCCCAGCAGTGGGACATTATAATATACAGAGCTGATATTATTTATTTTATATTATATTATTATTATTATTTCTGACTGAAAGTGTGATTTTGCCGTTGCGTCGAATTCTCTTGGACTGTAAAATCAAAATTATTTTTTATTTTGTTTGAAATTGGCACTTTTATTTTACATCTACGGTTCGAGTAACTTATTGTAGTAATATTTCCAAGAAGACAAGTATGTAGTTTTATTTAGTAACGCAAATTCAAATTGATCGTATATACAGCACAATTCTACCGCTTAAGAAGTTTCAAATCCCGTCCCAAGACACCTGATCCCACAACAGAAACTAGCTAAGCATATCATCAATCCAAACACATTAGCAATCGTCTTATCGAACCAATACAGTGTAACATAAATCATTCACATCAGATTTAGCAATTGTCTATGCAAATCCTCAACGTGTGGGCATCTAGTTCCGGAATAGTACGTAGTTTTGGATAATGTATTGCGAAAGTTGTATGGAGTGTTTGCGTCTTATGTTGTGTGGCGCGGCAATCTAATATAAATGCGAAGTTTTGTGAAAGTATTTAGATGTTTGTTACAGATATTTTAGAAGTAAACGCAAAAATAGCTGAACGGATTTAATTTAAATTTGAGGTAAGAAAAGGCCACGTATTGAATTAATATAGACTACTTCTTATCCTGGTAATTTCTTACCGTGAAAACAAAATCTAATTTTTAATCGGTATTTGTAAATATATAGCGCTGATGTCGTAAAGATGGCGTCTTCGCAACTGTCATTTAAGGATTTTTGTAGCGGGAAAGGCTTTTTAAGCGGTAAACCTGCAAGCAATACCTAGTTTCGAATAATTTTGTAAAATATTGGAGAGATTCCTTTCTTTCTTTAAACTAGGCTTAAAAAGAGTGCTTACTCCCGGTAAGCAACGGCTTGGCTGTGTTTCTGGCATTGCAAAGTCCATGGGTGGCAGATACTGCTTACAATCACGATCGCTTGCTTATTTAATTTCGAAGAAAATAACAAAAAAGTAATGCCGGTATTTTTGCAATAGTTAATAAAACCACAAAAAATATTTTGCTTTCAATATCTGCCAACTTTTTACATTAATACAAAGCAAGAACGGTCAATCAAAGATTGTATGAATTTTTCAAAAATAAGAACAGACTCTTAGGCTCGGAATTTATTTTCAATTTGATTTTACTCGGCGAAATGGCTGTCTCCTACTTCCTACATATTTTACCACCTAACCTATAAGACATAGCATTAAATATGAAAATAACAATGTTGCCGGACAAAGGAGCTGCATATCTTACGTTTTGAGACGTTACGCGATCAAGCGACGAGGTTTAACAGTCACCGGGGCGCACTTAACAGAGATTCAATTATAACTTCACAGCTTTACGAAGAGTAGAGGAGAAGCTGCAGATAGGATTAGATGTTTTTTTTAATTTTTAAGTCTGTCGAATGAGTAGGAATCAGTTAGAACAAAAAAAGACGGAAAAATATTTTATTTGTCACGGACATAACATACATACAGAAATAATAAATAAAAATAAATAAAGGTTTCTTCATTGTTATTTTCGACTAGTAGTTGGTCCCTTATATGAGAGAGTCCGCTTGGGTGGACCACATTTCTGCCGCCAAGCAGCAGTATTTAGTCACTATTGTGTTCCGTTTTGACGAACATTGTAGCCAGTGTAACTACAGGACATAAGACTTAAGATCTCATGTCTCAGAATGGCGAGCGCAGTGGAATACGAAACATAACATGTCGCTTACCATAGACTTACATCATATCACCACTCACATCACCACACCATCACCCCGCTGCTCCTCTTCGGATTGTTGGTGACGGGGTACTTTAAAGAAATCACTGTTTTTGAATTTTTATACAATAAAATAATATTAGCCCTGTATTGTATACTGTCTCACTGTTGAGTACGGGCCTCCTCTACTACTGAGAGCTATTTGACTTTAATCCACCACGCTGGCCTAGTCTGGATTAGTAGACATCACAAGTGTTCTTTAACCGTTAAAGCAAGCGATAATTCACACATCATTTTTAGAGTAGTAAGAGTACTCTTGGGATTTGGACCTGCGGACATTCGTCTCGTTAGTCCGTTCCACACCTAACTAGGCCATCGTCACCTTATATATAAGTATAAATATTTAAGATTACTTACAAAAAATAAATAAACAAATACCAGCAACGGCACCTCTCATTCAGTTGGATGCTGTCGTACCACGTTAGTAGTACTGCAGCGCTGATTTTCGATGAGAAGGCCAGGAGACGTGCGGATGCTTAGTCGTTTTATACATATATTAATATTTACATTATGCATTTGAGCCTAACCCAACTAAACGCTTACAACCAGGGCCGGCGGTGAGTTGCGCACACGTTACTTTATTAGTTTTGAATTCTTGCTCCATTTAAATCTAATATCTTAGTCTTTGCCCGTCAGGCGTTGTGCATCGCCCAGTTGACTCATAACCCGAGATCCGAGATCACTTCCAGTTAACTTTGCGATGCGGTCGTCTTCCAACTGCATGTGGAAATTGTGGCGTAAGTTATAAACGAGTAGCAATAATATATGTCATCTCTCTTCCCCCTTATCCCACTAATATTAGATATGTGTATCACTTTTTACCTATTTTACTCAATGAGTTTACGTCCCTTAACTATAGTTTAAAGTACAGAGCTCTTTAAATCTCAGACAGGTTTTTCTGGTCATGAGCTATGTTTATATCCGTCTGGATAGCGACCACTATACACATGGTGTAAAAACCCGCCATAACGGCCTATGTAAATATGTGGCGTTCCGGGATTAGCCTAAGTATATCCAGTTCCAACGTGCCTGCATAATTGTGTTAACTGCCGAA
Organism: Manduca sexta; assembly: GCF_014839805.1. Taxonomy (NCBI): domain Eukaryota; kingdom Metazoa; phylum Arthropoda; class Insecta; order Lepidoptera; family Sphingidae; genus Manduca; species Manduca sexta. The sequence continues at coordinate 5,483,337 of NC_051120.1, read as the reverse complement.
GGGTTTCTCTCGTCAGTCGTCATTCTATTGCATTGAAATATTAATATGGCATCTAGTTACGAAATATCAAAAAAATACGTTAAAATCTTGCAGACATAAAGCAACATTATTTGTAAATAGAATTCCTTCATTAAGAGGTAAGCTATTACGATTAAAATTCCTCGACATAAAGTGTTGTAATTTTGCCTAAATTCAGTCGCTACAGCATTTAACTTAAGTCAGGGATCAAATTCCCAACTTAATTAGTCATAAGCCGCGACTTCGTGGATTGATTCGTAAGAAAATGATCGTAAACGCGTTAATAAACTACATTTGATTTTACGATGACATTCAAATTTAACTTAGCACTAAGGAATCGTATGATGCATCTGGGTTAATGGGTTTGGCGGTTAAAGAACTTATTATATTCAGATGTTTTATTTATTACCCCGATTTGTTATGCCGGAAATCGCAAAATCATCATGTATTCTTGCAGAATTATAATTTTTATATGTAGTTTTTTGTAATTAAACCCATTTTCCGGATTATTGCGCAGTCTTACGTGGACTACTAAAGCGGGTTTTAATATCTTGAGTACGGTGGTCGCGATCCGGGCGGATATAAAATATATCCTACCACCAAAATAGATACATGATCTATATGAGTATAATTTGTCAAATCTACCAAATATAGAATTAACTATTAAACGACACAAAGCGATTGGCTATTACAAAATGATAAAAAAAATCGCCCCATTTCAATCACACTAATAATATCTACACTTGCCACAAGTGTGCGTCAAATATTTCCATTGTTGAAATTATTTGAGGCGAGAGAATCGTTCATTGCTACACTATTCTTGTTAGGTTAATCTGTTTGCTTTAAGCGCTTTTAGTGGAGATTTTTTCAACTTGCACGTATGGAATTGTATTTTTTTTTTATTTATTAAATGTTTTATATAAGACTGGAACTACGATCTTAGACTACGTTTCATCCACTGAATGTAAAAACTGGAGGAGCTCCACCAAAATATTTGCATAATATATTTTATCCTTCCAATTTCATTGTTATCTAAAGTTCCGGAATTTAATTTACAGACAGAAACAATCTGAATTTAACAGATCTTATCTAAACCATCATACAATTAATCCGCTGATAGTTAAAGCGCTGAATATAAATGCATTTAAAATGTAAGCGACAAAGCGCTGTCACTGTATCCAGAGCAATTGCGCATGAGTGGTTTCTAGTGACAAGTGATCCAGAGGGAATCCCGTACAAGTGTAGGGATTAATTTTCGCGGACACGCCACACATCTGTTACAATTGGACGTGTTGACAACTTGAATCTTTTTGACGGTAAAATGTTATTATTGTTATTTTGAAATTAATTTTAAATTTTCATACAAGCAAATAACGACTCTAGTGCACCTGGGGCTGTAGTAAAGAAGACTTTCTATAATTGTTAACACTAATAGAAAACCAGTGGCGCGCAGATAGAGTATCGTTTGAGCATAGATTTGTGTTTTGACCAATTGCTGTAAACTTTCATTCAATTTATAAATAAATAGATGACCATTCCTCGTCAGTCAACATAACAAGCAGGTCTGGTTATACACAGGCTAATTCTAGCTCGGAACACACTTACGTCAGCTACTATAAATTATTTAACACATAAATATCTTCTTTCACTGTTAACGAAGATCAGTAACTCCCTCCCAACAGTAAAGAAACTAAGACACAAAATCTAATACTTTGATTGTAAAATATTCGAAGTGCTTTTCAATGATACTAATTTCACTTCTCCACAGAGACTTTAATTCCATATACATCTTTACTTAGCATGGCTTACGTTTTCTGATGTTAACGAGAGAGTAAGACATCGGAATTAAAGTATATTTCGATTTAATTGCGAAAAAAATCGAGAAAATAAAAAAATTAACACCGCGATAAAATCCGGAAACTAGTTTTATTTCGAGGGCATACGTTTTCAAAACCCATTTAATATAAAGATTTTACAAATTACAGTTTAGGATAAGCAAAAAGTGACCTTATCCTGTACAAACACCTTATCATTAGAAGCGATTTTTTCACTTCACAATGAAAGCATCACCGATCCAATAAAGCCATAAGTCTCCTGTAACAATATTATTACAGGGCTGAGCTCGTTAGACTGTTTGGACTGCACACAATATCTGTACTCTGTACGTCTAATTGTGTTTGTTTTACGTGCTCGGATAGAACCTTTCTTTAACCTCTTTTATTCTGTTTATAAAAGGTCGCGAGAAATTATTAAAGCATGCAGATTGTGATCTTATTCATCAAAGCTGTTAATTTCGTTCATGGCGGGATTGAGGTTATTAAACAATAGTGATACTGCTTTATATATTATAATATCAGACCTGGATTATATATTGTCCCACGGGCTTCCTTTACTACTTAGTAGGATTAGACCCTAGTCCACCACGCTGGCCTAGTGCGGATCGGTTGACTTCAAATACCATCAAATTTCCTATAGAAAACTTCTTAGTTATGCAAGTTTCCTCACGATGATGTTCTTCACCGGTAAAACAAGCGATAATTCTAAAAAAATCAGAAATGTGTGCCCTTGGGTTTTGAATCTGCGGGCATTTGTCTCGCCGAATATAATAGATACTGCAAAATAAAATTAATATGAACTGATAAGTTTATAGCTGCCCTTTGTAACGGCAGTAAGATATCAGGAAGTTGAAATCAACCTTTCCTTTTTTCTGCCTTGGGCTAGTGTCAATCTTGCTGCTTCAATACTTCTCTTTCCCTGATCTTGACCATTTTCCGCAATGAGAACATTGGCTCTACAAACAACCACCACCTAAAAACAAAATATTAATTTACTAACTACCCATTACCAGCAATAAAAATAATGTTCCAAATTAATTAAACAATTACATCATCATTACAATCAATGTAAACAAGAGACAATTTAATGTCCATTAACATTCTATTTGTACGAATACATTTTTAATTCAATAATTGCTCGACGGAATTACCAACTGTCAGTGTCAAATTAAACGTCATCACGTGACAAATGTCATTGCGACAGATGCTGCGCGATGAGTAGGGTAATGTGACGGGGTATGTCATTTTTATTGTTTTCATTTGACTAGTTCTTGTGTTATGTTTAGTTTGACTTTAAACGATTTTTTTATACTTATTGTCTACAGAAGTAATGGACTGGTAGACCAGGATACCGTAGTCTCTCAAAAATCTACTAGTTCATTATATTAATTCATTTTTTGCACATTTTTTTTGGTTTTTCATCGCCTCCTAAGACAAATGTGCTAATGGCCCTGATGGTAAGTGGTGACCGTCAGCCATATACGTCGGTAATATTAGAGGTTAAGCCAAGCCGCTGCTGCAAAAAAATAATTAAACCTCGATTGAAGAAAAGTCATAATGCCGAAGAAACATCGATTTAAATTTTTATATACATCGTTCTACATCGTTTTTATATAGTTGTTCCAAGGCTGAGCATGGGCCTCCTCTATTACTGAAAGAGTTTAGACCTTAGTATACCACATTGATCTAATATGGATTGGCACACTTCATATACCTTTGATTTTTTTCTTTACAACATTTAGGCATGAGCTTATACATATATTGACAGAATTCACAAGTAACTTTCGAGAGCCGTTATCTCAACAGTTCTTCCACTCTCTAGACCATCGACACATTTTATTAATAAAATATCAACTTAAAATCTTTTATTCCAAGCCAAAATAAGTACATCATATTTCATTATAAAACTAATTACAATAAACATGGACGCATCTGGCATAAGGGCGAGAGCTGTATCATTTACTTATTAGTTGATTGTTTTGGAATTGATGTGTACCATAATTGTATACCGGGATTGATACACTGTCATTATGGTCTGGTGTTAGGGAGGAAGATTCTGAATACTATCATTTATTAGTATTTATGTTATTGAAGTTTAGGCTTGTAGTTCAAGAAGATATATTGAATTTAGGACTGTTTCTAATCATCAGGTAAAATTATTCGTGTAATTTTTTTTATATCCCGTAAATGAATGGAAAAATATTTGCCTTAAAATAAATTAGTCGAAAGTTGAGTGTGTGTACCTCATGGTTGCTGATTCACGTTGAGGCCTATAAGGGCTCGGGAATATTTTCTGGCCTTCTCCCCTCCTCCTATTCTTAGAGAGTCCTTCTCCTTCTGCTACACCTTCCCTAGATATCCCTTCCCAAATTTCCTCCAAGGCACTGCAGTCACTAAGCAGGCGGATTCTAGTGTCCCATCTACATGTATCCCCATGTCGATTGCAGAGTCCGATACCCAAAAAAACCTTGTAGGTTGTGATTTATCTCTTTTAACTCTAGACTTTAGATTTCGAGACACTGTAAGCTGCTCATATTGCGTAGATACCACCAACAGCTAAAAAATTTAAAAAGTTGTATAATTGTCAAATGTAGGTAGATATTGTAACTTTGTCTTTGCGGATGACCAACACCTCAGTCCCCCCGTGACCACGAAGGCTGCAGTCGTCAAAACGTCGAGAGAAAATTAAAATATAAAACCGCGGTAAAATCCGAAACGTAATTAAATTTTAATGCTAACTCTACGTTAAAGTTATTACATAATAATAATAATAATAAGTAATTTATTGCCTTTCAATTAACAAATAATAACAACAAATTAAGCAAACATAATATTAGTGAAAGACAAAAGGAAATGACTCAGCGTGTGCTGACCGAAACCAGAGTTTAGATCAGCGCTGGTTTTCAGTCACTCCTATCTCCCTATGGTCTTGTGCGGGAGTTAGCGTAATTAATGGCGTAATTGCAACGGAAAACTTCAATTATGAAAAATATCAAAGGAACATAGTACTACATATTATTCATCGCATAAACAAAATTAAAACAATACGTTTGCGTATGTGCGCAGAAACGCGATCGCATCGCGTGACTACGTAAATAAATACCTTATAACTGCGATGTAATTTGCCTTCATGTTCTGAGTAATTGGGGATGAGTTTGCTATTCGTTATTGTATGTATTTGTGTATATTATTTATTTATTTATTAGGTTTTCAGATTGAACACTAAGATTACAATAATTTTAATATTATGACTTATAGCAATAATGTAAGTTTAAGTTAGGAAAACTCAACATGTATATAATTTAATCAAAAAAAATAATTTAACCGATTTTAGATAAATATTATAACTTATGGCTATAATATTACGAAGTTAGGAAAACTCAACATGTATATAATTGAATTTAAAAGATTAATGTTACCGACTTTAGGAAGGAGTCCTTGTTGCGTTGGGTTATATACTTATTATTTGTTATCCGCCCTACTAAGTTAAGGTCTCTTTGGCAAAGGGTTGCAGAATTTGGAATATCTACTACAAATTTCGCCCATCTCCGTTCAATGCTTTCTCCGGTTACATCTAACAAATAACTAAACATTGGAATATGTTCACTAATATTCGAATTTTTACTACATAATATGTAGTAGCGTAGGCAGGGCCGTAACTGCTGCATTTACTTTCCGCCATATGTATTCCGTCTCATAATGTGATACAAGCGAGCCTATCGCCATATCAGGCATAGGTAAATTACAGACTCCGACCGATATTGAGAATATATATATCACTTTACCCGACCTGGGAATTGAACCCTAGAATTCAATACTGCAGTCGTACCGTAATACAACTACACAACTATAAATCTATATGGGGCTTATATAGTAATAGCTTTTGCCCGCGGCTCCGCCCGCGTTATAAAGTTTTCAGGCTAAAGTTTTCCGTTATAAAAGTAGTAGTTTCCCGGGAGCCTATGTTCTTCCCAGGGTCTCAAACTGTCTCCATACCAAATTTCATCTTAATACGTTGGGTAGTTTTTGAGTTTAACATGTTCAGGCAGACAAATGCAGCGGGGACTTTGTTTTATAATATATTTTTAGAACTTTTAAGAGGAACAATCCCGTCATACATCATTGTTGCATAACTTTAACCGTTTACGCAGCGCACGCAACGGAAGATCTCAAAACTAATAATTTTTCCACGATTTTGCAACATGTTTCATTACTACTCCGCTCCTATTGGTCATAGCGTGATGATATATAGCCTATAGCACTCCGGGATCAAAGGGCTATCCAACACAAAACATTTTTTTCAGTTCAAACCGGTAGTTCCTGTGATTAGCCATTACTGCTCCGGTCCTATTGGCCATAGCGTGATGATATATAGCCTATAGTACTCCACGAACAAAGGGCTATCCAACGCAAAAAGAATTTTTCAGTTTGGACCGGTAATTCCTGAGATTAGCCATTACTGCTCCGCTCCTATTGGGTATAGCGTGATGATATATAGCCTATAGCACTTCACGAACAAAGGGCTATCCAACGCATAAAGAATTTTTCAGTTTGGACTGGTAGTTCCTGAGATTAGCCATTACTGCTCCGCTCCTTTTGGGTATAGCGTGATGATATATAGCCTATAGCAATCCACGAATAAAGAGCTATCCAACGCAAAAAAAAAATTTCAGTTTGGACCGGTAGTTCCTGAGATTAGCTATTACTGCTCCGCTCCTATTGGGTATAGCGTGATGATATATAGCCTATAGTACTTCACGAACAAAGGGCTATCCAACGCAAAAAGAATTTTTCAGTTTGGACCGGTAGTTCCTGAGATTAGCCATTACTGCTCCGCTCCTATTGGGTATAGCGTGATGATATATAGCCTATAGCACTCCACGAACAAAGGGCTATCCAACGCAAAAAGAATTTTTCAGTTTGAACCGGTAATTCCTGAGATTAGCGCGTTCAAACAAACAAACAAACAAACAAACAAACAAACAAACAAACAAACAAACAAACAAACAAACAAACAAACTCTTCAGCTTTATATAATAGTATAGATTATAATAGTATAGATATCAGTATCCCTAATTCCTCTAGGCTTAGCAAAGATCCCTTTACCGAAACTAGAGAATTAGGTATCAGAATGTTCATTTAACCCCACGGAGTAGATTACATACGATTTGGAAAACAATTAATATAATTACTTTATCACTTTAGTTGACCCTTGTCCAGTTTGGGGTCGAACGGGTGCGATTATAATGACCTCTAGCTCATCTGTTTTCGGCTACTCTATGGATGGTAAAAGTAGTGAGATGTAAGCGGATTTATTTTGGTATCGGTACACATTTATTATAATATATGACATTAATATATACTTGATAAATACATATCGACAATCGAAAGGGTAATTGAAAGCGAATTTTTTTTACGACACTAAGTTCCAAACCTGTTTAAAATCAGCACTTTTTTTTATGTTAAATAATGTGTAACTGTTTAATGATTTCTTATGTTTACGCGTATGTTACACATTGAAATTAAACTAATTTTCGTATTCTGCCGCGGTTTTAGTTGTATAATTGTAAAATGTAGGTAGATATTGTAACTTTGAATTTACGGATGAACAACACCTCAGTCCCCCCCGTGACCATGAAGGCTACAAAGTCTTCGAAACGTCGGGAGAAAATAAAAAATACTAAAACCGCGATAGAATCCGAAAATTAGTTTAATTTCAATGTAACTGATTAATAAATAAATTAATGATGTTGCAAATTCCAATAGATATCGATCCAATAGATATAGGGTTAAATAGAATGTCGACTGACCGAGATGTCTTTGACAGTCGACACAATTATGTCGGCCTGTTAGAGCCGGATATACACAGGCTGATCTCGAAACGTGACACACTTACATGGGCCAGGATGACAAAGTTATACTCCTCCTACGGTGGTCGCTATCCGGGCGAATATAAAATATATCCTACCGCTAGCAAAAATATATTACTTGCACCACAGCAACATTTACAGCATAAGCGTGGAAGGAAAGCACTCAGAGTAATTAGATTGCGGAAAGTCGCGATGCCGCGGACTATACAGGGTGTTATTAAAAAATAATTATTTCTTGAAATTTTATAGAATAAATGTTACCTCTTAGTGCTATAAGGTACTTTTTATCCCGGGTAAATTTTATAAAGCAGGAATTTAATGCCGGCCCTTCTTTTTCACGTGATCGAAACCGCGAGAAAAAGCTAGTCTACAATATTCACGATTGCTACTATTACCGACACAATATTTTTCAGGTTCCAAATAATTTTCCTAAGCGGGTTTACGCATATCAAATATTAACCCTCTCAGTAAACAAAAGAATTATGAATCATATCAACGAATATTCTACAAGAAACAATATCAACAAAACGTTTAACAAACAACGAAAAGCTCAAACAAAATTATTAACGTTCTAAAAATACAATTTTCATATTAAAACAAGAAACAATACGAAATACAAACATTTCCCAAACAAGGCTTCCTGTAACGTATTAAATTCCCTGTTCGAAAACGGGAAAACTAAATGAAACTTGTCTGAGCGTTTTCTAAAACTTCAACCGGTTAATTAAACGCCACTCTGAGCGTCGTTTATTTTGCTCACGTGTGTGGAGAATTAAATAAATTGGGTATGGCGTTTACATGCAATGCTTACAAGTGCTTCTTGTTATGGAATTGGTTAAATGTTTTTTAGGTACACGGCTAAGTGACGCCACTGCACCTGATGGTAAGAGAACTGGGGTCTAATGTCGACTGACGAAAGAAGACCCTTCAACAGTCGACACAATTATGCCGGCCTGTTGGAATATACACAGGGTGATATTGTAAGTGGGGTTTAGTAAAATGTCGACTGACGAGAGATGATTACGCCTCAACAGTCGACACGATTATGCCGGCCCGTTGGAATATACACAGGGTGATATTGTAAGTGGGGTTTAGTAAAATGTCGACTGACGAGAGATGATTACCCCTCGACAGTCGACACGATTATGCCGGCCCGTTGGAACCGAATATACACAGGCTGATCTCAGAACGCAGCACACTTATGTAGGCCACTATGGTGGGTGTTAACACGGTGGTCGCTATCCGGGCGGATATAAAATATATCCTACCACCAACAAGATTATTATTCGAGTCATACAATGATTGCCTCGTTTGTTTAGTGTCTGCGATTGTCGACCAATATTGTTGGCTGGGTTGAAAGCACTAAGAGCCTATTAACAACTTATGAGTACATGCTCTTTACATAAATTCATAAGCCGAAAAACAAGCCATACTCTAGTCTTTGCTTCCAAATAAATGGTAATAAAATGAGTAGTTAATTTAGCTATTCAATACTATAGTATTACTACAGTTATAACTGTCAAATAAAATTTACTTAAAAGTTGTAAAACAAGCCCTAATTACAATTAACTGTAATAAATCTGTAATTTATAATTAAAGGGCATTTTTTTGTTCACAACATTATTCTCTACTCATTGATGATGACATAACCTTATCCTAATACCTATTTAAGTCACATTAAAAATCATATAAAAATACAATTCTCCTAATAATAAAGTATTGCACTACTCGAACATTACGAATGAATATCCGAACAGCTCAACCCGTACATCGAAACTCTCTAGAGAGGTATAACGAGCGTCCGTTCGCGCATTTTTCCCGTAAATCTAATTTATTTGTATTAGTTAATGACTTATACACCGACTGAATTCCCGTCGTAACTCTTTCGTGAAGATTTTCCGGGATTTTGTGTGTTTGATACTTGATAATATTAATATTTACCGCACGAAAAGTCTTCACTCTTGTTAATATAAGGGTAGAGGCTTTGTTTATTTTTCGACATGATAAATATGTAATATTGTAAATAGATTAAATTTAAAGATGTTTATTGTTATAGCTTACAAAAACACAGGCTAAACAAAAAATATCGCAGAATGTATGGAACCAAGGATATAATGCTCAAATACCCTGATGTATACAGGGTCATTTTGTAACCCTAGACTTAAATTTAACTGCGAGAAAGTCATCTTGAAAGAAGCAGTTTACTATAAGTTACTCTAACCTAAGGTCAAAAACAAAAAAGTAAAATTTTCAAACAAAATAAATATTCAAATAGTCATTTTATTTTTACACACCTTTTGCCGCTACTACTATACTAGAATTCGTCGGAGCGGCAACATCGCACGCAGTCATTGATAATATTATGCTCACGCACACGAACAAGTGATGCACACTCGGAGCGCAAGGGTAGTTCGTCGCACCGCGCGCCGCGCCGCAACCGAACAGCTGATGTCGGCGCTTTAACTACCTAGGGTTTTGTGTCGTGCCACATCACTCAATCAACAATTAGATCAGCAGCGACGACGCTACGCCAACGTTACAAAAGACACATACCTAAACATCATTATCATCATCAGCCACATAAAGTCCAGTGTTGAACATAGGCCTCCCTAAAGATTTCCAGACGGACCTGTCGAAAGCTGCCTGCATCCAATGTGTTCCCGCGACGTTTATCCAGTCGTCTGTCCACCTTGCAGGTGGACATCCAACGCCAACATAAACATCACGCACTAATCATCACATTTCATTAGAACAATATTTTCTATGCTCAAACTATCATCATAAGCAAACGACATTAATCAAACCACAACTGCATAAGTTAGGTACACATAACACATGATTTTTGTAATTTTAAAGTGGTTTCAATCTTTTAAATCCAAACACACACATTCTAATGTCGGTAGTTCATCCATTTTAGTAGATAAGTAGGTATAATAAATACGTTTAACGGTTAGATTTATAACACTCATAACAATAAAATATCATTCTGCAAGTCTGGCAATTCACACGAACAATTAATAACGAAGTTACAATGTTGATGATAATTAGGTAATGTGATAGTTTGAGGTAAAAATGTCGAGCGACGGGATGCGTCACGGCGCGGCGCGGCGTCCCAATAGGTATCTTAACATGTTTTCAAAATAGTAAATGCGTTTACCAATACCTAATGAAGATTTGTAGATTGCTTGTTCCTTTAAAAGTTGTTTCATACTTCAAAGTATTTTTAATACAGTTAATTTGTAACTGCCTCGGTGCCGCAGTTGTTGTACAGATGCTTTGCTAAGGTCACGGGATCGAATCCCGGGTCCGACAAAATGATATTGGATTTTTCCATTCAATACCTATCGCAAATTCATAAATCCACATTAAAATCGTAATGACAGCCTCCGATAGAAACATAATCAATAGATTGTGATACGTTCAGTTTTGCGTACGCGTCAACGATGCAACTTCGCGATCGTAAAATATTCAAAATGACAAAAAATATTTCTAAAAATAGACTCTATTTTATACGTGTTAAGGTCGCATTTAGGGGACCACTTTAAATTTCTTTGTGCCTGACCGACCAACACGCGACACACGAGTTTAGCGAATTCCACAAAGTAGCGGCAAGGGTCAAGTAGTGTTGCCTGATGTCCGGATTTGCGCGGGACGTCCCGATTTTCAGAGTTCTGGGGACGTGACCCGTTTTGCACCAATAAAATTATTAAAACCATTAAGTATTATGAAAAATAAACTACGCATTCATCACTGTGTTGAGTGCGACAATGCAATCAAAATAGCACGTATCATCTCACTAGCGCTGAACGTACAGTTTTGTTTTATTCTCTTGCTTAGAGATGCGACTACCCGGCGATCTGTGCTTTGATTTTAAAACAGAAATCCAAATTAAAACGCAACTTTAGCATGACTTGCAGTGATATTTTTTGTAAAACGAAATACATAAAACTTAAATTTTAAAAAAATACTTGCTTTTTTATGTCCCGATCCATAACACTAAATCTCGATTTTTTACCTTCTTGATTTTAAACAAATTGACCCTGGCAACACTAGTCTGGAGGTACACGATATTTGACGAGCCAGAGTTTTACAACTAACACGTGCCCTCGCAGTGTTACCAAACTTTTTTTATTATTACCTTATTGTGAAATATCTTGTTTATTTTATACCCTGTATGCCTATTGAAAATGAATGACTGAATCCAAAATCTCTATTATACTTTATTACTTAAAATAATGTTTCAAAAATACTAAAATATTGCTGTGTATTATTTTAATTAGGTAGACTTTTCATTAATCATCTCATCATAAATCATTACTTATTTTATTTTGTAATACAATTGTGTGTTAAATCTGTTAGAACATCATGTAATAAAAAAAAATCTAATATCAGAATTTTTGAAACTGTGTCGTTTGAGCAAGCTTTTGGTAAAAAAGTTTATACTGACAACACTGCGAGTTTAGGCGAGAAAGAGTACGACTATTGTATTGAATAGTCGCGCGCTCTTCGGACTCGGTCAAAGACTCGGACGAATTGCCATAGTGAACCTATCTAGCAAAGAAATGGTACAGAAAGCATAATATGACGTTCGGTAATGTGTACGTAGTCTTCTTTTAGATATTATGACAAACCGAAATATTAATGTTGGAATTAAAATAAATGTCGGAATATCATGTAGAATCTAGAAAAAATACGATACCAATAGATTTAAATCTTGTAACTTTAGTAATTATGTAGGTAACTTTTTTGGTAGGAAAACTATTTTATTAACGAAAATAACGTTTATAATTGACGAAATATTTTTTGTAGTAATTAATTATTGACTCAATGAACTGCTACAACCAAGACAGTGAACGTATTGGGAGTTCATTTGTGAGCTGACCTTCTGAATCCTATAGGTTCGGTAATAATATCATCAGCTGTGACGTAGTTCATTCACTTTAGTTAAGCGCGCTAAGAGACAGCGTGATCAAAAACCATAAATCTAAAATCGAGATTATTGACGTAAATATTCGTTACTTGTGAATAATCTTTTGCACGGTGTTAGCAGAGGTCACCACGAACTTGTGGTTTCATTTAGTAACGCAATGTCGAAATGACCCTGTATAATGTAATGATTTTCAGCTACAGTGTAATATTATAGCACTTTTGTGTTTCGGTTTGAAGTATATTGTACTGGGAGGAATTAGGATTTCGTCCACTACGCTGGCCTAGTGTGGATTGGGAGACTGCACGGATCCTCAAAATTCTTCTTACAATGTTTTCCTTCACCGCTATAAATCACAAATCATACCCACATAACTATGGAAAAGTCAGAGGTGCATATACTTGGGTTTTTAAACTTGCAGACATTCATCTCGGTAATTCATTCCACACCCAATTATACTATTGTCGCTTTTAGTACGAAAATACTATACTAAAAATATTTCATTATTAACAGCAAGTATCAAGATGATCTCATCCATATACTCCAGTGTGTCAGTAGCCGAGGCGTGTTGCGGACCAATTATTTTAAGTTTTGTTCCGTGTCCGGACATTTCGCGGTTTGGCCGATGTCCATTAAACAAATGCCGTCCGTACCGGAATTTTAAAAGCTATTAAACCAGATTGCACTTTTATACCCTTGAAAGGATAAACGTGATTTATTTTGAACTTTTAATGTTTTTAAATTAGAAATGTTGTACGTTATGTGTAGGTAAGTGAGATAGAATCGTTTATTATTTTCATTCAAGTTTCAATTATTAATGAATGCCATCCTAGTCGAATTTCGGGTACAGCGGCCAATCTCAACGGAGATAACACAGGTACGTAGGTAATATTATAGTGCACGAGTGTAATACACAGGTGCACTTTTGTTACTTCACTCCCATAGTCCAGTGAGACAGCAATCCGACATGACCGGAGAGAGATCAGGCGCAGGACCAACGGCTTTACGTGCTTTCCGAGGCACGGAGGTATCACACCGCCAATTTCCTGAACCCAAGTTATGACGTAGTAATTTTATTATAGAAACATCTAGTCAATTATTTTTGGCGAGGGATTTCAACCCAGGACCTCAGCGAGGCAGTCAAGACAATTATATGGGAGTCAGATCCTGGAACCGATGCTACGATTGAACATAACCCACCATTGTTAGAAAGCATAAACCTATCTCAAGAAACAAAAGTGAGCTTGGTAAACCTTGAACTCGTTGTTCACACCAAACTAACCTCACAAGGACACAATTTTGAGGCCACGTTTAAGCATAAAAAAATTCAAATATTAAAAACAATATAACTAGTGACCTCAAAACTACCATTAATTAGCTAATGTCAATTCCATGTCAAAAACACTTACATCCACCCTATTAGTCTTTAAAAAAAATCGCAACCGTTCAAATAAAGAACAATAACATCAAAAGCCCTTTAGACGACATGTGGCCCTTAAGTGGCGGTGACAATAATACAAATAAAGTTACGTTTCATAAGTACAAAAATTTCATTAATTCACATGCAAGACTAACCCTTAACGACACATTTTACTTTAAAATAAACTCTATCTATTTAACATAGAGTCAAAAATCAAACGGCACTTCGAATACTCGCGTGAATGTGTTCCAAATAAACCTATATTCAAAGGGTGGCTATCGGTTAAAACGTATGTAATTATTGAATCGTGGTGCGTTTTAAAACACACCGAGCGTAGTTTAATGAATTTAGGCGAATGAACGAACTGAATGGAACGAGATCGAGAACTTGCTAGGACGAATGTTTTGTTAATGTCAAATGGATTTGCAATTGGATTTCACGTGTGAGTGGTTCATTAGGAAGGTCGTTTTTTATTATAGGTTGAGATGTTGATTATGTTTGTTTTGAGTATAGTGGTAGTTTAAATTTGCTTATAAATTTATAATTGTTACAATATTAATAATGTTTCATCTTGCATTTCGGTTGCAAATATCGATTTTAGTCTACTTTGTAAATCTATACGATTTTTTTTGTGAATTCCGTCTTTATGTTTATTTGATATAAAAACAAAATATAATTAATTTTACAGTTTTACTAAAGAATTATATATTAGTTACGTTTAAAAAGTCCAATACCATGAGATAATATTACCCCTCTTTTGTATACAAGCAAAAAACAGACAACACAAACATTTACAAACAATTCCGATAAACCCATAAAATAATTGTACAAAAACATTCTCACGCGCAAATCCCTACACATTATAATGTAAATTTGACAGACAATCAAAACTACGACACGCTCCGACACCAGAAAAACAGATAACAATATAAGAAAATAACAGAAGTGTCAGTCACATGAAAAAACACGCACAGTCGCTAAATGAGTGAATGAGTGAATGAGCGAATGAGGGAATGAGAGTGAATTGTATAAAAACAATCGCATGCCCCGACTACTGTTTCACGACGGCTTTGACAAAATCGGTCTCGAATCTAATGTACGTAAATGGAAGATGTAGGAGTGGAATAGGGCGGCTGTAGAGTCGATATTTTTTTTATTAGAACACTTTTTTGTGTATCCGCTGTGATGACATAAGTATGGGATTGAAATTCAAATTGAGGTTATGCAAAGACAGCATTAAAAAATAGTTTAAAGAAGTGTCAATAATTGATTTATACGAATTCAGATTTTTTTTTGTGACATTAGTTGAAATACCTTATCTATTAAAATAAGCAATAAGTAATTTCTAACTTGTTGAAATAGCTATTAAAAATATTCATACCTATTAAGAGTCCCATCCGTGATCTTGAAGGCTGCAAAACCTTCGAGACGTCGAGCGAAAATTATAATATAAAAAACCATAATATAACCGTGAATACTGAAAAATAGTTTCATTTCGTATCGAGAATCGAGATTTTTTTTTATCGAGAGTAATTTGGTCTTTCACCTAACATTTGGTGCTCGCTTTATTTCAGTTAGATTTTAAAAAATATCGCTAGTCCACTCCATTGCTTTTCTGAAGGGCAGCACATCAATTTTCCGGTGCCCATCACGCTACGGCCGCGTGCCGGCCACGTGTCGGGTCCGTCGCGCGCTCGTCTCGCTCTTTTGTTTGACGGGGTGTCACCCGCGGTGGATCGGGTGGGATTTCTACGCGTTTTATAATTTTATTATTTTTCGTTTTTGATTTTTAGATGTCAATTTATTTTTAATTTGTTTATATTCTTTTATTGTTTAGAAATTAATGTGTTTTTGTCTTCACGAGTTAATTTTTTCCAGTTCTATAATAATTCGTAATAGCTATTGGGCCGTTACTATTTTTGATTTGTACATAACTATAGGTAAATGACTAATACATTAATATTAAACGTAGAAAATGAACGTAATATTAGTAAGCATGCAGACTGATTTTCCTAATCACGAATAAATGGATTTCAGGCTATTTCGGCAACGTTTTCAAGTCATCCATTCGTATTAGACATAACAGTATCCGTTTAATAGAGAATGGATCGATGGGGTTTCCACGATGCAAAACATGTAAAGTTCCATCCATGAATCAATTTAAGTCTATTCTCATTCAAACTCTGGTGGTAGGATATATTTATATCCGCCCGGATAGCAACCACATACACAAGGTGTCAAACCCGCCATAGTGGTCTACGTAAGTATGTCGCGTTCTGGGATCAGCCTGTGTATATCCGGTTCAAAGGGGCCGGCATAATTGTGACGACTGCCGAGGGGTAATCATATTTCCTCAGTCGACATTCTATTAGAACCCACTCCACCTACCATCAGATGCAATGAGGTCACTTTGCCAGGCACCTTAAAAAAAAAATAATTAATTCTTCTATTATCATGATTGTTTAGACCGTGGACATCTAACTGAGGTCCACTAAGAAAAGGTTTTCCAAAAATGTACAACAAAAAAAAATCGCGGGCGTTATTTCGCACAGATTTAAATTCAGTCAGACCTATGTGCCACAGACTGTATGTTTTTATTTGACTCATGTTTATTTTTTTCTAACCTTCCGTCATTGAAAATAAATCCATAAATACATGTTCAATAGAGTTATTTCCGCAAACGTTAGCGCATAGCCGCAGGTCAAGTCCCACATAAACGACTCTCCCGTAACTAATAGAATAACCATTCAAACATCAATACGCAAATACCGGTTAGTGATTTAGAAAGTAATGGTTCCGTACTTATATTAAAAAATAAAAATAAAATGCTTTATTCATCACGTAAGCGAACATAGTTGCACTTATGATAAGTCAAGGTACATGAGAATATTTAATTATTACTTAATTAGATTAGCTTATATAAACAAAGACAATTTATATTGAAAATAAAATAAATGAAAAACATAGTAAACAAAGAAGCCAGCTCGGGCTGGCAGGAAAGAAGAAATAAAATGATGAATATTTATTACTAAGGCATATAATAGTTACTCTGAGATGCGCCGAAGCCCACCGCGACGTTTTGGTCGGAATTCTAGTGGTATACATAGGGTTAGGGATCTGGTTCAATGCTCGCTCGAATGCTATACTCCCGAGTCGACATTGGGCTGTGAAACCGATGACACCATAACCGTTCAAATCACTCCTCTAGTGGTGGTAGCGAAAACGCATTTTTTTCCCGCGAAAATAAATACTATTTTTTCCCACACGACCAAATTACCGGGATAAATGTGTTAATCCAGGACATGATCTACCCGTTGGCTAAATTTCATTCAAATCCGTTTAAATGTAGATAATTTACTTCTAATAAACATCCAAACATTTTCACAAACTTTCCCATTTATATTTTTAAGAAGAAGTAAGAAGTAAGATATGATTTTTTAATGTCTCACAAAGGACAATGAGTAGCATTACCTACCCCTACCTCTCCAAACACACTCACTCCTTTTATCCCCAAAGAAGTCTAGAATTAAAACCGAGACCTCAGCACGACAGTCCTCCTTCAATACAACTATACCACTAAGACGTTCCTCCTCTTTACATTTATAAAAATATGTGACCCTAATGATAGCTCTGTACATGAAAAAGTAAATCTTACTCCAATAAAGTATCTTATTGCATTTAGAAATATATTAGCACAGTTTTTATCAAACCTCTACCGATCCCTAAAATCCAAATCGCGCCCCGCCGAACAATGTTTTATTCATCATTCACTTCCAAATAATTATTGTTAATATTTTTTTTGAAACAACCCGCGGCGATCGCGTGGCGATGCGTTTAACACAAGTTCAGTTAATGTTTGTAAATTAGCGCATTAGGGGTCTAAATTGCTCGTGGGAATTGCAGATATTGACCTTTTATCAAGGCATAATAAGTTCTATATTCAAGTCTAAGAAACAAGCTAATATGATATACAGTGACGTAAATAATTCGTAGTGATAATCATTCCTGTGTTTGAAATATGTAATGTATTTGCTATTCGAAATAAAACAAGTTATAGATAAGAATACCTTCGTGTAATAATATCTATAATAACAAAATCAGCCCTGTATTATATACTGTCCCATTGCACGGTCCTTCTCTACTACTGAGAAGTGGCCGTAGTCCACCACGTTGGCTTAGTGCGGATTGGTAGACTTCACACACCCTTAAAATTTCTATCGAGAAATTTCAGGTATGTCGGTTTCCTCACGATGTATTTCTTTACCGTTAAAGCAAGCGATAATTAACAAAGAATATCCACATAATTTTATAAAATTCAGAAATGTGTGCCTTAAGTTTTTAAAACTGCAGACATTCGTCTCGCCAGTCCGTTCCACGAACAACTGAGCTATTTCCGATTTTAGGCAGTTTCATAGCCTGCAGAGAATACAGAGAAGAAATGTTTCGCGCGTTTTTTTTTTGCCCAAACCCCACTCATATACGCCATTAATAAAAATATCATGATAATTCAAGTTTACATTATTGGTTTTTAATATTGAATTATCATCCCCAGCTTTACCTCCAACTATAGGATCATTCCCATCACCTCATACATCAATGATAACAATGCATACTTTCACAAAAATAACAATAATATTTTGACCTCCAATTTAATGAGAATTTTGCAATACCATGGAAGTGGTATTACCGAACCCTCAAACGCTCACGATCGGTCCGCAAGGCCCCTGGACATCAAAACAAACATGGCGGGTCACGTGGCTACAGAACAAACACCGACAAATTGCCGCTGAAGTACGGAATATGTCAATTATAATTAATAGGGAGGCCGAGATTATTGGTATCGTATTGTCCATATTGTATAGTGGACGTTAACAAGAATATTTGCCGTTCATACGGGGGCTTAGGCATTGTTGCGAGGATTTTGGGGTATTTTGTATTACAAGATGTTTTGTTGAGATTTGAAGAGATGGTTTCTAATTGATGAGTAGAATCTAATGTTAAATTAATATATATATTTTTAAATCAAATCAATGTATTTATGTAAGTAACTACTATACTTAGTCTGGCCATAAATACTGTTACACTTAATTATAAAAAAATATTACATTTGAATTTCGAATCTGTCATTTTTATACGATTGTTCATTGTGTTTTCTCATTTTGGCGCCAATACATTGTAAAATATTTTGCGATATTAAAATGGTGTGGGGTGATAAAGAGAACCGAATCGCTGTGATAGCATTACACAAAGTAGGTATGGAGCCAAATGCAATTTTTAAAACTCTCCATACACTTGGTATTAGTAAAATGTTTGTGTACCGGGCTATTAATAGGTACAATGAGACCTCCTCTGTTTGTGACAGAAAAGATCTGGCCGTCCACGTAGTGTTCGTACGAAAAAGGTGGTCAAAGCAGTAAGGGAAAGAATTCGAAGAAATCCTGTCCGAAAGCAAAAGATTTTATCTCGGGAAATGAAGATAGCACCTAGAACCATGTCGCGTATTTTAAAAGATGACTTAGGACTTGCAGCCTATAAGAGACGCACTGGCCATTTCTTAACTGATAATTTAAAGAAGAATAGGGTGGTAAAATCGAAACAACTACTGAAGCGGTACGCAAAGGGAGGTCACAGAAAAATTTTGTTTACGGATGAGAAAATTTTTACAATTGAGCAACATTTTAACAAACAAAATGACCGTATTTATGCTCAAAGCTCTAAGGAAGCTTCCCAATTAGTCGACAGAGTGCAACGTGGACATTATCCGACTTCAGTGATGGTTTGGTGGGGTGTTAGCTATGAAGGAGTGACTGAGCCATATTTTTGTGAAAAAGGTATCAAAAACATCTGCACAAGTGTATCAAGATACCATTCTTGAGAAGGTAGTTAAGCCCCTTAACATCACCATGTTCAATAACCAAGTATGGTCCTTCCAGCAAGACTCGGCGCCGGGTCATAAAGCTCGGTCCACGCAGTCTTGGTTGAATCGAACGTTTCGGACTTCATCAGAGCTGAAGACTGGCCGTCGTCTAGTCCCGATCTTAATCCGCTGGATTATGATTTGTGGTCAGTTTTAGAGAGTACAGCTTGCTCTAAACGCCATGATAATTTGGAGTCCCTAAAACAATCTATACGATTGGCAGTGAAGAATTTTCCCATGGAAAGAGTGCGTGCTTCTATTGATAACTGGCCTCATCGTTTAAAGGACTGTATTGCAGCCAATGGAGACCACTTCGAATAAGCTTTTTATATTTTTAATTGTTTTATATTTATGTATTAAACTGACACACTGTAAAAGTAATAAATGTTATTTGCAGTTAACAATTTTCTTTTTTCTTTATTACAATATTTATGGCAAGACTAGGTAAAATAGTATATCGCTCCAACTTTTTATGAATATATATTTTCATATTTTAAATAATTTATATACTTGAAAGTTGTTAAAATAAGAACAGTCGATGAATACGTGCTTAGCATTGGGCAGTATATAATAAATAAATAAAAATATAATAATTATAATATGTGTATTTCTTTTTTTTAAAATATTTTTATTTTGATTCTCTAAAAAGTAACAACAATTAATCTTAAAATAAAACTATTTTACGGATTTTATTGCGGTTTTTTATATTATAATTTGGAGTCCACCCCGTGACTACGAAGGCCACAAAGTCTTCGAAACGTCTAAAGAAAATTATAATATAAAACCATGATAAAATCCGTAAAATAAATTTATTTTCATGTCTAACATTCGCGTAACATAAGAAATCATTAAACAAATAATCTTAAAAATATTATCATATAATCGAGTGCTTGAACTTAACACTACATTAATGGGGTCCATTACCCATCGGTTCACACAAATTCCACATACGATTCACACGTCAGAATTTTGAAGTGTTCTCGAAATATTGGAATGTAATTTCCCACGAATTAGACACGTGTGTGTCGTTGTCCTCAGCAAATATTGTCTTTGATGAGGCCCTTGACTGTTTAAGGGTTGTGTTTGGTGACAATAGACCACGTATTGTTATTGTTAAGTATATTGTTCACATTTAAATTGACGAATGTTTTTGATGTTCTCATATTATATTTTCATACGATGTAAAAGATTGTGGTCATTTAATAAAAATAACACACTTAATGGATTTTTATATGATGAAAAGAAGATTGTGGTCAATTAATGAAATGAAATGATTTATTTGAATCTGTAAAATGTTATGTATTATTTAGATTCCTTCAATATTAACTCTACCACCAGTTCGGAAAGCAGTTCTCACCAGAGAAGAACGGGAAAGAAATTCTAGTGTTGCTCTTTTCTAATAAGAATAACATACTTGATAGGGTTTAAATAAGTTACATAGGTGAACAGAAAAGTTAACAAAATATTTCTTCGACAGAATTAAAAAAAAAAAGAAACAAATTTATAAAATATTTCTTCACCGTAAGAAATATATGGCAAACATATGCTTGAGTGCTATTAGTCAAAGCAATGCCTATCACCAGCCTCATTGACGTAATATCTCGTCCAGTCAATTTAATTACATAAAACCATCACCAAGTAAGCGCAAACGTCAGAATACCCAAATAATTTATTCACGGACGTTTATCTTAGCCGGGCTTATTAAGCCGGCGCACACCGATGCAAACGGAAGCCCCGGGGCTGTGACGTTGATCTGCAAGATACTAATCCGACTGTGACGCGTATATGCTAATATACATAGATGTAGGTGTTAAGGAAACGGTAGAGATATGAGCGAAAATACTATTACGGTTAGTAGAACTCATGTAATATGGGTGGATTATAGACTATAAGTGACTTCAGTCCTTTCAGTGTCATTGAAAAATTATGAAAATTAATTAGCAATAACATCTTGACCGCGATAGCCTAGGTGGTTGTGGAACGGACTGCCGAGACGAATTTCCGCAGGTTCAAATCCTAAGGGCACACACCTCTGACTTTTCTAAAAATTATGTGTGTATTCTTTGTGAATTATTTCTAGCTTTAACGGTGAAGGAAAACATCGTGAGAAAACTTGCATACCTGAGAAATTCTCTATAGGAATTCTCAAAGGTGTGTCAAATCTACCAATCCGCACTAGACCAGCGTGGTGGACTAAGGCCTTATACCTCTCAGTAGTAAAGGAGGCCCGTGCCCAACAGTGGGACAGTAAGTATATAATACAGAGCTGATATTATTATTATGGTATCTTGGCACGCTCTGTTGCCAAAAATAAATATAGCTTTAAATGAAAGAGTTCTAAGATTATATTATAGAGCAGACATTCTCAAGATTGTCATACAAAATTTTGCGCACAAGCGATGGTTACTTAATGAACCGTGAAATAGCAAGATACCAATGTAAAATACTCCATATTCTTTCAATATCTTGAATTGCACATTTTAATGCACATGCTAGCTTAGTTTTTGTAAATATAAAAAATCAGATACACAATAAATCTATCGACCTAAATACATAAAACTAATTTTAAAAGTAGATAATTATTATTCTTTAATTAATTATTTATCTATTCCTATGTTTTTTTTTTTTAATATATCCCAACCCAAAGCATATATAAGTTTGTGGTAAATCAAAACTTTATTTTTTTTAGAATTGTTACCAATTTGTCAATAGCCATCACACAATTGTCCTTTTCCCTCTCATTATAAGCCGCTTCACAAACTTCTACATCCACGTTTATAGTACAGAAGCCGTGGTCAATTTCTGAGTGAAGTTATCTCTAATATCGTCGGCTTATCTGTTCCGGCTGTTTGGTCCGGGCGTTTGGCCGAACTTAGTTTGTGTACCTGCCTTATGTATTTGAGAGTGTTATTCAAATAGAAAGCCGTTTTAACCGACTTTAATAAAAGTGGTTTTGTTTGCAATATTTCAGGAAGATTGTTAGGTAGTGTCATATATGTTTTTTGGTTTTATTTTAAGTTATTATAATTTAAAAAGTGTTTATATAACACATCGTAGAACCAATTTTAATGAAACTTTTATACTTTAAAGACATATTATTAATTCCAAATATTATTATGGTGTGTGTGTTTACAATTATATGATACAAGTAATTGACGCTGTTAAAACCTATCTATAGCAATAATATCGTAAAAAAATATATATTTGTACACACACATTTCAACCACAAAATCCCTACACATTAATTATCACAAAAAATGCAAAATCAAAATACCGATACGGGTTACAAAAAATCAACGCAAACACCAAAATCAAGCGGAGGAATAATATGATTTTTCCTACCGATATCCAACCCTTCCCTGCAGCGGTAATTGCAACTGACACGGAGTTGTAAAAATTTACAACTCTCGCTTCCGCAAAACTAACATCAACCCGCCATTGTGATGCTGATGTACACGCGTTGCTCGCTCCTGACGTACTGAGCTTCTCAATATTACATTTTTATTATTCCTAAAGTGGATATTTATAAAAAAAAACATTAGTTCGCGCCACTAATACCTCCTGCTATTATACTTAAGTATTGTACATGCGTTTTTAGGAGATTAAAAAGATAAAACATATTATTTTATATTCATATTTATGTATAGCTTTTGCTCGCGGCTTCGCTTGCGTGAAGGAGTTTTCCAGGATAATATTTTTTCCGACTTACTAGATATATTTCGTTATGTTATGACCAAATTACACAAAATCATTATAAATTCCAGCTTATGTGTTATTATGATGTATAACCAATATTACTGCAAAGTTTCATCCAAGTCCTTCCAGTAATTTTTTCGTGAAAATGGAACAAACATACATACATCTATCCTCACAAACTTTCGCATTTATAACATTAGTAGCATATGATCATCGCTTCTTCAATAATTTATCAAATTTCGAACTTTTTATCACTCTATTATCGATCTCTCATAATATATTCTAACATTAAATCGCATGCAATTTTCAGTACCTACTACAATATAAAATTCTACCTAAAGTATATTTATTTCAACTTTTAGAATCACTGTCTTGGCAAACCTAAAACTGTTTAAGCTTACGTTAACGACACCGATAAACGCGGACTAATGCGGTTTTTAACGAACGAGCGACGAACATCGGAAATTTTATAGTATTTGTCTACTGGATATAAATTTTACAAGATTGTATTGAACGGGTTAATGTTATCAATTTTTATATATTTAAGGTTAAAGAATTTTTATTCTCAAAAAGACAAAAGTCACTTACATAAGAATAACATAATAAAACAGAAATGGACAGTCTCGGCATTTTCATTTAATTTAATCTCAAAAGTTAGCAAACTTATCAAATATATTAATTCGCAAGTAATCTTGAACTTTCATGCAGTTTATGAGTCCGTCAGTGTAATAATTGAAATAAAAATATTGAACTGACGTACTTTCATGTCTTAAGATATATAAGATTGTATTATATAGCATATTTACCTTATCATTACATAATTATGCAGACAATAAAGGCTGTGAAAATATAATCAATGACAAAATTTTTATTGAAACAAAATTATCCAAAAAATTGTTTTATTTCAATGTATAAAATTCGCATAATAAGAAATAATTAATATTTTATTCCCTTCTATCAAAATCTGTTTCACTCAGATTCTAAATAATCCAACAGTCCATAAACAAGTAGTAAATAAGTCCATGTATAGAACCCTTCACTTGCCGACTTCGGAAGTCAATTGGTGATATCGTAAAAGTTTATGAGTGACTTCCTTAGTTTAATACTATGCAGACATACTGTACTAGTCTGTG
Source organism: Manduca sexta (assembly GCF_014839805.1). NCBI lineage: Eukaryota > Metazoa > Arthropoda > Insecta > Lepidoptera > Sphingidae > Manduca > Manduca sexta. The sequence goes on along the minus strand of NC_051120.1, from coordinate 5,458,521 downwards.
GATTTATTGAACTAGTCACTTGTTAACAAAGTATTTTTGCAAGTAATAAATCTACAAAATCCTTTAAATTGATCGATGCAGAGTGCTGTAAGCGTCAAATTTCGACATGGCTTCCCCAGACATATTTATTTTTATTTAATGTCTACAACAGAATGGAATGTATATACGATAATTCAAATATTATATAATGAGCACAATAGTGGCTTTCCTTTATGTAGAATTTATATAAAATCAAATTATCATTAGAACGATTTGCAGACCGCATTCATGCATTAGTAACTATATGTTCTGTCGGGTTCCTTTTCGGAAAATATCGCCTTTCGCCAATGGAGTACATATAATATTACTATAGCAGCTAATCTGCAAGCTATATTTTCTGAAATTGAGATGCTAGTACAAATAAATCTTCATCGTGACAGTTATGCCTGCATACGTAAACACTACGGATTTTGAAATATATATACTCTAAGGAGGTTTGTGATATTATAACCTAGCTTTTGCCTGTAACTCTGCCAGCGTGATTTTTTTTACGGAAAACAGTACCCAATATTAGTGAAAAAAATAATTCAAAATCGTTTTAGTTTATGAGGTTAGCGTGTTCAAACAAGCAAACAAATAAACTCTTCAGGTTTATAATATGAGTATTGATTAAGAAATACGTGTTACATATATACACCTAAAAGAGAAGATATTGAAACCAAGTCACGCATCCACTGAGCCCAAGTTCTCATTGTAACCATTTTAAAAGAAATTACTTATAATTTTTTTTTTAAAGTCCTCCAGCAGCTGCTTACATAATTAGTGTTAAATGATAAACATTCTTAACAAAATAAGTCTTACTAAAAACAATACGTACAAATCTGCCATCATTCTGATGTTTGTCGAAATAATATGTTTCCTAGAAAATTATGATTAACTATTATTAACTATTTTATAATGAAGATCAAGAACTGGTCATAGTAACCAAGGTAGGCCTTCAATGAGGTGGACCGACGAGCTGGTCCACGTGGCGGGACGAAGGTGGATGAGAACTGCTCTGAAGAGAACAACTTGGTGTACATTGCAAGAGGCCTACACTCAACATTGGGTGAATATACAGGGTCATTTTGACAATGCGTTAGTACTTAAATGAAACCACATACTCGTCTTCACCTTTACTGACATTGTGCCAAGCAATGACGTTTTATGCCAAGAGTCATCCATTAATAACGAATATTTTCACCAAAAATCCTGGTTTTAGTTTTCTGATTTTGTTATCATTTTATAGTTTAATGCGAATATGGCGTGTGCGTGGGTTTATTTCTGACTGAAAGTATGATGTTGCCGCTGCGACAAATTCTTTTAGAGTAGAAGTAGTGGCATTAGGGCGCGTAAAATTAAAATTACTTTTTATTAATATTTATTTTACAACTACCTCTCAAGTAACTTATTGTAAAGTGTTATTTCCAAGTAGAAATGTATGTGGTCTCATTTAGTAACGCTATGTCAAAATGACTCTGTATAGGCTGAAAAACAAGAAGAACTATACTTTCAATCAAGTCCATAGTACTATTCGAAGTGAATATAAATAAAAGTCAAGAGGAAAATCAAACAACATCCTAACCAATTATGATGTTAATACATAACTAGGATAAAACTGAAGTCAGTGAACCCAACAAATAGCAAATCAAAACAACACGTGTCCACAATAAAATGGAAAAATTTAAAAAGCTACCATATTCTACTATCAAAATTGGTAGGAATTGTAGAAAAAAATCGACCTTATCTCCCTGTGATAGAGTGCATCCGTGTTTTGGAAATTATAGTTTTTAATATAAAGTGGGCGTCGATGTAATAAATTTTAAATCCATTAGCAGTCGAGAGTACACATGTTCAGGGTCTCAATCACACTCCATTTAACTTTACGAGGTTTAAATTCGGTGAATTGTTACCTCTGTGATTTGAAATGGTGGGCCTCCCCCTGTATCTTTCTGTTCGTAAACGATTTTGTGAATAAAAAATGAAGCGAAGTGGATTTTTGGTTTTGAAAATGTTTACGGAAGCTATAATTGACAGGAAATAAAACAGAACTTTTTTATTAGAAATTTAAAAAATAATGTTAGTAGTGAATATTATCGTTTAAAAAATACTGATTGCGTTTTCCGTAAATAATTTTAATTTTATAATTAAACAACCTTTGTCAAATCTATTATACGTTTTAACACTTCTAATTTTAACTATTATTAGCTAGCATTTCTAATCCTCCATAACAATCACCGAAAACATTTTAATCAATATTAACTCAAGTATCTTATCCCTAAAAAAATAAAATAACCCATCAAAAACATACAAATGGAAGCATTCTGATCGTAATCCAATGAACACATTTAACGGCCCAACACTCAATAATTTTGTTTGTCCCTCGGCCAGCGCAATTCCAGTAATATTCCAAATTCGATTTACGTAAAAAATATTTTTCCCCTCAAAATTCTCGGAGCGTAACTTAACCCTTCTGTAACATTATTAGCTTCTTTAATCCATTATATTTTTTTTTTCATTTTTTTTTTATGTTTGTGATTGATAGTTTATTCTGCCTTAATGTTTGTGGTAAATGTACGGTTGGTTTGATTTTAAACAATTATGTATTGATCGGTAGTCATTAATAATTTTAAGTAGGCACACCCTTTCAGTTACCTTTAATGTTTATCTTTTTGTGTGCATGATTAAGTATTAATTCAGGCATTATACTTTTCTTCAACGACAATTAAATGTTAATGTTGTGTTAATTTTTTAAACCCTTCAATTTTATTCAGTAAGATTGTTATTGGTTTTTACAATTTTTTCTATTGTTCATATTTGACAACTTCGCAATGATTAAACAAAGTGTGTGTGTGATTTTGTAAAGAATAGTTTTAAAGTAAGTATAATGTGTAATTATTGTAAATATTTCAAAATTGCTTAACAATTGATTTTTGTTGCAAAAATCAAAAGACCTAAATTAATAAAAAAAAATATATATTATCACGCAAAGATTGTAGTACACAATTGATTACGTTCAACATTTTTTTATAGCGACACTTAAAATATTATCTCTTATGTTACATAAGACTAAAATATTACATTATAATTTACACCCCACTATTTTATCAGCGTATTTTTTACAACTAACAATAAATAATTTACGACCAACAAATCTATACCCATATTTATTTGCAGAAACACATAAATATATCAAATCGGAATAGTGGAAAACAAAATGGCGGATTTTGAAAATGTTGACCCCTCGTTAGCGTTGGCGGAACGAATTTTATGACATTCACACTTGAACCCGAGTGAGTGCCCTTTAAAATACATTGCCCGTGAATGCCTGGGTCCATTGGGCCCGGTCACACCTAATTTTAGTGTTAACTCTCTGATTTGGACATCGGTGGCGATTTGAATTATGTTAATGCATTTAGAATCTATTTTGTATTACCGAAAAAAATATACCACACAATATAATATAAATATATACTAATGATTTCTTATGTTTACTAACTCAAAATAGTTTGATTTTAATATTAGTCACTAAAATAAAACTATTTTGCGGATTTCTCTCGAACGTCGGGAGAAAATTATAATATAAAAACCGCCATAATTCTGCAAAATAATTTCATTTTTATAAATATAACATTAAAATTAAGAATGGACATGACTTCATAATTTTTAAAATTTTATGTAAAACTAGCTTTTGCCCGCGGCTCCGCCCGCGATATAAAGTTTTTCAGGTTAAAGTTTTCCGTTATAAAAGTAGTGGTTTCCTGGGAGCCTATGTTCTTCCCAGGGTCCCAAACTGACTTCATACCAAATTTCATCTTAATACGTTGGGTAGTTTTTGAGTTTAACACGTTCAGGCAGACAGATGCAGCGGGGAACTTTGTTTTATAATATATATTTTTAGAACTTTTTAAGAGGAACAATCCCGTCATACATCATTGTTGCATAACTTTAACCGTTTACGCAGCGCACGCAACGGAGTTCCTGAGATTAGCCATTACTGCTCTGCTCCTTTTGGTCATAGCGTGATGATATATAACTTAGAGTACTCCAAAAACAAAGGGCTATTCAACACAAAAAGAATTTTTTAGTTCGAACCGGTAGTTCCTGAGATTAGCCATTACTGCTCCGCTCCTATTGGGTATAGCGTGATGATATACTTATAGCATATAGCACTCCACGAACAAAGGGCTATCCAACGCAAAAAGAATTCTTCAGTTCGGACCGGTAGTTCCTGAGATTAGCCATTACTGCTCCGCTCCTATTGGATATAGCGTGATGATATATAGCCTATAGCACTCCACGAACAAAGGGCTATCCAACGCAAAAATATTTTTTCAGTTTGGACCGGTAGTTCCTGAGATTAACCATTACTGCTCCGCTCCTATTGGGTATAGCGTGATGATATATAGCCTATAGCACTCCACGAACAAAGGGCTATCCAACGCAAAAATAATTTTTCAGTTTGGACCGGTAGTTCCTGAGATTAGCGCGTTCAAACAAACAAACAAACTCTTCAGCTTTATATAATAGTATATAGATATTGCCAGTCAAAATTTGTTTTTATGATTCTTGACTTTAAGTACCAATTGCTATACCCTCAGTACAACCTTCAAGAAACGATGTACTGTGTGTCAACCCTACAATTGCCACGTGGTCAAGAATGTCCAATACATTAAATTCGTCGGTAATTGACGTCGTCACGCCGAGACATTGTTGCAGAAGCGTTGACCGAGCGGTCAGTTCGACCCTTGCGGACAATGTGAAAATTAACGCGACCGCATATTTATAGGGTTAATTTGTAACTAACGTCTTCATTATTCAGGATAATAAACTATATTTGGTTATTTCATCTGGAAATGCTGATGGTCTCTCATTTGTGCGAGTCCGCCTGGGTAGGTACCACCGGAATGTCTATTGCTGCCGTCAAGCAGTGTGGAGTCACTGTTGTATTCGGGTTTGAAGGACATTGTAGCCAGTGTAACTACTGGACATATTATACTTAACATCTCATGTCTCAGGATGGCGAGCGCAATGGACCAAACAATACTTTGTAATTCAAGGTGTTGGATGGTGTTTCTACTGTTTATCGGCGCTCGTATCGCTTACTATCGGGCGAACGGCAAACTCGTCTCATCATTCGAAGCAAAAAAAAAATATTTCTCTGTTTTTTCTTATACATTTTATACTTTAAGAGAGAATGCTATTAGTAATGTTTATGCCAGAACCTATGTACCTATTTTTTCCTGTGTTCTACCAGTGATGTGTGTAATAAGAATTCTATGTTGTGTTCTATGTTGTAAGGCTCCTTTTTCCGCACTCAGCCCGTAGTAAGTCGGGCCGTTGTGCGTGATATGTTAACTATGTAATAAGAGCTGCTGAGGAGTGTGTTGTGAATATGGGGAGGGGGCTAGCTATTTGATACGATAGCCGGTCCCCTTAAGTACTTTTTTAAAATACCTATTTAAAATGGTTATTTAGAATAAATATGAAAGTAGATTTTGTCAGTTATATGAGTACTTCAGTAAGTACCAGGCAAGGTGGGAAGGCAATTAAAAATAATGTTCCATTTTCAAAATTCTACGTTACATCAAACCACTTAAACAACGAGACAAAATAATGTAAAAAATAATTAGTGGTCAAAACGACCCCAGCTGAACGAAAGGGTTGGAGTAATTAAAATTAATTAATTACACAATCTTTCCATTATGTGACATTTACATGACGTTTGATGCGATGTGGGCCGTCTCTTCCGTGGACATATTTTTAATTGAGATGTTGCTGATATACAAAATACTTATTAAGGGTGTTGCTTCTGCTTATTGTAATTAAAATAATGATAAAAACTGACTAATTTCTATTTTACACGTTACAAGTACCAAACCACACTAAAATCCAAACGAGAGGTTCTAAAACGATTTATTATTCCACAAAAAAGTAAGCCAAGATAATTTATAGATATTTATTTGGATAGATCTCTTTAAAAGGAGTTTATTGAAATTAATTATTTAATTTTAAACACTACCGGCTTTTACGATATTTGTAATTTTATTTTACTTATAATTACACTTTTAAATTAAGAACCAGCATCCATATAAAAACGGACATGTCTTGTGTAATGTTACATTCTAAATTTAAATTATTTTTAACTTTTAATCCCTATTCACCCCTAACTTGACAAACACGATTCAAATATTCAAAAAAAGAATATTTCCCGCCAATGAGACGTAAATACATTAATATTACGACTCTATCAAACGTCACTTTGATGTAAACTGTCAATGGCAGTCGATTTAACTGTCATACGCATTGTAGCGCTTAATGGTTTGTCAAAACATATAATCTAATAGTTGGTGTTTATTGATTCTAAGTGCTATTGATAAATGGTGTGATGAAGGAAGTTTGATGGTTCGAATAGTGAAGTTTGAGTTGTCAATTTTAGTTCTGTAGGTAGTGAATTGTCAGTTTAAATGCAATTATAGTTATTATTGCAGTTTTGTTGCAGATGTAAAATTTTAAATAGATTTGGAGTGTTGTAGATTTTTAGTATGTTAAAGAAAATTTATGAATTACGACCAAGAAAAAATTCTAATTTGGTTAAGATAATTTCTACTCTTTTCTTAATAATAAGAAAGAAAAGTATTTACTTAATTTATCACGGAAACATTAAACAAAATTATATATTATAAAGAAAGAAACAAATCACATATTAAAAACTATAAGCTATAATATAACTATGCTGCTTTAATTTATAATATATAATAATATGACGCGGCATGTCTTGGCCGTAAGGGTAGGCAGAACATAATTCAGCGCTGCAGCGTAGATTACAGTACAGTAGAACGTAATTTTAAAGATAGGAAACAAATTACTCATTGCCTTGTATTTCACATATTAACACATTTAAGGTAAAGATATGTGCTCATAAAATCAAAACGGTGGTTAAAATATTCTAAACAAATAAACTATTCTAACTGTTCCAAACATTAAATCATATCTAAACTAGTGCGATATCACAATTCCATCCAATTAAATAGAAAAATAAAGAAACTTTACGACATCCAATAAAATCCACCGACATTATTGAAGTGGAAAATGGATGATATAAAAATTTAAGTAGTTTGGACTCACTCAAAAATATGAACGACACATGATCGTAAACGCGGGTAAATAATACAAAATACAATAAGTGGCGATATCGAAGATGGGCTGTATCTACGAAAAGCGTAAAGGTTGCGGTATACCACGTGTTTTATTTATTTATTTATCAAAAATTCAACGGAACTTTACAATACTAACACCAAACACTTAAATTCTCATTAATAAATATTTAAAACATAAATTATTAACCAATTTATTGTGTAAAACGAATCTTTAACCATTAATTTACCGGGATAAAAGCCCCGCTTTAATTATTCGTAGAAAAAATGTAGCTTCTTATTAGTGAAACAGAATTCAAATTCAGTTTAGTAGTTCCTGAGATTACCGCGTTTAAACTAGTAAACAAACAAACTTATACCACGTGTTTTATCACAAACTATTAATCTTCCAGGATAAATGACCCGCTTTATATATTTCCGAATAAAAAGTTGCTTATAATATCACTCACGAATTATGCTGTTTCCTATTAGTGAAATAGCTTCAATATCGGTTTAGTTGTTCCTAAGATAACCACGTTTAAACTAGTAAACGAATAAATTTTTCAGCTTTATATTTTAGTATATATTTTAGATATTTTTACGCATGGTTCGCTTTATCACATGGAACTAAACGATCTGGTGAAACGTGAGTGTGTTACACCTCAACCTAAATACAAATTTAATTGATCTAAACGTATCTATCTTATATTTTTTTTAAACTTAGTGATATCACTGACAACACGAAATAGCACCAGTGGCGAAGGGTGGAATTTTCAAAACGTAACCCGAATCATAAATGTCCTCAGTTAACATTTCGCGACTAACTTAACCAGAAATTATAAACTAAGATAAAAATTAATAAACCTAAAAGGGAAGTCTGTAGGAATCGGGTTGTTTGGACGCTTCGCCACTGAATAGCAATCATTTCGTAATTTTATTCTACATAGCTACGCCGTTCGAACCGGCATAATAGATTGATGTTTTGCACAATGCCTATACCTTGTTTCTACTACTCTCTACACTATACTTAATTTCTAAATACTCTATGCATAGTTCCCGTAGCTCTAATATATACTACCTTTTGCTTACGTTTCCGTCCAGGTTATAAAGTTTTTCCGGGATACATTTACGCTGCACATTTTACCAGAATAAAAAGTGTCGCATATACATAATAATAATAATATCAGCCCTGTACTTGCCCACTGCTGAGCACGGGCCTCCTCTACTACTGAGAGGGATTAGGCCTTAGTCCACCACGCTGGCCTAGTGCGGATTGGTAGACTTCACACACCTTCGAAATTCTTATAGAGAACTTCTCAGATGTGCAGGTTTCCTCACGATGTTTTCCTTCACCGTTAAAGCGAACGATAAATTCACAAAGAATACACACATGATTTTTAGAAAAGTTCGTATATACCAGACTACAATATGACTGTAACAAATTTTATCCAGATCCATACAGCCGTTCAGGTATAGTTAAGTGACAAACATCCATGCAAACTTTCGCATTTTTAATATTAGTATAGAGATTATCAACATAATTACTTTAAAATTTTCTTTCTATATTTTTTTTTGTAAATTCTCTTTGTGCACCAGTCCTAAGGTCTCGTTGACACAAGGCGTCATACGGACGCGTTCACACCGCGCCGAGTCGCGCTCGTAAACATTTACGATTGGCGAGGGATTAAACCGTGTCGCGGCGTGCGACTTGTCGCGGTTTTATTAAAAAAACGCTGCTCTTATTTTCTGTTGAGACATCTTGGTGTGCTGTTAGGAGGGATTGTTTATTTATGTGAAGGGAAAATGTTTTTTATATTAAAATATTGTCTCACCTTTTTAAGTATTATACCAGAGTATTTTAAATTTATCTCTTAATGTATTTCAGCAAATCCACGATGAATATGACAAAAAAAATCTTAAATACATAAATCTTATAAATCTATTACAGTTCTATAAACACAATTAAATTGTTACTTCCTTCTAAAAGTATTTGATACAATGACTAATAGATATGAGAAACAACTAAAATCCACATTCTCACAAAATTCTCTCTATCTCGACTACAATCGGATTACTGACCGCTGGTCAGTGTTCCTACAATGGGATTTGCTAAACGGATGAAAGCCATGAAAATGGATTTAACGTGTTGTTAAACTGACCAGTGAAGAAACGATAGGTAAAGGGTTGTTAATATTGGATTCTGTTTCAGATTTTGAGTATCGTGGGAAAATGATCTGATTTGGACATCGAAGGCTAACTTGAGCTCTAAGAAATGTATGAGTGACGAAAAAAAATTTTTTTAATGAAAATGGTTTCGATGTTTAGTAGACGAAAATTAAACAATAACTTATACTTTATGATTTTTGAAATATTTGAAACGTAGTATTTCAAATAGTCCATATGGATAGAACCTTATAATAAAAAAAAGATTCATTTTGTTACACTACATTATCAACATTTATAGTATAATAAAATTAAACTATTGAATTTCTATTGAAATTTAAGTCAGTAAAATCATAACATAACTTTTAAGTCAATTTCATAAAACCTATAAACAATACTACAATAGGAATTGTCAACATTATTCTCCTTCAAAATAATCCTCAACAATAAATTAAGCCTAAACAGGACGTTATCAAGGAAAATACACTCGCCACAAGAGGGAGCCACTAAAAAGTGTGTTAACAAACAAAAAGATTTATTTCTAGAGGCAGATAAGTTCTTTTACGTTTCCGGGACGTACGTACAGTTAAATAAATAAAGTGGAAAAATCCAATAAAAGTATATGGCCTAATCTCTATCCAATATTTTCTTAGAGTTTCGATGGAGGTTTTCCTTTTGAATAAACTTGGAATATGGAGGATAAGATTAGGGTAAAGAATCAAAAATTTCGTCTTAAATATTGACATTTGTTTCCAGCTCTGTTAGCCTTTTTGATAACCAGTCTACAGGAACTGTTATTATGATTTTAATGATATTACAGCTGGTGTAGTTATCAGGCATTGTAATAAATGACATCTATTATCATAGGATGACAAGAAAGGTAAAACTTTAGCGGTATAATTTTAAATGTCTGTGTGGTGTTCGCACTGTTTATAGCATTCGTAATACTTTCCATATTAAGATGTATAAATCGCTCGGATTGGTTTTGCTACTGTTTGTAGATAGTCGCGAATCGTCACACCAAATAAGCAATATACTTATATTTTCAGTTGTATGAAAATATACTCCATTCCACTCTATTCTAGCGCTCACAAGCGTTTCTACCTAGCGCTTTTATCGCTTCCACGAGCGTTATTGTTAGTGATACCGCGCGGTTATCTCCACATTATTTAGGAGACGTTCTGTTCCCAATGAAATAAACACTCGCCACGAAATGTTTTCATCGTTTCAATATTTTCGTGAGTTTATTATTAGAGACGTATAAGATATGAAAGGTACGAAAATAAGTGAATTTTGCAGATCTTGTTTTAGTAAATTATTTTCTGAGTGAATTTCTAGGTTTCAGTTAAGGAAAGTGCGTTTGAAAATATTTTCTGTTAAATTTGTTACATTAGATAGCATTACAATTGTTTGATGACGCGTGGTGATACAATCCTGGCTAACACCTCTATAAAGTATCTCCTTTAACTTTATACTACAAAAAATTCATGATTACCCAGTTGTGCATTACCCCAAATTTTATTGTACAATAGGAATCTCGACTGTACCTTAGACAATCGTTTAATTGAGTGCATTGTAAATTGAAAAAAAATATAAAAATACTAAATATATAAAGAGCATTTGTACGTTACCCCAATATTGATGTAAATGGAAGCCGGGCCGTAACTTCAGAAATTTTATAGTGATGTGCACCATTATAATTGAAAATAAATATATAAATACTAAGAATATTTGTACATTACCCCAATATTAATTTAAATGGAAGCTGAACCGCGACTTCAGGAAGTTTATAATAATGTACACCATATTTCTGAAAGGAATTATATAAATACTAAAATATGATGATAATTTGTACAATACCCGAATACTGATAAAAAAAAACCGGAGGCTAGATCGCGACTTCAGAAAGTTTATTTTGATGTACACCATAATATTTGAAAAGAATTATATCATCGTTTTAAAACGAAATATATAAATACCAAAATATGCTGATGATTTGTCCATTACCCCAACATTGATACACAACGGAAGCTCGACCGCGGCCGTGGCGATCTTGTAGTGATGTGTGTCGTAAAATTTTACGATAACGCGGCACGCACGTGTAACGTCACTCGTCCCCCGTGATGGCACATCATATTTATGTTGTCCGAATATTTATTGCCTCTGTCCTATTCAGTTGTAAGTGAAGGACGGAGTTATTGCTTATCGATGTTTCGCGTTCTTTTTTTGAAATAGTATAAATGCCCAATACTTTAATAGCGATGAATGAAACTATTGCATAATAAAAATCTATATTCTTGAGATTTCCTGAGTCTGTCATTAAGTAGGAGTATGAACTTGAAAAGTGTGCTATATCTTATTATTTTTTTGTATTAATTTCTTTATTATAATTATTTTACCACATTAAACTTTTGTTTGAATGTTACAACTTCGATGAATTTTTGAATTTCGTATTCATATCGATAAATATCTACATCACTATGGCAAAAGTGACGAGACCCGATCACAATGAGGTTGTAAACGCGTACTTATTGTTTATTGCTAATAAATTGTGCAGTTTCTCCACCACGAATTAATTCATACATGTGCCCCTAATGAATGCCTGACTTTTATCACTCTTTCCGCTTATATCCATAATAAGAACCAATGGAGTCAAAATTACAAATTGTATTTGTAAAATATTACTTCACATTGTTCGACGGTCCTTACCCCATGAAATTTTAGATTATTATTTGGTATTCGTAGGATTTTAAATTTACATTAAATTGTGTGAAATATCGCTTGAAATTAAAAAATTTAGATTATGAATAGCATTTGTACGATTTAAATTTTGCATTACGTATACAAAATCAGTGATGAACATAAAATAGTAAAAAAAAAAAACATTTTTTGGGGTAAACGAAATAATTTAAGACTTCTTTTGGTTTGTATTATTTTTATCTAGATATATTCAGGCAGTAATTCCCTCAGCATAAGTAACTCCTATTCTTTTTCGACCTCTTGGCATAAACACTCCCTTTCCCATAACTATAGCCCGTCAAACGACATAATCCAATTTGGCAGTGAGTGTGGCAAATTGAACACCCTGTACACCATCTAATGGGTTAAGCTCGTAGTACCGGACCTTATAATTTGATTATCGCGACGTCTCTACCGTGAAATGTGTGGATAGTTATTATTGTAATTCTGAGTAGGTAGTTGTGGCTAGATACTTGTATGTGAGAATCGATCTAAATAAATTATGTAGCTATTAGTTCATCATCGGGCAATAATGATACTTATTACCAGGTATACCAGGATTAGGTTTGGCTTTGACTTGTACAAAAACTTTGAAGACGCTTTAAAATAAAACGCAATGAAATAATATTTATAATCTTTAAATTTTTCGTACAGTTTGAAACTAGGATAAAATAAAACGCGTTTGATTTTCTCACTAAGTATGAAAAGGCTGCTTTCGTACATCTTATGAACAAAAATATTATGATAAAAACCACACCTATGTTTTTATCATAATTTCTATTAGTTATCAAGTTCAAGTTTTAATACCTAACTTCGATACCGTCAATTAACTCTACGCTAAGCCGATTTTTGTCTAATTTCCGTTTAGTGAAAAGTTATTATTATTTTATCTTCTAAGCTTTCAAAATCTCTTTTATTCCATAAAATGAAGAGTTTTTGAATTCAACAAAATACTCATATTTTTCTCTTAAAACCTCTCTACTGTAAAGTTGACATTGTCGAGTTGGCGTAGTGTAAATGCTGGTATTGACTTATACTACTAACAGTGTTTTTACGACCAAAACTAATTTATCATAATTTTACACCATTGACAGGGAAACATATGCGCTTTACATTATCAGGTTCGATACAAATTAAGTGTTACACACGGCGCGATTTGTCACGAAATTATCTCTTAATTGCAGGGTTACGTGGCCATTTGCCGGGTCGGTAACCTCGTGGGTTATTTTCACATAAATTTACTAAAAATAATTATAAAAATTTCTAAAGATTTTATATCTTGAGGGCACATTAAAAATTTTATTCTCTTTGTAATTTCAAATAATATTATTTAACTATGAAGTGTAGAGTATTTCAATAATATGTTTCATCCGATGCATTAATTTTATGATTTCCTAATATTTATAATCAAAGCATAATATTCTTATTAAAAATAACACAGAAATCGACGCAATAAAAATTACCATATTTTTCTCTTTATTTAGTGAACAACCTTATTAGTAAATTAGGCTTTTGACTCTTAAAGTTTTGTATTTTGGTTTCTAAAATATATAATCACTAATGTGAAATAAGTATGGAGACAGACCATAGAACAAAATACATTATTAATAAAGGCACACAATTTGAACAAAAACGTTATAGACAAGGTTAAAAAAAAAACATATTTAAAGTAACCAAACCCATCATTACCTTCAATATTAAAATATTGGCACAAAATAAAATTAAACAAATTAAAAAGTAACGAAATCCATTCTCTTCCACTGAGGGTTGGGGTAATTGACATAATTGCGATTTCCTCAAGTTGATTGGCGGGATAAAAAAAAACACCCAATTTTTGGGGCCCTCTTATCTTTCACATCAAACGGGGGCGCCAATGTGTTTCGGTGACAAATATCTAATTAATTTATATTTTTTTTCTATTTTGCCCCATTTTTTTAGGTTATAATTAGGTGTCAATCAAGATCTTTTGTTGTAATATTTTTATATTTCATATAAAAATGGTATTTGATTCGTTTCAAATACGAGTTTATTTGATACGATACATCTTAATAACATCTCCGATATGAATATACAAAATTGCGTTGCGCCTGACATTACTTCACATTACACATCAATTGAAATAAGACTAATAGATTAAGTCCTATAACTTTACGAAGGTTAAATCAGTACAAAAAACACCATCAATATATATGTACTACTAATATATATGACTGGCAATATATATGACTCAACTGTACTACAATCCGTACAGCTGACTTTAGTATGATTTAAACATTGACAGCATGTGGTTATGTACGGAGTGACGCTCATAATATAAGAACTCGAGTCTAAGTGTAAATCTGGATGTGACTAAAAAATATTAGTGAAATAAATAAAATTATTTTTGTTCAAATGAATAAATAGGTTATAACAGTGATGTTTTGGTTCAGATTTTGAACAAATACTTTATATGGACGTTCATATCTATAGAATATTTTAATGGAAAACACCCTTTCAATAAAATAGGACAGAAACATTGAACAAAACAAATACCATCTCTATTAAGAGAAAGCGAGATACAATGAATTTAACCCGCAAACGCAGGCCACTTGTCCCCGCACTGACACCCCGTCATTACCCCACCCTTAATTGTGATCCCCAAGATGTTGTGGATAATCAAGCCAGATACCCTCGGTAAAAATACCGACGTCACGATATAATTCCACGTTAATCTTCTTTTTGTATTTGCACGGAATTCTTTTCGGGTCTTTCTGAACTCTTATTGTTTTCTCTAATTAGATTATTTGATTTAAAGTATGTTCTACGGTTTCTGATTATACTATGAGTTTAAGAAGTGATTAATTTATATTTTTTACACTAAAAGGGCATATAATATGCATCGGTATATATATACGAACTATGACGTTGACATATATTTTTATAGAAAGGTACTGTTAAAACTTAGGTACATTTTAAAGCTTTGCAACCATTAAATTACTTTTAAAACACAATAAAAACAATTCGAGACGCCAAATGCTATATTTGCCACAACATAAAGGAAATATAATGAAACATTAAATAAATAAAAACTTATATACAACAAGCCAACAAAGGGGTATGCGCAATGCAATTTTGATTTAACAATGCAACGGCGTGAAATTTTAAAGGGTTCGCAACATTTTAAGATAACCCTATCGACATATTGTCGAACTCTGATGCACAAAAGGATAGACGTTAATTTGACATACCATTAAAAATTATTGCATTCGAAGTTAGAGCAAGTCGCGTGGAAACTCGCAAATGTACTACTACCCCAATCAGTCAGTTGCGATAAAACTTAATATTTTACGATAGAATTTACGATCGAATTCCTAAAATAACTTTTAGCCAACCCTAATGAATTAATTAAGTTGGGGTATTTGCATGCATTTGCGCTAATGTACCCCATCGATCAGGAATATAAATTGTCATAATTTTTTCTAGGAAGGTGACACGCGTTTTTATTGATAATATGCTAATGTTGGTAAACATTAATTTGTAACGGTTGATTTGCTGATATACAATATGAATTTGCATAATCATCGCATGAAAGGAAAAGAGTTTGTGCCGTTAATGACGGGGATGACTTTTACTAGTATTTTGATGTATCGATCATAAAACTAAATGTCTGTCATAAAACGGGACAATGTCATTATGCGATGACTAAGATTGAAATGCATCTGCCTAAATTATTCAGTGTAACTTTAATCTGTACATATAAAATGAAAAAACCACAATGATTTAAAAATGGAATCTATTCCCACGATAATGGCAAAGGGCTAGTGTTCAAAGGGTTTAGTTTGACATGACAGTTTTAAAATCACGTCTTAATTGGTCACGGTAGGTAGCGGAAAGCATCCACTTTCAAATTGCGTCAAACGAATGACATTTGACGTCTGTGGAGAATTGAAACTCGTGCGAAAATGTTACAATTTTTAAACTTGTTTTTTTGCTTTGTTACCAACTTTTCCAGTCATTTGTTTATTCAACTTTAAATCTATTTAATTACAAAACAATTATTAAAATCACTAGTTAATATATTTTTAATCCAGTAAGTCGTGACTGTTAAATGGACGTGCAAAATTTTGAATACAATAATTAAATTGAGTTGTAATATTTTCTCGGTACAATTATATTGTTGCCAGTAATAAAGCAGGCAAAAGTCGTAAAAAATACAGCTGACTCTGGTTTCGTCGAAATGTCTACTAAAGAAAGGGTTTTATTGTTGTTTTGTGTAGAAATATTGCGTTGTAATTGGGGTATAATTTAATTATATTTTATTTCTTTGAGTATAAAATTTATATTACTTGCAAGTTTTTATCTACTGATTACACGGATACTAAGTATTTAGTCGTAAAAGAGCAAAAGATATTTAGCGACAAGGTATTTGCTACCTAGCATCAAGATTACACATATAAATGATTATTACAGGCATCAAAACGATAAAAAAACTACCATGGTAACGCATTTCCTTAAATCACACGTTTTATATCCAGCCAATATACATTGAATTCTGTGATCTAGATGGCCTTTCCATTTCATTTTCTGAAATTGGCGCGCTAATACTTTTATATACCAGCACTGGGCTAAGTCGATTTTTATAGGAAGCTAGATTACTCTTATGTGCTATACGCTTCTTTTATTCTGGAAAAATATTTATCTCTGAAAACGCTTTTCGGCAAAAAGTATCTAAAAAAATATTATTTCTTAAAAAAATATGTCATCCAAATCAGTAGTTCTGTAACCTTTCAAGCAACTTCGCTATACAGAGAAATCTGAGAAAATACACCAAAACTCATGTAAATATAGTTACAACTTCACCCCACATAGTCTATAAGAATTAACGGCACAACAGTGTCCTGCAGGATAGTAACTCCTTTTTATTTTGTTTTATTTGCCAAACATCGTCTGTGCAGGGAATTAAAGTTTATTTGCGAAACCGATGTTTTATTATTGATGTTTTAGTAATTAGGCCAGCATGTTGTTTTTGTCTTTCCGGTGTTTAACAAGATTCATGTCTTTATACTTATAGTTGTTTTAATAAAATTTCATCTTTCATTTGGTTTTAAATAAAATTTAATCTGGGTAATTGTCGTGGTTGTTTAAACCGTCAAGAAACAATATCCGAGAATATTGATATTCTTAATAGAAGATAATCGTTATATTATCTTATACTCTATTTTATGTTCGAATTTTAATCTACATTTAAATATCATAAGTGAAATTTCGTTTTCACACAATATTAGCCTTAATGATTTAAAACAAATTACTGCTTAAATTCTTAACCCAAGACGCTATCAGCTTTGAGTTTAACAGTGCCTTAATATACATAGAATATTGCATAAAAGTTAAGCATAATCTATATATATAAAAATGAATCTCTATTTCCCTTGGTCACGCCATCACGCGTGAACGGCTGGACCGATTTCACATTTTTTTTTTTGTTATGATTGTTATTGTCAGGAAGGTTCTTATGAAAGAAAAAAATAAGGCAGTTGAGCGGAACATTTGAAAATTTAAGAAAAGTTAATTTCAGCGATTGACAAAATGCGCGCTGCAAATTCATAGGTAAGACGAGACAACGTCTGTCAGGTAAACTAGTTAATTTATAAAAGAATTAAAACGTGGACCAAAAATTCCAACATGTCAGCATTTTCTCAACATTTCTAACAAAGTAATAACAAATACCAACTCATTCTTATATAAATAATAAAGCATATTATAACAGATACATCTCGCAAATAGTGTAAACACTCCGCACGTATGAGAGACAAACATTGGAGATGAAACCCAAATAACTAAGCAATGATGTTATTGATACAAGGAAAGAGGTTTTCCGGAAAAGCGCAACACTTGTAAGAGAATTTGTTTTATAATAATTATATTGTATTGTTTGAAAGGTACATGAAACGGTTTGTTGTTTATCTTTAGAATTATGTTAAGGAACATTTTATATTGTTAATTTTCGTAGGTTTTAAAAGTCTTGTACAAGATTATTTTTATATTTTTTTTTAACCAAATCTTTAGTCTTATTTTCCCATATGTCATTAAACTTTAATATTAATTTTGTAGACCAAAATGTTCAGTAATAATTTAACATTAATATATAATTTGCTGGTAAACATTCTTCAATTTTTTGAACTCTGACTTAGATACTCTAAATCTTAAACCCAACCCATATCTCTTAAACACCTTTTAGCAGCTAAAATTACAAAAATATGCAAATAGGCTCTTGGGTTACAAATGACCCGCATACTCACCGTCTCTCCACATCTTAGACTATGCAAATCGTGTCGAGTGACGCTTGAGTGCGCGCTCTCATACGGGATTCACGCACTTGACTGTTTCGGATATTATGGGTTAGAAAAATTGATCTTTGTTTACATCGCAAATATGGAATATCATTACTTTAATGTATTTTTAATGGTAAGATTTGTGTTTATTTTATATTTGCCTGCAGCTTCGCACGCATGATACAGTATTTTTTGGATAAATATTTTTTTGGGTTAAAAAGTAGCTTGTAGCACTCAAAAGTAGTGAAGCTTCCTATTGGTGAGAAAATCAACATGGTTTAATATTTACTCAGATTAGCGCGTTCAAACAAACTCGTCAGCTTTATATATTAGTATAGATTACAGCATGAATTAACCGGCTTGATTAGGGTACAATCACCATCTTACAAGAAATCAACCAGAGAAGAAAATTTCTGTTTAGTTTTCTTAGAAGACTGACAGGGCATCCATAAATGGAATTCTTATCAAAGCAGACGTATGTGACGTAATCGTCAGCATACGACAAAGCACATTAGATCATGAATTATAATAATATTTACTCACCACTTACCAGCAAGTAACTCGACTGATAATTTGAGTAATTTATAATAAAAAAATAGTAACGACGATGACTTGATAAAGACCTAGGAACACGTTGGATGTTGACCACTTTCGGTAGGTCCGTCTGAAAATATTTGGGGGAGGCCAATGTTTAGCAATAGGCTTTATGATGATGATGATGATTATAAAAAAAAATGCAGGTCGCATTTGCGAATTTCCATTAATAAAGAACTGATTAAATATTTTGCATGCGATGTCATTATGCATCATCATAATATGACCCACTTTAAAAAAGCTTCGGTAAGAAAAACAAGCTATTTTCAAGAAAGAATTGTAACTTCACGGCTCATCTTAATTCTTAGCATACAGCGAACTGTCGACGCTAAAACAAACGCAGAATTCAAACACATTATAAATTCCAATCGTTTCAATACACACTTCAAATATAACCGCCTTGAGATCAATATACTTTCAAAAATCGAGGGGACAGAATCAATCTACAGATTGTATGGGGGATATTTGACCTTAAAACATGAAGGTATATACAAAAGGGACCATTGATTCTTACTATACTTGACGTTTATTGAGTGTTTGGGGATTTGAATCTTTTAATAGAGAATTCGCGAAGACAAATTTATACTATTGTGCAGGTAATTGGTTTTGTCAATAGTATTTAATAGATTTTGCTCGCTGATCTGCGTGAAAATCTTCCTGGAGAATAAAATACTGTGAACATTTACAAGCTTTAGCTCGCTGATCTGCGTGAAAATTCTGTCAGAGAATAAAATTGTTACTATGAACTTTTCGAAAAAAGTTAGCTCCGATATTCAAGACGTAGTGTGTTATGGTAAAATCCGTTAATTAGTTCATGCATTCACTTATACAAAACATATTTACAAACCTACATTTTCCACATTGAAACAATAGTACTTTTTGAAAACATTCCCTATAGAAAGAATTTGGATACTGACAGATCAACTTAAAATTCCAAAACACGTGAAAGTGAGAATCGAGGTTCCAGCTGAAATTCTGTAAATCAAAGCCATAGAATTGAAAAATACAATTGAACAGACACGTCAATGGTACTGACTGCAAAACAAACGTACCCACTTATGCATACATTACAGATTCACAAAGCTTTGCACCCATGTCAGCTTGTCGCGACCTTTTACATATTCGGTTACTCTGGTTTTGGACAAAGATTATATAATAGATGAGACATTTTAGGATAGTGATTTAATTTTAGCGTATTTAAGTTTTTTTTCTTGCACCTCTATACCAGGTGGTTAATGGAGTGGGGTCCAGAGACAAAGGGTCCATATAACCCGATTCGTACCGGCTTCCCTTTGTGTGGAATTTGTGTAGAATCTAACTATCAATAGAACGATTTGAAGACCGTATTTATGCACAGTACCTATATGTTGTGTCGGGTCACCTTTCATAAAATTTCACGTTTCGTCACTGGTGGGGTCTTGATAGAATATTGACTGACGAGAGCCGTTTAAGTCTCGCCAATCGGCACCATTATGCCGGCTTGTTTTAAACCTGATATACATAGACTGATACGATGTTTATTTTTATGCTGATAATAATAGCTGATAATATTAGCTGATAATACGTGCAGTATAGACCAAACATTATGATTTCTTACGACACGATGTATCCGGCGATCATTATGAGAATTATGTCGGCCTCTTTTGTAACTGTTTCTTATAAGAGTCTGGCTGGGATCATCTGGTAGGTCAGATGATCCTAACGACCTGCTAGAACGGGCTATGACGGATTCTTCATATGTTTGGTGTACGTTATCCAGGCGAGAATATAATATTACCTTATGCCTGCAGCTTTATCCGCATGAAAAATATTACCGGGATAAATATTTTCCCGGGATAAAAAGAAGCAGGAATAATGTAGTTTCCTATTAGTGAAAAAAATACCAAAATCGGTTTAGTAGTTCCTGAGCTAGTGCGTTCAAGCAAACAAACTCTTCGGCTTTATATATTAGTATTGATTATATGTATACAGACGAAAAATGAACGTTCATAACGTAAACCACCAAATAGTAGAGATAAAAGCCAATACGTTAATTTAAGGTTTAATATACTGAGTGCCAAATTTCATTTAACGACAGGTTTCCATAAACGATCCCAATCTTAATCTACAATCGAATCTCGAGAAAACACCAATCGAAAAGCGTCTTTGCGATCATGTCAAAAAAAATCTAGTCGGTCCGTTATCATAATGGATTGAGTAAAGCGATTGAGAACCTATATTAAAAACAGCAGTAAATCCATTCAGCGGAATTCCCTATCTGTCACATATTTTACTCTATGCTCCTAGCCCATTCACACGTCCTTTTGAACCGGGAGCAATATTATCAACCACTGTGGGGCGTCAGAGCGTCAAAACCAATCTCACTTGTGCTCTCGTGGCCCTTTCGGATCGGCCCTTTGGCCGTGACTCGCCTCTTGCGACGTCATTGGGTTTGAAGTGCCTTTGGTCAGTTGAGTGGACAAAGGCGGCCATTTTGGGATTGATTTGATTAGATTTTGCGTGCTCGATAAGTGCTATGCTAATTTTTATCTATCCGTGGGAATTATTTTGATTGTAGGGTCAGTTTAAATTTGGCTGCAGCTTCTGATTTAGCTTTTGTTTGCTGGTGGTATATTTTATATCCGCTCGGATAACGACCACCGTACACAAGGTGTTAAAACCCGCCATAGTGTCCCATGTTAGTGTGTCGCATTCCGGGATCAGCCAGATGAACATCCGGTTCCAATAAGCCAGCATAATTATGTCGACTGTCGAGGGGTAATCATCTCACGTCAGTCGACATTCTATTGGACCCCACTTATCATCAGGTAGTAGGATCATTGTGCCATCCCCGTATAAAAAAAGCTTTAGAAAAAATCTTATCCCTGAATAATTATTTCCGCAATTGTAGTCAAAGTTAGATGCATCTATATCTAAGATTTATTGGTTCAATAAATTCTGATATTATCCACAATAAACACCCTAATATTACCTATAGACGAGGCTTATTCGTTCTGATTACTGATACCTAAAATCATCAAAAAAGCTTTTTTTTATTACGAAAACCATGAAATCGTAAAAAAAATATCTGTACAGCCAATTATATCCGCCCATCCACCTGGAGTCCAGTTACACCTCATCATAAATATAATTATCTATATGTAGTACGTAGAATTAATTGGCCCAGCATAAAGGGGTGAACTAATACCCGACAGGAAGCATCTAATAATAGTAATAGGGATTTGCAATCCCGTAAAATCCCGTAGCGACTGGCGCGTCTTAATTAGTTTCGGATTAACATGATCTTTGATTAATGATGCAGTATTTGCCTTTTGTACCTTAAATTTGGTAATTTGGGTTGAGAAACTTCATACCTACTGACATATTTTTATAGCAGAATAGCAAAATAGTTAAGGTTCTTCATGAGCCGTGGGTACTTACAGTATGAAAGAAACATTCGGTGCCTTGCTAGGCTATTAATGAGAAGAAAGAAATATTTTTTTAAGTCTATTTGTTCATTGGGATTATCATTCGAATAATCAGAACTGTTTTAAAAATATTATCATTGATAGATCATAGAACTATTTGAGAGTATTTATGGATATTTTCGTTAAGCAGTAATGTGCTCTGCTGTATTCCGGTTTGAAGGACATTGTAGCCGTCCTAATTACTGAGCATTATAATACTTAATAACTTGCCTAAGGATGACGAGCGCAGAGTGGCATGCAGTACTATGTAATTCAAAGTTCCGTATGGTGTTGCTACTGTTTAAGGAAGGTCGTATCGCTTACCGTCAGACGAGCTCGTCTCGTCATTCAACTGCAATAGAATAAAAATATTACAAAATATTTAGTTTACTTATTGCTGTCTACTAGTTAAAGAGTTCAAGTGAGATTACCTGCAAGTTCTAATATAATATCAGCTCTGTATTATATACTCGCCCACTGCTGAGCACGGGCCTCCTCTACTACTGAGAGGGATTAAGCCACTTTGTTCTAATACTTTCCAATAAAAACTAAAATCCACATGAACCACAGCTGGTTTTTTTTATGCGTCCACGGCAAAGTGCCCACTGCCCTGATGTTTAGTGGAGTGGGGTCCAATAAAATGTCGACTGACGAGAGATGATTACCCTTCGGCAGTCAATAAAATTATGCCGGCCTGTTGAAACCGGATATACACAGGCTGATCCCAGAACGCACATTTACGTGGGCCACTATGGCAAGTTTTAATACCTTGTGTACGGTGGTCACTATCCGGGCGGATATAAACTATATCCTGCCACCACTCCTATCGCTTACTGTTAATTATTAAAATAAAGGAATTAAAGCAGATATAGCTCAGTTAATTAGTCGAAATCGGATACGCGAACCACCCTATCTATATTTGTAAAGCAATTAATTTCTTGTTAATTAAAACTTTTGTTAAGTCGACTTACAGTTTATTGGGTTAATTACTCGTAAAATATTTCGTAGAATGCTTAGATATTTTTATAAAATGTTAAGAATATTTGATTCTCATGAGCCGTCGCCAGCCTTTTTTACGATCGTTAACACTAAGAAAAAACAAATGATGTATAGAAAAACATATGCTAACGATAAGTTTATCGCTATATCGTTGTATCGTATATGTCATTCTAGTACATAGTTTTCCTTTTCGAAAAAGAGTCTACCATATTAAGTCGAGGTTATGCCGAAATGCCGATTGGATTTGTACCTAAACCCTTCTGTAAATTTGATTCTCTTGATCTTTGTTTGAAGCACTGATACTTACATTATTGAGGATTTTAAATCATTTCCGTCATTTGCTCATCATGTCAGAATATCATTTTGGATGGTTCGCAATTTTCTGCTTACCCTCTTGATTCATTGCGTCAAATATTTAGTCTCCTTTTTAATTATACAGTCCATGACCAAACTAGCTGTTTATCGCAAACTAGCTCTTTATCAAAAATATTCAATATTTTTGGAAAAAGTTTGAAGGCGATTTGTGTGTTTGAATTTGTTCTACATTTATTGCTGACCGTACATAGGACAAAAAAATAACATTACCTTCACAACTTAACCAATCAAGACAAGTTAGAACTAAGTACCAAGTGTCCGCAGACAATGTCTAATCCTCACATTTCCTTATTTCATATTTACTCAAATTTCGCACTGTCCAAAATAGAAGTTTCGAGTAAAACGGGTTCCATGTTATAAACTAGATACATAAAGTTTATTCTGTAAATATTCTCCAGAGAGCGCTCTCGTGGCGAATGCTAAGGCGTCTACCCTACTATTTGTTTTAATAACATTAGTTTGATAATATTATTTTTTGCAAGTGAATTGGAGTTTCGATTTGAAGAGAAAATGTAAGTTTTTAAACGAAAGGAAAGGGAAAAAACGTAAAGAAGGAATCTGGTCGATGGGAAATATTATGATGGGCGCAAGTAGTTCCAAAATTTTATTTTCAACTTTAATTATAATCAATCAAAAAAATGATAAATCCTAAATTATGTATGTTTGTTAAAAGCGCACAAACAACTTTGAATGAAATTTGGTACGAAGATAGCCCACATACTGGATTAAAACATAAGCTACTTTTTATCCCTATAACTCGCTCCCATAGGATTTATTTTTATATGTATAGTGCAACAAATTGCTTCATCGTGTTTTAGGGACTTTTGAAACGGGAAAGGCTTTTAACGCGAAGCCGTGGGCAATACACCTGGTATTTTATAATCTGATCTAGTCATATTGAAACATCAGATCAGTCTCTTAAAGCTTAGAAATTAACTGACTGTTATTTAACTCGAAATATTATGACTATTCTTACATACTTGTTGGCACAAACGATTATTTATGTAATGAAATATATAGTAATAGGTACTTACAACATAGTTTCCAAAAGACTGTAGACTCCAAAACATAATGAATGTGCTTATAAACACAAAATTACTAATCAGTGGGAAGATTATATTACTTGTGTGTGTAGTTTGTTTTTTAACTGTTCCTTAAACATTTAGCGATATTTTTTCGACGTGAAAACGTCAATAATTGTATTTAACTATGTAAACGCGTATACTACTTAAATATTTTGATGTCATGCATAGCAACAAACATTATTCTATGTTAAATCTCGATAGCAATTCGAACCGAAACTATAACCAAGGTAAGGGCTAAACCAACCCTATTATCATACGTCCCGTAGTGCAACAACAAAACGTTTGTCTTTTTAGCACATTTGTTTAAGCGATAGTTGTATTTCTTCGTCGCATACATTACCGAGCGCAAAAAGGAGGTGATTTTAAAGAATTGCCTCGGCTCTTCGCTTCATATTCCCGGTATCTTGTTTATTCTAGACTGTTTTGTCTGTTAGTGGTTATGATTTTGAGTCATTTTCTTGAAAGTTGGTATAATTATTAAGGTTGGCATTTCTGATTAAAAAGAACTAAGAAGGTTGTGATCGGCGTTGTGCGATTTTTAAATTATATTTGTGTTGTTTGTATTTGTGTATTTCTGTTTAATTTATTCAATACAGAGGGTTGTAATAAAAAAAAAAATACTTTTTTTAAATTTTACTATGTCCACAGACTTTTAACAACATTGTAGCTAATGAATATAATTACCAATAATTGCCCAGGCAAAGTGAGACTTGAAATCTTATATCATAGGGCGACGAGAGCAGTGCACTGCCATGCAGTATTTTGCCTGTATTTTTCGGACAGTTTCCTTTACCAACAGCCAGTTTCTGCCAGCTGACATATGCTTTCCGACAACTACGAGTAAGGCATGTACTACAGCTATAGCTATTGTTAGATATTGAAATAAAGATATTTCTCAGATTTTTAGGGTTTTTATGTGACAATTTACCGCCAACCTTTCGAAGACTGCAGCCTTCATGATTATGGGGAGACCGCGATGAAACCCAAGATAGTATTTCAATTCCAAAATTAAACCTAGAAAATTAAAAATACCAAACATACTCTCATTCCCTGTTGGTCGAAATTAAAAAAATCCCGCGAATCAGCATCAATTACGCGCGTCGATTTGAGTCATAACATCTCAACGCTCGGACGCAATAAATGTGCCGCGTTGTGGGATAGGGCTGTTGTTACCGGTAAATATCATGTATTATGATTTCATATGTTTACACGAATGTTAGACATCGAAATACAACTAGTTTTCGAATTTTATCACGGTTATGTTTTTTATTTTTTTTTATTAGAGGGATAATTAAAATATAAAACCGCGGTAAACTCCGATAAATAGTTTTATTTCTAAATACCTATCATATTTTATGTTTTATTTATGTTGCATATATTGTACTCTAGTTGATGTAATAGGCAAATAAGGTAAATGCAAAAAATGGAATGATTGATATAAATAAGATGACAGAGTGTAACAATTTTTGAGTTAATAATGAATAGTGCTATTCAATGTTTGCTGTTTAATTGAAATATTGTTATGTACATATGCTTTTGTATTTAAAGCGTTATGGAATTATTACTACAATGACAATACAGAAATTATTTCTCAGTTTTCTGAAGAAAAAAAAATTGTATTGATTACAGAATACTTAATTATTCTTTATAATTTTTTCCGTTGTGAAGTTTAATACTCAATTTTACTAAACTTCGACAGCCCTACACCGACGCATATTTACGAGCCCGCGTGCCGGACACCCGGTTTATTATTATGTCCCTGTGTTGATTGAATGGCGGTACAGACGGCATAACTGCTTCGTAGATTGTATTGTTTGCTGTATTTATGGAATTACTACAAAATGCTTATTGTTTAGGCTTTACAGTCGGTTTTTAACTTTTTTTCTGTCTTTAATTATCTAGTTTGACTGGGTTGGTTAGCTTGGCGTTTAATTTGTTTTGACTGGTATGCTACCATTGACTTGAAAACAATTTTTTACTCAAGTGTCAGCAAATTATGTGTTTAAATACTAAATTAAACAGTTATCGGAACGTAATTTGAGAATATAACTTACCGGAATATTTCCGGTTATTCAAAAAAAAAATATTTTCCGGTATAATTTTTTCCGGTTGTTATTTGAACATTGAATTAATTCCATCATTAATAATACGAAAAATAAATACAATATTTAATATACGCAATTTGATGTCCGCAATGAACGAGCGTAGATAATGACGTCACGTGTCCGTTTCCGAAATATTTTTACGAATGCACAGTGCAACACTCGTAAACCGGTTTACGACTCACTAAACCAACGGCCACTGGGGTTTATTAATGATTTCTATATACCTCATTATGTATTTGTTGTAATGGACTATTAAATGGAATTAATGTTTGTGTCTTAATTTGCTGTTGGTAATACGAAAATCGGAATAAAATACACTTATAATCAAAGCCTTTTATTATTTTTTAATAAGATCTAATAGTGTTATATCAAGAAGTCTTTAAGTGGATATTTGAGTAAGTTTTTATAAAGAACTTAAAGATGAGATGAGCAAGCGTTTCGCTGCTAATAACGCAGTTATTAGATTTTAAGTCTTCATTGCAATGGATAGAATATAAATTAAACTGACAATGCTTGTTCGAGACTGCCTATTGACATCCGCCAATCTTTTATGAAAGTCGTCATTTTAGATTTTTTTTCCGGGCACGGCAGGCTGCTACACCTGATGATAACTAGAGTAGGATCTGAATAGTTGCCTTTTGACAAAATAATGCCGGCCTGTTTTAAACCGGATATACGTTGATCTATTGCGGGTTTTAACACTTTGTGTACAATGATCGTTATCCGGGCGAACATAAATATCCTACCACCACTCAGATTTCTAATATCATATATTTACCTACAGTGCGAAACACCTGCTCCGCGAATTTTTCAAGTAAAAGTTATTGAGACGTGCCTATTTTGGATTCATTCGAACACTTACTCCCTTATTCATAGACGTTTTTTATCTAAGGACGGAGTAAAGCTGTGATAACAAGTCTGTTTCTCAGTGCTGACGGCATGGCAGACTTCGCGGTGCGTAGACATAGGACCGTTGTGAATGGATAGTATTGAGATACAACAATATTTATCACAGCTTTACTCCGTCCTTAGATAAATAACGTCTATGAATAAAGGGTTTTAACCTTTACAAGCAAATTAAAGGTCCCTTAATAGAATTTGCTGCGGTCCCTGCGCTAGGTCAATCCGGCACTATCTATGGAATTCTTTGGCCTAAAATTAAAATTCCAGTGTACGAACATGGATCACTTGAAATAATTCTATTATCCTCAACAATTATATACGTGTTAATCAAACACGCTTGTGAATTTAATTAGTGAGTAATTGAAGACGGACAAATTCCCGATCCTATTATAATCTATTGGTTGACACGAAATTGGCGTAATATTCGCCCCGTATTGCTCCAATATGCGCGGTTAATGATACCAAACAAACATGGTCCAGTACAGGTCCGTTCATACTACACGATTAAATAAATATTTGCAATTTATAACTACATTAAAATTAAAGTATTTTACGGATTTAATCGCGGTTTTTATCTTTTAATTTTCTTCTGACGTTTCGAAGACTTTGCAGTCTTAGTAGACACGGGGGAGACTATAACATAATGCTTTAGGAAATGGGTGAAACTGCAAGCAATTTTCTGATGTTTTGACGGCTCATTACATATTGCATAAATCAAAAAAAAACTTGTCAATGGCGGGCGGTAAAACTAGAACATTGCAAATCTCGAACAAAGTAAATTTACTTATACAGTTTGCATATACGACCTATTTCAGTATGAAAGCATTAATTAATAAGTAACTGAATAATACGACTGGTTTGAATGAAAACATTAACAAATAACCTCTAATAAAATTAAATATATCACACGTGTACAGATTTATTACCAGATTTTAGACAACTATATTTATCACGAGAATATTATTTTGATTGTTTTAAATATCTGTTTACAAACTCCTTTCGTCGTAACCTATGAACAGCCCACAAAACCACTACCTCGCTTAATTAAGTGTAATTCAAAATGGTTGTATTCAAATTCGGTCGCAAATCAAAGTGCCCGTATCTTGCTATGGGAACGCGTCGGTCAATAGGCGATGATTACTATTTGGGGTCATTTGTGTCGGACAAAAGGTCTGGACCCCCGCCACCCCTTTATGAGGATACATGGAGTGGATTATGACGCGGATGCGAGTTGACCAGGAATACAAAATTATAAACAAACTGTAAAGAAATTTTAAATTAAATTCAGAGATAGGAGCAGTATACTATATAAGTATGATACACATGAAATACAATGCTAACGATTTACATAGGGCGTATTAATAAATTTAACTCCGTTTTGTTGTGAGGAAAGTGCGCTATCGCGGTCAGCCTCTTGAGATGCTCTGCTAAATTGAGATCTTAAGTCACAATATTTATGACAGATTTTCATAGCTAAATTTTATTTTTTTAACAGCGCCTACTCAATTGAGAACGATCCCTTAAATTACAGCTTAAGTTTTGTTTGTTTAATAGTGCAATACATTAAACATCTACTTGAGATTCTACTCAAGATGATTTATACGGCTCTTAGTTTACTTGGACTTATGTACTTAAGTATTAGATACCCACTCGGTATGTAGATATACTTAGTGTCACACCTGTAGTACATAAAATATATAGAAATACTTATTAATAAGGAATGGCTTCTACAACTCCTTACGTAAGTAATAATCATACCTACTTAGTGTGAGTTATACCAAACTGAGCTTCAATAAAAATTATGGTGTATGATTTCTGAAGCGAATTCATTCGCAGTTTTATTTTTCCTATTTTTAGTCAAACATTAAAATACCTAAAATCGTTCAATTTAATTACTCACTAGATATCCAATAACAGCTCCACACATTTTTCAAATTCCCTAAACATCTCGTGCGATTGAGTGGACAGTTTTTTCCTACACGCAATTGATATTCAGGCAGCAATTAAGGGCGGCCCACCATCCATGCTTCTTTTATTATGCAGATTAACGTATTGACTCTTTCACCATACATTAAATTCACTGGACTTCCATTTACATACTTATCTCTACCGCCAATATGGAAAAACTCTCACCAATTTACATGGTTAAAAAATTTCACGAACGGCAAATATAATTTTGTATTTATATTTTTATGAGCACCTATTTTGATCCTTGCGTCTTTGCTAATAGAATTCTATTAGGCGCAAGTTTTATTCAAGCTTCCGTAGGGAGATGTGATAACATTGTAGTGTATTCGGAGCACGTTTTTGTTAATGGCTCGGACGCGTATGAGGGCGGATTGTTCCTGTGTCCAGTGAATTTATGGGCAGTTTTTTAATTATCTGATCTAAATATGTCACCCCTTTTATTAAAAGGTTTAGCGTGAGGTATTTATACTCTTTGTTTATTATTAATTTTCCTGGCTTAAACAAGAACAGATCAGGAATTTTATTTTATAAAGTCAACAGTTTAATGCAGTCCTGGTTACTAAGCTAAATGCCTATGAATATTATACTTAAAATCTAAATATTTTAGACTCTTTGGATACTATGTACTAAGCACTGGACAATATTGAAAAGAAACGCATTTACTTGTTAGATCCCTATAACTTATTTATATGTTTTCAAAGTCCTCAAACTTTTATTAAGTTAGCGATATTAAATATTAAATTAGACTAATTCTTCTCATTCATAGATGCCTCTCCAGCTATGCGCAGCAACTGGTAATTTAACATGTTTTATGAAAAATCGCTTAAGTATTTACATATAAATATAATAATTTCTTACGTTTACGCGTATGTTGGTCATCAAAATAAAATTATTTTACGGATTTATCGCGGTTATTTATATTATAATTATTCCCGACGTTCCGAAGTCTCTGTGAACCGTATTTCAATGTAAAATAAATGTCAAATTGCATAAACAAGAAATAAGAAATAAAGACGTTTCATTTAATATTAACAAATACAAAGCGCAAATTAAATTCATTTTACAATTTCGTCACCTGTCCCCCACACACCTGTAGTCTTTATTCCCCCGCAATAAAGTTCAAGTTACGTCCAGGTGCATTCACGGTCGGTATACCACGGTGAGTCATCGCACGTGGCTTGACCTATAACGATTTCTTAACGGTGATAGTTTTTCTTTGACAGTTACAGTGTGCAATGCGCATGTTAATTAACGGTTGTAGGAAGCTACGAACTTTTTGCTTAAATAATGCATATTGTACGTTATTTGCTGATCCATTAATGGATTTTTTATACTGACTGGTTTAGAAAGTAATTTTTATAGTAACGATATGTTTTGAATTTGAATTGTAGTTAGAAATCATTTGCATTTTATTATTTATTTGTGCCCACCTGCATAGTAATTAGTACAAACTACAAGTAACTGATAAAATCACTCAATACCTAAAGTAGCTAAACAAATTAAAAACTTCATAACTGTGCTAAGGTCAGTCGGGGCAAGTGCGCCGACGGGGTAAGTGCACCTACCCTAAATAAATCGAAAACTATTGATGTTATACAATTACCGCAATCTTATATCGATGCTACTAACTGAAATACAGTTCCACTAAAAACATAAATGGCTATGTTCATTTTAATACGATTTATTCGCCATTTTATTTTAAGTGTCATTTAGACCTGTAAACAGAGATGACCCCGTGAAAGATAACATCAAATATTTCAAGATATTTAACATATTTCTGTAAACCAGTAAGGTGAATACATA
Source organism: Manduca sexta (assembly GCF_014839805.1). Taxonomy (NCBI): domain Eukaryota; kingdom Metazoa; phylum Arthropoda; class Insecta; order Lepidoptera; family Sphingidae; genus Manduca; species Manduca sexta. The sequence continues at coordinate 5,426,876 of NC_051120.1, read as the reverse complement.
GTTTAAACCTTTTATTTTAACTTCCTGCCTGAATTTTATTTATATATACTAAAATAAAGGACTTTTTAGCAATGCGAAAAATGTACCTAAAATTGTCGAGTAGGGCTAGTGCGCCACAGTTAATAGTTGTATGGTGCACTTGCCCCTGATCCATATATAACCACCCTTTTTTGCGAATAAGTTTTACTAATATGAATTATTATTATTAAAATGTTTTACTTAACAGCAGAATTTTTTGTACTCAAGGTATTTTGTTTTGAGCCGACTTAAATAAAAGGGCGTATTAGTTAATTCGTTTTTACAAAAGAAAAACTGAAATACCTTGGTCTAGAGTAACTTTACGTGAATAGGTTGCAACTGTTCGATCAGGCACGTTATCTGGATATAATGCAGCTAAAACATATCAAATGTCATAAGGCAAAATTCTAAGTAATTGAGTTATAACGCATTCAAAATTGTTAATTCCTACCATTTTTGTATGTTTTTTTAGTTTTTAGAAATAAAATGGATTTTTATATTAGGGCTACCATTTTTTTATTCCAACATATCCGCACACAAAACTCTAACATAGCAAAAAATTATATATCAAAAAAAATTCTAAAATGTTTTCAAGCCCTGATTTACATATATATGGCGCACTTACCCCGAATTTGATTTGACAGCCATAGTTTGTTATAATATTGAGTGATTAAAAATTATCCAAGAGCAATGCGAGTAAAACTTATTTCTCTATGGACTAAAGTGAGTCTTTTCTTTATAATGTTTCATATTGGCGTTTCTTTTTACACAGGCGCACTTACCCCATTTCCGGAGGCAAGTGCGCCTACTACCATTTTTTTTAATTTGAGCAAAATATTATTAATTTATGGTCCGATTTCCTTGAATGGCTATGGGTTGTTATCACAAAATACCGAATATTCTAGAATTAATAAAATTACATTCTTAAGTCAGCACAAAAAGAAATTATTTTGCATTGAATCCAGCTATGAAAATTTTATGGCGCACTTCCCCCGACTGACCTTACATATTAACAGAATTATTATTTTTTATTTAAAGTGAAGTAAGAACTTTAAGTTTATTTTAGTCAAGAAAAAACGATTGAACAAAAAAAATATTTAAATTTAAATTAAGTTTTTTACATTTTATTTTCTGTACATTTTATTATAATATTAATCATTACTTACTTCCATAGCTACTATGAAATTGTCATGATCAAATCAAGTGTTTTTAAAAATATTCCTTCATCCAAAGTCAATAGATTGTTGATTTCTATAATAATCTGAACGAGTCCATCATGATAATTAAAATGTATGACTGTATGAATAAAAGTTACTGCAAAACGTTCTAGATTAACTTAATAACATTATTTTAAGGTAACGTAACTTTTATTTCCAAATCAAATACACGCTAATTTTATTTATTAAAATCGAACGAGCTATTAGTAACTAAAAGCCGACAGGGAGCAGATGGATGTAGGCTGCACAAGATTCATGGATAGCGCTCACTTGGGGAAGCCTACGTTCAGAGGACGGCTATATGGTAATGGGAAATTAGTTCGCAACCATAAAACCACTAGGTATTCCTAAGGGGGTTGTGCACTCGTATTGAAATTTAAAATTAATTTATTCCTTATTTTGCGAGCATATAAATGAACTGGTAAACAACAATAAAAAAAAATGAATTTTTTTTTTCTTCTCTTTATCATGTACTGTTACCCCCTTATTCATAGACGTTTTTTTATCTAAGGACGGAGTAAAGCTGTGATAACAAGCCTGTTTCTCAGTGCTGACGGCATGGCAGCCTTCGCAGTGCGTAGACATAGGGCCGGGGTGATTGGCTAATATTGAGATACAACAATATCACAGCTTTGCTCCATACCTACCTTAAACTGATTTTGAAAAGAGCAACACCAGAGTTTCTTGCCCGTTCTTCTCTAGTGCGAACTTTCCGAACTGCTGGTAGAGTTAATATTTACGGAATCTAAATAATGTATAACATTTTCCGGGTTCAAATAAATCATTTCATTTCATTTCATATTCAATCCACCTACATCAAATTTTAATATGAGGACAACGCTACACTTTTTGAGTAAATTTGCAAATTTCAGCTGTCATTAACGGCGATAGCCTAGTGAAGCGGCGATATCCTAGTTGGTTGTGGAACGGACTGCCGAGACGAATGTCCGCAGGTTCAAATCCCAAGGGCACACACCTCTGATTTTTCTAATAAATTATGTGTGTATTCTTTGTGAATTATCGCTTGCTTTAACGGTGAAGGAAAACATCGTGAGGAAACCTGCATACCTGAGAAGTTCTCTATAGGAATTTCGAAGGTGTGTGAAGTCTACCAATCCGCACTAGGCCAGCGTGGTGGACTAAGGCCTAATCCCTCTCAGTAGTAGAGGAGGCCCGTGCTCAGCAGTGGGCAAGTATATAATACAGGGCTGATATTATTATTATTATTATTAACATATAACGGTCTCAAACACGTTTTCCATGGCACAATATGTAGAAATGTAGTAAAAACTAAATTATTGCAACGTGGTCTAGTAACTTTACTGTATTGCAAACATCTGCTTGACATTTAGCCACGCGCCACACCTTTACAGGGTGGACAGTAATTATGAGAAATATGCGGGCAAAAACAAGGCGGTTGCTCATATTGTGTAGTATATGTGAAATTAAACCGCATATTTGATAAATATAATTTTATAAATATAATATTTCCAACTCCTCCCTATCTTTCTATTTGATTAATTTCGTTGCGGGATAATGTCATATTAGTTTTCCCTGAGACTCGCCGAGCTTCACCGCTCGGTGTCATAATGCGTGCCACTGCTGATCCTGGCTTACAGGAGTTGTAGTGGTGGGTGTGAGGGCGGGAAAGTCTCGATAAAATATAATTTTAACAAAAAATTAAACCGCCTTAAAAAATTTCACATAACAGTTATATATTGGATACCAATTTTGGAGTCGGTGCCTAATTAAAATTGCTAGTTAAGCTAGATAAATTCATTAACAAATATACGAATATATGAAACTGTTTGATTAGAATGTGCGACGTGACTCAACGTTTCACTGTGATTGGTGGAGACTAACACGTGACGCATTGGTCTATCGATCAACAAACGTCAAAATTAAACATCGACTTACGAGTCGTGTTTCTTGAGGTATTCTATGGGAGCTGACTGGATTATTATGTGAAGACAAAGTACTACATACTTTATTCTAAAAATTACACAATACACAACCTTATGAGACATTTTTTTTATACTACCGATGATGGGATGAGTCTGTAGCTTCCCTAATGGTACCTTAATTAAAACAGTACATCCAAAATAATAAAAATACCAATCTATAGATTGAAAACAAAAATAATTCAGTCAACATTTACCATCAAACTTTGGTCTAATTGATCATTAATGACCGATTCCGTTATCGATTTAAATCAACTACGCAATTCGGTTTTAATGTTATTATTACTAACTTCCGCATAGAAAACATACCCCAATTTTGCATATACTATAAGTCTAGTTCATTCTAGTAATTAAATGAAGTCGTGTTAGCGCCAGATGCGCATTCGAAACCGTGACTAGAGATTTATGCGCAATGGTTTATTTAATGGACAATATTAATTACGTATCACGCTTGTATCCGAGGTGGATAGGCAGAATTGAAACTATTAGGTACTATACGGTGATTTCCATTCTGTGATGAACACCGGAAACTAAGAATATAAAACATAATATTATATCTGTTTGGTTTGAGCCGCACATCTTTTAAGAGTAAAAACAATATAGACTGCTTTGAATAATGATATATTGAGGTCACTGATGCTGATAAATGTGCGATACGAAAGCGGTTTGAAGATGTATGTGCGGTTACACTAGCTCAAGAAAAGAATGTAGTTCAAAATTCTAAAAGCAGTTTTATACTTCAGCCTAATAATTTATTGCACATATCACCCTATAATAATCCAAGTACACCAACCAAAGATAAGAAATTAAACTCTAGATGATACTTTAAAAAACAAAAAATAAAAAAAACACGTGAACATTATCCTATCGGCTTATAACTTTTTTTGTACACGTAAACTTTTTTGTAATACGCAACTGGCGTAACCATTCTATTTTTAAATTCATGTATCGCAATCCAACTTTAGCAAACTTTTTTATCGAAATAAACAAAGGCAGCTCCCCATTCAGCCAAGTTCGCGCAATCAGCACAGATCCCCGAGCACGAGATTAACCGCCCCGTACTCCCAAATTAAATCCATCCGCGAATTGTGACAAACGCCATCCGTCATCCGACCCCTCATTTTGCATGAGAAAAACTGTTGAAGAACAACTATTTATCAAATGGCGGAGGACTTCCGGCGGCCATGACAGTAGGCGCGACGCGTTTCCGCCCGCCATCTTTGGCTGAACGTCGAGCATCCGGTTGTTTGATGTTTTAGTTACTAGATGCGACATAATTAGGCCGTGTAATATTTAAAAAAAAATTACCAATATTCCAAACAATTCCCAATAATTGTTTCCACATAAGAGGAATGGTGATCTCTCGTTAGTCAACACTCTATCTAGACCCACTCCTCACATCAAACTCAGTGAAGTCACTTCGCAGTCTCATATTATAAAAAAAAAAAACATTCTCTGCCCGAGTCTTAGAATAAAACAACTTCTTGCCTCATCCGCAGCATCTACATCCGCGTCTCCGATCCGTTGATTGCGGAGTGATCTCCATTTAGATTTACTGGATCGTCCGAGATGAAATATACGCCGCATTCGGCACCGTCGCGTGATTCTCCTGATTTAGTTATCTTGATGCGCGCCATTCGTATCGCGGTGTTTACTGCAAACCTTAATGATTGTCATTTATTGATGTTTTTGCTTGTGTAGAAAGCTGTTTGTAATTTTTATTTATTTATGTATGTGGGAAACACATAATATTTTGACTCAACCAAATGTGATAACTAGTTTAAAATAAGGTTGGCTAATGTTATAAATTAATTTTTGTTCGTCATGTTATTTTTCGACATAAATCCATTTTGGGGTTTTAGTGATTACTGCCAATATCAAAACATTTGCACAAATACGTTTTTATGTTTGTGAGTATATAATAAAATTAACAAGAAGTTTACAAGTTAAGTATTTATTATGTAAATACAAGTAAAGAACTAGACCAAAATTATTAATTTAATTATAATAAAATATATCTTATATTATAATAAATGTGAAAATGGATATTTAGAAGTAAATGCAAGAGCCGAACGGATATGGGTAAAAGCATAAGATAGCATATTAGTTACCTGGAAGTATGCAATGAAAATTTTATCCCGAAAAAGGTTCATCATGCAGGCAGAGTCGCACCTTGTCAAAAATATAATATAAAAAATATAAATATATAGGATAGCCTTCTATGAAAGTTTTTTTTAAGGGTACGGTAAACTGAACCTTATGCCCCTGAGGTTAAGCGAAGGCCCAGATGGTTTCGACTGATGAGAAATAATAAACCCTCGCTAGTCGACATAATAATGTCGGCCTGTTTAAAACAGGATGTATAGAAAAGAAAACTCAGGTCTTAGCGCGAATTGCTATTTCACTTGTGAGTTTAAATTGAAAGTTCTCGATAATATTGTAATTTTATGGGAAAGTATTTTATCACGAAGTGAGTTATCAGTTAATTTTTATTATATCGATTACAAAATCTATTTTGTCGAATAGAATCAACATCTTTAACCACTTATCGTAAGGTGTAAAAACCAACAAAAAAAAAACAAAAAAAATGTAAGTATAATAAAGTATAAAATGTATGTACATAGATATACTTAGTAACATACACTTGCGGATGGCCAAGACCTGTCCCCCGAGACCATGAAGGCTGCAGTCTGAAACGTCGGGAGAAAATAATAATATAAATAACCGTGATAAAAATATTATAGTTTTATTTCAACACTTGTTCGAAATATTAAAAATACGTCATTGATATTTCCAGCTGTTTGTATTTAGTCATGAGCAAAGTAAATCAATACGAATTTTGGCTTATAAATATTAATAAATACTATCATTAAAATGTGAATGATGCAAGATTGCAGTATATTTTGATAATTTACATCAATTTCAATTTTAAATTGCTCGTACTTTCGCAACTGTGTTATAATAATAATAATAATAATAAATCAGTTTATTGTCTTATTACACAAGTTATAACATACATATTCTTACACTTATACTATAATAAAGACAAAAGGATGCGGCTCAGCTTGTGCTGACCGGGACAGTAGTTCCGAGCAGCGCTGGTTTTCAGCCTCTCCTAACTTCCTAGGATGTTATGCGGAAAGTGTATAGCGTTGGCCTTCCAAGCGACAAATAACATTTTATGTTTAAGTAAATTAAACTATGTGAAAAAAAAAACAATATCAAATGACTAAAAATTAAATAAAAAGCAATAATGACTTTAATAAGAACGGATCTCTAGTTTGTGCGTGTGTGTTTGTGTATTAGTATGTGTGTGTGTGTGTGTGTGTGTGTGTGTGTGAGTGAGTGTGTGTGTGTTAGTGTATGAATTTATTTGTGCATAACTAATTGAACAATATGGGTTATACATTAAAATAGTCACATAGGCGAGAAAATTGCCAGTAAGGGTGAGTCAAGTTTTCTGCTGCAAGCTGTCTTTTAAGTAAAGCATTTTTGTACTTCATTTTAAATGTCAGTAAACTTATCTTTTTTCTTAAAGGAGGGGGGAGGTCGTTCCAAATTCTTGCAGCAGTGAACTTGAAACACGTTCTGTACCGTGTGGAGCTGTGCACTGGAGTGATAAGAGAGTTATTACTAGCTGACCGAAGATTCCTATGAGTTATATCTTTTACCCAAGAGAGTTTTTCGAATAAATACTCTGGATTTTTATACCAAATTACTCTTTGAATTGTGCAAGCGTAATGTAATTCCCTTCTTGCAGACATGTTGAGAATTTTTTTCTTATTCAAATATGGTGTGATGAATTCTCTCCGAGGTATATTATAACAAAATCGTATACAGGCATTTTGTACTCTTTGGATACTTCTTTCTGTTTTGGAGTTTAACCTGGGCCCGAACACCGTACTGCAATAAATAAATTGAGACAGAACTAGTGACTCGGTTAGAAGAATCCGAAGGTTTTCGTTAATGTATGGTCTAATTTTGTATAGAGTTTTTAATTTAAAAAAGGCGTTTCTAATTTTACTGTTTATATGATCTACATATTTTTGTTCCCCATCTATTATAAGACCCAGATTACGTGCAGAGTTTACATGTTCAAGCACTGTGTCGTTAATTTTTACCTGCTCTCCACAATTAAGCGTATGTTTTATTTGATGTTTTGTTCCTAGCACTAGCATTTGAGATTTTGTCGGATTTAATAACAGGGAGTTTTTTGGACCAGTTGTAAATATTCGTCAAGTCATTATTTATTTTCTTGATAGCTGCTTCAGTGTCTTTACTAGGGAACGAGTAGTATAGTTGTGTATCGTCAGCGTATAAATGATATTTACAGGACTCTATGCATTTTGGTAAATCGGCTGTAAAGATACTAAACAGAATTGGACTTAATAATGAACCCTGGGGTACCCCTCTTTGTAATTGTTTAATTGCAGAATATTTTTTATCTCCGCCTTTGCTATCTGTAACAACGAACTGTTCCCGTCCCGTGAGAAAAGTCCGAAACCATCTGCAGGTATTAAGTGAAAACCCATAGCTTGCCAGTTTGGCTAACAAAAGTTCGGGATGTAAACAGTCAAAAGCGCGCGAGTAGTCAAGGAGCACCATAATACTACTCAGTCCCTTATCTGAAGCCTCCGTTAGGTCGTCTGTGACATGCAAAAGTGCAGTTTCAGTACCATGACCTCTGCGGAAGCCTGATTGAAATTTTGGTATAATGCTTTTACTGTCGAGGAATTTAAGTATTTGGTCTAGAGCCACTTTTTCAATTACTTTAGATAGAACCGGTAAAATTGAGATGGGACGGAGATCATTTAGTTGGCTAGCAGAATTTTTTTTGGGTAGGGGTCTAACTAATGCTCTTTTCCAATATGAAGGAAATGTATGTGTTTCAATAGATTTATTTACGATATTTGTTATAACTGGCAGGGTTACTTTTAATGTTGCTTTTATCATGTCTATATTTATACTATCGTATCCAGCTGCTTTCGTTTGTATGCTATATATAATTTTTTTAACTTCAGATTCAGTGGTGGGTTTTAGATCAAAAATATCATATGTTCGGTTTTTATTTTCGCATATTGGTATCTCTTCTATATTTATACTATTGTTTAATGGTAGATTAAGAAAGTGGTCATTTATAGCATCCGGGTTATTAAGGTGATCTGGAATTAAATTTGTGCAGGGCTTATCAAGTATTGTTGTATTTTTCAAACTTTTCCATAATAAAGCTGGGTATTTTAGGTTACTATTTATAAAAGTGTTAAAATACGCTTTTTTCTCTCGCTCTATAGTAGCTGTTACAAGATTCCTGAAACTACGATAGTAATCTTTTGAACTTTCCGTTTTATTTACTTGTGCTTTTATTAGGGCTTCATCTCGTAAGTCAATCATGAATTTTACCATGTCAGTGATCCATGGTTTAGGTTTATGCCTTACCGTTAATTTTTTAATGGGTGCATGTATATTAAATAATGTTAATATGTATTTATTAAAGGTATCGACCATTTGTTCTACACTTTCTAGAGCTGTAATGTTTGACCACGGCATCGAGATTAGATCTTGATTAAAAATTGTCTAAGTCAATATTATGTAGACATCGCTTAATTACTACTTGTTGTGGTAATTTAGGTTTTTTTACATCAAAGTCAACTAAAACCATTGCATGGTCACTAAGGCATCGATTATGGACAACCTCAACTCCTTGGTTTTTGAGCGTACTATCTACCATAACAATATCTAAAAGTGTTTCTGAATGATCAGTCACTCTCGTCGGTCCTCTAACCAATTGTTCTAAATTATGCTGATAACAGAAGGACATAAGATCATCTATTATTCTATCATGGTTATGTCTATTATATATCTAATATATCTATTATGGTTATCAGTCTATCTCCAATAAAAGTCATGAATACACTTAACCAAACAAACTTCAGTCTTCTCACAACGAAACAAAAATCAAAGTCGAAAAACACGCACACTTGGCACACATTACTTAATATTTTTGTAACATTCATAACAAATCATAGTTATAAAAAGTTGATCTGTAATTTCGAATGACGCATATACCTTCGATAGCTCAGTTGGTAGAGCGGTGGACTGTAGAGGTTAACAACACATTGATATCCATAGGTCGCTGGTTCAAATCCGGCTCGAAGGAACCCTTTTTATATTTTTTTATTTTGTTTCAAATTTTTATGATAAGGAAAACCAAGCCAATAATAATATTATTTTATTATTTATTGATAAAAACTTGTATCATAAAAATTTTGTACCACCGTAGAATGTGACATCGCTCGTCGGTTATTATTATATTTTTTTACTCTTTTTTATCCCCATTACATAGTCCCCTGGAAATGTACTACCACAAAATACAACTCTCAGTTCCTTGCAGTGCCAGGGTAAAAATATTGCACTCCAAATTTTAAATTAATTAAAAGTATTTTCATTTTTAAACTCGTAACTTCGTATAGCAGAGAATCTTTTTAAAAAAAATCACCAAATTCCATAATAGCTACCATCATTATTAAACCCACCAGACCAGAATAATACCTACAAAAGTACAATAAGACTCAAATTTTATTACCTTCCAAAATTCGCTTTAAAAGCCACAATCAAATTAGAAAATTCAATTCTGTCTCATTACAAAGAGTTAAACTTCACAATGCTGTGACTCTTGGAATGTGTTGAACTAATTAACATAGACCCTTATTATGCTTCGTGAAATTTAAAAAGGTAAAAATTATTAGGGATGTGTTTGGTTCGAATCGATATAAGAATTTTTTAATGGTATGTAGTCTATCAGCCAGTGGCGAAAGGTCCATATAACCCGATTCCTGCGGCTTCCCATTCGAGATTGGTATAAAATCTATTTAAGTATTTGTAGACTGCATTTATACATATTAGTACGTATAAGTTGGGTTCGTCTATAAGTCTATAAGTCTATACCTTGGCGAAGGGTCCATACAACCTCATTCCTGCCGGCTTCCCATTCGAGATTTATGTGAAATCTAATCAGTAGAACTATTTGCAGACTGCATTTATGCATAATATTCGTATTTATATGTTGTACCGGTTCTCTTTCAGAAAATTTCTTCCTTCGCTACTGCTGTCAGCCCACATTGAGCGGCGTAATTTGCGGAAGGTATACTCTCTCAGTAATGGAGCCCTGTACCCAACAGTGTGACAGATTCTAATGAGGGACTTTAGGCTTTATTATAATTTAAAGGTTTTTGAGTATTGTGTCTTTTACCATGATACGATTTTTTCATTGAATGGACGTAAAAAAATGAAAAAAACTTACGATAACCGCAGTGTAGGACCTGAAGGGTCATTTTCCCGTGCACGTATAAAAAAGCAGATTTTTTTACTTTTTTTCATATCTGAAGCGAGAAACCCCTACTAATATTTAAATCTATTTATTACGAAATTGATTTATGGAGAAAATCTTAGTAAGTGTCGGGAAAATTTAGAATTATTACAAAACTAATCATAAATCAAACAGCTGTTTACATACGCTATAAATAAAAATATATCGATACAAAATCACATCCCATCCCTAAAACACCGGTCCCACAACACCACCGACCAATTATACGCAAATGAAGATAACCCTTTCGTAGCTTTGTGGAACTTTTTAATTGCTGTTAAATTGAGAACTTTAAAAAACGGCTTTGTCCATCGCCTGTGTGGGTGGGATTGATTTCGTCACTATTGTGGTCTTTTTGATCCCCATGTCCGTTGTAGGGTTGACATAATACACTGGTATACAAAAGTGATTTTTTTGAAAGTCTTATAAAGAACGTATTTACGCGATTATGGTTATTTATAGATGTTCATTCTAAAGGCATCTTTCTTCGGTCGTTGCTAGAGACAATGTCTTAGTGAAAATTATGTTTATACCTTCATTTAAATATTACTGGCGTAATGTAGGTGTGATGAGACCTGCCATGAAGAGATTGGTTAGCCGCTACGTATCTCCTCAACATGAACTATGGGCTAGGATGCGCTCCGCGTAAATTCATAATTTTTCCGTCCTCCTTCGAGGGGATATTATTTTTGTTTTTTTGAGTATCCAGCAACCTTGAGGTATACACACTTAACTGTGTGCTTAGGGCCGCGATAAATGTCCCCCGAGTGCATAAGAATTGCCTCAGCAGAGGGTATGAGGAGACATCATAGATAGTGTCTGCTTAGTCTTGACTTCCTTTGCTAACTTCTCGTTGGTTCGGCTGTTTACCCACCCAACCAGAGGAAAAAAGCGTGATTCGATACGTGTACCTACTACACTAAACAGTTATTATGAGTATTTTGTAACAATGTTTAGAGGTTAAAGTATTTATTTATTTATTAGGTCTACAATCAATCATACACGGTTACATTGACTAAAAAATAAAAAAAAGAATCAGAAAAACTTAGACTAAGTACATGATTGTTAAAAAGTAGACACAGCATTCACTAATAATAATTACAAAGATAAGTAAGTTACGTTAAGTTACTAATATAATAATACTTACTATAATAACTATATACACAAAATTTAACAAAATTAAAAAAAAAGTATGAAGGTAACTCTTCAACTTCTGAAGGAGTTTGGCTGATATCCACAAAATAATATTATAATCCTGAATTAACAATATCAAATTTTGTAAGGGCCCGTTCAAGTATTACGTAACGCAATTTGAGGGGAAGGGAGTCTTGTAAAACGTTACGATGCGTTACAGGGGCGGGTCTCATACAAAGCGTTATGTAATATTGTTTTTTTTATTTTAAAAATAATAAGGTATTTTAGCGATTTTCCGTATATTTTTTTAATATTCCAAAAAAAATTGACACTTTAGAGTTACATAACTTTTGGAGGGGCGATGGCGTACAGGAAAATGTTACGGCGCGTAACATAGAGACGTCTGCAAAAATTGCGTTACGTAATACTTCAACGGGCCTTAACTAAATATCCAAGACTTTCCAAATAAAATCGAATGGTCGGAATCATCGGCTGAAGCTTTATATATTAGTATCACATTACTAAGCATAACTAATTGGCTCGGGATAGGTATTAGTTTTAGTAGAATCATTACGTAACCCCTTTTTGTCCAGTTCGCGTATTCGTTCGTTAATTAATGGCAACTTAACCCTTTGTCTGTGATGCGGAATAAATCTGGAAACGATTGTGGTTTTCAAAGTTGAAAAAATCAATTCAATATATTTAATTTATCTTTTCCATTATTATAGAAAAAAAAAAATAAAAAAAAATATATTTTTGTGTATTTTTTCCAAAAAAATTCTTTAAGTGTATTTTTTTTTTTTTCAAAAAAAGTTTTTGTGTATTTGAGACTAATTTTGCTATTAACACTTTCTATAGGAGTATGTGTAGCTTTCAAGTGTTGATATGATTTTTATCTGCAACTTTCTGAGATGGAACATAATGTCATAGCAAAAGTCATTTTAACAATAGGTAACAGTAGAAGCACACAATACAGGCACAGCTAAGTTATATTTCTCATAATATTATAACAGGAGCTCAAACTGTTCTCGCGTACACAGAAAATACTTTGTACTTAATAGAAATTCTTGATATTTTTGCGACTGTTAACGCAAACGTGACGCTGACCATAAAAAAATCTAATCGCTCGTCGCGAAATCACTCTAAAAAAATTAAGTCTAAATTAACAAACAAAAAAACATACATAAAAAAAGTCTAAAATAACACACAAAAAAAACCAAAAGTTAAAAAAAAAAGTTTGAGAACCCCATCGATTAACCCTTCTGGCACTGATTCATCTTCCCGTCAACGCGTGATGGATCAAGATACTAATACCGGCAGCGTGGCGAATCTGACCAAACGATAACCCTTCTATGCATATTTAATACTCGGCCTGATGGGCGTGAACTTTCTGCCTGTAATTGAAGGGTTAAGCGGCTTTGTATCGCGTTTTCATTTGAAATTGTGTCTTAAATTTGATTGATCGTGAGTGAATGAAAGACAACACAAACCCTGACCTCGTGCTAAAATATTTTATTTTGAAATTGGCAACTACTCCATTGTTACTGCCTTGGTGGCGTTAACACAAACCCTGGCCTCATGTTAAAATCATTTTATTTTGAAAGTAAGTACTACCTCGTTGACTTGGACTGCCGCGTGAACACAGTTGTATGCGGTACAACAACGCTTTGAGGTCCTGGGTTCGAAACCCGCGTCGGGGAAAGTGATGTTTGGGTTTTTCTGCTCAGTATCAGCCCGGAGTTTGAAATTTGTGCCCGATATGGCGATAGTCCTCCCCCCCCCCCCCATCACATCACGGGATAAGTGATGGAAAAAGTGGGTGCCGTAGTGGCGCCTTTGCATGCCCCTTCGGAGATTAGTGCCTGATGTGTGTGAGAAAGTAGCAACTACGCGGAATTTTCATCAAAGATAGAGAATATCGAAGAATTAGCGGAGGCTATTGCTCCCAGCTGCACCCGCATAATAATCCTTACCTATCCGAAGTAAAAGTTCCAATGTGGAGTTTTCCGAGATAAAATTTAAGATGATTGATCTATGTTATAAATTCTTGATAGTATTGCATTTTTCGGAAAACATACGCGCCTAACGGATTTATATTAGCAATCGTCATTTCGTCAACTTACATATTTTTTTGTTGTTACATGTTTTAACATTTGTAAATAATTAGGTACCTATATTAAAATATTATAATATACTAGCAAATGGGTCACCCAATGCTAGATAATTACTACCACATTTCGTAACACTGCACTGTGCTCGTCAACCTAAGACATATATTTTTTATTACATGATGGTAAGCGATATGACCGCTCATAAATAGTAACGCCACCATACAGAACTTTGAAATACATAATACTATTGCGTAGAACTCCACTTCTCTCGTCACTGAGAAAGGATGTTCCCATAATGCCCAGTAATTACGCTGGCTACAATGTCCAAACCGGAACAGAAGAGTGCATGCACACTGCTCCCTGATAATTCCATAAAAGAAATACCAGGGGTATTACATAGGAAGCTGTAAGTATTTCATAGAAAAAAGTTTTATAATAAAAATGTATGTGACACCAAAAATTATAATTATTATGTTATCTATCTAGTTAGGGTAAATGAACGTTTTATGAGTGAATATTTTTGCATATTATGATAATAATTGACCATGTAGTCTATTAAACATAATAAGCAGCCCGCATGGCTAAATTTGTATGGATTAGCTACCTACCTTCTGTACAGTCGCCGCTAAATAGAAAAAGGAAAATTAATAGCATTAATACGTATTAAAAAAATAGTTTTTATTATGGACTTCATTGAGTATGGTATAGAAAATCATTTTGTTATAATCTAACCTTAATTTTGAAAGTGAAAATAACTATAACTATAATTTCATTATATGCATGCCAATTGTTGTTTGATTTACAATTCAGCGTACTTGATATTACCCATACAATATATTGTCGCAAATCTCATGTGGGAGCTAATTGCAAAAATATTTCCAATTATCTCCTACTCTTGTGAGATACCACTAATCACAATAAATAACTTCGAATCCGAGTCCTCCCGTGACCACGAAGGCTCCAGTCTTCGAAACTTCGAGAGAAAATCATTATATAAAAAACCGCGATAACATCCGTAAAATAGTTTTTTTCAATGCCCAATAACGCGTAAACTTAAGAAATCATTTATTTATTTTATTTATTTATATTCTTGGTTGTAAAAAACAGAATAGATAATACAAAAAGACAAAAGGCACAAGTATAAATGGCGGTCTTATCACTCTAGGCATTGCCTCACCATCAATCATGAAATAACTTCTGTACCTACCAGTACAAGTTCGACGATTAAATAACCCTTGCTTATTAGGAGCAGGCGAATTAATATGCATATGAGATGAATTAGAGCTTTGATCGATTAGATGAGCCACAATACGCCCGCATGCGGCGTTGTATGTCCACCTAATGATACTTTCTGTGTAGAAGTTTGCACAAGATTTTAGAGCATACTAGCAGTCTTACTTATAAACTTGTTTTAGCGTTAAGAGGTGGTTAAGAATTGCTTAAATAGCTGTCAAAAACATCACGGGTTTCCTAGTTTAAACCTAATTAAGAGTCAAGACGGTGGATTTTGACTTACAGCTGATCGAATAAGAATTTTAACTAAACAGAGCTTGCAAAATTTATATAAGATTGAATGTGTTGAAATAAAATTTTAACGATTTTTATCACGATTTTTTGTATTATAATTTTCTGAGGTGATATTTTTTTAAGGTTGCGAACTTTTTGTAATAAAGGATCCAAATTTTTTGTAACGTCGGGAGAATGATTATCCCTCGACAGTCGATACAATTATGCCGGCCTGTTTGAACCGGATATACACAGACTGATCCCGGAACGTGACACACTTACGTGGGCTACTATGGCAGGTTTTAACACCTGGGGCCTTATTCTCTATCCCGCACGTTATTTTGACAGTGTGTAACAAGCACGTAACACAACGCATCATGTTTAGGACTATAGAAATTTGGGTTACAGAATACCGTTCCACGCAAATTTCTCGAAGATAACATGACACGGCCGCGTTACGCGTTTACACTATCATACAGAATAAGGGCCCTGTACGGTGGTCGCTTTCCAAGCGGATATAAAATATAAATAAATAAAATCTTTATTGTGAACCATAATATTTATAACTACAGTAACAAAAGTGAACGATAATAGCTACCGTTGTTAAAACTGCGTTACAGCTATCAACACCCTTCCTTCGGAGAAACTTTGGTTACACGAAACAGAAATTTAAAATATATTAATCAAATAAAGTTTTTAAATATGAACTATACAAAACAAAACAAAAGAAAGAAACAGAGGATATATACTACCGCTAGCATCACATTGTATACAAGAAAGAACAAATACGAAAGGAACTATCTCCTGACATACAGGTATTGGAACTAAGTAGTAGGAAACTAGGTAGTTCAAGAGGTTGTACCATACTACCATATTGTAATTTATTGGTGTTCAATAAAGGATTATTATTATTGTAATATGAATAACTTACCTATTCATATTGCATATAATAAGCTAATAATATTTAACGACATAATAAACATAAATTATAACATTCAGCACGTAATTACATAGCGATACGGATCAGATAATTAGCTTTAGATAATGTGTATGATTGAATACTGTTAAATAGGTTACATGTAGTTGATTAGATTATAACGCTCTGGTTAATGGATATAATAAACAGGAATTAAGAGTAATGTATAATTGTTAGTATCATTTTGAGAGATAAACGGCTTCAGCGGCAACAGCATACATGGACCGCCGAGCCGAATGTCCGCAGGTTCAAAATCCTACAGCAAGCACACCTGAATTTTCTAGTTATGTAAGTATTCTTTGTGAATTGTCAGATGTCTGCATAACTGAGAATTTCTCTATAACAATTTTGAGGGTAAGTGAAGTCTGCCAATCTGAACTAAGCCAGCATGGCAGACTAAAGTATAATCTCTCTCAGAAGTAGAGAAGGCCCGTGCCCAACAGTGAGACAGCATGTAATACAGGGCTGATGTTATTATATATAAATATTTTTAATGATTCTACTTAGCTTAAATGGACACGACAAGTCACAGGAACATGCTTGTTTAGAAAACTGCATTTGCAACCTTATCTTTATGGAGATAAAGGTGTTATTTATATCTTGACCTAGCTAGTCAAGGGTTAATGTGTATAATTTGCGACAATTTAACAAATTCCTTATTTTTTCTGTCTGTAAAAATCTGCAGTGTATCAAGTGTTTTTGGCTGTAAGTATGTTTATAGGTTATCTATTTACAATTTTGGATAAACAAATCAAATGTGTTTCCATAATTTATCTTACCAAAAATAAGGTTCAGAATTAAATGAAAATTCGATACGCAACGTCCA
This sequence comes from Manduca sexta, assembly GCF_014839805.1. Lineage (NCBI taxonomy): Eukaryota > Metazoa > Arthropoda > Insecta > Lepidoptera > Sphingidae > Manduca > Manduca sexta. The sequence goes on along the minus strand of NC_051120.1, from coordinate 5,409,761 downwards.
AATGTTTATCATATAACTAATAGGAAATAATCACAGCGTAATTCCATTTACTGACAAATTCGATTGTCGGGGCTCACGTTATTGGGGTTGACAATTTTCGAATTGGAAACCGTAATATATTCACCCCAGTTGAGGGTCGAGGTTCGATATTGACGTAGGAAGGCGGATGAGGTTAGACCTCTAATACTACTTAAAAAATAATAAATTATTATTAAGTAGGTATTATATACGGATGCAGGGCCCTTATTCTGTATGGTAGTGTAAACGCGTAACGCGGCCGTGTCATGTTATCTTCGAGAAATGTGTGTGGAATGGTATTCTGTAAGCCAAATTTCTATAGTCCTAAACATGATGCGTTGTGTTACGTGCTTGTTACGCACTGTTAAAATAACGTGCGGGATAGAGAATAAGGCCCCAGGAAGGCGTTTAAGTTCAGACCATGTAATCAGTAAAAATAAAGATAAAAAAATAATTGGTTTTATGCAAAAAGAAATCATTATTTAAAAATAATTTACAGTGTGAATTTTTTTTTTCTACTGTAACCGCAAATACAGTTTAGATTATAGACATATATCCAACCAGTTATATCCAGAGAGTAAAAATAAAAAAGCAGCAAATACCAAATAGTACACAAAGACTATATCAACGGTCAAAAGACTGAATGACATGAGCGATTATTTTTTTACACAAAAAAAAAAAGAAAACGTGTAAATTATTGTACTGATTCCAAATACGGATAAAACTCAATACCCAAAAAATAATTGTCAATTAGCCTATCCACCGTCGATATGGAGTCTCAGCAACTCAAATTAGACTTTATTAACTCATATAAAAATACAATTTCGGTTTATGACTATAAGCTATCTAACGTCATTGTACCGTGTATGTGTCAGTACACATGGCATTGTTTGCCGACAGATTCAAGATAAAACCGATACCTCAAATTTCAGTTGGGGATTAGAAAAAATGTACCAGATTTTGGTATTAATTCGGACTTTGACAATACAAGTGGTATATTTTGTTACTGATTAAATTTGTAGTAATTTGTTGCATTAGCTGTTATGTTGTGCAATATATGTATTTTATTTTACTACTACTATTGATTTTTGGATATTTGGTACTTAATATTTTGTTTACAATATCTTCTGCTTGCTGTTTTGCCTAAAAGATATTTCTCCGTTATGTGTATATCATTTCCTGACCTTTTCTAAATTAAGTATTTTCTTGTTAGTGTAGCAATTTAAAGTGTTTCTTTTCTATTATCAAAGACACCTTTGTCCAAAATTAAACACCAACTATAATATAATGCACCACTTAGACAATTTTTTTACACCTCATTTTCAATGAAATTACGTCAGACTTACTATAATATTTTTTTACATAGAAAAACAGATAATGAAATACACGAAGGCCACAATATTATATCCGACATAGCCAAGCCCCAGAAAAATTCTCGACTGGAAACCACGCCAGCAAGCGGAGAGATACGACATCCACCTGTAAGGTGGACAGATAAACGTCGGAGCAACATCCTGGATGCAGGCCGCTTTTAACAAGTCCATCTAGAAATCTTTATAGGTTAATTTTCAGTAGTGTTTGTGAAGCTAATTATGAAGGTAATTTATTTATAGTTTTAAACCCCACAAGAAACCCTCAACCAGCAATGAATTAGTACACAGGTCTAATAATATAAAGTAATCATTTTTAGAGCTAAGGCCAGGAAAAGGCACTCAGGCCTGGCACAACGGCAATTTATACACCAGATAAATTACAAAACTCCAAACACATACATTAATCGTCAGAGATTACCCCACAGATATTAATATTCAGTCAACTAGCCAAAGAAGGGGTGAATAATAACAGCGACAAAGTGTCGCGTCGGAATCAGCAACGCGTTAACAACTCCGTAATTAATATTGTATGGCATCTCGAGCAAAAAAATCTTATAACCCTTTATGTTTGGAAGGTTTGAAGGGATTTCTGAGTTTACGGATTTACTTTTGGTATCTCTTGGATTTTAAACTCATTGTAATTGCGTTTTAAGGTTGAATTTATTTAATGTTAACTGACTGGAAAAAATTGAGTTTTCATACAAGATCATATTACTCGCAACATGCCTTACTAATATATTTTTCTTCTAATAAGATTTATTTTTTGCTTGTTTATACTTCAACTGTTGAAGCCATTGTTCCTACCTTCGAATAAGCGATATCTTTTTAAATATCTCCACCCCAGCGTAAGTTAATTCCAGAAGCTACACCCATTAATACCTCAAATAAAATAAAACAGACACCAAAAATATTTATGGCAGCCGTCACAAGCATTGTAATCAAATAAAACCACATCATCAGATCTTCAATATTCATGAAGGCATAACCGCAAGTTATTGTTGCGTATGTCGCTGCTATATTTTTCTCAATCACCATTAGTCCCGTATCTGCGTACCTACTGGGCTTTTCACTGAGCGATAGGAAGCTGCCCTCTGCAAGCCAAATCCTCACAAATAGATCTTCAAATGTTGATTAATTATCATCTTTAGGACATGAAGTTTAAGGTACATTATCAAGTTTTACGCCGTCGTCGTTTAAGTCAATATGATTTGCAGTAATATGGCAGTAGAATTCGGAATATGTCGGCACTTCGCTTTTATTGTATCAAATAATAGGGGCCCTCTTATAGCCATTATCACGTGTTTGATCTAAAATGATACTTGGTACGGAATGCACTCTGAGGGGTGTATTTTCTCTCTATTTATTGGGGACTTTGACAGGTATAGATTGAATCTATGTAGAGCATCATATTTAAAAAGTTACCAAAAAATATTTTACAAATTAAATTGGTGAAATAATACATGGAATTTGGCTCATTTGTATAATGCATGGTAGTGGTCATCCATAGCATATACAGAGGTTCCCTAAGAGTGCGCCACGGGGCCTTGGTGCGCCGTAGAAATTAAAGAGGGGCTCCGTGAGTCGATCTTCTAATTATTGGACATCTCAAATATTGGCGTCAATTTTATATTGTGGTATTTTAATTTTCGTTTCGATCAACCTAACCTTACTACTATTAATGTAGGTACCTATTTCATACGACTTTCTTCTTCAAATAGTTAGCTAGGACAGGGCGCCGTGAAAAAATACTAAACTTGTAACTGCGCCGCGGGTTACAAAAGATTGGGAACCCCTGGCATATACCATAAATACTAAATTGATTTACTCATTAGAAAATGGAGACATCAAAATTCTTGCCATCGCTAGCTAAAATGAAACTTTGTAAATGAGCTAGAACTGCGCCGAAGTTTAAAAATAATGATCGTTGGTTATTCAATGATTATAACAATAGCAGCGATTAGAATTTATATATAAATAAAAAGAAGCCTGATACCTTATAGTTATTAAGGAGGATTATTTTTAAACATTTTTTGCTCGTATCCTAAAATTGTATTTCTTTTCATTATTTTAGCTAGCGGACGGTATATTAGTAACCACATAACTTCTCTTGTGGTTACTAATTAAGTCCATATATTATAATGTCTTTTTGGCTCTACATAAATATAGCCTGACAAGGAAAAGAAATCTGTCTTGAGGGCGCCACTTTTGCTTTTTCGTTTCCATATTTTACCATCATCAACCAATATACAATATCTATGCCAATACGTCTACCTATTTTTGCTTACAGACAATATAGAAATTTTCGAATACCAAAAACCAATAAAGCAAGCATAGCGGTAACTACCTGCCATTTGGAGATTCAAGTCGCCAAAACCGTCTCCAGACATAACCATTTCCTATCCCATACAACACTCATCCGTCCTGAAGCCATTCTGACGTCTGCAATCAAAATACAATGCGTTATAGATGCCCACATTACACCTTTACCAACCTCCTTTCTGCTTTTCAAATATATGTTATAGGAAAGTAGGTTTTATACCGTAGTTAATAAGGTGGTAGAGCTGGTTGGTGAATTGGAAGTTTAAGATTGCTGATGGTTGTTCTTGACTCCTCAACTTTGCCTCCCGCTGCGATACGTCGAGGTATTGCTTTTGATAAATTTTGTCCGTTTGTTTGTATTGTGCTCCTTCATATATAGATAACGGTTGTCATTAATAAAACGATACTAGTTTACGAGTTCATACTTTAAAAGTAAGTCAGTAAAATTTTTAAATTGTAAATGCAAAAATTTGTGGAAATTTATTAGAAGTAAATGAATAACTACTGAAAGGATTTAGATGAAGTTTAGCAAAAACATCTACATCATATCCTAGGGTAATCTAAGATTATTATTAGTACTAATACTGGGTTTATCGACGATTATTGGTGTATTAAAATGCCTTAAAACCGTCATCCGATCATGGGAATATGCAGAGCCCTCACTTTATCTATGTTTTTTACAAACTTGGTAATTCGGTGCCCACGAGAACTTTGGAGGCGTACATTATGGATATTGTTCCGAAACTATTTTTTTTTATTCACTTGCATGGAAGCTTGAGAGTCAATTTGAAGGAATTGTTGCCATACACGGGATATACCTAAGATGTTTTAATTTTAATTGTAAAATGTATGTTTTTATTGTAAAACGTCATTGGGATATACTATATTGACTTATAACACATTGTGGAAGGCGAACAGCAGTTTCCTAGCTTTGAAAATATTAGTCGCTTGCAAACAATTTATGCAACTACTAACCACCACGTGACAAAACTTATTAAAACAAAAACATGACATTAAAACTTATACACTGATATGTAAAATATACACTAGTGCAAAAGCCATGCAATCACTGCATTACGAGTCATAAAGAAATTTTAGATACTACTTCGATCTCAAAAAAGGACATAACATTTTATTTCCAAGATACATCAGAGCCAAAAAACCTAAACTACATCAAACGAAAACACAATAAAAACAACAATCAAAGCAATTACTTGCTCCAATCGTCGTTGCCCTCAATAATAAATTAGTACACAATCGACGCGTGTCTGTTGTCAAATACGGAAAATTACGAAAATACTGGTGCGTTATTTTATATCTTTAGTCTATTATTGACCGTCGGGACATATTTGAGTCCAATTAGAATAATTGATCCTTAGAAGAATATGATTTAACTGAATGAAGTATTAAAAGTAGAATCTTTGTATGTTACTATAAAGTTGTTAATTGTATAAAATGCTTTTAACGATGCCTTAAAATGTAATAATAATATCAGCTCTGTATTATATATTATCGCAGTTTTCGGCACGGGTCTCCACTACTACTGAGAGAGATAAGTTAGGCCTTATAAAGTCCACAAGGCCGGCCTAGTGTGGATTACAAAGGGAAAACATAGAAAAACCGGCACACCTAAGAAGTTCTCTATAGGAATTTTGAGAGAGTGTGAAGTCTACCAAAGATGAATAGTGATGTGATGGACTAAGGCCTAATCCCTCTCAGTAGTAGAGAAGGCCTGTGCCCAATATTGGGACAAAATATTATACAGGGCTGATATTATAGATTTAATATGCATATATTTTATAATCTATAAAAACGTTCAGTCACAAAATCTAGAAACAGGAATTATCTGGACAAGTAACTATTTTATGTAAAGTTTGTAGTTCATTTTGTCAACACAATCAATTTAAATATATTCTTTTGCTATGCGCAATGTGACGAGTGTGCGAAGGCCCCAACCTTATTTTATATCTATTACGGAACGAAATAACTATAAAATACATAATCATTATAAAATCCAAAAACAAAGCTACCAAAAAGCATTAACCGTTTCGTGTCGCGAGGACAAAGTTCGCCCAAAATTATCTAAACAAGCTCATTCATTAAAACCATTCCCTTGTTACATAGTGGTCACAGTAATCGGTGTCTATCGCTTAAAGTGTGAATAAATAAATATGGGGGTAATTTTGGCCCCCGTGCCTGTTAAACGGTTAGACAAAGGCTGTTAATGTAATGAGGTTTGTTATGAAAATGGAAATATTATTTTGAGTATTTCCAATAGATTTCTCTTTAAGAAATTAATGTTATGATTTTTATAGCACAGAGTAAACTAACAATTATATCACCAGTTATGAAGTTGCTGAACACTCTGAGGAAGGCTCCAATTACCATTATCTGCGACTAGATCAAGGCAAAAATCCTTGCCAAAGAACACGGATTCCTGTCTAGGATGATTCGCGAGGCTATTTAATTAAAAAACATCCGAATTTCAATAGAGAAGATCCTGTTCTACATTTGATTAAACCGGAACCCAAAAGACCGGCCACCAGACTTCAAAACACTGCGAACTCATTCTGCATAAATCGGGCCGCCAACAGCTAAAACAATAAAGAAAGAATCTATAATAATTGTAAAATATAGGTAGAAAACTTTAACTTTTCGGATGACCAACACCTTAATCCTTCCTGTGACCATGAAGGCTGTAAAGTCTACGAAACGTTGGAAGAAAAGTATAATATAAAATACCGCGAAAAATTCCGAAATTTATTTCAGTCCGTTTTATTTTAGTGATCTCTACCATTAAACACTATACAAAAAAAAAACATGCAAGCACTGCCTTTTATGATACTATCTGACACAACTTTTTTTACTATATTATATCAAGCAAAAACATAATATATTATTTACTAATCACGTTTTTTTATCATCAAGAATTGAACGCGCGATCTCTACATTTCCCAATTAGAAAGTTACTCGTCACGCTACTGAACAAGTCGAACAGCGTAAAATCATAATTGAAAAATAATTGATACAATGTAATTCAGTAACTGACGTATTCTTGCCTCAGCTGCAAAAAAATGTTACATTGTTGATAAGTGACTCTATTGTCGGAAGCAATTACTAATTTCGCCACCTCTACTATCGCTCTGACAGCCGTGATCGTCTAGTGGTTAGGACCCTACGTTGTGGCCGTAGTAACCCAGGTTCGAATCCTGGTCACGGCAGTGTACTCACTGTCACGGCAGAGCATTTCTTTTTTGTTTTTTTTTTAATATATTTTACTTTTAAGGGTTTTAGAATAATTATTATTGTTAATTTTTTTATTGTTATAAACAAAATCGAAAAATATTTCAACATGCTCGTTAACTTCATGACGTAGTTTGAAGTAGCGAAATATAATGAACTAAACTTTAATTTTTTTTTGCGAAATATATTATCAATTAATATAAAAAGAATATTAAAATAAAAATAGGATTTTTTTAACATATCAAAATGGTATTTTAAATCATATTTTATTCAATACTCAAGCATCTTGTTTGATTAAGTATTACATAATATTATTATTATAATCGTATAACATCTCTTCATCATCTCTTGGCAGTCAACATTCTATTGGACCCTACTACACTTACCATCAGGTGCAGTAGGATGATTTTCCTGTGCACTTATAAAAAAAAAATAGAATAATCCGTGTATTATTTAAAATAATATATAAAAATTATTGTCATAGTAAAAAAATATTTGAATCCGTGCAATAAAATTAATCGCCATGTTTATGAAATAAAAAACACAGCAAAGACATATATACTTCATTACTGAATGTTAAAACTTAATTTAAATCATAATCACCATTAGATACGGTGCAAAGTTAAAATTAACCGATTTGTAAAAGTAATGAAACGTCACAACACAATGTAACACAATCAATTAAATTTTAGATACGTCTCTGCTCGCCCCCTATTGTTTGAATTAACGAGCGACATTATAACGCAAAACTGTTTATGGTTTGTTATGTTTTGTGTTGGATTTGATTCTTGCATAAAGTTGTTAGAGAATGTAGAGATAAATATAATTAATGTTTTGTCTCTTAGCAATGCTGTGAAATAAATATTACTTTCAGTTAATAAACATCGTGGAATAGTTTTAAGTAATAATAAATGTTAGGCAACTTATAAATAATTTGAAATTTTCTTTCTTTTCGCCATCTTTACAAATTATAAAACAAAGTCCCCTTTTCTGTCTGTCTGTATGTTATCGATTTTCTCAAAATCTACTGAACGGATTTTTATGAAATTTGGTGTGGAAATAGTTTAAGACTATGGGAAGGTTATAGTCTACTTTTTATCCCGGGAAAATGTAAAACGGGACTTTTATCTCGGAAAACTTCTTCATGCAGCCCAAGCCGCGAGCAAAAGCTAGTTCCAATATATATTGTCAATGTCTTGTTGTGGATGACGCTGTCAAACTATTAAAAATACCAAATAATCAAAATGTCCGACACAATTTCCTAACAATCACTCATAAACAACATACCATAAACAATTCTTAATTAACACAATACCGTAATTGCAAAACGTCCCTTGGGGTCAAGTTTCAATAGCCAAAAACCAGTAACGCTACCCACAGGAGCTCTTTGCATGAAGAGTTTAACGCATAAAATCTTACGACACCTTTCGACCAACGTAAAAGACCTCTGAAAATTTTAATCAAGCAATTTTGAACTCTATCCCGTTGTAATAAAGGTCATATTGTTGAGATAGTATGTAAAGCAAATTTGGTAGGGGCTAGTAAAATCATTACTGTGTACGGCCGAAATTTCCCGTTGAAATTAAACGCAGGACAGCGGTCAGTGGATTCTAAACCGAGTTTAACTGTCTTGATCCTAAGTTATGTGCGGATTAGCCGTATCTTAATATCTTCTAACATTAACAAGGGTTAGCCGGCCGGTTACTAGCTCGAATGACTGAATGTTGTTGGTTAGATTGAAATGAGACAGTTTGGGAAATGTCCAGATTGTTTAGATCTTTTTGACATAAATAAAAAAAATGATTTTATTTATTATTATAAAATATGGCTAGGTTATGTGTGTGGATTTTTTTAATATGTAGTTTTTTACGACATTGAGCCTACAGCACATGATGGGAAGTACAGTTTAGTAAAAATAAAATTTCATTGAGCAATATTTGACAATTAATAATTATTGGCACAATTATGCTGTACTGCTTAGTAATTGCATCTTCCCTTAAATATTAAAGATAACATATAGTATTTTACCGTTTAATTTATTTATTTTTAAATTCTATACACATTAATGATAATATTTCTCATTTAACAAACTATTAGAATCTAACATCACTTAATTTATGTTCCAAACCTTACTATTTTATTTCACCTGCCTTATTCAACTCTAATATGGCTTTAACGTAATATTTTTTAACATATTTCAAAATTGACTTATTTATTACGCCTGCCAGTCTAACATCAATTATATCTCCAAACTTTATACTAATCTCCCTAAATCTTACACACACAGTAACATATTCATATCGCGTAATGACCGGAGACGCAGTGATTGCGAGCAGGATTATTGGACCATTGACTATTGACGACCCTCGGGCAAGGGGCGAAGGGCGAGGGGGCAAAGACCACTGATTGTGTACGCCAATTTATCACCTTCAATAAACGTCTATGGAACTGAAATGGCAATGTCACTGTTTGGTAATTGCTAAGAGGAATTGAACAGGCGTTTAGACTTGTTTAGATGATATTTTGTATACACGATCCCCGATCACCATACAGATGGTCTAACATCAAATCAGGAAAACTTGTATATCTTCCCTTCTTTTTTTCTTGGTTGCTTTGAATGACGAGACGAGCTTGCTGTTCGCCTGATGGTAAGCGATACGACCGCGCATAAACAATAGAAACACCATCCTAAACCTTGAATTACAGAATATTGTTTGGTATTCTACTGCGCTCGCCATCCTGAGACATGAGATGTAAAGTCTTATTATATGCAGTAGTTACACTGGCTACAATGTCCTTCAAACTCGGAAACTTAACAGTGACTACACATTGCTGCTTGGCGGCAGAAATAGATATTGCGATGATACCTACCCAGGCGGACTCTCACATATGAGAGATCTGCCACCAGTATATATCTCATTGGTAAGCATTGGAATTCTGACCTAAAATGCACATAACATCAGCTCCTTTACTTCGCCATCCAAAAAATTTAATATGGGCGATGGAATAACACAATAATAATATTTAACAATCGCTATACAACTACTTATTGCCATACATATTTTGAAAGGAGTTCCACTACTACAAACTTCTTTCTGTCTTTATAAGTAGATAGTTATTAATAATTTATATAATATTATGCTCAGCAATAGTAGGTAACAAGCTTAAATAAGGTAATTACATAGATTTCCCCATTCGCCTGATTCCCAATATTATTTCGTAAACATCTTCACAACTATTGAAACAATGTTTAACAATTTAATTTCTAGTGGGTTCAAAATTTGAACGCACAATTTTTTTTATTATTTTCCCGCTTTTATTAATAATATTTATATGCAAAAACAATCTTATCTACACCATTCCGTAATTTATAGCTACACAATACACAAAAGGGGCTACCGACGCCAAATATAACAGCAAACATATCTTTGCAGCCAAACAAAACGTAATAAATGCTAGCAATTCATAATCTATTGTACAGAAATGTCGACGTGAGCGATAGTATGCGAATTTAATAGACTTTATAACAAGTTCGCTTTGGATTTTCTTTGATTAATTGCCATATTTCGCTTCTGAATAGAGTTTAGGGCGACTTACGAGGGGAATCCGAGTTGAGTGATAATGAGATTGACCTATTTAGCTTTTTTTTAGTTTTAATTTCATGTACGTGCTTTTATGCAGCTTGAGAGTTTAAAAAAATGTAAGATGAATTAGACCAGTGAAACTAAATACAAAACTTATTCTTGAGTCTAACAATTAAAAAAAATAATTGATAAACAAAAAAAGCCGTACAAAATGGTCTTATCGCTCTAGACCGTACCTACCTATACCGTTTGGTTGTCTGAAACCAAAATTTATTTGATTACCTTAGTAGCAGTCCTGGATTTGTAAATAGGCTGTATAGGCCGCGATCTATGGGCGGTAGCTTCTTAGGGGCGGCAGATTTCAGAGGACGCTCACTCGATTTAATTAATCATTCGTTTATTTAACTTTAGTGCCTTCCATAATACAAAAAAAATAGAAAATTATTAAGAATTTTAGAAATCTACATGGGGCGGCGTAAATAGTGGCCTTCATTAACAAAAAATATAAATTCGGCACTGCTTAGTAGGCAATCGAGCAAACAGTCCACCTGATGATAAGCAGCATCCGCTGCACATGGACTGAAGCAATGCCAGAGGTACAGCCAAGCTGTTGACTACGGACCATCTTCTTTTATATTATAGAAAAATATTTTGACATCTTAATCTATCACTAAATTAGCTGTTTAACGAGTTAGTCGGACATTTCAAAGTACGACAGAACAGTTGTATAAGAGGGCATAATAAAAAAGATATCTTTAAAAACAAAAAAAATCTGATGTAGTACAATTACTTTAAGCGGCGATAGCCTAGTTGGGTGTGGAACTGACTGCCAAGATGAATGTCCGCAGGTTCAAATCCCAAGGGCACACACCTCTGACTTTTCTAAAATCATGTGTGTATTCTTTGTGAATTTATCGTTCGCTTTAACGGTGAAGGAAAACATCGTGAGGAAACCTGCACATCTGAGAAGTTCTCTATAGAAATTTCGAAGGTGTGTGAAGTCTACCAATCCGCACTAGGCCAGCGTGGTGGATTAAGGCCTAATCCTTATCAGTAGTAGAGGAGGCCCGTGCTCAGCAGTGGGCAAGTATATAATACAGGGCTGATATTATTTACAATTACTTTTATCAAAATTTATCTTGAAACCCCGATGTGGTCCGAGAAATTAGAATAAAAAAATATCCAAAACAGTAAAAATATGATTTAGTACAATTAATTTTATCAAAATCCAAACAGCCAAAATCGTATTTTCCAAAAGACATTTCGTAAAGTTGGCAAAGTAACAGAGCGTAATGAGAGAAGTCCCGCGGGAGACTGAGTATTAATTATAACCTACAATATGCAGAGTGGAATTTCAATCGGACTAAATAGGAGGAATTAGGGCGCCATATTTAATCTTCGCACCCTCATGATTCTGAGGGACTCAGCTATTTGTTAGTAGTTTTATGATGGGTTTTAAGAAACGGCTTTGTTTTTTTCATTTCGTTTAAGATTTGTGTCAATTTTATCCAACTACGACAAAGCGAAGTTAGATGCTTTGGTTCGATTAATGAATTTATACGTGTTGTTAATAAGCTGGTGTCTAGCAGTCGGACTTATAAACTTGCTTTAGCCTTAAGAGGTGGTTAAGAATTGCTTAAATATCTATCAAAGACATCACCAGTTCCTAGTTTAAACCTTATTAAAAGGCAAGATGGCGGGTTTTGACTTACAGCTGATCGAGTAAATTTGTGTTTTAACTAAGCATAGCTTTGCGAAATTGTTATAAGTAAGATTGATAGTTTATTCAATGTATTACCGTTTCTTGTATTAAGGTTTATGACACATATTTAAATGTAATAATGCAGGTTTTTAAAGATTTTTATACCTCCAAAAATATTTTAATAATATTTTTCTAATAAATAATTTATAATCAATTTGATGATGACTTAAGATAGTGGCGAAGTAATATTTTTCTAATAAATAATTTGTAATCAATTTGATGATATCGTCTTATGATAGTGGCGAAGAGTGAAGTTTTCTGAAAGGTATTTCGACATAACATATAGGTACTAAAATGCATAAATACGGTCAAAATCGTTCTGATGATAATTCGATTTTACAAAAGTTACGAAAGGGAAGCCGACAGTAATCGGGATATATGGACCTTATGCTACTGATTGTAGATATATTATTTTGAATTTTGCATTGTGATTTGTTAATCATAATATTAAAAGTATGAAAAAATTTATAACTTTTTATATATTTTCAGCCAGACATGCATTTTTGGCTAATTAATATGGATAAAAGTGCACAGAAATACCAAATATACCGCATGAAAATTCCAAAAAACTCTTTTATGCAGGCAAAGGTTCAAATAAAACACTCATTCTAATTACAATGCAAGCCATGAAATACCATATTTTAATTATAAACCGCAGTTAAAGATTATTTTGTTGATTAAACCGTCAGTTAATCTCCGAGGTGGATTCATCCCACTGGGTGACAAATGTTGTTAATAAGAAACCTGTCGTGGGATTAGGCGGTGTTAATTGCTGTTATTTTGGCGCCGCGAAGCCGCGGATTCATGGAGATGGCGTTTGGACGATGTGCATATCGATAATATATCAAAATATTAATAAACTAGCTTTTGCTAGCGAATTCACGTTTTGCAATTACGGTATTGTGTTAATTAAGAATTGTTTATGGTATGTTGTTTATGAGTGATTGTTAGGATATTGTGTCGGACATTTTGATTGTTATTTGGTATTTTTTATTGTTTGACATGGACAACAAGACAATTGACAATGTATATTGTAACCAACTTTTACTCGCGAATTCACCTGCGTGAAGGAGTTTTCCGGGATAAGAGTCCAGTTATATATTTTCCTGGAATAGAAAGTAGCTTATAACCTTCCCAGGGTCTTAAACTATCTCCATACCAAATTTCTTAAAAATCCTTTCAGTACATTTTGAGAAAATCAATAACATGCAGACATACAGAGAAGGGGACTTTGTTTTATAATATGTATAGATATTGTCGATCATGGCTTGCAAAAGTTATAATAAGGAAGGGTACTTCTAAGTGATAAAGCCTCATGTAAAAATATCTGAACAAAATATGATGTTTTTAATATGTTAAACGATACCCAAGTAAATGTACAGACAGTAAAAAATTAAAACATAAAATAATATAAGGTAAGGGATAATGTATTCACACGGATGAAGTGATAGACAAAATTGCGGTTTTTTATTGTATTTATGGGTAATCGTAACGATTGTAAAACTCCCGTTTCGTATAACAGCAATAGCGATATCGATAGAAAGGCCTGCCCATCACTAGCAACATCACCACAAAGCAGTAAGCGGATTAGTGTTCAAAATTGAAAGTGCCATTCTATAATTAAAATGTGTCATAATAGGGGACCAGAGACCCTTATAGTTATTAAAGATTTTAATTTCAAAATCGGCTTGATGTTATGAATACCAGCTTTGATGTGTTGGTACAGTCTTGACTGCCTGAAGTTTTAATAAATCATATTTTTATGTGTATCTCAGAGAAGACTTTCGTTACCTAATAATAATGTATAACAATATCAGCCCTGCATTATATTATACTCTCTCATTGTTGGGCACGGGCCTCTACTACTGAGAGGGATTAGGCCTTAGTCCACCACGCTGGAATAGTGCGAATTGGGTAGACTTAACACACCTTCAAAATTCCTATAGAGAACTTCTCAGGTGTGCATGTTTCCTCACGATGTTTTCTTTCACGATTAAAGCAAGCGATAATTCACAAAGAATACACACATAATTTTAGAAAAGTCAGAGGTCCCCTTGGGTTTTGAACCTGTAGATATTCGTCTAGGCAGTCCGTTCCTCAACCAACTAGACGATCGCCACTTTTTTACCTTAGAATAAAGATTATTTCCTATAGTTTAGAATCAACACTTAAATTTTGTCTGAAGGAGTAAGGTAGATATTGCACCTAATCTATCTTCACGTACACGTGCTGTGCCTCATTGGCTAACATAATATGACAGATACCGCATTTAAAAAATACTCTTATATCATGTTTTCGATATGTACCCTCCTAGCCGAATTTCGATCACGCCGGCCAATCCCAACGGAGATCAGCCACGCAGGAGATATTATAGTGCACAAGTGTATGCGCAAAACACAAGCACTCTCTGTTTCTTCACTCTCATAGTCCGGTGAGACGGCAATCCGACATGATCGGAGAGAGATCAGGCGCAGGACCAACGGGTTTACGTGCTCTCCGAGGCTCGGTGGTATCACACCGTCGACTTTCCAACTCCGAGCTAGGCAAAGGCAAAATTATTTTTAGCCCGAGTTAGGGTTCAAATCCCGGCCGAACCATCGCAACTATGTCCACATCAACCATAAAATGAAATAATTTTATAAACATTAACTTACAACATAACACTATTTATAGCTCCTTGTTTAATTTCGAGAAATAGCAACGACCGAACCCTTCTGAATTAAATCTTCCCAAACATCCAAGCGAAAACCACCCTTATATCTCTATCATAACAACTATGATAAACTTAACAATGCAGATGACAAATTGACATCAATCTTCTGTATTATGATTGAACGTGGTCCGGTTAGATAAATGTATGACATTTGAACCGCATTATAGGCGATTTGTATCGGTCAGTGAGATATAGGGTGCTATTAGTTTGATATGTAGAGTAGAACATACTGTATATTGCTAATTTAGCTAACGGATAGTTTATAGTGTGACAAGAAAAACCTACTTTGAAGGCGCCTGTTCATATAAGTCAGTGAGATTGATAACTCCAAAGTAATCTATCGAATCTAAAATAGTTCACTTTTTCACGTTTCGTTATCTAGATGCTGTTTACTACCAAACCCAATAAAAAAACTTAGTAAATATTTTTCAAGAAGTTTCTTTTTCGTTTATTATTTTTTTAATTAGATAGGTGTGGTAGTAAATAGTGCCTTGTTAACGAAACGCTAAAATGTGAATATCGCTATTTTTCCAAATACGATAGTTTACTTAGGAGCCATCGAGATATAGGGTGCTATTAGTTTGATATGTAGAGTAGGACATGCTATATATATTGCTAATTTACCTAAAATATATTATAGTCTGAATAGGAGAATGGAAAACCTGCTTTGAAGACACTTAATATTTTTTTTTGTTAGTGTATAAAACGAGTATTGATCGAGGAGACAAAAATTTGAAGGCGATTTGAAATTAATTTATTAGGCTACTTTGTAACTGATTGCACATAGAGCACGTCTTTTTTATCTGAATTACGAGATATGAATAATGAAACAGTCATTTATCTGATGGTTGAGGACACGGCCGCCTAAATACGGCAACACTATCATCCAGACCTTTGAAGTTTGAACTACATTCTAGAGATAGGATAGTTTATTTAATTTTTATCCACGGTCGGAGAATGTACTGTGCTGAGATCATCCTATACATATCCGGCTTCGAAGACGAACAAAAATATTTTGCTTTTAATCATTCCACATCAATAGACGGTCTATCTAGATACCAATCCACTTATAAAGTGCAGTGGAGTCACTGTACCTTCAAATAAAGTAATACATTTCATACATATTTTTTGTGCTTTGAATAACGAGACGAGCTTGCCATTCGCCTGATGGTAAACAATACGACCGCCCATAAACCGTATAAACACCATCCAACAACTTGAAACACAATGTATTGTTTGGTATTCCAGTGCTGCGCGCTTAAGTATCATTATGTCCAGTAGCTACACTGGCTACAATGACCTTCACACCGGAACACAACAGTGACTACACACTGCTGCTTGGCGGCAGAAGTAGACATTGCAACGGTACTTACCCAGGCGGACTCTCACATATGAGAGACCTACCACCTAATTCTGATAATACATCCCAAAAATATGACCCAAATTTATCACAAGAAAGGCTTACAAAAGCGCGAACCCGCACCTTCGTTAATGACTTGTCCGTGAGCAGGGTCCAACAAACAAACTCCCGTTTTCAATACACTATGGACCCAAACAAAACGGTTTAAGAATGAAAAATGAAATGAAGTGGACATGTTGGCTAGGTGACTACGGAAACTGTGAACTTGAATCTTATGTAGTGCGTATTAGGTATTTAAGTGGTGTTTTTATATAATCTCGTGACGTCATTTGTTCTATTAAAGTGTCTGATATATAAAATTATATATTGATTTGTTATTGAAATTGAATTTATTTTACTTAAGTAGAATATTCGTTAGTAAACCCATCGTCACTTGGGATTAACAAATATTACTTATTTTATTGATTTTTTATACGAAATATTTTTTATACGTACTACGTAAAAATATAATTAGTAGTAGTCGCTTCATTGAATTAATATGTTAATTTATGAGATAAAAATCATAATATAACATCTATTGAGACAGAAATAAACTAGAGACGCTTATTTCTTTCTAAGCTCAACTAATTCAATTCTAGAAAAGGAAATTTCACCCCAATACCTTGAGAAAAGCAAATACGTAGTCTTTTGTTACGTAAAGTTTTCTTCAACAAAAAAAAAACAAATATCTAGTTTTCAGTCAAGTATAATCCTGTGACCTTTCCCTACTTAGTGATTTCACCACACCTGGGCCCTTATTCTGTATGATAGTGTAAACGCTTAACGCGGCCGTGTTATGTTATCTTCGAGAAATGTGCGTGGAATGGTATTCTGTAAGCCAAATTTCTATAGTCCTAAACATGACGCGTTGTGTTACGTGCTTGTTAAGCACTGTCAAAATAACGTGCGGGATAGAAAATAAGGCTCCTGTATTCTATATTCGCATTTTGTCAACAAAAAAAAAAACAAATAAGTACATAGTCTTCAGCTAACTATAATTTTGTAACCTCTTTTCCTATCTTCGTGATTTCATCAAACTTTTTTATATATTCACATTTTGTCCCATCTCCCCACTTTTCGTGTATCACTAGCGCTTGACCATTTATCAGCGGCACTTAGCCGAATTTACATAAAATCCAGCGAGTGATTAATGTACATACGTGATACTCTATGTTTATTTATCGTGATATTGATAAATTACGTTTTATTTGGGACGAGGGTCTCATGCCAAAATTTGAGTGTATTAAAATTAACGCAGTTTTTAATACAAACAAATAAAAACTTTTTAATAAAGGCACAGGAAAGTGACCCCACTGGACCTGATGGTAAGTGAACTCGACAATAGTGTGTGGACTGACGACAGATGATTACCTACCCTTCGACAGTCGACATACTTATACTGGCCCATTTTATCAGTTGTACTGATAAAATAAGTCGATGGTTAAATTTTCTGTTCAGTCTGGTAACATTTATTTGATAAAATATAGCTTGTTTGACGATACAAAAATCAGCACCAGTACGTAATAGGTATTATATATTTTTGGACTAGTCCGAAGTTTGTAACATTACCGTCCATTGGCAACTATTATTCTAGTCTCTGATAATAATGACATCTATCTAGACCAATTTCTAATCCAATCCAATATAATCATAATTATAATTCATTAAAATTTGTATACATCTTATTAGTTATTTATACTGTTGTATTTGCTTACCGCAACAGATTTCTTCGATGCACCTACCTTGTTCATCTCTGCTCCACCCTAAGGATGACTGGGAGAGAATGCCTATGGCATTAATTCCGGCTATGTACAAATTTTATTGTATCTGAAATGCAAATAAATAATCCAATTAATTTTGCTTGGCTGTCATGTTTATACGACAATTCTGCCAATATCAAGTTTAAACCAATTTCTAAAACCATAGCATTCATATACGTACATATTTTACGAAGTTCTGAAATATTTGCCAAACAAATAACGACCAATACAACATATTATTTATCTGCACAGAAAGGCTTAAATCCGGGTCATGTTTAAACGCGTGCGTAATGAACGAATGAGAGAAAAAATTTAAAACAAATCAGAAGTTACTACGAAAACTCGAATAAATGACGCGATGCGTCGTCGAACGGAAACGGTAAATCTAACGCTAAGCCTTCCTAAATAATAGATGAGTCCCGTGTAAAAATCCTCCAGGAATTATGAAGACGTGCCATTATTCATTCCGAATTTGAAATACTGAGTGCTCAGCCGGTATGGTAATGTATCGTTCGAAAACAAAGAAAAAGGTAATGCCGTCTGTATGTTACATTTTGATTTATACGTTTGTTACTGTTTTTATTGGTGAAAATTCTATGATTATAAGCTTTATGTACTTTAACTATTGAACTATTTACAAAAGATAAAAAAAGTAAGTTTTTGTGATAGTAAAAAGTTTCGACATTTTGGTATAGTTTGTTATAAATTATATAATATAGATAGTTGTGAAGTTTTTGCGGGAGATTACTTAACAACTGACAAGTTATGCATACATATTTATATTAATAAATTTTTGCTGAGCCGAATACATCATTTAATATAACTGAATCATTAGTTCGTACCCCTAAACGTAAAATCTGTGAAGTGATAATGTAATACAAAATGTATCTTAGTTTTGTGAATTCTCTCAAAAATATGCTATCGATAAACAAGAGGCACGATTTCTACGGACAACTATCTTAAATTGAATTTAAGATATAATGAAATTGAAAAAGATAGATATCATTTAACTTCCATCTTAGATGACCAAAACAATAAAATTAAAATGGAACACCTTTTTAAATACCGTCTACAGAAACGTAATAGCCACAAAACAAACCACAATCACAGTCCTTATCATCCAGACGTTGCTGCAAAACAAATGTAGCGAAACCTAATAGCCTTACATCGCACAAGTCGCCAAACAGATGACGTTCGTTTTTCCCGCATCCGTTCTCTCGTATTCAAATTTGACAATGACAAATCCTCGGCCGTTTCCGGCTGCGGTTCGGAACGGTTCGGATGTTCATGTCATTTATATTCATTCGAGATTTGCTTTTGTTCGAGGTCTAATCGAGAACTTGACTGATGGTAGGCGCGAATTAAAATTAAGTTGTATATGGGGCATGAATGTTCTATTTTCAAATGAAAAATTAGAACAGTGACAGATATTATTCGCAGCCTCACTTTTATCCTGGAATGGGTAGGCACAGACGCAATTAGTCCATCGACTTTTCGCCATAACATTTATTCCTTCTTATGATGTGATAGAGAGCGTTTCTAGCACTATATCGGGCAATAATTCCAGGCTACGAGATGATACTAAGCAAAAGCCCAATATAATTTTACCCACCCTGGACGTCGAACCGAGACTTCAGCACGGCAGATACATATAACTATGCCATAAAGGCTTTCAGTGAAAGATATTAAAATCAGCTTTATAAATAATTCGTAAATTTTTAACTCTAGGTTTGTACGTGAAATTCCTATTATAACTTCACCGGGAAAATAATAAACCTAGCCGTTATGGCAAACTACGAAACTAATTTCTTGTACTGACAACATTAACTTTAAAACGAAAAAAAAGTGGCGCCCTCAAAACAAATTTATTTTACTGGTCAAACTATACTAGAAGACTGCCTCGGTGGCGTAGTTGTACTGCATGCGCGGTAGTACAGCACTCTGAGGTCCTGGGTTCGAATCCCGGGTCGGACAGTGATATTTGGGTTTTTCTGCTCAGTATCAGCCCGGAGTCTGGAATTTGTGCCCGAAATGGCGATAGGCTCGCCCCCTATCACATCATGGGACGGAACACACTTGGCGAAAAGTGGGTGCCCTGATTGCGCCTCTGCATACCCCTTGGGGATAAATGCGTGATATTGTGTGTGTGTGTGTCAGATAGGAATTTGCACATTAAAGGCAAACAAACCTCTTAACTTATATGCTGTACAGTTTAACCAAAGAAGAAGAAAAGATAGAGTTTTGCAAGTGCCCTAACCGATCGACAAAATAATATGTTTTCGCATCATTACGTAGTCAAAAACCTCACTATACCTTCGACATTGGATATCATAGGTAATTTGACCAGGATCGCAAGGTCACTTTAGCTTCCTCATCTCCAGCCCTTCGTATAACATTCAGAAAATTCTATGTAAATTCCAAAAAGCAATGCGAACACATTAGCATTAAGCGACCCGTTCCAAAATCACCCTTACTGACTCAAAGGTCCGTATTCAAATGTTATCGTAAATTTATTGTTATTATACGCCTTCGCTAAGTGATATTCGAGATTTCCTAGCTGTGAGAATTTTCCTTATTTTATGGAATATGCGACCAGAATTACAAGATCTTGCAGCGTTTTATGTTGCTTATAAATTAAATATGGAAGAGGGGTCAGGTTATAGTGGACGTTGTTGTCGATATAAGTTGATATTTCCAGTCAACGCTACCCCGTTCAATTTGCAAATTGAAGTTAATATTGTAAATGTTATACGAACGATGCGAGTTTAATTGTCAGCTACTGTTGCAGAAATACAATAAAATAATTCGTTAATTTGTTTGTGCATAACGTAGTGATTTTGATACAAGATTCATAATTACTATGTGATAAAAACAACTGAATCTATATTATCACCTATATTATATAAAATATGGTAAGCTATTTATAATCTAAAAAACATCTGGCATTCGACCAAAGTACTACAAAAATTCAATAAAATTTTCAAATGAATTGAAAATGAATATCTTCAAAAAATGTGGAACGCTTCACGATTTTGCGTGTCATCCTTGCGCAGGGGCCATGCTAATCTTCTCTGTATCGTTCCAATTTTAGTATATGTACTGCCGAAGCAAGTACGCTTGGTATGCTGTTCGCTCAGTATATATACTTACTGCGCGGAAAATGTTACTAGCGCGATTCAGGTTTCGACTCTACATTTTTTGTTTGTGATAACATTACACGCTTTTTTGGTACATAAAAGTAACAAAATTGATATTCTAGTATGAATAATAATAAACAATGTTATATTTACTTAAATATGTGCGTAACACCATAATAATAGTATATCCGTGTTGCGAAATTTATGTCAATGTGTACAGCGCCATCTATCGAACAGTAACTCAACCTCTGTAGAGTACCGGGCGAGACGGGCGAAAACATAACGTATGTTCGAGTCCTAAAAATAAAATATTTTTATATAATAATAATTCTAATTTATATATATTCTAATTTTATTTTCATTACTTCTACCTACCTCGCTATCCCAATGTAGGGTCGGCACGGCGCGACACTTTCTCACGCATTTTACAAAAAAAAAAAATTATAGTGTGACGATTCACATAGCCAGAATATTTCTGGGGAATTCGATCTTGGACAAATCATGTGACAAAAAAATCACACAGCATCACAACTCGTTTTAACAATTAGAATCTAGAACTTTCCAACCAGAAACGGGTAGAAACTGCCAATAACAAAGGAATTAATTATTAAACAATTCACTTACAAATTTCCACGAGTTTAACACTTCCAAAAAGCAATTTTAAGATATTCGTCGCAAATTGCAAATAAAATGTGCGTATTGCTATCAAAACGGCGGCATCAATAAATTAAAGGCAATATACATGTTAATGTTATAAGAAAACACTTCCCCTTCGCTCGCAGGATTTGAATGCATGGAACTAAGAAACAAATTGGATAAGGTTGTATTATTAAATAAATTCATTTTATTTCAACCGATATGCAGTAAGATATTTAAACGTTGCTTATCTATAATAACAATGCAAACACACAGGTTGTAAACATAAACAGCTATAAAGAAGACGTTAAAACAATATTTAGTTCTAAATCATTCACGCTCAATGAAAGCTGCCATGAAAAATGTGTAACAAATATCCAAATTATTACCTTTTCTTCATTTCAAATATTCTAAGCATATTGTTTCGAAAAACAACAACACCGCTATGAATATTGTATTGTCTTGTCGAACATTCTTAGTAAGTACTTATAATTTTTCGAAAAACAAAACCGCGATGGTGCATAAATACAAATGAAACAAGAACTAACGCATCCAAGCATTTTCGTAGATGAAAGTAGATTCGTTGCACATTGAAGTAGCGGCGACCGCTGGCGTGAGACTAAAAGCATTGTAAATTCTGTTCTATAGACGACATTATGCAACCGTGATCTAGTGCCCCCGGAGTTTAACGTATATTGTGTGATATTTCAAGACCGTTCTGGGAATTTTTGAATTAAGAATAAATACATACGTTTTCGTCTTACAGGTGTAGGTAGAGACTATGGATTGTCAGTTTGCTCTGTTACACTTTCGCTTCCTCAAATTTTAGCAATCATTTAACGTTCTTTTGGACCCTACTTCAGTTACCATCAGATGCAGTGTGCAGTATAAAAGAAATCCTCAGTGTACGAAGGACTAGTAATCTCATATTATAGATGCCGGTACTACAGTGACACCACTGCAACTGATAAGTGAAACATATAAATAGTGTTGACTGACAAGATATGATAACTCCTCACCGGTCAATACAATCATGCCTGTTTCGAATCATAGACAGAGTGATTCCAGAACGACACACTTCATGGTCCTATGGGCTTTCCATTTTCGTCGCTATTCGAACGGATTTCCTACCACCAGCTAAAGCAAAACTTAGAGCTCAGTTCACCCTTTAATAATCATGATCATTTCAGCCGGGAATCATCCACTGCTGGACATAGGGCTCCTCCATTGAACGCCACAGGGACCGGTTCTGGGCCGCCCTCATCCATCGGACTTCGGTGACCCTCACCAGATCGTCGGTCCATCTCGTGGGGGGCCTGCCTACGTTGCGTCTCTCGGTTCGTGGTCGCTACTCCATAACTTTTCCGTCCCAACGGCCATCAGTTCTACGAGCTATGTGCCCTGCCCACTGCCACTTGAGTTTCGCAACCCTTCAATGATCCAACAAAAACCTTCTCTAGCTATTGAATTATGAAATCTACGTAATGGCAAACATTATAAACATAATTTAACAGCAAATGGTTTAAAGGCGAGGGTACATTAGCATAAACTTTTGATTGGCGCGTCACAGTAATGTACACTCAGCTTTATAACGCTTTTATCGGTTTGTTTACTTACAAGTTTATTTCTTAGAATATTTTAAGGAAAATCAAAGAGTTACAAGATTATATAGTGGACATTGGTAAGTTTGTCATCCTTAATTTTGCATTTATGCGATGGTTACTCAATCTACAGTGAAATAGCAAAACACCAACGTAAAATACTTCAGATTTTTTCAATATCGTGATTTGCAAGTGTTTAGTGTTCATATTAGCATATTTTCTGTAAATAATTTTGTTTTAATATGTAAGGAA
The DNA here is from genome assembly GCF_014839805.1 of Manduca sexta. Taxonomy (NCBI): domain Eukaryota; kingdom Metazoa; phylum Arthropoda; class Insecta; order Lepidoptera; family Sphingidae; genus Manduca; species Manduca sexta. The sequence goes on along the minus strand of NC_051120.1, from coordinate 5,385,964 downwards.
ACTATGACGTCTCATCATATGGATATTTCAAATAAGACAACGACTTATTACCAATAGGAAATAACTTTTGGAGCACGAATTTTGTCCCGAAGTCCGGTCAATGACTAACTATACTGTTTTATTTCTTTGGGAAAAACAAATGTTAAGATATGTTAACGTTATGTCTTGCTAGCGACGATAGCCTAGTTGGGTGTGGAACGGACTGCCGAGACGAATGTCCGCAGGTTCAAATCCCAAGGGCACACACCTCTGACTTTTCTAAAAAATCATGTGTGTATTCTTTGTGAATTTATCGTTCGCTTTAACGGTGAAGGAAAACATCGTGAGGAAACCTGCACATCTGAGAAGTTCTCTATACGAATTTCGAAGGTATGTGAAGTCTACCAATCCGCACTAGGCCAGCGTGGTGGACTAAGGCCTAATCCCTCTCAGTAGTAGAGGAGGCCCGTGCTCAGCAGTGGGCAAGTATATAATACAGGGCTGATATTATTATGTCTTGCTAAGAAAGTGTGGAAACAGTAATTTGTAAATAACAGTTGCACCCCTGCCTATCCTTTAAAGATAAAAAGTGAGTGTACAAATAGTAAACTTTTTGTTTTATAGATGCTTTAATAAAAACATTTTTTATAGTTACACATCTAAATAAATTATCTTATAATAATAATGTCAGCTCATTCTTATATACTGACCTAGAGCTGGTCAAGGGCCTCTTCCACTACTGAGAGGGATTAGGTCTTAGTCCACTATGCCGGCATAGCGCAGATCGGCAGTCTTCCCATATCCTCAAACTTCTTATAGACCAATTCTTAGGTCCCTTTTTATTATTATATTATACCGACACCCCATAGTGACCTCACTGCACCTGATGGTAGATAGATTAGTGTTCAATAGCGTATCTACTGACGAGAGATGATTACCCCTCGACAGTCGTCACAATTATGCCGGCCTGTTTGAACCGGAGACACGCAGGTTTCCTCACGATATTTTCCTTCACCGTCAAAACCAATAATTCACAAAGAATACACACAACTTATAAAAGTTTGAGGTGCGTGCCCTTGGGCTTTGAACCTGCGGACATTCATCTCGGCAGCTACACACCCAACTAGGCTATCGCCTCCTATTCGAGTTCTCTGGCGCCTCGAGTTTAATCGCGCTAAGTGAGTGTGTATTTATCGCTCAGCCCGAATCAGCTAATAGCGTGTGCTTAGTTACAACACGTGGTAACCAAATTATCAATATGAGATTATTTAGAGAGGTGCTGGTTATCGAATGCGATATTTTTATCGATTTAGATACCAAATTATTTGTGTTGAATTTTCTTCAATGATAATGAAATTAAATGGTTTATTTAAAATTAAAATAATGTTTTCAAATATTATCTATACTTACTATTATATAAAGCTGAAGAGTTTGTATGTTTGTTTGTTTGTTTGAACGCGCTAATCTCAGGAACTACTGGATCAAACTGAAAATTTCTTTTTGTGTTGGATAGCCCTTTGTTCGTGAAGTGCTATAGACTATATATCATCACGCTATGAGCAATAGGAGCGGAGCAGTAATGGCTAATCTCAGGAACTATCGGTTCGAATTGAAAAATTCTTTTTGTGCTGGATAGCCCTTTGTTTTTGAAGTGCTATAGGCTATATATTATTACGCTATTACCAATAGGAGCGGAGCAGTGATGGCTAATCTCAGGAACTATCGGTTCGAATTGAAAAATTATTTTTGTGCTGGATAGCCCTTTGTTCATGGAGTGCTATAGGCTATATATCATCACGCTATTACCAATAGGAGCGGAGCAGTAATTAAATATGTTGCAAAAACGGGCAAAATTTATTAGTTTTAAGAGCTTCTGTTGCGTGCGCTGCGTAAACGGTTAAAGTTATGCAACAATAATGTATGACGGGATTGTTACTATTAAAAAGTTCTACAAAAATATATCATAAAACAAAGTCCGCCGCTGCATCGGTCTGCCCGAACGTGTTAAACTCAGAAACTATCCAACATATTAGAATAAAATTTGGTATGGAGACAGTTTGAGACCCTGGAAAGAACATAGGCTCCCGGGAAAATATATAGCGTGACTTTTATAACAGAAAACCTTAGCCCGAAAAACTTTATAACGCGGGCGGAGCCGCGGGCAAAAGCTAGTTATTTATAATTACATCAATTAGAAAGTAATTACCTAATATATTGTACAATAATTTTTTGACGCGTTTTCTATATTTATTTCATTAGCTAAATTAAAAATAATTACATACAGCAAAAAAGACATTACCTGGTTCTCTACTAATTACTGAATGATGCACAATGATAATTGCAGATCTTTGTGTAGAAAACATTGTAGAGCCTTTAGAAAATTATCGATATTATATTAAGATCATCTCTAGATTTATCCAATAATAATTAGTCAAATATTTCTATTGTTTTGTCTGCCGATTACTATTCATATAGATTAACTAGCATTTGCTCGCTTCGCCTACGTGAAGGAGTTTTCTGGGATAATTTTTTTCCGGCTCACTTGATATGTATCGTTATATTATGACCAAATTACACAAAATCATTATAAATTGTAGCCTATGTGCTATTCTGATATATAACCAATATTACTGTAAAATTTCATCCAAACCCCTTCAGTAGTTTTTTCGTTAAAGAGGAACAAACATTCACACATCCTCTCAAACTTTCACATTTATAATATTAGAATGATTTTGCCTGCGATTTTTGCTTACGATTACAGTTAGTGGCAGTAATCATATAGCTTAATTTTATGCTGAATAAATCTTAGTTCTATTATTCTACAAACATAGCTACCACAAAACACCTCCGGCTACCCAAGACAGTGTAAACGCAACTAATTGCACCTTTCGACGTCACCGATGCGTTACGCGCGCAGATGTCAGTAATTAGAGTGCGTGTGACGTCACCAGGCATTCCGATCAAATTGGACACAGCGGCCCTAATGTATTTAATTAGTATCGTCTATGGGGCGATTTATTGGAATGAGTTATGTTGATTTGTTGACAATGGTTTTGGAATTCTATATTTAAAATGGATTTATTTGAAATTAAACTAATTTTTCGGATTCTATCGCGGTTTTTTGTTTTTTATTTTTCTCCCGACGTTTCGAAGACTTTGCAGCCTTCATGGTCACGGGGGGGACTGAGGTGTTGTTCATCCGCAAAGTCAAAGTTACAATATCTACCTACATTTTACAATTATACAACTTTTTTTTAAATTTTTAGCTGTTGGTGGTCCGATCTACGCAGAATGAGCTCACAGTGTCTTGAAGTCTGGCAGCCGGTCTTTTGGGTTCCGATTTAATTAAATGTAGAACTGGATCCCAGGCTTGTGCAAGCTTCCAACCATCTTCCCTATTGAAATTAGGATGTTTTTTAATTTCAATAGCCTCGCGAATCATCCTGGGCAGGAATCGGTGTTCTTTGGCGAGGATTTGTGGCTTGTCTAGTCGCAGATAATGATCGACGCCTCCTTCAGAGTGTTCAGCGACTGCAGACTTCGTCGAGCGTCGGTGTTTCACGTCAGCTATATGTAAAAAATACGTAAAAATATTCAATTGACAATAAATAAAAATACTGTACTACCTACTTATAAATACGAAAATATGACATCTGCACATTTAAATGCTTGGGTATTTCTTAAAAGTAAATACGGAAACATCGCTTGGATGAAATGCATATAGATAAACCATTTCTTGACATATATAAATTTTTTATTCCAATATCACTTTCATTGTAAATATAATTATTACAAACCACTGGAGTGGCAAAAATAACAAATCAAACAGATCTGTCTAATTATGCAATATTGGTAATGAGAATACAATAACAAGCGCCAGGTGGGTAGGTAGATATGTATGTAAACGCACGCTGTCGGCACGTGTCACAAACTACTAATGAGATCAGTATAATTGCACTACGGATATTGTGCGTTGGGGAACTATGCAATATACATACATAGTACCTATACATTTATTTATTTTATTTACATTTGTTAAAATATATACAGCTTTCTTCTAATACAATTCTAAACTTAGTGAGTTTTTTCGACCATAATATCATTGACAATAATTATATAAATTTTAACCGACTTCAAAAAAGGGAGGAGGTTTTCAATCCGACTGTATTTTTTTTATGACCTCAAAAATTTTTATGATCCTTGTATGCAGGGTAGATGACAATAATTTACATATGATATTGTATATTACATAAAAAAGGATAGAATCCGTCGGTATATGTTAAAATTACAAGTTGTTCAGTATAGTAACAATAAAAAGAAAGAATTTTGCGTAAACAGCATCAAAATTAGTTGGAAAATAACTAAGAAATTCTTGTTTAAAATATTGCAATCAACAACAGTGGGCTAATAGTGGGAATATCTCTCCATCTCTTTCTTGTGCCTGCATCATTAAGACTATTTAAGACCGGTGACGTCACGCCAGTCTACGCGCATTTCTTTTCTATTTTTGACAGTTACCATTGCCAACTGTTTCCAGACGTCTATAACATATATTTTTGAGTCCATTTTTATTAATGACTAGCTGACCCGACAGACGTTGTCTTGTCTTAACTATGTATGCATGCGCGCATTCTGTCAATCGCTGAACTTAACTTTTCTCAAATATTCTAACGTTCCGCTCAACTTCCTTAATTTTTTCTTTCATAAGATCCTTCTCCTGACAATAACAAACACAACAAAAAAATAGTGAAATCGGTCCAGCCGTTCACGCGTGATGGCGGGACCCAGGGAAAAAAGGATTCATTTTTATATATATAGATTTCTGTGCTATCATTTACTACACTATTGTAAATTACTGATACAAAAATATCAAAACGGCTAGTCCGCAGGTTTAAATCAGACAGCACGCACTTCTGACTTTTTTAATATTATGTGTTTATTCTTTGTCAATCGCTTGCTTTAACGGTAAAAGAAAACATCGTGAGGAAACCTGCATACCTGAGAAGTTTTTTATAGAATTTTTGAGGGCATGTGAAGTCTGCCAATCTGCACTAGGCCAGCATGGCGGATTGAAGCCTAATCCCTTTCATTAGAAGAAGAGGCCAGTACCCAGTAGTGGGACAATGTTTAATACAGGGCCGATATTATACTTTATTATATAAGTACAGATAGTCTAATCAACAAAAACATAAAAAAAAAACTAAATCCAACACTAAATCCACTAGAGCATAATGAATCCCCCAAAATCCTCAATAAAAGTAGATTAACACTAGTCCATTTGGTCAAATTGTGTATTAATATTTAACGTGTGGGCTCCGGCGAGCCTATAAACCTGTCATCGGGAGACAAACTGCGCTTCTTACGGGTGATTTAGGATCGGGATTATGGACTGACTGGATAGTTTTGTAGTAGTATGTTTGGTGGAAGTCACTTAGGCAAACAAAAAAGAGTCCTGCAAACCTTAGGAGTAGAAGTCACTTAGATAAACAAAAAACAGTAGTGAAAAGGTCAAGAAAAATTGACCATTTTGATTGAACATATTTGTTTCAATTGATTAAGTTTAAAAACAATATTGCTGAACTGATTTTGGAAGTGATGGGACCAGTCTAGGAGTATATTTTTTGAAATAAAAAAGGAGTTTTCTAAATCGGTTAATAAATGACTGAGTTCTAAAGTAACAAACAAAAAATATATACGTCGAATTGAGTTAAAAATACAAGTACTATTACATAAAAAAACGTAAAAATCTTAGTTGGAATCGCGCACCTAGAGATCCTATTATAAAGGTAAGGTATCTAAGTATATAAGTACATATTTAGGATTTTCAGATTTTTCCTTTACATATGCTACATGTGACGAAATTTCATAATTCTAGGTCAACGGGAAGTAGCCTATAGTTATGATTTTCCTGTAAAACGCAAAAAATCAGAAAACTAAAGCGGACTTGGCGAAAATATTCCTTATTTACGGATAATTTTTGCCACGGTACAAAGTCTAGCATCTTCTTTCATTTATCAATATCGACTAGGCCCTATACATACCAAGGAATTCAAATGTCGATTAATAGTACTACAATACCCAGCAATCTAAGCACATTACACAAATATGGAGGCTGGTCGGAGCGTTTAATTAACCCAATCGCCTTTGGCGCACTTCTGTACTCGCTGCATTGTGATTGACGGCGAATACCTATGCTTGGACTTTGTAGTGCTGTTCGATGTAGGACATGTTTTGTTCGTGGCTCTACTCGTGAAGTTTTTTCCTGAAAATAACAGTCGAATTGTGTAAATATACATATTATAAAACAACCCTTTTCTGGCTGTATGTATGTTATCGATTTTCTCAAAATCTACTGAACGGATTTTTATGAAATTTTGTATGAATGTAGTTTAAGAACCTGGGAAGGTTATAGGCTACTTTCTATGCTGGGGAAATATATTACGGGACTTTATCCAAGTAAACTCCTTCACGTGGGCGAAACCGCGAGCAAAAGCTAGTTTCGAATAAGAAAACATATTTTGGATGTTTTTTCTCCTTTCAGAGATAAGCAGAGGAATTAAACCTGCATTTTGCCAGATATACTAGGTATAATAGGTGGCGAGTCCATTTAACTTTGGGACCTAAAGCACATGTTCGTTAAGGCTTTGTCTATCAGTGTGCCATTTTTTTTTAAATATATGCAATGATTGCGGCCTTTACTTTCGGTGAAAATGCAAATTCCTTTGAAAACTTTCGTGTTCATAAGATTGCGTAGGATTTATATTTTTTAAAATGTTTGCTTAACGAAACCGTTACAATAACTAAAATAATCTATATAAGTATGTCAGCCCTAATTTGCTTCATCGATATCACAAAACCATCGACACTAGCCCAACACTAATCAGACTTTAATACGCATATACAACTATCAGATGTCACCATCTCATATACGGAAACCACATTCTGCTTCTATTCCGGCTATAATATTCCGGCCGATTCCCCTTACATCTGGTTCGAAGGACCAAACCAATGTAACATGACCTCTCATTACCTAATTTAATTATGGGTATAAAGGTCTACAATTCCTGGTCGTCATGCCGCCCCAAGCTAAATGGACAATGGCCAACGCGGCATTTCCGAAGGCCAAAGGCCGGTAAAGGCTCATCTTTGTTTCACAGACGGGCAAAGCTTTATTAGATACGTGCAGTGCGAATTAGTGGAATCTGTATGCAGAGATGGAATTTCGCCTTTGTTTATTTGCGAAACGGAATTAATTAAAATTATATTGGAATGGCAGTGGTTTTGAGAAATGTCTGTTGTGACTAATTAGGAAGAGACCGTGTTTATTTTGACCATATTTTGTTGAGTATCATAGCTAATATCAGACAAGAAGTCAATCAGTCTAAATAACATTGGAACAAACCATAGATTTTATAACACAATCACACGTTTAAGAAACAACAGTCACTAAAGTACTCTATCCAACAGCCAAAATTTTACAAAGGTCCACAACTTAAGACCAAACCATATTCAATACGATGTTAACTATTTTCTCAAACAAAAGTGATAGAGTCCCCGAAGCGGGCACAATCAGGCTCGATTTGCATCTGGAAGCAGTTAACGCGGCCATTATTGAAATTTTATGAGAGTATAATTATTATTCAGTAGACCGCTATTAGTGGAGTGGACACGGGATTACTGGGATGCTGTTGTGTGGAGATGGATTTGTTTAAACTAGTTATTTACTTCCACATGCTCCAAGACAAGGATAATAACCAAAATACGGTCTTCTTCGTAAAGGAAAACTTAGTCAAACATAAAGCTGATGTCGTGTTCAAGGCACCTTTCTACAATATTCGACACTAAAAGAAAATGTATGTACGGGAACAATACATCTTAGCGACAAACTTATCGTTAGCGGTTAAGTTATAATATTACTTTTTTTTATTGCTTTGAATGACGACACAAACTAATAGTTCGCCAGATGGTAAGCTATACGACCGCCCCTAGACAGTAAAAACATCATCCAACACCTTGAATTACAAAGTATTGTTTGGTATTCCACTGCGCTCGCCATCCTGAGACATGAGATATTAAGTCTTATTATGTCCAGTAGTTACACTGGCTACAATGTTACAATACAATTTAGTCAATTATCTGTCATAATATTCTTTTCAAATACCTTACTGAGTTTCAGGCTATTCACTAGTAAAAACAGCATCCTTGCATTATTGATTTCTTCGATTTTAAGAGTGTCTATGACGATTTACGATCGCTTATTATCAGTTTACTTACTTATTTATCTGCTATCTACATTAAAATATTCCTAGACACCAAACATTCAATTTATCTTCAAAATGAATGGCAAATAAACAAAATATCTATCGCACAAATTTGTTCTAGACTTCTTAGCGTTCCATATTAACTTACCCTACCTTAAGCGAATAGACATCGCTGAGTTATGTAATGGAAACCTGGTAATTGCTTTCAAAGTGCCAACATACATAATTTATTTGAATTATATACACACACTACGACTTCCGTGCGTATTGCATGCATCAATGATTCGATAGTCTTGTTATATTACTATATTAGTGTCTGTTATTACAGCTGTAATTCATACGATAATTATATTGTTGGAAATCAATCTTAAGCATCAGAAGTAGATACAGTACATACATATAAAGTATGCACATGGGATTATTTAAAAAGAATTCTTACACACACACACCTTTTAAGAATGTTTATGTTCATTTTGTAAAATTTTGCACAACGCCATTATCCAGAGTAGAAATAAATGTGGGTGGTTAAAATAAATCGTCTTCTTACAAACTAATTCTGTTATAGCCTAAGGTCCGATATAACATCGACCTTCACCGATCTTTTTAATGGACAAAAATTATTCGATAGGTAATTTAGCTTATTAAAAATGATAAAAAACATGGGTTGCCTGATAAAAACGTGGCCAGGCTATATTTAATAAAAAATTGAAAAATGATTTTTTTTTTTTAATTTTCACCATTGAGTTTAACGAAAAATTTTAACACTAACGGTAAGTACACAGCCTTTACGATATACAAACGGAGGGTTGCCTATTCTTAATTATTATTTATTAGTAATTGTATTACTAATAAGGATGTTTATAAATTACGTTAATGTTATATTTTTCTTTATTATTGCTTTGAATGACGAGACAAGCTCATCGTTTCCCTGATAGTAAGCGATACGACCGCCCATATGCAGTAGAAACACCATCCAACAACTTGAATTACAAAGTATTGTTCGGTATTCCACAGCGCTCGCCATCCTGAGACATGAGATGTTAAGTCTTATGTCCAGTATTTACACTGACTACAATTTTTCAAACCGGAACAACAGAGACTACACATTGCAACTTGGCAACAGAAATAGACATTGCGGTGGCACCTACCCAGGCGGACTCTCACATATGAGAAACCAACCACCAGTAAAAAATACTGGTAATATACATTGTTATGTTAGCCCAATTATTTCTACATTGTTTACATTGAATTTTAATGAGCCTCCACATAATTGGCAGATTACCGTGACATCTGACGCTTTGCAATTCTAAATAGGACGTTCGGAACATCGCAAATCCGAGATAAGAGCAACGTAATTGCTCCCGTTTTTTAACCGTTCTATCTGATTTCTCTTCAACGTCACTGTCCATGTTTGGGTCTGACCAAGCGGGTTCTGGTCTCACATCAAAAAGAAACTTTACTTCTAAATTATTAAAGCTCATGTTGGCTTCTTTCAAGATTCTCCAATGGTTTTCAGACATCTATCAGGCTGGACAACCGTTCTTTAGAGCGAGCAATTGGACGTTGGTCGGATCTTTTTAAATCGCCACGATTTACGCGAAAATAATAGTCGGAAAGCAATTTGAAGGAGTTTTTCTCAGGTTGAAGAATTGGAATCTTTTAATTTGATGGATTAGACCAGTTTCTTTTATCATAGATTGAATAAAAAAAATGGATTTTAAATTTCTCATTGTTATCATCAGTCGGCATTTAGACAAACAGAAAATAGTATCTAAAATATTATTAATTAGATGTAATATTGTTGGAAAAGAAAATATTTTTGTGAAATATTGTGTACGGACCGAAGCAATTGGTCATTGACTCACGTACCGGTCGGTTGATTGATATCTTTCTGAAAGTATTTCTGTAAATTAAGTGGTAGATATTTTTATTTACATCAAAATCGTTTCAATTCCTAACAATGTATTAACTTGTGGAATTATATTAATCAGTGAGATGACGCAATTCGATGACGCATTCAGTTCATGTTAATACTACATGAATTATGGACTGTTTTCAAATAGTTTCTTTAAATATTTTGCTTTTATATGGTTATTTTATCACACATTTATAAAAAGGATTTAAAAATCTATTCCAATAATTATATGTGAGAATAATGTCACCTCCAGAGGACCGATCTACCATTGGTATGTAAAGTTTTAATTATCACCCGATAGATGGCGCTGTACGTGAAACGCGTATTTCATTGGAGAAAAAAACGATTACTACAATTTAAATATTAAAATGTTATCTTAATTAGGATGATAATGGTTTATTTAAGTTTATAGTTTATTTATTTTGCAATTTGTACTCGTAAAAAGCGTCAAAAATCGTTGTTAAATGAAATGTAGAGTCGAAACCTGAATCGCGCTGGTAACATTTTCCGCACGGTAAGTATATATACTTAGCGAACAGCATACCAAGTGTACTTGCTTCGGCAGTACATATACTAAAATTGGAACGATACAAAGAAGATTAGCATGGCCCCTGCGCAAGGATGACACGCAAAATCGTGAAGCGTTCCACATTTTTTGAAAATACTCATTTCTTACATTCTATATACTTTACGTGTTTAATTCCGATAATACGAAACAAACAGTGAGTCATCAGAGAGCATGGTTCTTGTATTCTTGTACATATTGAAATAGTGTTTTTATATTACCAGAACATTAATGTGTTTTACTCTTCACTATATTATCAGGTCATATTACTCCAGCCCCGGATCTATGGGGAGGGGGGGGGGTCAAGCCGGGGCCCATGCCCCGATGATGACAAAGTTAAAAATATAGGTGGTCGGGGACGGGATTATCCAAATTTTGCCCCGCCTTAAAAAAATTCAAGATCCGGGACTGTATTACTCTTTATGTGTATAATATTATAAGTAAGTTAACATGAAACTATTACAGAAGTGAGACAATCTGCTAATAAATAAATTACTGTTTAGAATCAGTCACACATTAAAAATCATTGACAACTGCACATATTCCTTAATATATTAAAAAGAAATAGCATTTGCACTATCTTCATAGAACCAACATCACAAAACCAATATGTACTTCACAAAATCCATCACAAAGATTGATATTAACACGATGCCATACAAAAACTTCACCCTTTCGCCCTAACCGAATTCACAGACGCGACGACCATTAATCTTAGTGTATGCAAATTTGGACTGATAAATTGATGGTCAAGTCGGTACAGTCTGGATTTACATTGTTTAATGTTTGTAGCTTGTTTTGATGACGTTACTTCACTGATCCTAAAATTCTTAATAATATAATAATTAATCGTGTATTATATACTGTCTCATTGCTAGGCACGAGTCTTCTTTACTACTGAGAGGGATAAGGCCTTAGTCCACCATGCCAACCTAGTGCGAATTGGTAGACTTCACAAACCCTCAAAATTCCTATAGTGAATTTCTGATGTATGCAGATTTCCTCACGTTTTTTTTCAAAGATAAAGCAAGCGATAATTCACAAAAAATACACACATGATTTTAGAATATTTAGACGTATGTGCCCTTGGGATTTGAACCTGCGGACATTTGTCTCGGCAGTCTGTTCCACAAGTCGTACTTACACGGACTTATACGTACGTACGTACACTAGTCAATGAAAGTTAAATGATCACCTCGAGCCTGCCTAATACCTTTCTCTGCGGATCTAGTTCACATAACCGAACGAAAAACTCCCATATAAAGTGCCTAACGTCGGATTAGAACTCCGGACCTCCATTGCCATATTATTCAGCCATCAAAACAAGTAGGCAAAACATTTTCACTTACAATATAAATAAGAAAGTAATAATCAATAGCGATTATTACGGTTTTTTATTCGCAAGACGCTAAATAATCACCACTAGCAGCCCTCTCCCAGCAGTGGGATAGCGTCATACAGGGCTGGTACTATTATTAATATTTTAAACAACCTATATAATATATGCACTTCCACGTCTTTATGCCTGAAAGGATAGTCAGAGTCGAAATTATGCACAAACTTTTGCCGTATTTTCCTTCCCATGATAGAGGCGACTCTATCGCCATATCAATCACTAATTCTAGACTTCCAGCTTATACTGAGCTCAAAATCCAACCTTAGTTCACCCGGGATTAGAACCCGAAACCCGAGAGCGAATCGAACATCCCTATATTAGTATAATCAATAAACAATCATACCTCGATACCTAACACTCCTTCCGCTCGCGGCGGATCGACCCCACTTGTCCCGAAGGCGCCTGGGTCGCTGTATAACCATATAGCAAGTGTAATCCAATTAGTGCTTCTGGTATGCCTTTGATGTTCGTACGTTGGTATATCGTTACGTTTTATTTTGTTTTGACAATAGGGTACCGGACTCATTTTTGTTCTTTATTATTATCAAATATTTACTTAATATAAATTACAACACAGAAAGAATTATTTAAATCCGGTAAAAAATCAACAAGTTATAAGTCTTTCAATTTCGGTAGAAGGGGTAAGTAACAAGAAACAGAAACGAGGCGCAATACCCACGTGTGACGTCATCGGGCATTACGACGCGTGCGAAAGAAAGAGATGAAGCGATATTCCCACTTCGCGCCCACTTCGGCACATAGTAATATTTGAAATATGAATTACTGGCTCATTTTTTAACCAATTTTTATGCAGTTTTCGCAAGAGTGCTTCTTTTTCGTATTATTAACCATTACATATAAAATAATGTACAAAATCAAGCATAGGCCGGTCCCCTATTGTTTATTTATTTATTTATTAGGTTTTCCAGCAGACTTAACACTACGATTACAATCATTTAAATGTTATAACTTATAGCTATAATGTAAGCCCAAGTTAGGAAAACTCAATATGCAAATAGTTTAAATAGCAGCTATGAGAAACATATATACATAGTATCACGCCTGTATACCATAGGGGTAGACAGAGACTATGGATTGCCACTTTGCTAGATTCTGGCATACTTCTCGCGCTTTCTCCACCTACATTAATCTTTTCATGCATTTTCGCCAATTCCGCCGAGAAACTATTCTGGTGGGTTAATTCTTTTTTTATTTATTTAGGATACTAATGAAAACGAGCGTGTCTCGTAGTCAAATTTAAAAGTTTGGCGAGTATATAGTAAGCATTTGTTGTATTCTTTTTATAATAAATTATAACATTGCAAACACAAACATGAATTTTAGTAGCATAAGTCAAGAATACAGATTTTTTTAATATGCGAGTCAAAAGCTTACTTGCGAATACAACTAATAAAACAGACCGGCATAATTTTGACGTTGGTTGTTGCGCACAACTCTCTTTGATTTTTTTGGGTAACGTTCTAATTAGCATTAGAACTAGTGCCATCTGTGTAAGTGATTTATAAAAATGTACATTAGATATGTAAGTTTTAGTATTCTAAGTTTTTATATTTATTTTCTTTATAATGGCTTCAAAAACTGCCTAAAAAGTAAGTTTTGTAAAAATAACAACAATATTATTTAAAATTATAAAAAATATGTGTAATATTGTACAATAAATCAAATAAATACGGACTATAATTTTTATTTCTACATTCACGAACGACGCGTGCGGATCAAAAATTAAAATAATATAAATCAAACAAAAATTAAGACATTTTCTCACGCCTCTAACATTAGGCTGTAATTACAAATACATTTAAACGTGACAAACGATTTAAATCCACTCATGTGTGAAGACGCGTGTTGGTGATTCTAACTTAAGTTAATTTATTCCATTTTCAATCTTATTGACAGAGCAAAAAAGTTATTACTAAAAAAACGTTACATAACTATATTCTACAAAATATTTGACAGGAAATTGAAAAGCCGAGGTTTAAAAAATTTTGATATAAAGTTTAAATTTGGAACGATATTTATTTCTTGTTTAATTTTTTTTTCTGGAGTTTACATAATGATTAAGGTAAAAAAGTTTTATTCATGGCATTTGCAATAATATTTGGATGTAATTTTAACGCATTTCATTTAATTAATAATCAGATGCCTAACTGTCTTCATTAACCCTCAAACTAAATCAAAGAGAATTTATTCCGAAAATCAAAAGTGAATATTTCCTCTTTAATCTTTAGGCGCTTTTAACAATTATATATTCTACCTTTTTACTCAAGTCTATATTCTTTTTAAATTTAAACCAGAATTCTAAAATTCATAAAAGTAAACATATCACACCCCTATATAAGTATTTAAGATTTATAGTGAAATAAACACATGTATTTGTGTACAATGCGCCATACACCCAATTGATTGTGCATTACTAAGCATGGGACATTAACTTTGTCGCCCTTGGGAAATATGCTCTAAAGTGTCATTTAATTTATGTTTTTAAACATCGTGGGAAGGTTAGTGGCCTGTAGAGAATTAAAAATAAAATCTCTCTATCTATACTAATATTAAGAGTTTGTTTGTACGCGCTAATCTCAGGAACTGGTTCGAATTGAAAAAATATTTTAGTGTTAGATAGCATATATGTAAGCTATAGGCTATAGGTAATATAAATGTGTAATTTGGTGATAATATTTGGGTATTAGTAAAAAATAAACGGCAAAACCGCTAAACCAATTTAGGTGAGATTTGGCCCAAAGACTATGGCTATACATTAACATATTAAATGCTAATTTTTAATTTTTATCCCAGAATCGCATGGCACTTATTCCAGAAAATTCTATAGAAGACAATTATACTAAACCTTGCTTGCAGCTTCTTCTGAATTCCTTTGTTTCTTGTCAAAAAAAACATTTACAACACCCTTATCTAAACAGTGTAACCCTAACAACTATTTGTCCACTCACAAACAATAGTGAGGATCAAGGAAAACGCACGATTCACTCAAACGGCACGTCCTGCGCGTTTAACTTTCCTAATAGAATGGGACGGAATTAGGATGATACCGGGGGTCTAATTCATAAGAATTTATTAAAAATTAAATAAGTCAAGTAATCAATATAACTACTACTACATATTTTTGTTATATGTGCATTTTATAACTGAGCATATAAATTGTAAGTGGTATCTGTTACATATTATGTTTTTGTTGGAAATAAATAAATAAAAAATCCGTAGTGGCATACAGGCGTGAACCGACGTAAGCGGCGCCGCGTTTGATATCTACACTTAAATAATTAATTTAAGTATGTTCATATTATATGACATTCCTTCCGGAGTCTGCTGTAAGACTTATCACTTAGTTTTTCATACTATCAGCATAATAATATGTTTTTGTAAGGCCCAAGACTTCCACTGTTAGTAAATTACTTATCTGTATATTCAAAATGTAAGCTAGAAGTCATAATTGCTGTATCTTTAAGAAAACTTTAACATGAATTATTACTTATTTACAGCTTCAAATATAATATTATTATTAATATAATATAGTCAATTAAAGTAACTAAAATAAATTCTATATATTTTGAAGAAAACGTGTTAAATAATAAACTGTCTACAAGTCCCCGTATCGCCACCCAAATCCCTCCCTACCCGATCGGAGTCGGTGAAGTTGGCAAGGAATTAGACTGGACATTGATAGATGTGCGCCGAGCGATCCAAATGACCGCTCTGTATGTTTTATCCGACAGACTTTTAGGACACAATTTAGTTGGATTTTGTTGATTGCTACGGCTTTGGTATTAATTTAGTCAGACAATTATTTTACGCGGTAATATTTTTTTAGTCTTGTTTAGTTTAGGGTAAGAAATTTGTGACGGTTTGCGAAGAAAATATAATTATAAATTTATTGTGTTGTAAATATGGTATATGTTCTTAGTAATTAAATAAAGTTAGTAAAAAGATGTTATTGACACGAGTGTTTATTTCGGACTAAATAGAAGTAACTATGGCAAACAAAATACGATTAGTTCTAAAAATAGAACATATAAAAAATAATAAGTCACGACGAAGGTTACAATCTCCAACAGCCGCCCTTAATCGCAGTTGTGACAGAAACAAAACAAATAAAATAATTAAGTTTCTAAACCTAAGTTAACTACACATCGTTTGTGTGCTAGAGGTCCGAGGGCCTTCGTTAGTACATCAGCAGGCATATCGTTACTTTTTATATCGCACCCACGGTGCAATAATGTCACTTATGCATTTTATGTTAAAATAAACTGAGTACGCAAAAAGTTGTCTAAAGTCCCTCTGCACTTGGAGCGTTATTGTCACTTTTGTAGTACGTTTAGTTTCCGTGTGAGGGCAGAAGTGTCTTTATGGTTTTGGCGCGAATGCACGGGTCACCGGGAGAAATAATGTCTCATTGGTCAGTTGCGTGCAGCGCCCCGCACGAGCAGGAGTCTCTTGGTGCTATAACGACACTAAGGTAATTGTGACAATTTATTTCGTTGATTTTGGGGCAATAATGACACAACTACAGTAGTGACATTCTTTCTTTAGAATTAAATTTGTTTAATAATTTTGACTTGTAGCAACAACGACTCTTATGTATATAACGACATTGTTTCTCCAACTTACTTTTAATTTCAAAGTCCAAATTGTGACATTGTTTCTTCGGAACTCAATCAGTTCAATAGTTGGGTTTTGCAGTTAACAATTTTTATAATTATTTGCTTAATAAGTTTAATTATGGAATTGACTTTATACATACAATATAACGGAACCAAATATTATAGTAAAACCTTTTTTTATGAGTAAATTCTAACAACTTTATGCGATTTATTCATTTAATATATTTTAGTTGTAATTACTATAACTTATATTTGTTTTAGATCAACAATGCTGCCACGTGGTAAAAAACTTGTGCTACTTGCACGATCAAGTAGCAATTTAAGTTATAATTCTAGAGAGCAAACAGCATCAAATGATACCATTCCGACCGCACCAGTAAGAACACTACCAGAAGAACATTACACTGTTATAATTCATCAAAGCATTACGGAACATGCACCAGCAACCAGCAGCAGTACTATTCTGGATGAGCCACTAGCACTACCTTCACTGCAAAATGAGACTATTATATCACGCCCAAACTCGCCGTCTATTTTAGGTGACAATGATGTTATCCATGAACAGGAAAACCAGCTAATGGTTAATTTTTCCGGAACCGATTCTAGTGACGAGTTTAGGCCTAGTCCTAATAAGTCTTCATCCGATAGCTCCAGTAGTAGTTCCAGTAGTAGTTCCAGTAGCAGTTCCAGTAGTCAATCGTCCGATGATAGTAGTTCTGATAACAACGATGTTGAAAATGAGACCAGCCATCCACCAAACCTAGCACCTAAACCGAAAGGAAGGAAACGAATTCGTAATCCAACAACCTGGAAAAAGAACATCGCGAAACGATTAAAAAATTCTGGCCAAGGCTATACTTCAATAAAAACTAAAAAAGAAAATTCTGCTAAGAAAATGGGTCCCGTATGCTCAATAAAATGTCGGCTGTCATGTTCATCGAAATTTAATGAAGAAAAGAGAAATGAAATTTTTCAGTCTTATTGGCAGTTGGGAAGTTTAGAGAGACAGCGAGATTTTTTAAATAATTGTACGAGACCACTGAAATGTGCATACCGTCGCATAAAGACAAATAATAGGAAATACGAGAGGAAAGAAAATACTGCATTTTACTTACTTAATGAAAACAAAGACATCCGCGTCTGCAAAACTTTTCTGATCAATACTTTAGGCATAACACAAAGGATTATAAGAACCGTTATTGATGGCAAAGCACGCTCCGATGGTTTTATTCCAACAGATTTACGTGGAAAACATGGAAACCAATGCACATTAGATCCAGACGTAATACAAGCTGTAAAAGATCATATAGAATCAATTCCAAAAGTAGAAAGCCACTATCTCAGGGCTAGTACGAGTAGAATGTTTATTGATGGTGGCTTATCAGTTGCAGAGTTGCATAGAAACTATATAAAAATTCAAAAAGAACAGCAGAAGCCATTTGTAAATTACGATGCATATTCACGAATATTTAACTGTGATTTTAATATTGGTTTTTTTAAACCAAAAAAAGATCGTTGCGACCAGTGTGAGGCATATGAAAATGCTCCGGCAGAAGAAAAAAATAATTTACAGGCCAGCTATAAGCTACACCATGAAGAAAAAAGCTTAAGCAGACTTGAAAAAGACAAAGATATGAAACGATGCCACGAGCCCGGGGACACATCAATTGTTATCACTTATGACTTACAAGCTGTGATGCCTTGCCCTGTAGGAAATTCGTCAGCTTTTTACTACAAGTCTAGATTGAATTGTTACAATTTCACTATGTCAAATGCGAAAGACCATGAAACAACGTGTTTTTTTTGGCATGAAGGCTTGGGCAACAGAGGAGCCATTGAAATCGGATCATGCGTGTATGTATACTTAAAGGACATTGCTGTAAAATATCCAGGGTCGGACGTGATTTTCTACTCAGACAATTGCTGTGGTCAGCATAAAAACAGATTCGTATTTGCGATGTACTACTATGCAGTTACAACGTTAAATATAAATTCGATCCAACATAGCTTTTTGATTCGCGGACATACTCAAAACGAAGGCGACACAGCCCATTCAGTTATT
This sequence comes from Manduca sexta, assembly GCF_014839805.1. Classification (NCBI taxonomy): domain Eukaryota; kingdom Metazoa; phylum Arthropoda; class Insecta; order Lepidoptera; family Sphingidae; genus Manduca; species Manduca sexta. Next base: position 5,367,149 of record NC_051120.1, on the reverse strand, counting down.
GAAAAAGCCATTACCAAGGCCAAAAATCAGGCCCCATCTATGTTCCTGATCAATACATATCCCTAATACGCGGGGCAAAAAAGACTGGTAAACCATTCGTAGTGAAAGAAATGACCTATAAGGATTTCTTCGATCTCAAATCATTAGAAGTTAAATTAAATTTTAACATGACAAAAAAATATTAATGGAGATGTAATTAGAGTAAGTGACATAAAAAGTATTAAGTTCTCTAAAAATAACAGAAATTATAAATATCGCACAACTTATAAGACTGAATTGTGGGACGAGGCAAATGCTAGAATAGAACCAAGAAGAAAGAATTTACGCGGGAATAAAACAAACATCCAAAGCATAGACAAGATTTCTTTGAAACCGGCGTACTCTTCGAAGATCCCAATTCCAAATCGCAAGACGCGTGATCTTATGCAACTAGTCGAAACAAATATTGTTCCACGTTATTATGAAAAATTCTACAAAGATCTAATTTAATTTTTCTAATTCTATACTAGCTAGGCGAGTAATTAGTATCTAATTGATTTTTGATTTATTCTTACTAAATACAAAGTTTCTGTAATTTAATTAAATAAAAATGTTTATCTATACTATTATATAAAGCTGAAGAGTTTGTTTGTTTGTTTGTTTGTTTGTTTGTTTGTTTGAACGCGCTAATCTCAGGAACTACCGGTCCAAACTGAAAAATTCTTTTTGCTTTGGATAGCCCTTTGTTCGTGGAGTGCTATAGGCTATATATCATCACGCTATACCCAATAGGAGCGGGGCAGTAATGGCTAATCTCAGGAACTACCGGTCCAAACTGAAAAAATCTTTTTGCGTTGGATAGCCCTTTATTCGTGGAGTGCTATAGGCTATATATCATCATGCTATGACCAATAGGAGCGGAGCAGTAATGAAACATGTTGCAAAATCGGGGAAAATTATGAGTTTTGAGAGCTTCCGTTGCCTGCGCTGCGTAAACGGTTAAAGTTATGCAACAATGATGTATGACGGGATTGTTTCACTTAAAAAGTTCTAAATAATATAACAAAAGTCCCCCGCTGCATCTGTCTGCCTTAACGTGTTAAACTCAAAAACTACCTAACGTATTAAGATGAAATTTGGTATGGAGACAGTTTGAGACCCTGGGAAGAACATAGGCTCCCGGAAAACTACTATTTTTATAACGAAAAACTTTAGCCTGAAAAACTTTATAACGCGGGCGGAGCCGCGAGCAAAAGCTAGTTTTTAATATTTTGATAGAGATGTTAATGAATGACTGTTGCTATAAATACAGGGTACAATTTAGAATTATATTGTTACTGCGCTCATGTAATTTAAAGTCTGATTAAACTAAGATAGTAGTTTTGTAAGCGTATTTTCTATATTTTATAAAGAAATTTTAATAAAACTTTGGCTGATTTCATGATCGTTGGTTTTAATCACTGTGTCACAATTATAATTTATACATTAGTTTAGTGCCACAACGTCACTACTGAGAGGGTTTTATTATTAAAAACGGTCTAATTTCTTATAACAATATTTTATAATATTTTCGCTTCTTTTATTATAATAGTAAAAGTATACGTAAAGATATGACATACTTTTTTTGTTTTAATTAGGAAGTGTAATTGTTTTTAACAACGGTAATTTTTCAAATACGTGTCCTGTAAAAACAACTTTTTGCACAAGTGACTTTATTGCACCGGAGGTACGATATATTCTAACTTAACAATATTATTAGATACCTTTTCCCTAATAAAGTGAAACCTAGTATCTATATGCTTCGTCCTGCTGTGGTGTACAGGATTTCGAACAAGATTAATGGCACTTTGGCTGTCAGAAGCTAAGTTAACTGAACAAAGTATACCTGTTATCTCGTATATAAACCGACGTAAGTAACACGCTTCCTTCGTGGCAGACGCTAATGCCATATATTCTGACTCGGCCGAACTTAACGCAACAGTAGGTTGCTTCTTGGATTCCCATGATACTGGACCTCCACTTAACTTGTAAACATAACCGGTGTATGACCTTCTGTCGATTGGACAGTTTGCCCAGTCTGCGTCACAAAAACCCTTTAAAGGTTCTCTATTCTTCCTGTAAACCAATGAATAGTTTAGGGTACCTTTTAGGTATTGCAGAATCCTTTTAGCAGCATTCCAGTGTTCTTTAGTAAAACACGTATTAAATTGACTTAAATAGCTCGTGGCGTAAGCGATGTCTGGTCGTGTGTTTACCGCTAGATACATGAGGCATCCTATTAAGTTTTGATAAGGATAAGACTCACCGACTTGACCATCCATTCTTTTTTTCCATATTCTTTTTAATTAATGGAGTATCCACGGCCTTACAATCCTTCATATTAAATTTTTCTAATATAGAAAGAATATAATTTCGCTGGTTCAACCTTATACTCTCGGAATCACTTTCAACTTGTAGTCCCAAATAACATTTCAGTATTCCGAGATCTTTTAATGAAAAATATTTCGACAAATCATTCTTGACAGTGTCAAATGTCAAATCAGAATTAAAGAAGACTATTATGTCATCAACAAAGATTCCTAATATTACAAGTTCTTTACCAAAAAGTTTAGTATACACACAAGGTTCGGAAGGAGTTCCTATGAAACCTATTTTAGAAAGCGTTTCATTTAACTTTTTTATTCCAAGCTCGCGGTGCCTGTTTAAGACCGTAAAGAGATTTCTTCAATAAACAAACTTTGTTTTCTTTACCCTTTTCAATAAAACCAAGAGGTTGCTCCATGAAAACTTCTTCTTCTAAATCTCCGTTAAGGAAAGCTGTATCGACATCTAAGTGCTTCATTCTCAACTTCATATCTGCAGCTATCGCAAACAACGTGCGGAGGGAAGAATGACGAATCACTGGTGCGAACGTCTCGTTGTAGTCTACACTTTCAACTTGATGAAAACCTTTGACGACGAGTCTCGCTTTATACTTGATAATATTACCATAAGCATCCCTTTTAATTTTGTAAATCCATTTACATGGTATAACCTTTTGTTAGGTCTATCTACTAAATTCCATGTATGGAGTTTCCTTAAGGAACTATACTCATCAACCATAGCATGTTGCCACTTATCAGCATCATCGGCATGAGTAGCTTCGTAATATGTCGTAGGTTCATTAAAATCTACCATTGACGTATTGTAAGCTTTATAAAAATTTGTTGCTTTTCTATCTCTGGAAGGGTATCTGCGCTCAGGGTGCGATTCCTGTTCCAAATTCGCTGTCACTTCTTCCACACTAGGCAGCCTTAAGTCACTGAGAGACTCTCGCTCTTCCAGAGTCACTGACTCTTTTGCATTTTCTAGATTTACTGGTAAAGTTGCTTCAGCCGCCGGGCTGATACTCTCATCACAGTCATAGAATTGACAGTCATGATCAAACTCAGACTCAATCTCTTTTTGTTCATCAAATAACAATATAGATTCTGACTGTGCGACAGATTGCTTCTGCTTTAGCGCTGTAAAGCAATTTTCAAAAAAGGTTGCATCTCTGGATATAATAACTTTTCGTGGGTTAGCAGGATCCCTAAAAATATAAGTGCCTGGATTTTCAGAATAACCGACGAAAATTGCTTCCTGTGCCTTGAAATCTAATTTCTTCCTGTGATACGAAGGTATATGGACTAGAGCTCTACAACCAAATACTTTTAGATGGCTAAGATCACCTTTTCGTCCATACCATTTGTCATAAGGAATTTGTCCACCTAAGGCTCGATGAGGAGACCTATTTTTAAGGTAAATGGCAACTTGGAATGCATCTTCCCAGAATGCTTTCGGTAGTGAACTTTCAGCTAGCAACGTTCTTGCCTTTTCTGTAACCGAACGATGGGTGCGTTCCGCTACTCCAACTTGCTGAGGACTATAAGGCGTCGTTGTTTGATGTTCAATACCTTTTGAAGCAAGATAATCAACAAACTCTTTATTCACGAACTCCTTACCTCCATCAGTCCTAATTGCTTTAATTGTTTTATCTAACTGATTTTCAACAAAACATTGAAACACACAAAATATATCTTTGACTTCTGTTTTAGAAGAAATAAAATAAGCAAACACTTTTCGCGTATAATCGTCTACTATTGTCAACATATATCTATTTCCTTGAAAAGAAGTTGTAGACACCGGTCCCATCAAATCCATATGGATCAGTTCCAAAGGGGAAGTAGCCCTATTAAACGCTAACCTTTTGAAAGGTTTTCTTGCTTGTTTACCTTCCACGCAAGCGATACAACTAGTTTTATCTACTCCTGTATACTTTATACCTACCTTGTGATTTTTCAGTTGGTTCATGCCTATACGACACAAATGTCCTAACCTCTTATGCCATATTTGATAACTATCCTGACAACCAGAGTGCACATCTTGTGTCAAAAATTATCCGCCACATTCTCGGAAACATTTACAGTTCCATCTAAAACGTACAGTCCACCACAGGGCGAGGCATGAGCAACAGATTCACCTGTAAAATTAAAAGTATCAGATTTATAAAAGTTACATCCATTTTTATCAAAAACACAAATAAAACCCTTTTCAACAGTTTTATATACAGATAACAAACTAGCTTTCAAATCTGGTATATAAGCAACATCACTAATATTGTTGACCACGTTCTCGGGCGTGTTTATTGAAATATTTCCAATTCCGCAGCACTTAATCTGTTCTCCATTTGCGACAGTAACAGTACCTTGATTCTGTATCGAGATATTCTGAAACCAGTCCCGTCTAGAAGTCATGTGTCTAGTACAACCTGAATCTACATAAATTATGTCCTTTCTTGGGTTTCCAGAAGTATTAAGACTTGTAAATATCGTATCATTGGTATTTACCGCATTGCCTTTCTCCTTCTTGTTTCTCTGTGGACAGTCTGGTCTCTTATGTCCAGGTGTCTTGCACTCATAACAAACTATATTCTTCTTCATTGACTTAGGCTTCTTCTTCGCATGAAAGACAGAGTCTAATGATGTAGCCACATCTTTGGACATTTCATTAAGCAGTTTTGTTTTCACCAACTCTGTAGTCACGTCTACATTGCAATTTTCTAAAGCCATAATGAGAGGTTCATACCTTGGAGTTAGACCTCCCAAAAGTATTGCAGCAATAGACTTGTCCTCTATGACTACATCAATATCCGCAAGATTCTGTGCGGTTGACATAACTGCGTTAATATATAGTTCAATATTTTTGAACTCTGATAGACTCAACCTGTACAGTCTACGCTCCAAAAATAATCTTCGTCCTATTCCCTTATCTTCAAAGGCTTTTTGCAAACAAGTCCATGCCTCAGATGCAGTTTTCGCACATCTTATATGGGTTATCGCTGCACCTTCTACTGATAAGCATATCTTTGCTAATGCCTTTGCGTCTTTGCGTACCTTTGTAGAGGCAGGGGTTGTGTCTCCATTTGGGTATCCACTAATTGTTTCCCATAAATCCTCATGGATAAGGTAATTTCGCATCTTGAATTTCCAAGTCGGATATCCATCTTTTATCCTCAAACAAGGAAATGGAAAAGATGTGATCGACGCAGGGGAATTTTTCATACTCGAAACATCTTTAGATTCATGTGACATTTTCAGACTATTACTATTTCCTAGTCACACAAAAAATATATTCAACTTTATTTTACCAAATAACGTTAAAAAACTAAGAACTAAGCGTTCGTGCTGATAACGTGTTGTAAATATGGTATATGTTCTTAGTAATTAAATAAAGTTAGTAAAAAGATGTTATTGACACGAGTGTTTATTTCGGACTAAAAAGAAGTAACTATGGCAAACAAAATACAATTAGTTCTAAAAATAGAACATATAAAAAATAATAAGTCACGACGAAGGTTACAATCTCCAACATATTGAATGGTATAAAGATATATTATAAAGCTTACGTTGAAGCTTCGAGAAGGTAAACAGAGGCACAACTAATTTCCTCTTGTCACGTCTATTACGAGTAATAACGCAGGCTCAAAATTATTATCAGACGAAATAATCGACCCCAAAACGTCTTATGTTACAACTGGACTAATATAGCATTTAACTAATGAATATTAACAAAAATATTAAAATTAACTTTCATACTTATTCCTTGAATCTGGAACTTTACTGAAACCATATTTATTTCTATTTGTATACACAAAACCTAATTACAAACGTTGTTAAGCCAAACACAATGACACCATACTTATCTCGCAAATGCAAATCCTGTTCGACGTACGCCTTTCCCCTCCGCTCCCCTCCGCACCGCTCCGCACCATCCCGCTCCGCATCGCACCGCTTCTCCGCGCCATACCGCATCGTATCGCAATTAGTGTAAACGCTTCGCGCGTTACTGTCCGAACAAAGCTCACTTGATCCGTGTTCCAGCTTTGCGACAGGCAAATCCGATGTATATATGAAGAATTAGGAGTTCTAGATGTGGTTAGCATTAAAAATATAATAAACTGTTTATATTTTTTTGCGAATGTCGGTAATACAAATATTTTTATTTTATTTTATGCATATTAAATGTTACCTTGTGCCATTGATTGGAATCAGATTTAATATTATTGAATTTTATTTCGATATCCAAAATATTTACTCTACTCTATATGACCTTAATGATAATTTATATATCAACACCAATATTATGTCGACTTAGCAGTAGCGAAGGATAAAACTTTTAAGAGGTAACCGGAGGCAAAAATGAATTAGTTACCATACCGCGGCCAATTAAACAGAAAACAAAAACTAAGCCAAACCTAAATAAACCTAAAAGAGAAGCCGGTAAGAATCGGTTTGTATTAATGCCTAGTCACTGCAACATAGTAAGAGTCAATCGATTTTTTACCGCTGCCCGTACACGACTCGCTAGTATGAACCTTTATGAGAGATTTGCATGTAATAACAGTAGTCCCCCACTAATTAAAACTTCAAAGAAATATTTACAAAAAAAATATCACTTCCAAACTCCAGATATATTTAAAAAATATTACCACTTCCAGTGCGCTATTCCAAACCAACGTATCAGATGTATTTGTAGCATTTTCGCGTGTATCTATCAAAATTAAATTTTATAGGATTTCAGGCTTTAAGCCCGCAGCGCGGGATTGTTCGCTTTGCAAACGTCGCTTCATATTAAATTTCGTGTCATTTGTCCAATGCAGTTCGCTTTTTTACCTTCATAGTTAATTTAGTAAGTTCTGTTATGACTTGTTTGTGTTTCGGGTTTGAGTTATTTATGGCTTTCACGGTTTATTTGATCTCGTTAATTATAATATTTTCAACTTAATTGGTCTTTACCATTTTTCCTATTCAGTGGTCGCCGAGAGTCTGGAATTTGTGTTCGATATGGCGATAGGCTCACCCCTATTACATTATGGGACGGTATATGCATGGTGAGAAGTGAGTGCACCAGTTGCGCCTCTGCCTATCCCTTCGGAGATAAAACGCGGTGTTTGTGTGATTTTTAAAAGTCTTCCAAGAAGGGAAGAGGTTATCAATTTGTGATTTTTTTTATGTATTTACACTGATTATTCTGAAAATTATGGGAAAATAAAACAGTTTTCTTTCTCATCAACATTATCAGTACAAGAAATTGCTTTCACATTTTACAAAAATATGGCAAGGTTTTTATTATCCTGGTCAGGCTATAATTATTAATTTACAAATAGTAAAATTACACATTACCGACAGCCGTCACACAAGCCAGACCAGCATAACTTGACACCTCATTCATTCAAACAATTCCATGTCCAAAAAATTGAAACTACATTATGATCGCGAGTGACGATTGATTCATCGCGGACACGTGTCCGAGTGATGTTTAGTGAGCGATCGCTTCCGAACTCGGAAGACGTCATAAATCATGCCGCTTTGTCTCTTGAATGATCGACAATGTTTTTTTTTGGACTTGGATGCTTATACATTATAGTGGTATGTTATATCGTGTGTGACTCCGTGGCGTAGCTGTAACTACTGCGCGGTCCTGGGTTTGAATCCTGGGATGGGCTGCAATAATTGTGACTGGGATTTTCAATCTTGAAAATATAATTCAGTCGCAGGTCGTAGTCAGAAAGTTGGCGGTGTGATACCCCCATGCGTCGGAAAGCACGTAAAGCCGTTGGTCATGCGCCTGATCTCTCTCCGCTCATGTTGGATTACCGTCTCACTGAACTATGAGGAAGAAGGAACAGAGAGTGCACCTGTATATTGCTTACACACTTGTGCACTATAATATCCCCTGCATAGTTGGTTGACTTCCATTGAGATTGGCCGCCGTAGCTGAAATTTGATTAGGAAGGAATCAATCAATATCCTGAGTGGAGAACAGTCTAGATTTTTAAATGAAAGACAAGGGTTCATTGTTTCTGGGTGGCGCTGACGCATTGCAATCGAAATCACAGCGAGACGAAAGCTCTACGCGCCCGTCCAATGAAAAAAGTCTGAAGCAATGGTCCCTTGATGTTTCTCTTGCCCTTATTCGACTAGATACTATAAAAATTAATTTACTACATAAATCTATTTTTAATTAGCAACAATTAATATACGTATTAAATTAACAATTTAGAATACCTACTGACGAAAATCAGGTAAATAATTCAACAAATTTCATCGCTTTGATAACCATACTGGCCCATAGAACGCATTAACAAAATTACTTCAACAAAAATCCTAAGCCTACACAAATCTTCGGCTAAACAATAGACAACTCAAACTACACCTTTGTACTCCACATCAAAGGATTCGTTCGCTAACTGTCAAACATTTAAACTTAAAGCGATATGTATGTAAATGTTGGGTTCGGATGGTTTATTGTTATTGTAAGATGGCCTAAAATCTCTTAGCGATGCTCAAGTTTCGGCGAATACATACGGACGAAAAGGATTGCGAATATTTAAAAATGTAGGAAAAAGGATAGGCCATTCAAAAGTATAAATAATAGTTTATAATTTGATCAAAATCAGTCATGTGTAAAATGAACGAAGATAAATAAAGCTCATGTCTATATGCGAAATCTCTTTCATTTATGTTATTGTAAAATCGATAATAACTTACATAATTTGATTGAGGTATTCTTTATATAAAGAAGACCCATGATTTAAGAAAATTTTAATTTTACTTACAATTTTGTTTTTAAGAACAAGATGAATACGTTTTTGCCGACACAAGAAAAATATTTATTTATTATATAATCCGAACAAGTTTAACATTTTTAATAAAATTAATAAATGTATTTTTTCGCGGTTTTTATGTTTAATTTTCCTTCCGATGTTTCATAAACTTTGTAGGCTTGATTTAATAAACAATAGTTCGTGAAACCTCCAAGCAGTGTGTCCCAAAATTGGCGGACCATGTCTAAGTGCTTCGCATCTCGATGTGAAATTCAAAACAGCCTGTTTGCGCGTCGATGGGATTCTGCGCGAGTTATTGGACGATTTGAACTGAGCATCCGATTTTATGATGTCCCTAAATGGTGTACAAGACGTTTATTGTGCGCATTTCAATATGGAACATTTTATTGCTCGAGAATTGTTTGTAATCCCTGGATTTCAATTTCTATTTCACTGTAAAGAGTATCGCCGCCATTTTGAAAATAACGGATCGTATTCAAAATGTTTTATCTAGAGTATTTGGCGTTAAATTTGAAAATTGGAGCCTTACATGACCGTTGGATATTTATAGGCAATTAAAATATTATTAATTTTCGTTCTGATCAGTTTTGTCTACATTTCTATTTCACTCAACTCAATGTAAAATATGTTTTGTTGAAGCATAGTATTTATGTAACATTTGTATGGAATGCGGCGGCGTAGTTGTATTGCGTACGCGGCACGATCGGCGCTTGCGATGAGATGCCCAGGCAGTGATATTGGGTTTTTCTGATCAGAATCAGAGACTGGAATTTGTTCCAGATGTGGCGATAGGCTGGCCGATCACATCATAGGACGGAACATTGGCCAAAATTGGGTATCCTGGTCGAACCTATGCTACTTCTTCGAGGAAAATGACATTATGTGTTTGTTGGGTTTCTTAAGTCGAAACAGTATAGAATTCCAATTAAAACACACATTCAGAATATCAAAATTGAACGAAGATTTATTAAGCAATCATTTTCCAAAAAGCAGACTAGAAACCTCAACAATCCTTTCCAACTGACAAATATCAAACGTTCCCAAACTGTTCCATTAGTGATATTAATTATTTACCATCTCGCATTAGTCCAGGCTAGGGAGTGACTTATCACCAATCTTGCTGAAAGTTGTCGATTCATTCCCATTAATATCGGGATCTTAAGTTTTGAAGGGCTGTTTGTAAAGGATTTGAATTGTTATGGGGTTTAATAACTAATGCTAACGTATTCGGGTTAGAAGGAATTATGATTTGTGCCTCGTAAATGGATGAATTAACGGTGAAGGAATACATCGTGAGGGAACCTACATAACTGAAAATTTCTCGATAAGAATTTTGAGGGTATGTAAAGTCTGCCAATCCGCACTAGGCCAGCGTGGTGGACTAAAACCTTAATCCCTCTCAGTAGTAGAGAAGACCCGTGCCCAGTAATGATACACTATGTAGGGCTGATATTATTATTTATATTATAAATGTATTGACCGTTTCCAATAGGGCAATATGGAAATCTTTAGAGGAGGCCTATTTTCAGCACTAGATATTCTATGGTTGATGATAATGAATTGATAATAGTCGCTATGTGTATCTTGTTTACTATCCCTTTTGAATGAAATATAACAAACTGTTGAAATATGGGTGTTACACATCTACGTAGACTGGAAAAGCAAAGAAGCATTGGTATGTATAAATGCTGGGTTCTATGCGACTTTTATGCACTGGATGTAGGTCGCTTTCGACGGGTTCGTCTGGAAATCTTTAGGGGTGGCCTAAGTTCAGCAGTAGATTTAATGTGGCTGATGATGATGATGCGACTTTTATGATTGAAGTGAACTCAGTATATCGGCGTACACTGAATTACAGTTTGGTTGAAATTTATTTGGTTCTATGATCGGTAGCGATGGCATATTTAACTATTATGACAAATTAGATTGTATTTTTCCTTTCGTTTGTCTTTTATGTATTGACATGCGTTAAGTTCTTATTCTTTCATAGATTTTTTTTATGGATTTTTAAAGACCGTTTCTTTATAATAATAAACCAACTGTACCACCTTGCATACATTTGTTTCTATATAAATAAAATAAAAATAACATTTCTTCACATCGATACATCCAATCCCTACTAACAATTTGTAACAGCAGTTTGTAATCCGTCTGTCTGTTGCAAACAATACTACGGAATACATTAACTTGAAGTCAGCGACAAAACCGCCTTCAGAACAGGACATCCCCACCCCTTCCACTTTCAGACCCGGCCTTTGACGGTACACGATGCTAAATTATCCCACGCCGAATGGGTCGCGACAATCGTTTTGTCTTCAATTCTGTTTTGTAGTTAGTATTCATCTTTGTTGATGTTTGGGAATATTGTGTGTAAGGTACTATGAGAGGTTTAAGAACTTATTATTTAATTTTTAATTGGCTGTGCTTCTAATTTATTATATAATTTTATAAACTATTTGATGTTAAATGGCTTTTACGTTTTCTTAGTTGGCAATAAATTGAATTGGTAAAAATTTTATAGTAATTTATTTATAAAGATACAGTAAACAGATTACTGACAATAATAATCTAAATTACATTACAGTGGATCTAATGGCCAGTCTGAATCCAATTAGAAGTGAATACAACTTATCCAAATTAGGTGACACGTACTAGTTTGAATAACAAAAAATTATATTATTTAGTAATTACCAAGAATAATGCCAACTTATCGTCTAGTTTCTTAAGGTGAAAAACAGAGTGCATCATCACGGTCTTTTTAAATAAAGGAGCTGCATCAAGTTGCTATTGTTTATAAATTGTTAATCATCTATTGCATGATTGTTCATATTGCTAGTGGTAGATTATATTTTATATCCGCCCGGATAGCGACCACACACACACACACACGACACAAGATTTTAGCCCCGCCATAGTGGGCCACGTAAGTGTTACGTTCCGGGACCAGCGTGTATATATCCGATCACAACTGGCCGGTATAATTGTGTCGACTGCCGATGGGTAATCATCACTCGTCAGTCGACATTCTATTGGACCCCTATATCATCAGTACAGTTGCGTCACTTTGCAGTGCCATAAAAAATCATTGTTCATAACTATTTATTTTATTGATAGCCATCATTATTTACAAAACCAATGAATTGGTAGTAATATCGTCGCAAATCATAATCCCAAATTGGTTTCCAAACATGGAACTTTAAAAAGGAATCTATGATTGAATCAACACGCGATAAATCGACCCACGGTTCGCGAGGGTCCTTTTGTGCTTGTTTGATATTTACTATCTGGAAGTGACAAAGAAATAAAATGAAATTTATAAGTTTCGTACTTGTTTTTCTAAAAATATAAAATGAGCCTTTATAATACTACAAATACTCATTCTATTAAGAACAAAAATATTTTCGAAAAAGTAATGGGATTGTGTATTGCTTTTTTTCAATTAGGTGTTTATAAAAAGGAAATATGAACGTTGTTTTAGCGTGTAAGGTAAATACTGTCTTTACAAATAACATTTGCAACTCTACTCATTAATCATATTGTTAAAGTAATCAATAAAAAAATATTATTATTAACAAATAAAAATGGTGAAAACACTATTTGTAATAACAATTTACTAATTAACAAAGCTGACAATGCCGAAAGCTGAAATTTTTCAAAGGGAACTCAACACCACATAATAAACTAATATACATAAATGCAGTCTGTAAATCTCTCTAATGCCAATTAGGTATTACATAAATTACGAAGAAGAAACCGATAAGAATTTGATTATATAGACTCTTCGACACTATAACCTGATCAAGTTCATTCAACCTACTACGCTTGACACTCAAAGTCGCTTCCTTACTTCCTAATTCATCCGTATTGTTCGCAATAGAGTGAGAGCAAATAATTGTGAAGATGCCTTCGGATTACTGGGGCTATAAGTGATACATCAGTGTCGTACGTATCCGCTATACAATACGGAAATGTGCTTTTGAATTCGGTTTTGGTGAATTTCGGATTGTATTGTCCGATTTTGAAAAGGCGTTGGATGTTTTTATAAAATTTATTTTGGTGACGCTGATGCTTTTGGTGAGGTGATAACTTTGTGTGGGTAAATGAATGTTTTAAGAAAGGTTTCTTCTTTCTTCTAGGTAGAAGGAATATACAAAGATATATGTTAAATAATAGTTGTTAATTTAGAAATAAAGCAGTTGAGTTGAATGATAATTTTGATACTGAGGATGATACCAGTTTCGTATTCGTCCATCAAATATATGAAGTATTCTACATTGGTGTTTTGCTATTTCATGGTAGATTGGCTTTGTGAATTATCGCTTGCTTTAACGGTGAAGGAAAACATCGTGAGGAAACCTGCATACCTGAGAAGTCCTCTATAGGAATTTCGAGGGTGTGTGAAGTCTACCAATCCGCACTCGGCCAGCGTGGTGGACTAAGGGCTAATCCCTCTCAGTAGTAGAGGAGGCCCATGCTCAGCAGTGGGCAAGTATATACTTAATACAGGGCTGATATATTATATTATTATTATGGTAGATTGAGTAACCATCACATGAGCGTAAAAACTTTGTATGAAAATCTTCCCAATGCCCGCTCTATTTAATATTAAAGACACCACACTGATACAAGAATATTTTTAACAAAATGATCAATGAGGATCAAAGTTTTCACATCAAATCAAGTAGTTCCAACACAACCATTGCCGAGTAATTAAATAACAAACGAAACGACTTTCTGAAAACTTAAAATAAAACGTAATAATTTCGAAAAATATTTTCACAAACGCTTTGTTTACAAGAGGAAATAATTAGAGCGGATACAAACGAGATAAATAATACAGGTAAAATATAATCCGAGATTTAACAATGGGTAAAATACGGAACGAGACGCAACGGAGACGGGAAAATTAGCTATTATAAAAAACGACGAACTCCGAGTGGCTCGTTTTAAAAAGGTTTTGTTTTTGTAATACAATATCTGATAACCCGAAATAATTGGTGTATTATTACTGTTTGTTTTTTTTAACCATATTATGAGGAAATGATTTCTTATGTTTACGCCAATGTTAGACATTAAAATTAAGTAATATGAGGAATATAAAAATACCGGTCTTTACTTAATGTAACTCATTGTAATACAATAATCTACCTCAACAATATGCTACCAACGAATCCTAAGTTACTTTGTCCATTTTGCCCGAAGATAACCAGAAAACTTTGACAAACTGCTAGTTGTAGGGAAAGTAGACGGTAAAAGACCACGTGGCCGAGCACCTACCCGTTGGTCTGTTCAAATAAAAGGTATAACAGGACTTCCTATTAACATTGCCCTGAGGAAAGCCGAAGACAGGAAGGCTTGGAAACAGCTTGTCATCTTGTCATCGACACCGTCAAGAGGTTTCAAGACGGACACGACCTTCATTAATGAATAATACGATCAGGAAGAATACAATAATATTATTTCCAAGTACCGACGTAGTATTGCATTTGCGGCTCGACAGGCGCTCTGAGGTCCTAGTTTCAGATTCCAGGTAGGGAAAAGTGATATAGGATTTTCAGCTCAGTGAAGCCCGGAATCTGGTCTATGTGCCCAATATGGCGATATGCTCGTTTATCATATCATGGGACAAAATAAACATGGAAAAAAGTAGTTGCACCTCTGTCTACTCTTTCGAAGGCAAAACGCGTGAAGTGTTTTGTACTGATATTAACACTATTTAGTGCTAGGCGAAATACTTACCAGAAGAATTCTGTTCGTAGCATCTTTTAATGTAAACTTATATTATATTGGTTAAGTAAAGTTTATATATAAAAAGTAATCATTGAAATTAGTGAACGTTTTTTTATTTATAGAAAGATATATATCTCAAAACACATTTTTTATGGCTTTAACGCAGATATAGTAAGTAATTTCGAATGAACTAGCTACATCGGTGTTTCCCGAGCGTTATGACTTGTTCCTCTTTAAACGAGGTTTAAAAATAGTGCTCACCTCCCAATAGGCAACGGCTTAGCTGTGCTACTGGCAATGCTTTTTAGTCCACGGGCGGCGGATGCTGCTAAACATCAGGCGGACTACTCGCTCGTTTGCCTACAAAGGCAAAAAAAATTAAAACCTCATTTTCCATCATTCCTAACCTACAATAAAGCATCTGATCTATCATCGAAAATCTTCGACAAAATAAATTATAACACGAAATTTGTAACAGATTTGTGTAAATCCTGCCGTTGGGGTGTGGATCATAAATATTCAACGGGCAGTGTCGCGCACTTGTCCCTCGATTAAGACAGATGGCGCTGACTGACCTCTTCAAAGGGGGGTTAGTTTTCCTTCGCAGCTTTATTGTGGTAGAAGTTTATTTCGTTGTTATATATATATATATAGCTGAGTCGACAGACGTTGATCCTGTTCTAACTATGAATATTGAATTCGAATTGATATTATTAATTAAAAATGTATGACTAAAAACATAGTGTTTTTATTTTAATGCTCTGATACGCGCATTCTGTCAATTGCTGTCAGTTATGCAAAATTTATATTGTCATTCAGTTTTCTTAAATTTTGTTATATTCTGCTCAACTTCTTTAATTTATTCTTTCATAAGAATCTTCTCCTGACAATAATTAACGCAACAAAAAAGAATTAGCGAAATTGTTCCATCCGTTCACGCGTGATGCAATGACCAAGGGTAATAATCATTTTTATGTATATAGATATAGATTGAATAAATATAATGAATTTAAATTCAGTGATATTATTTTGTAAATATTATTTGATTTTTTACTATAATAGAAAAAAAGACACAATCCTAGAAATAAAAAATCCTCTCGCAAAAGATTGAAGAGCTGTAGCAAAGAATGAAATTTTCCGAAAAGGATCCTCTCAACTTATAGACACTAATAATATGCATAAATGCAATCTGAAAGTCGTTCTGATGATAATTAGATTTTACATTAATTACGAAAGGGAAGCCGGCAGGAATTGGGTTATATCGACCCTTCGCCAATGTTAAAGACATTGTTTTTTCTGGTCTTTCCACAGTATCAGCGCTGATGGCTGTCCAGTGTTATAAAAATTTGTTTTATATGCGGTACTCAGCCTTCAGGCATTTCACCTATAAGACTTATTTTAAAAATACATATTACAGCTTGCATTGATCTATTGGTTGTAGGTCTCTCATGTGTGAGAGTCTGCCTGGGTAGGTACCACAACAATGTCTATTTCTGCCGCCACGTAGCAGTGTGTAGTCACTGCTGTGTTCCGGTTTGAAGAACATTGTAGCCAGTATAACTACTGGACATAAAATGACTATCTAATGTCTTAGGATGGCGAGCGCAGTGGAATACCAAACCACACTTAGTAATTAACGTTGTTGGATGGTGTTTCTTCTGTTTATGAGCGGTCGTATCGCTTACCATCAGGCGAACGGCAAGCTAGTCTCTTCATTCAAAGCAATAAAAAATAAAACTGCGTAAAGGCTTCCCATATACAAAAAGTTACGGTATGTCATTCATAGCTTATGTTTGATTTGCATACGGCCGGCACGTGCTGTGTGTCGCTTCACGCGGATTACATTTATTTTCAATCTTCTATCGTGATTGCTCGAAGGATTTTAAACGTCATCAGCTCCATTGTTGTTCGAATTAACTTTTGCATTTTTAGTATTTGTAGATGTATGAAAATAATCTGATGAATCTTGAATTTAATTCTTGCCTGGTTATTATTGCATAATAAGCTATTATCATGCTTAATAATGGAAGAACAAAAATACAAGGAATACACCTACTATTTTGTTAGCATAACAATAAAGAGTCTTTGTCCATGTGGACTAGATATATGAAAATTAGTTATTTATTAGTATCGAAAATATATCACCTCACCTTATTTAGTGCATGTAAACTAAATATAATATCTACGCAGCCTATAATCATTGAATACCAAGTTTGCAAGGTGGTGGAACGAACTGGTGGTGAAACTGAAGTCGCTGGGTCCAAGCTTCCAATGATTATGGTTTCACATCCACACTCATGTCTTTTATTCCCAATGGAGTAGATAGAGGCTAAACTGGTGCATCAACTTCCCATCGTATGAATTCCGTCCCATGATGTGATAGAGGTCGTATTTGTTGCCATATCGGGCACAAAGTCCAATCTGATACTGAGTACAAAAACCCAATATCACTTTGCCTGACATGGGAATGGAACCCAGGAACCTCAGCACTGGCCGTAATATCACTACGCCAGTGAAGCAGTAAATTATGGTATTAATAATGTTTCAATTTGGTTTTGAGAGTTCCAACAAAGACAACTTAAAAAGAGTTTAAAGTCTTAAACCTAATTAAGAGTCAAGATGGCGGGTTTTGACTTACAGCTGATCGAGTAAATTTGTGTTTTAACTAAGCATAGATTTGTGATTTTTTTATAAGTAAGACTGAAAGAGACATATTTTTAATATGTGATTACATTTCATTATTTGCTCTTTCCATACACTCTAATTCAGAAGGTTTGTTAAACAGACAAAACTCTACTTAGTATCAGATAATAATTACAAATCAGTTTCACCTTTAAATTAATTAATCCACATAAATCAATGAACCATTTCAAAGATGTCTTAACTCTTTGATAATTATAAATACGGTAATCTTAAGAAACATTAATTCAGTTCGTTGATTAAGTTAAAAGGGGATATGAATTAATACCGACGAAACATTCGGTTATTAAGAGGACCAAAGACTCTGAAATTGTAATATTAATAGTAAATAAAAAAAACTTACAATATGATTAAAATGCAACAAGTGGCCTATAAGAACACTGTTTTTTTTTTAATTAAACCACCTTCAATAGCCTCTAAAACAAAAAAATATTTATCATTACCTATATATTGTTTACTAATTTTAGATATTTATAAAGACTAGCTGACCCGACAGACGTTGTCCTGTCTTAGCTATGAATTTGCAGCGCGCATTCTGTCAATCGCTGACAGTTATTTCAAATAATTGACAGTTATATAAAATTAATATTTTCATTAAGTTTTCTTAAATTTTCTAATATTCCGCGCAATTTTTTTTTCTTTCATAAGAACCTTCTTCTTATAATAACAACCACAAGAAAAAAAAAGATAGTGAAATCGGGCCAGACGTTCACGCGTGGTGGCGTGACCAAGGGAAATAGGGATTCATTTATATATATAGATATAAAATTTAAAACTCCGAATAACTGTCGACGTAACACATTTTTACAAGCATATCGCAAAGACTGTTTGAATTAGCTTTTTTGACTAGAAATCTGACGACAACCCTCTATGAGGGATGACAGACAAGATCTACTAGAATAATGTACCACCATAGAAAAAGTATTCTAAATTCCAATAATCATACCAATAGTTTAAGAAATAACAAAAATCAGAAGATAATTGACAATCCCTATCAATTTCAATTTTCAAAAGCAACATTATGCCGATTAATACGAAACTATATCATAAGCAATGTACTACCAACAAGATATAACAAATAATAAGAACCGAGAAATTCTCCAATATCCCGCAAATTACTAATTTGATTCTGTATGGGGGTCAAAACACCCAAGATGTCCGGCGCAGTTTGTCTTCATACGCGACAGGTTTATGACGAGGGCGCGGTAAATAATATCAACGCGGGAAACGTCATGCAACATTCATGGTTATCGGAGATACAGGGTGTTACGGTTTTGAAAATCATTAATTATCAAGACTCTGATTTGTAGTGTGTACTTAGTATATAAGTCATGTCTGTATAGTATTAAGTATTATGAGTGCAGTCAAATAAAGAGCTTAAAACCAACAACACGTCTCAACATATATCCATCCTTCCATTACAGATTGTATTGAGACAATTTTTTTTATTTGTCTTTTGTAGAATGGATACGAATATATAGGGTACCTAATCATAATAGAATATTGCTAAAAAATTATTAAGGTTAGGGGGCCCTATTCCGTCTATAAGGGTGAATTATTTTTTTGCAAATACGGGCGTTATGTTATATTATGTTAATTCAGGACAATACGGTCTATCTGTGTTCCAAAATTCATCTAAATACTGCGTTTACTTCTAACAAACATCCAAACACTATCACATACATTAGCAATTATGATATAAAAATAAAATATCCTAATAAGAATAAATGCAAATCAAACTTAATTCCAATATATTAACTCTAAAACTACTAAAAACTTATTATTACTATATCTAATATAAAATGAAACACCCTCTACACGCGTCCATAAGTGGAACTCGCAAAATACCTCTGCCCATTGTCTGTAGAGCCGAACAAAAATTATAGAGAGGCAGCTGGCGCCGATTCTAGAGGAAGTCTGGAGGAAGCAATGTGTTCTCTGATGGCTGATATATTTAGTAAATAAATAAAAATATCGCTATAGTCCTTGTAGAGGTGAAAGTGTTTGTGCGAAGATGCATATTGAGATCAATATTGTATGAAACTAAGACTAATAAATCTAAATTAGATGTTGCCTAGTAATAATAAAGTAATAATATTAGCTCTGTATTATATACTGTTCCACTGCTGGACTCAGGTCTCCTCTACCACTAAGAGGAATTAGGCCTTAGTCCACCATGCGGATCTAGTGCGGATTGGTAGACTTTACACACCCTCAAATTTCCTATAGAAAAAATCTCAGGTTGCAGGTTTCCTTACGATGTTTTCCTTCACCATTAAATCAAGCGATAATTTACGAAGGAAACACTTATAATTTTAGAATAGTCAGAGGTGTGTGCCCTTGGGTTTTGAACCTGCAGAAATCATCTCGATAGTGCATTACACTCCCAACTAGGCTATCGCCATTTTTGTTCTCGCCTATAGATTATTCTAGGTCATACTTTGTCTGTCAATCTTAAATATTCAGCAATTTACTGTTTACTTTAATAAACATCTTCAAAAATGTTCATAAAATACTTTATATTACATTAATAAGATTACAGATGTATTCCATCAATCAATGTACGCCTAAATCGATCAAAAACACCCAAAAACACTTACGGTATTATGATAATGAAATTTGTAAACGGTGTAATATCTACCCCAAAATCCATATAATCCGTAATTTCGCCCCAAAATGTGGTCAAACTATTTCTGGGTTTAAGTAAAAGGGAGATGTAATCTAATCAGTGGGGACAGATAATCTGATATTATGATACAGTTGGTTTTTTGGATGGGTAAGTGATAAATAATTGCGTGAGTGAAGTATTTTACTCCATACATTAAGAACTATAATACTGCATCTGATGGTAAGTATGGTGCGAATATATAGATTAATTTAATATGAACATCGATGTTTATAAGAATTATGTAATCTATCTTTCTCAGTATGGTCTTACTGGCCTTTAAGTATGCCCTACCGTGGTAAGGTTTCATTATGTGTTGTGTATCATTGATGTTCAACCAAAACCGCTGCTTCCCCGAGCAAAGTAGTCCATTTCTAGAACTTTAAACAGCTTTAGAATTTGCTTAGGTTTTCTTTCTACTCAATAACGAATATAAAAACAAACTCACTGGGGTAAAAAACAGAGCAGTTTATAGTCACGGTTAACAAACTACATCATTGAATGTATTTCAATTATTACTTCTGTTTTGTTATTTTATTTTCATGTAAGTGACTTTTGCGTCTTTTAAGAATAAAACTCTATAACCTTAATCTTTATAGACTATCAACTAAACTCTATTTTTATAATCCTATTGGCGAAATCAAAAAAAGCCAAGTATTCTATATCCGGATCATAAATCATACATTACCTGGAGATTACGGCTAGGGTTCGCGGCGAGACAGGCAATTTGTCATGCGAGCGCTCAAGCGCCGTGGAACATGATCGTACCCTTTGGAACATTTGAATTTTGTTATTGTTACGCCTTTGTGAGTTTTGGGGTACGGATTGAGTTCTGGCTTTTTGTGATGAGATTTTTTCGACTTATTTTGCGGGTTTGTTTAGGTTTGTTATTTGTAAAAAAATATGTACCTCAGTGGCGAAGACTCCATACAAACTGATTCTTGTAGCCTTCCCTTTCGTAATTTATGTAAATCTAATAATCATGATAATTGCAGACTGCATTCATGTCGGGTTGCGTTTTAGAAAGTTTTACCCTTCGCCACAGCTGTACCTACATAATATGTATATTAAATTAAGGAACCGCCGAGCTTCGCATGAGTAAAGCATATACCATGCCATTTTTTTTCTGTCATACGAAAAAAGAATAAATGATACACTTAAAGCTTCCTATTGAATCACTCCGTCCATTGGTGAAAACCGTATGAAAAATCCGGTCGGTTGTTTTGGAGTTTATAGCGTTAGACGCGACGGTGGGTTTCATTTTATGAAATTTTGTTAAGCGGTAATGAAAAGGACACAATAATAATTACCCCAACACAAATAATGCACCTAGGAAAAATAATGACCAATTAACAAAAGACCGTCAGAAATATATCTCCAATTAACAATATTCTTCTAAATCATTCGTACGTTACCCCATGTTACATGGGGTACTGTATGCTCCATACGGGGTGGAAGTAGGTCATGCGAACATCGCTTTTAATCTGTTTAATTAACATGGTATAAGTTCGATTTTCACCCTCGGGGATACGGCTAATGATGTGTTAATTTTTGGGGTACCGTAATAAAATCGAAGCCATAGAGGATCAAATTGTTATCAATCTGAATTTTTAGATTTTTTTTCGAGTTTTTGGTAAACTTAAAATTATTTTTCTTATTTTATTTATCATTAAATAACAAACAAATGGCTGTAATTAAATCTGTTACATATTTATTACAGATTTTGTATTCCTACGTTCTATTAACTCCTTTAGAAGTATTTCTATTAAACATCCCAGGTAAATTCACAAGCATGAATAAAAAAATGTGATATTTTTATTGAGTTCATTTCTATCTTCCTAAACTAAAACACAATAGATAAATATCTACAAAATAAAATTAATGTACGGAATCTTAGTGAACAATTCTACCCCAACTTATCCATTTTTCAATATGACATGGGGCTACAAAAACGTAAAGCCATGTTATATAAGCCTTTATTAACGTTACCACGAACCGTGACTAATAACGATGAAAGCTGATCGGCATGTGGTTTACGCTAATTATATTTTTAAATCAAATTTTATATGAATTTTATTTCTAAACCGGCGTTATGAAATAAAATTCATATAAATCCCTTTTTTCTGGATATTCATGCGTTTTGAAGGTAATATTGTCAAGACTGGAGAAATTTAGAGTATATATTGCGATGTTATATTATTAAAGAAATTAACGTAGCGAAACGCCATTTTCTGTTTTCAAGTATATGTATACACATTACACTCACATTTTGCCCACTATGCTAGGATCTTATAATAGGGAGAAACTGAAATATCTATACGTTTGTAACATTTTTATATACTCGTTCAATTTCTACTCACAAAAGCTGTAATAGCGACCCCAATAATCCCATACAAATTGCTAATTAAATGATTCCCAAATTAACAATATGAAGAGACTTTAAAATTGAAAGCAGATGTGTCCGATGTCTTCTCATTATATCCGGGACGTGGCAATCGTAGTGAATCGAGACCCGGGAACACCTGGGACCTCGTAATCAGGTGATACGGCGAAAATTGTTAGTTTCATTTCCCACGATTTTGTTTTGGAAGAATAAAATTTGTCTTTAGCATAGAAATCTTTTTTGTCTTTGTGGTGAATAAAGGTAATAAAATGTATGTATTGCTAATTAATATTTACATCATATACCTTTTTAGTGCCATTTGTAACCTATATTATATACATAAGAAGCAAAATGGATAAACGTTTTAGAAATATGTTTGTATTGCTTTAAGAATACAAACATATCTCCACGCTGTTAAGTAAATAATTTCAATTACTATAAACTACATTAAGCAAATTGCTTTTACATAACAAGACATTTTGTGGCAGCAAATAAAAATATTTATGTTATTCAAAATCCCCGACAATCCTCAACCTTAACCACCTGGATTACATTACACAAATCACAAAATCTTTAACAAGGAAGATCGTTGGAAAATCGGGAAAAATATAAATGCTCACTTCAACGTACAATATCCAGGGATTTGCAAACCGCGACTTTTAACAAACAGCACAGAGAAATACAAGTTTTACCACACACTAATAAAGTCGTAAATCACTTGCCACGATCTAGAAAATCGAGAAGCCGTGTAACCCAATAGAATTGCTTTACTAAATTTACCCCATTGACTCTACATTCGAATTTGTACGTTACCCCATTCGGATAAAAATGTTTTTAGGTTGTACTAAGCAGGAAAGTCCTTAATACAATTTGTACGCATCTCGTCAAAAAACCGCCGGAGCATTAGAGTGTAAATCGTTTCTTAGGAACTTGTTGAGGTCACTTGAATTGTTCCGAGTGAATTTGGTAATCGCTCAAGCGTGGCGGATTGTGACGAACGAAAATAGGTACGGCTTTGATTTTCAAATTTTCGATGAAACCGATCATGGAGATTAATTTTAAAATTCTAAAATCGTTCGTAAAAATTATGTTTTGGATTAAGCCTTATTTCTGGATGAAGTGCAGTACACTAATTACTTGCTTGAGCAATTTATTTCAACGGATTGATTTCGAGTCGTATTTACATGGTCCACTACTAATATCCACACCAAAATAGTTAGTTTTAAAATCGCGATATCTCGCGAACGGTGATTCGTACGAAAAGAAAAGAACATTTTTTGTAGAGAATTGTATGATCTACAACTTTTGTCTGACCAATTTTACGATAATACCTACGGTTCAGAGAAAAATGGGAAAAACCGGAATTTTTTAACTTTGACCTTGAATAAAAAATTTTGCACACATAGGATCGATGGGGACTTTTGACATTCTATTGGTGATGACATATTTAACATCTATGCCAATTTTCAGCTCTATGCGAATTTTTCCTAACTTAAATGTTAATTTGACTGGATTATACAATGACGATTTACAAATAGACACGTCATACTCTAACAAAATGGCACATAAAAACGGCGCAACTACTTGCTATATTCACGTATCTGTACATATAATTACAAATTGGCTCGAAGAAGAAATAAAAAGATGCAGCACACATTCGTTAGAAAAGGATATATATACATCGACAGTTACGTAACAACGTTAGTGCCGCACGCTCATTGGCTGTTAAGACGGGCAATTACCTTACTTTCGTCTTGCCAGTATTGAGCTCGGACAACGTAACTATGTAAAAAAAATATCTTAGGGACTATATATGTAAGAATCGATTAATCCACTAAAACATCAATCTGACACAACATACATAGAAGTTTGTCTGTAACGTGAATGAACCGTAATCAAGACAGTGTTTCACGGTAATCTGAGTTGAAATGGCGGCTTTGTTGTATAACCAGTGAGATTGTCCGAAGCCGAACTTAATCCCCATTAATCCTCCTTAAAGGCTGGCTATGATCTTGTGCTTTGGCTATGTGAGAAGTAATCAATTAAGGTAACCTTATCTATTTGCAATATCGTCTCTTATGGTAAAACCTATGAAGAATTCTAGGTTGTGCTCGTAGCTAGGTTTGAGTGAAAGAACTTTTCGCGTTGAAGGTCCTAATGTGTATTTTCTCGGATTAAAAGTACATTGTGGTAATCGAATGGATTTATCTTTGTGCCACATTTCTACCAAATTCATTATAATATTAGTAAGACAATTGCAATCAATTTAAATATTTCATTATTACAAAAAAGAAAAAAATACAAAAAAATGTATAAGTGTATAACTATATTGAATTGTACTTATACTGATTTACGAAACGGAATAAAGAGGCTATGAAAATATTTTTAGTAGGATGATAAATTAGTCGGGACTTGGAAGCAGAATATTTAAAATGTACATGTATTGTGCACATATATTATTATAGAGTTGTAGTAAAAGAATTATTCAAAACATTCACGAATAACATGAGCGTCACGCATAAAATATTCGTCCATTTCGCATTTATCTTCCTCAAATGTAAGACAAAAACAGGGATTACCATGCGCCACATCATTTTCACCCCTATTTCCACGTAATAAAAAACAAATGATTATTGTTATATCGTGACAATAAAGTGTCATATACACTACGCAGACGTGTAGCTGCGTTTTAAAAGTAACCAAAAGTTTAGTATATATTTCAATAAAAAAATATATACTTTCCAAAAATGTTGTTGTTCGTAAAAAAAATTCATCAATAGGTAATATGATGATTATATTATAATAAAAATGAAATTAAACCTCTACACAATATGTATGACCGGAAAGTCATCCACCTGATGTAGACTTCTACAGTCTATAAATACCCTTAAATTCAAATCAATCTTAAAGGATACAGTATTGTTAAAAATGTTTAAGATTTTAGTCAAATTATATTACTTTTAATACTGATTACTACCATAAACTTTTACTTTAATTAATACTTGACGGATACATTCATAACAATACCCTCATAGTTACAATACATTAAAAATAATTTCTCGCTTCGTCGCGCGTTTTTCGGTTAATGTAAAAACCACTTAAGATTGTGTTTTTAGTTCATTAAAGGTGCGTGCGAGCGGAAGCCGTCGCGCCGGATGCCTTTCTCGGGCGGCTTGTCTTTGGCGGCGTGATCAATGGAGTAGAGTAGGGTGTACATCAATCTCTGTTATTAGAGGAAGGTAAGATGTTTTTGTAGTGGTTTAGATAGAGACGTAGATATTAAAAAAGGATCCTACCCACCAGTGGCGATCGGTTAAAATTTTCATAAGGTAACCCGAGGCAAATAAAAATAGCCTAACATGGGGGCCAATTTAACAAAAAATTATAACTAAGCCAAACGAAAATAAACCTAAAAGGGAAGCTGGTAGGAATCCAGTTATATGGACGCTTCGCCACTGCTACCCACAGCATGGTCGAAAATGAGCCGAGTATGCCAAATTAGTTCTAGTCTATAAGGTCTATATTTTCCATAAGTAAAAACATGTTAGTCAAAATATGTTAATTTGAACTTTTTATTAACAAAATATAAAGTCGAATATCAATGAGTTAAAATACAATTTAAACATCAATCTTCACTATTTCAAGTGTCATTTTGTGGGCTGGATTATTTTTGTGTAGCTACGTTTATAGGTTTTGTTAAAAGTAGGTATTTTTAATAAAATTATTTCTGTGTGTGTACCATGACATTAAATGTTCCAACAAGATTTATTTCCAAAAAGCCTTTCTTAGTGCTCGCGTCATTCAATTTATAATTCTAAAATCACTGGTTTAAGTTTATTTTCAGTCACAGTGAACAGTTTTAACTAGTGGATTTGCGTATCTAAAAATATAAAATCTATTTGACTGACCTATACGCGGCAGATATTAATCCTGTCCTGATTATTTTTAATAACTAAGCTATAGCAAATTATCAAATTTATGTTTTAAAAGACAAGTAATTCCAATGCTTTTCTCCCTCTTAGATTTAATACTCTTACTATTAATAAAGGACAACACGAAATGGTACGTATATTTATTTTAAAGATCATATTGCAATTCCCAGTAAACCCAAAACTCTAGCCACAATATTTGCCGCATAAACAAATACATAGATATGAAAGCTTCGCATCCTGAGGGAATCTCTTTTGTCGCATCCGCAGCTCTGAGGTACCTCAAACGTAGGATCTCAAAAGGTAGCATTAATGAGATGCGTCTCTGACGGTGTATTTTTAAGGTAATCTTTGATGGATTTTGCATATTGTTGTTTGCCTATTGATGGTTTTGTTTGATGTTCTTTTTATGAAATTCATTTGTTAAAGTACGCGACTTGTAATGAACAATATTCCTCTGGGTTTTAGAATATATTATCAGTTTCATTATGTGATGTTACGGAAATCGCTGTTTGTAATGAACAATTTTATTCAGTGTTTTAGAATATTTTTCAGTTTTATTAAAGTTACGAAAATAAAATAAATATTAGTTTCAATATGAGGTTGCTCCGTTGAAATATTAATTGCGCTGTAGAAGTGCTACTACGCTCTACACCCGTAGAGCACGTAGCACGTGACTACGAACGATCGTAGCTACGATACGTTTAAAAATTAACTTTCATGATTGGTAAACTGTAAGTATGTATAAGTATCGAAGAGTCCATAAAACTCGATTTCTGTCGGCTTCCCTTTATATAGAATGTAATTATCATCAGAACGATTTGCAAACCATCTTTATGCATATTAGTACCTATATGTCAGGTTTCTTTTGGGAAATTATCACCTTTTTTTTGTTTTGAATGACGAGACGTGATTGCCGTTCATCTCATGGTAAGCGATACGACCATCCATGAACAGTAGAAACACCATCCAACACCTTGAATTACCAAGTATTGTTTGGTATTCCACAGCGATCGCCAATTTGAGACGTAAGTTGTTAAGTCTCATTATGTCCAGTAGTTACACTGGCTACAATGTCCTTCAAACCGGAACACAACAGTGACTACACACTGCTGCTTGGCGGCAGAAATAGACATTGCCGAGGCACCTACCTAGGCGAACTCTCACATATGAGAGACCTACCACCAGTAGGTCTTAAGATATATTTAAAATTATGTTTTTAGCCATATTTTATTTTAATTTAATAAGCATACATATGGGTATAATAATTATGTCACATTCATTTCATCATTATACTCTTTTCCCAATAAAAATACTAACAGAAAAATTATTTGCTGTAACGTTTTGGCCTCTATTACCAATTTTATATTTCCTTAAGCAAACCTTTCCTGATAAACTGAATTTTGACCACCAACTGAATTTCCCGCAGAACCCTTGGGTTCGAACAATATTACGTCAATTTCCTTTCAACGCCTCTGTTTTATTCAATTTATTGCTTATTTCTGGGGTCCGGCCGAGTGCTTCCTTTTGATGTAACAAGAAGAAATATTTTCCGTGAAACATATTTTATTTATAAATGGAAGATTTTATCTCGAACATTTTAAATTAGTAAAATTTAAGCTGAAAATGGCTTGGAACAAATTTACAGTAAAATAAGAAATAAATTCGCTCAACCGAATAACACAATCTCACATCACATTTGATCTAAAAATATTATCACTAGCATTGACGTATATTGTATAGACACGAACGTCCATATAAACTATTTGTTCAAAATATGAACTAAAGTGGCGACCATAACGTCACTGTTATAACCTATTTATTCAATTGAAAAACAAATAATTTTACTTATTTGACTAATATTTTTTATTCAAATCCAGGTTTACATTTAGCGCCACTCCACACAACCACAAAGTGTCAATATTGTCCATACTAAAGTCAGTTTGAATGGATTGCAGTTCAATTCGGTTGAACACAGTGAATGTTCGGAACGCCAAATCTAGTACGTAGTACATACATGTCGATGATTACAAGTATCACCAATGCCCAAGCGTAAAATTAAACTGAATTTCAAAATAATCCCATGTAGGCACTAAAAAAAAACATTTTCCTCCTAAATAAATCAATACACACCGTACCGCAAGTTAAAGAACCTTAAGTCATCGACCCGCGATGGTAAATAAATAAATAACATTCCCACCTGAAATAAAAGGACAGTAAACGCGGGTAGTCCCCGAAACGTAGTTAATCGCATTCGGAGACCTCCTCCCGGCTCCAATGGCTTCATTTACGATTTTTATTTCCGGCTAGTGTTGGGCAAGAATCTTATACTTATCGATGTGTGGATTTTGTCTTTCGGTTTTGTTACCTTATCTCCCTTTCTATTAAGTAATGCTTTGTGTTAATTTATCTTACAAATCGAATTTATTACTTCGGTTTCGTAACTTTTTTAACATTGAATTGGTGTTTTAAACCGTTAAATATTTAAATCCTTATTTTTAACTGACCCGACAAATTATAACTTCGATCTAAAATGACTTTCTCATCAGCCGTCAGAATTATTTTGTCCCCATACATTACCTTACTTAGTGTCCGTACGTCACCCGGAGTGCCTCATTGAAAAGCGCTGCGGTATTAGACTGGTACTGCAGCAAGAAGCTGAATAAGGGTTCCCATTGTTGGCACAATACGTATAATTTATTTTTCTAACTTTTATGTTTTTGTTACTATGTGCACGTTATACTGTTTGTGTGCAATAATAAATCTTTCTGTCTTTCTTTCTAGAGCACGACTCATCAGACCGAGCTACTATGAAATTTTATCGATAAGTTCACCTCCCATCACTAAAAATAATAAGCGCTATCGGTGTATTGAGATTAACTTTCGTTTTACTGCGCCAGGTTAGTGAACATTAAATTTAACGACCCCCCACACTGACCGTTCTAAATTGGCAACAAAGATGGTGGCTATTTTAACTATTTATTCCGCCACGTAGTCGTTTTGATGTCGTTAATGCGATTAAATAGAGAAAAACAATGGACATTGTTGTGTGTCGTTTTATAAAATTACTGTGATGTTTGCAATGGACTTTATATGAACTGGTGGAGTATTTTTATTGCTATTTGAATGACGAGACGAGATGTTTGCCGTCCGCCTGATGGTAAGCGATACGACTGCCCATAAACAATAGAAACACTATCCAACAACTTGAATTACAAAGTATTGTTTGGTGTGTGTGTGTGCTGTGCTCGCCATTCTGAGACATTAGATGTTAAGTCTCATTATGTCCAGAAGTTACACTAACTACAATGTCCTTTAAACCGGAACACAACAGTGACTACACACTGCTAATTGGTGGCCAAAATAGAGATTGCAGTGGTACCCACCCAGGCGGACTCTCACATATGAGAGACCTACCACCAGTAAGTGACTACTGAGTGTTGTTGGGAGTCTTCTTTTTGCAATATATTTCATTAGAGGCAGCAAATGTGTGAGTGCTATTACTTGATGGTAAGTTTTATAATTGACGCAGTCGAGCTATGGCACGTTGTAATCAGCCAGATTATAAATAATAATAATATCAGCCCTGTATTATACACTGTCCCACTGTTGGGCACGGGCCTCCTCTACTACTGAGAGGGAATAGGCCCTAATCCACCACGCTGGCCTAGTGCGCGTTGATAAACTTCACACACCCTTGAAAATTTCTAAAAGAGAATTTCTAAGATATGCAGGTTTCCTCACGATGTTTTCCTTCACCGGTAAAGCATGTGATAATTCACACAAGCCAGATTGCACCAATAATAAATACAATACGGGACTAAAGTAACGATCTTACCGTGATATTTCGCGAAGATAATGGGTTTGTTGGAACCCATTTTTTTTTAATAACATTTTTTTAACTTTTTTAATCAGAGACCACTGGAATTCCGCCCGCTCGTGATGACGCGATGCCTATCATATATCCTCAACCACAACATGACACTAATCATTCTTCACCGCAAGATAACAAATATTTTTTTGCAGTAACTCAAACCAAATATTTACATGTTCTCTATTATTTACCATCTATACACGTATACAAAACAATGATGTGTGTAATGAAAAGCGACCCCGCGCTAACGGCGACTAATTAATCGCGTGGACGATTTTCAATAATCCTCTGGACGCTCGAGTTAATGAAAAATCGACCGGAAATGTCCGCAAGAATCGCGTTTTGGAGATCAGTGTTCCGTTATAATTGGACGATCGTATGTGTTTTGTCATAAGGGTATTTTTTATACATGTAACATATAAACACATGTCGCACTCATAATAAAATAATATCCTATTTCAAAATTGGTAATTTGTGGCAGTCGTCGGAAAACAAATTTTTATTTGCTACCTTTTTTGAAGTTGCTATAAAATTGAGCTTATTAAAGATAGGTAAAAAATGAAACCTATAGCATGAAAAATAGGGAAAAAACTAAAAGGTCGCAAACAGAAATTAGTTTTCCGACGACTGCTACAAATTAACAATTTTGAAATAGGTAATTATTTTACTAAGAGTGCGATGTGTAGCGATGAATAGAAGATCGGGTCACCAACGCCTCAGTCTGCTCCGTGAGCACGAAGACAGTCTTCGAAGCATCGGGAGAAACTTAAATATTAAAACCGTGATAAAATCCACAAAATAGGTTTTAAAAAAACGTTGCCATGTATAAATCTAAATTCGAGGCAATTCCCGAAAATATGAAACTTGTTTCAAGAAATCTAACAGAATCGGGAGACATACTGGCGTTAGGTCTCTTTATGTGAGAGTCCGCAAGGTTAGGTACCACCGCAATGTCTATTTCTGCCGCCAAGCAGCAGTGTGTAGTCACTGTTATGTTCCGGTTTGAAGGACATTGTAGCCATTGACTTGACATAAAGAGACTTAACACCTCATGTCTCAGGATGGCGAGTGCAGTGGAATACCAAACAATATTTTGTAATTCAAGTTGTTGAATGGTGCTTCTACTGTTTATCGGTCGTATCGCTTACCATCAGGCGAACGGAAAGCTTGTCTTGTTAATCAAAGTAGTAAAAAAATATATATATAAAAAATTAAACTGCCTTCAAAAACCAGCCAAAACTCAAAAATAATTTAATCCAATAAAAAAAGCATCCCGCTTTAACAGGTAAAACTTGCCGCAAAAACCTCGCTCTATTTAAGGCTTAATACAAAGAAAACTGGGGAAAAATGTAAAACGCCTCACACTTCACCAGTTCTTCACTTCTTCGAACACATCAGGTGCACAATCATTCCATCACTGACTATAAACAAAAGATGTCGTTAAATTAGAAAAAGTGCCGCTGGGGCCACGCTCCATGCCTTTTACGATCCTATTATAAAATGGTCTTTATGAGAGGTTTTATTGTTGGATGACTTAGGTAATTTGGGGATAAGATGAGATTTGAAGGCTATTAAAAGTTTAAAGGTATTTCGGTCAGTGGTTGGTGTCGGAATGTTTAATTAGTTTTAGGGGTGAAGTTTACCCCTTATGTTAAGGTGTCGTGGTATATAGGTTAGAGTATTGATTAAATCATTTGGGTATGTATAATTAAAATAAAATAAAATAAAATACTTTATTTATTACGTAGGCAAACAAAGTTGCACTTATGATACGTCAATACAAAGCATAAGAATAATTATTATTATTTCTGAACAACTATTAAAATTACTTATATAACTATGGATATTTTAAATTAGGGTGTACCAAATGTAGTATAAATAAAAAATATGGTTACAGATCATGGTCAAAATATCTTGACCTACTTGCTCTTAAGTTTTTCTTAAATTATGTATGCCTAAAACTATTTCCATCCCACGAGTCTGACCTGGACCTCATATTTATTGAATAATGTGGGCGAATTTAAAAGTGTGTTGTCAATTGTATAGTGTCAGCTTAAAAGTATGAGAAGAAATTTGTAGGCATCAATCAGAGTGGACGTGCATTGCGATATAGTAACATATGATACACCTCCTAAAACACTAATGAAAAATACGACATTAGGCACAACCCTGTTTCCAGATTAGATATAACCTAAAAACACATTAGGCTGAATAAATAGATGCAACTTTAGGTAAAAAGCGCTACATCAGCGGAGACGCTGTCAAATTAATGTCAGCATCTTAAGGTCCTTGCATTTCCATAAACTAATATCAATAACATCTCAAATTGTATCTTAAGTCACCGCATGTTATGGGTTTTACAACAAAGTTTAATTTACTAAACAACGCTGACTCGGCTGAGAACAAGCTCTTAAACGTAGCTTATGCTCCGTTCATTATATTGATATTATATTGATTGATTGATAAGCAACATTTTTGAGACACTAAGTTTCATACATATTTAAAATCAGTACATATTTCTATATATTTTTTAATCTACTTAAAAAATTTCGAAAAAAGTTTCGCCTAAGTCAACCTTTCAAACATCGATGTATTTTTAATTTATTAAAAAAATTGCGAAAAAAAAATATCGTCAAGTCAATGAACCTTTCAGTCGTCGATATAGTTTCATACATAAATGTCTACTTGAGATCCTATTCAAACATGAGATAAATCTATAGCTCCTAAGTAAAATATCGTGTCTAAAAAAATAATGATTTACGCTTTCTTATCGTTTTGTTATCTAGGTACTGTTTACTACCAAACTCATTAAGAAAAGTTAATGAATGAAGATTTTTTTTAAAAGTAAAAATTATAATTTTTTAGATCCGATAGTTTACTTAGGTGTCATCAAAATTATAAATACGGACCATTATCTTAGATCCAAACTTCAAACCTTGATGATTATCTATCAATAGACTAAAAAAGCACCGAACCCAATAAAAAGCAAATCGAATATTTCAGTACTTCCAATCCGTTTTCCTTTATTGACGTCACATAAGGCGTGTATTCCATCAAACGTACGCATAAACAATACATATAAAACAAGCCAAGTGGAACACCCCTTTATCACGGTCTCAGCGTGTACAGGGGTTCGATTTCTGACGTGGAAATGGTTGACTTCCGTACCGTTTAAATGTATTTCATATTCGTATAAGAATAACTTTGATACCTATAATTTTAAGCGTAATGATTGTTTATCTTAGATGGAGCGAGTTTTGGACTTTGAGCCATGTTGCGGTAGGGTTTGAATATACTTTTGCGCAATAACGAGATTATTTGAACGTATTCATTTAGATTACATTGAATTTATTTTTATTTTCTCGAAATTTGAGTGGAGATCACGAACTGACAAGCGCAGTGTCGGACCTCCACCCAAGGCGGTCAGATGACCTCATATAAGTAGCAGGAGGTCGCTGGATGCGGGCCGCTTTCAATAGGTCAACCTGGAAATCTTTGGGGGATGCCCATATTCAACAGTGGACATTCTGAAACTGATGATGATGACTCGATTTTTATATTATATACATAAATTCTTTTTAACTTTACCTTATTAGCCAAACTCATAAAACATATTGAATTTCATATATCAACATCTTCTTGAAAAAAAAAAAGTTTTTATAATGCTTATTGTGCACACTCTGTATACGAGTAACATTTAAACATACGTAGGCAGATGCAACTGAAATCAATCACAGAGCGACACGACACCTGATGTCCGTCCGTTACGTTTGTATATAGACATCCTTTAGCATAAAAGGGTAAGCTTTTGTTGTCCTCAAAAAATTCCGTATTGGAAATGGTGCCTTAAATTAAAAGCATACCCACATACGTTTTTTATTCCCTAAAGGGTAGGCAGAGGCGCAACTGGCGCACCCACTACCCATCGTGTATATTCCGTCCGTGATATGGGCCAGCCTGATGCCATATTGGGCACAAATTTCAGACCTTTGAGTCGTAAATTGATTTTTTTATATATGTATTACACAAACAAACGTCGTCACAAACATTCCCGTCTGTAACATTAATGATGACTATGTTTGAAACATGCTTCGCTTAACTATAAAAAGGGTCCTAACATATTCTATTAATTTATAAATACCATTGTTACATATAATCTATCGATTACTTACTTGTTGGTAATGTATTTTAGTCTATGACGTAGATATTATGTCTCTCTCATTCAGAATAATTTTTACTTTCTTACTTGTAATCCTATCTTACTAATACTATAAATACGAGTTTGAAGAATATTTTAATGTTTGGACGTTTTTACAAATAAACTCAACAGCTAAACGTATTTGGCTAAATTTTTTGTTCTTATATATTATTTATTATTACCTATTACTAACAAACTTTTAGATACTAGCAACACTGATATTTTGTTATTTTTTAAGTCTGGTCTCCCTTCTTGTTTCCGATCACTGTAATGGTACTATGCTACTGCATAATAAAAAAATATCTTTATCAAATACTGAGAAGAAAAACCCAAAATTACTTAGTCTGACCCGGGGATCGAACCCGAGACCTCAGCAGTGCCGTGATACAACTACGCCACCGAGACAGTAAATTAAAAGTATTTTCCTTCCTAAAAATTTTTTACCACTTCTCTTAACCCTTCGGCGATAAAGGCGTAATGTGTGTTTTTGTTTTTGTGTGATAGCCAAATGTTCTTTCAAACTTATATCAACATGAAATTATTCACGTAACATTAAATTAAATTAAAACCAGACTAAAACTTATATTAGTTATTATATTTTATTTGGATCTTATAATATAAATTATTACTTGCTTCACACGGTTGAAATTATAAGATCTAGATAAATTATTAAGAATTAACATCACATTTTCCAAGCATTAAATTATCAATTTAAAAGCGTTATTTGCGATGGTCGTGTTGGTCAGCGGTAACAAATTGTTCGGCAGCACGCCACCATCGCATGCCCGATGCTACAATACACCAATAAAGGGAAAATAAAGTGATATCAAAGAGTATGAGGTAGATAGGTTACATCTTTGAAGTTATAATATAAATAAAATTAAATAGTAGATCCAAGAAATATATTCAATGACTACTGTAAATTTTCAATCACTTTGTTAATTCGGTGAACTATTTTTTTATGCTATGGGGCAAACGATCATATGGTTCACCTGATGGTAATTGATCACCGTCGACCATGAACACCTACAATACCAGAGGTCATAGAAATGCGTTTAATTGCTAAATATTTATTTTTATTACGCTCAATGAGCTAAGTTAGTGTAAATATCACTTTAATAGACTTTGGTGATATCAGACTATACTAAACTACTGCCTAGTGCGTAGCACAGCATACATTTTTTATAATATAGTCCCCAAGGAGTTGGCAAATACGACTAATATTTTGTAAAAAAGATTACATTTTGAATAACACTCATTTATTGAACGTGAAATGACTTTCTATGCAAATTTATGCATAGTTTTTTAATATATTAAAAAATGGCAGAAGGTAGTTGGAGCTGGTGGTAGAATATATTTTATATCCGCCCGGATAGCGACCACCGTACACAAGGTGTTTAAACCCGCCATAGTGGCCTACGAAAGTGTGTCGCTTTCTGGAATCAGCCTGTACATCGAGTTACAACAGGCCGGCATAATTATGTCGACTGCCGAGGGGTAATCATCTCTCGTCAGTCGAGATTGTATTAGACCCCAACCCACTTACCATCAGGTGCGGTGGGATCTCTTTGTCATCCCCGTATAAAAAAGAACTTCCCGTCTCTTTATACACCAAATATCTACTCTATGCTATATAATAGTATTGTATATGAGCATTCGTGATACCGCCTTATTAGCTGTTTTTCTTTATTGCTTACCATTATGGAAGATAATTTTGTGTCCCTTAACGTTATGGTTATTGTAATGTACATTACTTAATTCTGCTAATTTTTGAGTTAGACCACTCTAGTATATAATTTGAGTCGTAATTTCTTATGTTTTATTAGTTTTATGAAACGGCTTGACAGTTATCGCTTCAGTCTGAGGTGTCAAGGTTAGTCATGTGTTAGTTTTTTTAACTTTTACGTCGTTTTCTGCGTCTTATAAAAACGTTTAAAGAAGACTACGACGGGCTAGAATCGATTCCAAGATTGTGGATTACCTAGGGTTTCCAGGATTAAGTGTAAATCGCTATTGTCAGATAGGACGCCGGTCGTTAAATCTAAGCTATATCCTTTCTGGAACATGATTGAAGGCGTCTAGTGAAGCAAAGGTATTTTAAAGAAGATAATCAAATTACTTTACTGAGCTAGTTTTAAACTAAAATTACTTTTGTATTATTAATTGGACGAAACAACCTCTATATTACATAATAATTTATTAACACAATTACATTATGTTTTCACGTCTACAGCATCAATATATCTTGAAGCGTATTCTCGCATATTTTTGGTAGTCTCTGAGGGCCGCGGACTCTGCTCAGAAACTCGTAAACCGGCTTCAATTGTTCTTGAGTCACTCCCTGGATAAAAAAATACTTTCAATATTACAGTACAGTCCTTATTAACTGGTCCAGGCGAGCCGTGTTCAAGGGTTGGCTTAATTCTGGCACTATAAGGGATGCAACGTCTTTCGATGGAATGATAGTGTAAGAGAAGAAGAGGTCTCTTGATCATCAATCTGTCATAACATAATATAATATGTTTCATGATTTCCTATGTTAACGCGAATGTTACACATTAAAAATAACTATGTTTTAAATTTTACCGCGGTTTTTATATTTTAATTTTCTCCCGACGTTTCGAAGATTTTGCAGCCTCTAATATTTTTAAAGGCAACTGTACTTCCAAAAAAGTATTCCGTGGAGTACCTTTACTATATTATCATCTAAGAGTGAAATACCTGAGTTTTCCGATAAATGACAGCAGAGATCAGCCGGCCCCAAAGTATTTGCACCAAAAACGGGTCTGATCCATCCGCAGCGTCCATGAGATGAAGCTGCATCATCGTGATAGCATCACCCGTTTTAGATATATCTGAAACTTAGAGCTCAATTTTCAGTACATTTATTTTAGTAGAAGATAAATAGCAAGTCTTTTTATTATAATTATGATGCTCTGCTCTTTGAGCTTTTTGGAGATCACTTACAAAAAAGATGATTTATTTATTATTTTACTCTGGATAATAAAATAATTACTTCATATACCATGATTTCAACGTTTGACTTCTTTTATTAACTAGACGTTGTTCGCGGCCTAACTTTCTCAAAATTACCTACCTACTATTCATTTGTATATAAATTCAACAGATAGTATACCTTCTAAATTCTTTGAGCGGTTTCTGGGACTTCTAGAAAACAAACCTCATCACAACCTTTCACATTTATTTGAGAAAAGTGGAGTACTTACGGACATCGTTCACAAGAACATGCCTAGGATTACTCAGATCTAAAGACACGACTTGCTGGAAGCAACCATTGATCCCCTTCGCAGATTTAGACCACAAATCGAAGGGATGTTCGGTGTGGTACCGCTGTCTCACTACAGTGCCTTTGATAGTGTCTGATAGGGGAGTTGTTGGTCTACCGTCTAACGTTTTGTTGACGAGCCATCGCAGACTTGCCTGGAAAAAAGTATGATGATGCAGTCTAGTTACCATCAATGTCTAGCTCTTCATTCACAGCATTTCGTTATGTTTTGTATTAGCAATTTTAAACCTTGTTAGTCGGAGAAAAACGCTGATTATTGGATAGCCACTGAGTGATTGCTGAAAAGCTTTTCAATATAAGGGTTATCTATTCAATATGAGGTCTTATGTTCAGTCCTAAGTTCAGCATCGATCCACATATGTCTTTTGCAACTTCACTATTCTAGTTTCATTCAACTTAAATAATATAAAATTATTGCTGGCCTATTAATACCAACTAAGAACTAATAAGTACATTAGCTCTAGTAAAAAAATGATTAAATCTACTAAAGGTATATTTTATTTTACCTTTTCAAGATTAAAACATATTTTACCTACCTCATCAGTTTCACTGATCTCCACTTTGTAACAAACGATATCCTTATCCGGAAACAGTCTATCGGGGAACACAGCAACCACATGCCAACTTCCAATAACAGTCTTCAAATTGAAGTTGGCGTTTATTCCCTCACAAGGAGTGTTGGTTTTGACAACTCCCGCATTTGTCAGGGTATGAATCGAAAGGAAGAAAAGCAGCCAGTACATCATGACCCGTGTAGTATGAATGCTGTTTGAAGACTGGCGTTAGAGAATTGGTGTCTTCCTAATTTAAGGTAGAGTGATGAAACGATAAGACTTACTAAAGGTATAAAAAATAGTCTTGTGTCTTAAAAAAGTAGGTATGATTAAGGTTTTGGGCACCTTTGTTTTAAATATATTTGATTTAAAATTTAACGGAAAAATAATATTCAAAATTCTCGAAGTAATACGTAAGTTATAAAACTTTGAAATATCCTGAAAAGGGTAGTTGCCTAATAACAGTAATTGGAAACTGTGACGTCACCGTGTGTCACCGATCACAACGGTGCGTGCTTGAGAAAAAGATAACGCGATAACTCCACTTTTACTTGCAACAATATTTTACGTATGAATAACTCCTATAATTTTAACCAATTTATATAGGTACTGCTTTCACAGAAGATGATTTCTATTTCGTATTAATTTCGGGTTAATAAAAGATCTTTTGATAGGTATTTTTATTAGTAAACATAGATTGTAATATTCAACATAGAATACTGGTATAAATTCAAGGATTTCGTGCCTTGCTATAGGATTCCATAATATACTATCATAATAACTACATTAAAGATATAATACTGAAAAACAATATAGTTTAGATGTAATAAAAATAAATTTCACAACTACGAAATTCTTAAATACTATTATCATTACTTTAAGTCTTGTCTACGAGTTTCCTGACTCTACGTCCTTGAATGTTAAAATTCAGCGTGTGAACCACGCGTAGGAGGTAATGTACAACGAGATAATGTGATCCAAATCGTCTGGCGAGAAGTCCAATTACCGTAAGATGAACGACCGGCGCTCGTTGACCTAGTTACTGCTACAATTTGACCTAATGCGAATTTTGGCAGTGAAAATGTGACCAAGTCGGTAACTATCCAGTCTATCATTGGAAGTTGGGAATATTTCGACGTCTATTTCGGTTTCCCAACTTTTTTTGTCATCGATCCTCCTCGGATTATAAATAATATTTCATCCCCTTAAAATTTTCAGTATAATAAAACTGGCATTGTTTTGCCCACGTCTAATTTCAGTGTTACTGGTACAAAATGAACTTTAACAGAATTTAAATCGGTTTTATCAACAGGATTTATATTATTAAGAGTATATGTGAGTTAGAGAAATAAGTATAAATGAGATATTTAAGCTTGCATTATCTGTACCAGTTTGTCGATTCTAGGTTCGGTTTTTAGCGTTTTTTTAGTGTTTACTTTAAGCATTGACTGCCTCGGTGGCGTAGTTGTATTGCATGTCCGGTACAATAGTGCTCTGAGGTCCTGGGTTCGAATCCCGCGTCGGGCAAAGTGATATTTGGGTTTTTCTGCTCAGTATCAGCCCGGAGTCTGG
Organism: Manduca sexta; assembly: GCF_014839805.1. Taxonomy (NCBI): domain Eukaryota; kingdom Metazoa; phylum Arthropoda; class Insecta; order Lepidoptera; family Sphingidae; genus Manduca; species Manduca sexta. The sequence continues at coordinate 5,327,110 of NC_051120.1, read as the reverse complement.
AATTTGTGCCCGATATGGCGATAGGCTCGCCCCCTATCACATCATGGGACGGAACATACTTGGCAAAAAGTGGGTGCCCTAGTTGCGCCTCTGCATACCCCTTCGGGGATAAATGCGTGATGTTATGTATGTAATTTAAGCATTTAAATAATTTTTCTTTCGAAAACGCAAACACCTCGCGCCCGCCTTGGTATTCCTTTACGCCGCCCTGTTTGGGCACTTCTGATTTAGAGTGGTAGTAATTGAAATTACAGCAAGTTATCGACATATTCGACGTCTGTTAGTCTTGGTAATTAAAATTATAAGAAGTATTTTTATCCTTCACTTAAATATGCTATACATCTGTAACACACGTATTTGCAAGCAGTACTATGAGGACGCACAGTGCGCCCTGAACTTATAGTGTCAGCAATGTCATAGTTTTCTTTGGCTTTCTTTACCTTTTTTATTTGACAACTATAGGTAACTGTGTTTGTAAATGTTGTAAGTAATTGGTATATGTGTACTGAGCTATATATAAAATTAAGTAAAAAGATGTGTTATTGACACGAGTGTTTATTTCAGAGTAAATATGTAACTAGGCAAACAACAATATTCAAATATTTACAAAAGTAGAACACATTAAAAAGAATATTGGTCACAATAAAGGTTACATTCTACAAGTAAAGTATAAATATAATGTGGGTAGGCGGACAGAAGAATAAATTCAGTATTGAGCACGCCGTGGTGTTTGATTAGCGCATAACCTTTACAACAGCCAACTGAAGTAAAGTTATATCTCAATATTAGCCAATCAAAGTGCCTATTCCTATGCATTACGAAGGCCATCATGCCGTAAGAACTGAGAAACAAAGTTGTTATTGCTTTTGTAGGTTATGTAGGTTTTGACTTTTTAAACAATGACCGTATTTTTGTATGGGACCAAGTATAATTCTCGAGATGTTTTTGAATGGTTTCGGTTGGAAATAGCGTTGGAAGCGTTGTCCGTTTTTCGAACGATAATAAAGGAAAGTTACTGGCAGTTTATTGTGCATTTGAATTTCGTTTTGTAAAGAATTCGAAATTTAAATTGAAAGATTCGATTCCTCATTGGTTATCCTTTATAGTCCATTGAAAAGTCACATTTGGGGTTGCGTTTTTTAGAGGATGCAATTTTATTTTTTTGAAGTGTAGGGGGGTCAGTGTAAAGCTAAAACCAAGTTTGTGGAGTCGCCACCCTTGTCCCACGGCCGCCATCTTGAAAATAAGGGTTGAAATGGTTTTACGATGTATCTATTAAACTATTTATATGAAAAAATGTATAAATATTTTTTGTTGCAAATTAAATTCTCTACAACTTTGGTCTAGTAACTATTGTCGTAGAACTATAAATAAAAAAGTTATAAGCAAAAATGTTAAGAAATTCAATGTTAAGCAATGTCCATTGCAACGTCATTAGAACGTGTGTTTATAAGGTTCATAATACTTTTTTTTGTACTCTCATTAATACCCAAATACCCAAGGGACCATTAGGGAACCAAAGAACATCTGCCTGCTATTATTATTATTATTTCTAACCTTTTTTATTGTAAGAATAGCTGATAATATTGTGTTGAAGTTGTCGTTCAACTTATATCTTTTAGTTGTGCTACATATTTCTGTACGTGCGGATGTATTTTATTCTGTTTTTTTTATTAGCATTTTGACTTTTAAAAGTCTTTTAAAAGTCAAAATGCTAATAAAAAAAATTTGGTTTTCACTAAAGTTAAAATCGTGTCTAAAATCATTCGAAATCGTCTTCACAATTAAAAACAGAATAAAATACATCCGCACGTACAGAAATATGTAGCACAACTAAAAGATATAAGTTGAACGACAACTTCAACACAATATTATCAGCTATTCTTACAATAAAAAAGGTTAGAAATAATAATAATAATAGCAGGCAGATGTTCTTTGGTTCCCTAATGGTCCCTTGGGTATTTGGGTATTAATGAGAGTACAAAAAAAAGTATTATGAACCTTATAAACACACGTTCTAATGACGTTGCAATGGACATTGCTTAACATTGAATTTCTTAACATTTTGCTTATAATTTTTTATTTATAGTTATACGAAAATAGTTACTAGACCAAAGTTGTAGAGAATTTAATTTGCAACAAAAATATTTATACATTTTTTTTTTCAGATAAATAGTTTAAGAGATACATCGTAAAAACCATTTCAACCCTTATTTTCAAGATGGCGGCCGTGGGACAAGGGTGGCGACTCCACAAACTTGGTTTTAGCTTTACACTGACCCCCCTACACTTCAAAAAAATAAAATTGCATCCTCTAAAAAACGCAACCCCAAATGTGACTTTTCAATGGACTATAAAGGATAACCAATGAGGAATCGAATCTTTCAATTTAAATTTCGAATTCTTTACAAAACGAAATTCAAATGCACAATAAACTGCCAGTAACTTTCCTTTATTATCGTTCGAAAACGGACAACGCTTCCAACGCTATTTCCAACCGAAACCATTCAAAACATCTCGAGAATTATACTTGGTCCCATACAAAAATACGGTCATTGTTTAAAAGTCAAAACCTACATAACCTACAAAAGCAATAACAACTTTGTTTCTCAGTTCTTACGGCATGATGGCCTTCGTAATGCATAGGAATAGGCACTTTGATTGGCTAATATTGAGATATAACTTTACTTCAGTTGGCTGTTGTAAAGGTTATGCGCTAATCAAACACCACGGCGTGCTCAATACTGAATTTATTCTTCTGTCCGCCTACCCACATTATATTTATACTTTACTTGTAGAATGTAACCTTTATTGTGACCAATATTCTTTTTAATGTGTTCTACTTTTGTAAATATTTGAATATTGTTGTTTGCCTAGTTACATATTTACTCTGAAATAAACACTCGTGTCAATAACACATCTTTTTACTTAATTTTATATATAGCTCAGTACACATATACCAATTACTTACAACATTTACAAACACAGTTACCTATAGTTGTCAAATAAAAAAGGTAAAGAAAGCCAAAGAAAACTATGACATTGCTGACACTATAAGTTCAGGGCGCACTGTGCGTCCTCATAGTACTGCTTGCAAATACGTGTGTTACAGATGTATAGCATATTTAAGTGAAGGATAAAAATACTTCTTATAATTTTAATTACCAAGACTAACAGACGTCGAATATGTCGATAACTTGCTGTAATTTCAATTACTAACACTCTAAATCAGAAGTGCCCAAACAGGGCGGCGTAAAGGAATACCAAGGCGGGCGCGAGGTGTTTGCGTTTTCGAAAGAAAAATTATTTAAATGCTTAAATTACATACATAACATCACGCATTTATCCCCGAAGGGGTATGCAGAGAAGCGCAACTAGGGCACCCACTTTTGCCAAGTATGTTCCGTCCCATGATGTGATAGGGGGCGAGCCTATCGCCATATCGGGCACAAATTCCAGACTCCGGGCTGATACTGAGCAGAAAAACCCAAATATCACTTTGCCCGACGCGGGATTCGAACCCACAATAACTTCAACACAATATTATCAGCTATTCTTACAATAAGAGAGGTTAAAAATAATAATAATAATAGCAGGCAGATGTTCTTTTGTTCCCTAATGGTCCCTTGGGTATTTGGGTATTAATGAGAGTACAAAAAAAAGTATTATGAACATTATAAACACACGTTCTGATGACGTTGCAATGGACATTGCTTAACATTGACTTTCTTAACATTTTCGCTTATAAGTTTTTTATTTATAGTTCTACGACAAAAGTTACTAGACCAAAGTTGTAGAGAATTTAATTTGCAACAAAAATATTTATACATTTTTTTTGTCAGATAAATAGTTTAAGAGATACATCGTAAAAACCATTACAACCCTTATTTTCAAGATGGCGGCCGTGGGACAAGGGTGGCGACTCCACAAACTTGGTTTTAGCTTTACACTGACCCCCCTACACTTCAAAAAAATAAAATTGCATCCTCTAAAAAACGCAACCCCAAATGTGACTTTTCAATGGACTATAAAGGATAACCAATGAGGAATCGAATCTTTTCAATTTAAATTTCGAATTCTTTACAAAACGAAATTCAAATGCACAATAAACTGCCAGTAACTTTCCTTTATTATCGTTCGAAAAACGGACAACGCTTCCAACGCTATTTCCAACCGAAACCATTCAAAAACATCTCGAGAATTATACTTGGTCCCATACAAAAATACGGTCATTGTTTAAAAAGTCAAAACCTACATACATTTACTTGAACAAAGGCAGTAAAAGCGGTTTATGGACTTGTTATTGCCGTTTCGACGGACAGTTCGTGTGGAGCATGTGACGAGTTATGGGCGGTATTTGATTCATTCACGTTTAGTAAAAAAATCTCTCTATTAAATATAACGTAAACAAAGAACTAATAAGTTCTAATTTTTTTTCTTGATATTCCATTAATTTTTTCTTGGTATCTGTGCCCAATATGGATAGGTTCGCTCCCGTCACATAGAACGGGTCAAATAAGGCGAAAAATATGTGCTCTGGTTGCACTTCTGCCGACTTCTTTGCCGATAAAGGCGTGATGTGTGTTCCGTTTCTACAACTTCTAAGACAGAAGTACATAACTTAAGAACGTAAAAAAATCTTTGTCTTTGTACAATCACAATTATTGTTCTAATAATTTTCGCTTATAACTCACACCACACTAGAACACGTAACGGTTAAAACAGATTTTAATGTATCCTATGAAAATCTTCATTCAGAACTTTTCTCCCTTTGAATTTTAATATAAATCTCGAATCGGGACTTTATTAGCGTGGATGAAACTGTAATAAATGAGAAAATTATGTTGGGAAATATTCTGGCAATGGAGATGGGAAATTGCTACTTCAATGTATGAATATTTTGAATATTTATGTCTGTATAATATACTAGATTGTCTTGGTGGCGTAGTTATACTGCATGCGCGGTACGGCAGCGCTCTAAGGTCCTGGGTTCGTATACTGGGTCAGGCAAAGTGATATTTGGGTTTTTCTACTCACTATAAGCCCAAAGTCCGAATTTGTGTCCGATATGGCGATAGGCTCTCCCCCTATCACATCATGGGACGGAACACACTTGGCGATAAATGTGTGTGTATGTGTTAAAATGATATGTTCATGAGTTTTTGCAGAGGGATAGGCATGATTGCAGTCATTAGTGATGAGTATTTTTTTATTGTGATGTGGTATAAGTAGACTTGTTACTATCGACTGAAAAGTAAGTATTTTTGAATTGTATTTAACTGACTTGGCCGACATAGTAATCAAACCCTCTCTAGTTCCAAATATCAGTACGAAAGTAATATAAAACACAAATTAATTAACAAGAAATTTATGACAAGAAAAATGGCTGCCATTTTAAATATTACATTACTCGTCGTTAAAATATGCAAAAATATTTATAAAGAACATTCTAGAACAAAAATGTCAGTAATTAATCTTACCCTTTCACGAGTTGTTAGCCACATCAAAATATCACATTTATTTGAGCCTCATTAACTACGAGTTTTCATGGAACCCAACAACCCTTTTGTCAAAAGGCGAAATTAAAATCTCTATCAATAAAAGTCTAATTATGTTTGATCCCTTTTAACCGACTTCAAAAAAGGAGTAGGTTCTCAATACGTCTGTATGTTTTTTTTTGTTTGTTACCTCAGAACTCTTGATTGGGTGAACTGATTTTGATGATTTTATTATTTGAAAGCTAGTACTTCCCAATTCCCATATAAATTTCATTGTTGTTGGACCATTGACTTCGGAGATACATCAGAAAACTTTTAAAATGATATTCTCAACGTATACTGATTTTTACTAACACAAAAAAGCAAATTTTTTTTTATTAAATTGCTAGTTAAGCTAGATAAATACATGTACGAAAACAACGTTTGATTGTTATTAGGTACCGACTCCAAACTTAGTAAACAGTGTATAGGTAAGGTTATTTTTTTTGGTTTTTAGTGGTTTTTGAAAGAGGTATAATATTTTGTTAAAAATATTTTATTTTTTGCTTTTTTGTATTAGTAAAATCAGAATACGTTGAGGACATCATAGTTGACATCATTTTTAGTTCTTAGGATTATTTGACTTCACAAGCACAGATATAATGATTACATCAACCTTGTATTATATACTGTCTCACTGCTGGACACGGGCCTCCTCTACTACTGAGGGATTAGGCCTAAGTCCACCACGCTGGCTTAGTGCGGTTTGGTAGACTTCACATACTCTCAAAATAGGGAACTTTTAAGGTATGCAGGTTTCCTCACGATATTTCCTTCACTGATAAAGCAAGCGACAATTCAAAAATACACACATGATTTTAGAAAAATCAGAGTTGTGTTCCCTTCAATTTGAACCTGCAGACATTCGTCTCGGCAGTCCGTCCCACAACTAGGCTATCACCTCTTACACACATATATATATATATATTACGAAAAATCGTCAATCCCTTATTTAATTACAGCATAAAGGACAAACTAAAAAACATACTTTCGCATTGAATATTTGATGACTTTATAAGTACAAACATAAAAAAAAAATATTTTTCAATTCAATAAAACGGCTCAAAAAAGCCATAATATACTTTAGACTTTTAAAACAGCTACATCGAACTAAATAAAACAGTAACAATCTAAAGCACAATCTTTACTCTCCAATATTCCTAATACAAGTGGTAGAACAACATAATAGCGTGCTAGGGTGACGGGGTGACAGGGTGACGGGTGACGGGTGACGGCGTCTGTCACATTTAACGACGATATGTAGAACGTCTTGAAGAGCTGCAATCACCCGCCGATCCCGTTTATTGAAATCTCAGCGTTGGGTCACAGAGTAATGTGCGGTTACAGAGATAGTAAAATAAAATTAACTTACTTCCCATATAATTATAAAAAAAGATCGTCAGTATTGATATCAAATGTCAATATTAGTACACAAAATACAAAAAAAAATGTGCATTTTGGTTCACTGAGTATAATATTGCCATAAATCAATAGCAATTACTGAATAGAATAATTATTATTGCTGAATAGCTTCAAAATGCAATTATTATTTGCATGATCACTATAAACTGTCACATAGTGAAAAACTAAGGCGCTTCTTTCTTAATGTTTTAGCACGACTTTGATTACGGTTTTTTATGATATTAATTTTCAAATTAACTTACAATTAAGTTAAATTTTTTGACATACCATTCGCTATTGGTAGGGTATTTGTATCGGATTACCGTACACAATAAAACAAGCCGCACTGTCCCACGTAAGTACGTCGCGTTCCGTAATAAGACTATATATATTCGGTTTTAAAAATGCCGAATATAATTGCATCAACTGGCGACCAAACATTTCTGTACAGAAGACACTCTATCTGAACCATACTTCACTTACCATCATGCAAAGGTGTCATCACAAGGCCGTGTTATATAAAAGAAAATAACAACAAACGTTCATCCATGCAAAACACATTGTGTACCTGGTTCCTTCTTCACCTACCATAATACAAAGGGATTATTGTACGGTCGGACTGTATAAAAGAAAATCCTTGCGATCTCTAGTATACCCTGGTCTACCAGGAGATGATTGTCACCGATAGCCGCGCGAGGGCGTGGGTTCGTAAAGTTTTACGACTCGCATCCGACACGACTGCCTCACACTAATTCTGAGGGGTCTGTGGAGTACATGCGGACCTTGATTGGAAAATTTTGTATGCCTTTATCGATCGAGTTGAGTGGTAAATACTTAAAATTATTCGTCGTTGTTATATCAATATGTCGTGTTTACATACTCTTTTTATCTTAACTTATTTTCAGGAATACGTTTTTTTTTGTACTATGTAAAAAGATTTTTTTTCGGTAAGGGCATAATTTTAGTGTCTATTCAACCATATCCTTAGAAACGGATTGTAAACGTATGACCGTCTTATTACAATCAAATATACGATTATTTGATATGGTATAAATACAGTGATTATATATACTTAGGACCTGTATCGCAAGTTATAAGTTAATTTAATTTGAAAGTTCTCTTTACATAGTACTCATTTTATTACTGTTTATTTGGGAACATAGATTAGAGTGACTTTTGTCAGCCTATATAATATTAATTTGACAAATAGCATTTACTCAGAATTTGAGAAATGGGCGCAAGTGCTAGCGCACTTTGTGCTTTCCAGAGAGCTATGCATTGTACTCATAATTATTATATTTTTTGTTACTTTTAGATTTTCCTAAAAATTATGATTAGTGTTTAAACTATACGGGAGAAGTGATGTTTTGTTCATGGTCTATGGAAAATAAAACAATCTGTTACGCAGCGCTCTTGATTTTAAATTCCATTAGAAACATGTGTCGCGTTCCTGAATCAGTCTATATATACCATAGAACCGTGTGCGGTGTTCCAGGACCAGCCTAAATATACCGGTTTCAACAAGCCGGCATAATTGTATCGACTGCAGGGGTAATCATCTCTCGTCAGTCGACATTCTATTATACCCCATTCCACTTACCATCAAGTGCAGTCACTTTGCTGCGCCCGCAAAAAAATAAATATTTTCTTTCATTAAGCAGTGCTAGAACTACCATATAATTTGAAAAATACCTCTGCCCATCCTTTTCCATTAAAAGCGCAATAGTCTGACAAGTGACATGACCGCTATTACCTTAGGTCGAGCTGGTAAGGCGCGCCGGCACACCCGCCTTATAAATAGTGTTGAAATTCCCCTGGCACCATCACTTGTTATAATAAACAGGGCATTTGTATTGGTGCATCCGTTGTTAGTCAAAAGTTAGAGTGACTATGTTTTTGGAGGAGTTGGGAAAATTATATGGATCTGTGAGAAATTAATATGAAGTTATCCCTTCGCGTGATACTAAAGAGCATGTCGAGGAGATTTAAAAAGGTGTTTAAAATCCGGTATTGACTTTCTATAAATTAATTTTTAAATGTAGGGAAATGTGGTTTACTTTCTTATAAATTAATATTTGAAAGTTACTCTTACACATCATGTGTTTATCCCCGAAGGACTAGACAGAAGTGCAACTAAGGTACCCACTTTTCGCAGTGTGTGTTCCATCCCATGACGTCATAGGGGGCAATCCTATCACAGCACTAATTCCAGACTCCGGGCTGATACTCAGATGAACCCGATATAACTCTGCCCGGCCTAGCATTCGAGCCCAAGAACCTAGACTGGCAGTCATATTGCAATCCTAATGGAATATTTAATAATTTATATTCAAATCTTAGTTATAATGATTACGAAAAGTTTTGCGCTGCTAAGAAAATTTTATTGGAAAAAAAAATCATACATGCTCGGCCAAGTGACCCATTTACCTAATGATAAGTAGAGTAGGGCCAATAGAATGTCGACTGACGAGAAATGATTACCCCTCGGCAGTCGGCACAATGCCGGCGTATTGAAACCGAATATAGACAAATATACATATGTTTTTTTTTCTAGAAATAGAATATTTGTCCAATTAATTATTTTATTTGTAATTTAGTGTTTCAAATTGTAATGTGCGTAGCTTTTATCGGAGTTTTAATTTAGCACTGTTAACACTATTATATGCATCCTTTTTTGTATATTTATAATTTATAATCTGTAGCTATGCCTAAATAAAATTAAATTAAAATTATGGTCACCACACACATATCACAGTGATGAATGCCATTACGTTAAGGCGCTCCAGGCTTCGTTTAAAGCGATGGAAGCGCTGAAAATGCTTTTACATATCCATGAAAGATTGAACGATTTCCTGTAGTTACATACAAACCCATCTTTATACTGTACTTCTACGTTGATGTATGAAACATCAAATTTGTTTGGATTTCTGGGCTAATCTTTAAATTATAATTAGTTATGGAATTATAGAAGTTCTTTTGATGGGAGGTTATATTTGATTTAATGTTGGAAAAAGATTTACCATTGATATAGTTATGGGCAGAACTATTAATTAAATATTAGTAAATTTTCTGAAAACTAAGTTATAAATAATATTATGATCAAATGTTATAACATGGAAATTACTAATACTACACTACTGAAGTCTCGAATTTGATTTAGATTTCTGTTCGAATCAGCTAGGAGTCTAGAGGCCCATTAAATAGCAATAAAATAGCGCTTATTAATAAAAAATTGCTAGCGAAGTTTAATGAGAAACACCTGCACTCCGAAAAAAAAATCAATAAATACTTAAATGTTGTTTAAAACTATAAATATGAACAAATTATCTACCAAAAAGATTTATCACCTTCATTCAAGATACTGCCTTAATCTCATTATTGCCACCTACCCCAAAATAAGACCTCTAACCAGTCTTCCCCAGGCTTGAGGAAAAAATTAACAAGCCACGATTCAAAGCCGCATAATTCGCATCGCAGATAGTATTAATCTGGTAATTAGAAGTGGCAGATGCAGGCTCTTAACTAATTTCACACCTGGCTACCCCTTTTAAAGCAAAGGGTGAAGTGGTGCATTTTAAATCGCGTCTTTTAACTGTTTAAAGGGCACGTTTTGCCTTGAAGGTGTTTAGGGAGTGTAAAGAAATTGTAATTAAAATAAATTTTTCGTATTCAACAGAAGATTGTATGTCTTAGTGTGTTGTTCGCGAATCCGACCACGTGATATACCTACACGTGGCCTCTTATACCTTCCGGGTATAAGAAGCCAGTTTGTATTTTTTAACCAACTTAAAAAATAGGAGGTTATTGATTCGACGTCTATGTGGAAATACGACAATTTTGCGGATTTTATCTCCTTTTTATATATGATAATTTTCTGCCGACGTTTCGTGGTTACGGCGTGTTGGTCATCCGAAAAGTCAAAGTTACAATATCTACCTACAATTTTTAATGATACAATAACATCGACATACAACTGTGATAAAATGTCTTAATAGTTTTATTTCAATGTCTAACATTCGCGTGAACATAAGAAATCATTGTGTGTACAATATAAATTATGGTTTATTTTTTACATTGTTTGTTACATCAGAACTCAGTCATTTATAAATCTTTATTTAGGCACTGACTCCAAAATTTGTAACCAAGTAGGTAATGTTAAATTATTTTTTGGTTTTTGGAGGCGGTTTAATTTTTTTGTAATACATGATAATGTAGATTATAGTGATACTTTCGAAACATTATTAATATTGACTGAGATATTGTATTTTTGTTAATTCACAGCCACAAACAATATCACCCTTACTCCAAACAGATTAAGCGAAAAACTTTATTAAGATAAACCATTGTTGTAATGAAATTGCGATTCGGTTTGAAATTTAAATGTGAAGCGTTGTTTCCAATTAAGTCGGTGTCTTGCATGACGGATGATCGTCTTCCCTCGGGAACTGGGTTACAAACGACAGTAGCAATCTCTGGATAACAATATTGTTGTGTTCTATATATTTTAAAGCAAGGATGTTATATTTTACGGTGTTGATGAATATTGATTTATTTAACGACATAATAATAATATCAGCCCTGTATACTGTCCCACTGCTAGGCCTCCTCTACTACTGATAGGGATTAGGCCTTAGTCCACCACGCTTAGTGCGGATTGGTAGACTTCACTTACCCTCAAAATTCCTATAGAGAACTTCTCGGGTATGCAGGTTTCCCCACAGTGTTTTCCTTCACCGTTAAAGCAAGCGATAATTCACAAGGGAATTATGATTACTAAATTATAATAGCAAGCAGGATTAGCAAAGCCTAGATTACGTTGATGACTATTTTGAATAAATAGGAACGTGTAAACTAATTCCACTAATAGAAATGCACGGCGGCCATTCCTCGGTTTACGAGCGCTGCTAAATATAAAACCCGCTTGTAGAATTGTTAATTTCGCCAAACTGCATTTTTGATTATATCCTAGTGTGTTTTCACGGTATAATCTGGTGGCACAATGAGAACTGCTCGGTTTCTTATAATGTAACTACGACAATAGGTCTTAACATTAATTTTTATCGTAATTAATATTTTATCATCTCCGTTCTCAAATATTTTAACACTAGCTGCGACAACTCTATGTAAGCCATTAGTAAAAGTCTTATTGCAAACAGCTTCAGATTCATCTGTTAAATCCATCTCATTGCCATTCTTCCTAATAACTATCAGCTACAATTTGATCATCACAACATACAGTACCCATACGTTTCTTTGCCTTTATCTTCCTTTCGGGCTTTCTACCAACATACTAATTTATCACTGCTATTATGTCCAGTTCATTATTAAAAATTCTATTAAATACATCAACGGTTTCCAGTAGATCTTCATTCTTACGTAATCGAATATTAGAAGACCAGCCATGCACGTGTTTATTCATACCATTATAGGCCGATTTCAATATACGATCCTGAGGGCTATGAACCGATAGCAATGGACCAATCAGAATTCAATTTTTTACAAATAACTGATTTTGATTTGTTTATTCTTCTTTTGATCCGGTGTTAGTGATGTGGTATATTGAAATCGACTAAAGACGGTTGTGCATCAACCCTTACTGCTTCTTCACAACCAACTCCCAACCCAAAGCAGAGATACAGAGCGTCGTATAAAATATTTTAATTATATTTTATCGCCACTAAAACCGTGTAAATGAAAAACCGGTTCTGTTGCTTTTATGAAAATCGTAAAAACTTGTCTTTTCAACAGCGTTGAGATTCAAAATGGACTCAACTTTTGATGGCTTTGCATTGTTCGAGTTTCATTGAGATTTTTTTATTACAACGCTCTTTATGAATAAGATTTTATTAGTTCGTTTTGAAGGAATTATCTGTTCAGTTAATTAGTTGCTATGTAAACGTTTTTCAAATCTTGAGTAAAATTGATTTACTCGTTCGTTACAATTCGGAATCGGGAATAAAAATTGACTTAGTAATCTTTGACATGCTAACAAATTCTGTTATTGTTAACGAACCGCAAAGTAATTCTTAATTTGATACTAATATTATTGAAGATTGATAAATAGCTTTTAAAAAAAGAATCATGATTTAATGAGGTTGTAGATATTGAAATAAAACTATATATCGGATTTTATCGTGGTTTTTTATATTATAATTTTCTCTTTACGTTTCGAAACGGTCTTCCTGGTATCGGAGGGACTGAGGTTTTGAACATCCGAAAAGTCAAAGTCACAATATCTACCTACATTTATAATATTACAATGTATAATTGTAAAACAAAAAGCGCGATAAAATCCGAAAAAAATAGTTTTATTTCAATAATTTTATTCGCTTAAACATAAAAAAGCATGATCATGTAAATCTCTGAAATATAAACCACAATTTACACAACAGAAATATTATATGACTGTCTTACAATGTTCAAGTGAGGCTTACACACCAATTAATATATTGGACAGTTAATGTAGCGGCGATACCCTAGTTGACAGTGGAACGGACTGCCGAGACGAATGTTCGCAGGTTCAAAACCCAAGAAAACGCATTTCGGATTCTTCTAAAGTAAATATGTATTCTTTGTGAATGATCGCTTACTTTAACGGTAAAGAAAAATATCGTGAGAAAACCTGCATACCCGAGAAGTTTTCCATAATAACTTCGAAGGCATATGAATTCTACCAATCTGTACTAGGCCAGCGTGGTGGACTAAGGCCTTTCCTCTCAGGAGTTAGAGCCTGTCCCGCACCCAGCAATGGGACAGTATCTATATATAACTAACTATAACTAATATATATAGACATATTACAGTACATATGACTACAGGCAGTATTCAGTGGATCACTATTCATTTGGCAGTAAAGTAGTCAGTCATTTACAATTGAGGTTTCGCATTATATTTAACAAATAGCATAATTCAGACGTCGCGACATGAAACAGGCTTACAAACAATAAATATTCCAACATTAGTCAAGCATTGTAACAGCAGTTTTTAATTAGTAGATAAAATGTTCACCTCCCTAGACTCCAAATAATTAGTCTACGTCAAGTCGTTCCCTAGCGATCTGTTAACTTTTTATTTCAATTTTATATTGCAATGGAATCTTTGTTTTCAATTTCCTTTTGGAAGCACTTAATTGTGCAATATTTTGTTTGAAGATTAAATTGGATCGGTGCGTTAACTACTACCCTATTGAAAAATATAATTGTTAAATGAAAAATGAATTTGTAGATGTTGACGAAAAACTATTAAAGAATCTATCAGACAGTTAAAACAAAAAATCAAAAAAATCATTATAAGGACTCCTTCCAATATTTTAATCGAAATCCAAATTAAATATCGATTAACGACATCGATATTTAATTTGGATTAAACCTGTTAATCATCGTCTACGAATCATCAAGTGCACTTTGATATGTAAAAATAAGAAATGAAAATACAATAGTATCTGTAATACAAATTCACAAAAAATCCAGGTCCAAAATACATACTGATATAAATGTGGATATTTGTACAAAAGATATTCTTGTCAACTTAAAATTTTATACAAACTCACCAGAACTCAGCTAAAAAAAAACATCTACAATACTATTACAGTCTTTGAAGAATTGGTCCAGTGTAAAAGGTTGACTCAGCTTTTTTACAGCGACCTGTAATAAATAAAGTGAAATAAAGACAATGAGGGCAAAGAGTAACGATCCTGAACAGCTCCGATGAATGTTTTACTTCACACGGACATTCATAGAGGTGTTACGTCTAAATTAAATATTAGAAACGCAAACCTTCTAGCCTCGATATGATATGCAAAGCCGCGATTAGTGCTACCACTTTACGCTAAGTGGATTCCTTTATATGATGTCATAGGGGACGTGCTTGTCGTCATATCTAGAAAAAATTCAAGACTACAGCTCCTGACCCGACCAACCCAATGTCGCCATTTCCAGACAGACTTGTTATAATTGGTCTATACATCACACTTTGGTTGAATATCAAATTTTGACTTTAGCTTCGTAAAGCTTCTTCTATCACTACAATATTATGACGTTTTGTCACCCAACTCTTTTAAAACCCGCCATAGGGTCGCGTTCCGGGATCAGCCTGAGTATATACGGTTCCAACAGGCCGGAATAATTGTATCAACTGCCGAGGGGTAATCATCTCTCGTCTATCAACATTCTATTGGACCCCACTTCACCTTCCATCAGGTACAGAGGAGTCATTTTGCCGTGCAAATACAAAAAAAATTTTACGCTGCCGAGTAATGTAACAACTCTATACAATTCCCTCGTTCAGCTCTGCTGTCTCCATCGATCCGCTCTGATGAGGCCAGATAAGGCACAGACGGGATTGGCCAGCAGTTTCTCTTTCCTTATTTATTGGACCGACAGGCGGACAAATGTGGCCAACTGGACAAATGGCACCACTTTTTTTATCAAGTTACGTTTGACTAGGTAGTGTATTGACAATTTTTCACCAACTAATATGTTTGTTTGTTTTATTTTCTAGTATATTATCCGGTTTCTTTTTTTTTAGGACAATTGATCCTTGGAGAATCTTAAAGTTATTGCTATGAAAATTAATAAATACGGAACATCCTTTGAGAATATGCTAAAAAAATGGCTAAAAGTTATTAAAACTCAAAGCTATCTTTCCTTTAATCATCATTATTGTAAAAACTTATCTTAAAAAAATTATAAGCTCCAAATTGTCAATTTTCACCTCAAAATTGAGTCCTTAATACACCTCACACATCTCAATAACCGAAAAACCATTATAACTTGACCTCCACGTGGGAAATTGAGCAAAAGCCGTAAATATTGCAAAGGGTTCTACTTGCGGCCACCAGGTCCATTTAAGCGGTCGCCTGACCGCTCATCGTGTTTAGGGCCTGTGTTTCGGACAGCGCATGCATAATTCAAGGGCTTATGTTTAGAGGGTTATTTTCAATGTAAGTAGAATTTTCTATTTTTATTTTTGGTGTAAGCAGAATGAATTTTTACTTGTGCCGAGTGTTATTTCTTCTGCATTTCAAATAATACCTGTATCTATTTCATATCGGTAAAAATCGAAGATATATCTAAAGAGCTTAGGCTAAAATTATGTTTATTTATTTATTTACTTATTAAAACTACTGTTTATTTATATACTATAATATTTATAATAAGTCTAGAAGATAGTTATGGGAGAAAAATTGATAAGCACATGATTATTTTAAAATAGACACAGTTTCCGCTAATTGTACTCACTGTAAATATATATAAAATATACTAAGGAAAACTATATTATGCTGTAAAAAAAAGTCTAAGTACATATTACTTTATGACTATATACAAACTAGTTTATGGTTCAAGTATAAACTACAAAATAAATGCAATAAAAAGGAAAAGTAAACAGTAATCTATAAATAGTCTTGCATACTTATTGTATTGTAATAAAACTATTTTTCGAATTTTATGGAGTTTTTTTTTTAATATACTAATTTTCTCCCGACTTTCCAAAGACAGCCTTTATGGTAATGGGACTGAGGTGTTGATCGTCCGCGATAAAATCTGAAAAATAGTTTCATTTCAATGTCTAACATTCGCGTAAGCATAGAAATACAATATGATTTCTATTGGAAAAGAGACGAGGTTATAATTCTCTTGAACTTAGGTGAAGCTCATAAACAATGATTCCTGCCTTCATTAGCCTTTTAGCTTAGCCTAGAAGGTTTTGGCTCAAACCCAAATCGTCAGGAGTTTAAAAAAACATTTACCCATCCATAGTCCAATTTATGGGTTCAAGAAATAAATGAGAGAATGCAAATAATAATTCATAAAATTGTATAAATTTAAGTAAAATACAAATATACCTGCCAACGTAAAGAATACATAAAATATTTAAAATGAACCAACTCATCATTAGCATGAGATACGTGTTTCTAGCAGCTGTGATGGTAAATTGCTAGATCAATTTGGACAATCACTAGCATGCAACACCTACGTGCCATTATAGCATGTGCTGGTAAATACATACAATACATATTTTAAATCTCTACGAAATCCTTCGCTCATCGATATCCGACGAATCATTACCTATTGTCTCATAATCCATCTGAATATATTACATTTACGATACGTCACGTGCTCTCTGCCAATAAAATCTTTATGGCTATTGCCTCACATCTTTATGCCACTGATCCTGAGTGCGGAAGTTTGAATTTCCAACTACGAACACTGTGTTCTGTGTTCTACGAGTGAAGTTTGTTGGTTATGAATCATATTTGGTTATTCAGGTGATAATACGACGAAAATCTGAGAAAAACATTATGTAAATAATCAATTAGAAATTAATCTGAACATAATGACTACGATCTTCTCAACATTTTTTTGAGGGAAACATTCTATTCGTTATATCATACAGAAAATTATTATTATATCAGAGAAAAGGACTTAAAGCGGTTTTGGTAAGAACACGCCATTGTCCTAATTTAATAGCAGAACACTCAAAACTCTAACTTATTTAAAACTACCCTCAAAATACTGACACGTTTAATGTTAATTCATATATAAAGCATTTAAATTAGTTTTTTTATTGCTTTAAATGATTATACGAGCTTGCCGTTCGCCTGGTAGTCAGCGATACGACCGCCAATAAACATTAGAAACACCATCCAATACCTTGAATTACAAAGTAATATTTGGTATCCCACTACGCTCGCCATCCTGAGACATGGGTTGTTAAATCTTATTATGTCCAGTAGTCAAACTCTCAGTCTCTCAAGCAAGCTAGCTAATCATATCAATTGACAGAATTTCAGCACTATTCCATACGAATCACTGCCACCGTGTATCAAAGACTAAAATCTTTAAAGCGATGTAAATCCCATTCATCGCTCGCGTCGTGCGATAGCTCCAGAATCCAGATTTATACTTTACGAGGCGTGTAGAGGAACCGATCGTTTATTTAAAGCTGGATATACGTAGCTCCTTTATGAGTTCCTGGTAGCTACGTGGGAATCTCATTTGCAAATTGATCTTTTTGGAATCTAAACTATATAGTTGATAATCGTATATCACATACGTGAGAGTTTTACAGCCTAATCAGGCAAATAACACCCTCTCCTCCTCCTTCCTCCCTCTCCCTATTGTGCTATAATATGGAACTAATTTCTGATTCTAACTTCTAATAACGCTAACTATAAAACCAAAAGCAAGTTACGCCCCCAAAACAGTTATTATCCTTCTAGTCTATACAATATTTACTGCACAATATATAAAACAGACATGGATTTCATTCATGGATTCAATTTGAAAGTATATAATAATAATAATAATATCAGCCCTGTATTATATACTTGCCCACAGCTGAGCGCGGGCCTCCTCTACTACTGAGAGGGATTAGTCTAGTGCGGATTGGTAGACTTCACACACCTTCGAAATTCCTATAGAGAACTTCTCAGACGTGCAGGTTTCCTCACGTTGTTTTCCTTCACCGTTAAAGCGAACGATAAATTCACAAAGTATGTATGTATGTATCCCTAAATAGTAAAACCACCACATTTTTCATTAAATAAAAGAAGATAAAATACCCGAAAACATTACTGTCACATCTTGAAAGAACAATGGGGCCAATTTGGCCCGGCCTCTTGAATTAGCCGATGTCTTGGGGCATTTTATATCCTCAATCAAAAGTCGCAAGTGGTGTAGAGTGGGTCCAAACGATCTAATGAATTCTCTGCTGTACTCTCGACGGCTAGGGTGGCGGTATACGTGACTTTCTCAGCATCTTTTGATTGTTAAGTGGATAATGACGTACCTATTTTTGAGTTTATGATTATCTTGTCTTTGCGGCGTTAGGCTAATTGGGTGTGGAACGGACTAGACGAATGTCTGAAGGCTTAAAACCCAAGAGTACGAGCAGCGGGGCGGTATATCGTTCAAGGCTGATATTATTATGCTATCTGTCTAAAGAAGAAATCTATTCACAAAGAATACACACATAACTTTAGAAAAAGCAGTGGTGCGTGATTTGAACCTGCAAAAAATCTTTTCGGCAGTCCGTTCACTTTCAACTAGGAGTGGCTATCCATTACACAAATAGATTTAAAGAAATATTTTCTTTATTAAAATTCCTCATGATTTTAAATCACCAAAAAATATTTCTAGTTTTTTTCGTTGCACTTATTACGTAATGGTTTCGGTGTTTATTGTTAAGGTTTTTTCCATACAAGCCGAAAATCAAGGATGGCAAGTGTATTACAGCGGGGGTCGCATTCCACAGATTATAGCGATGTTACGGCCTTCTAAGACGTTTACCGATACATAGAACGCTGGATGGGCCAGCCCTAATATATTTTTTAGTTTGATTTTTTTCGAATTTGTAAATGCCCATATACTTAAATTACTAGGCGTTACGATTGAAGTAAAAAGATGGATGAAGTATATAAAGGCCCGAAACAATATAAGGGTTGTAAGTATGTATACAAGAATTTCTAAATACCTATATAAGGTGGTTGAATTATATAATGTGAATAAAATAAATAAGGCGTCATATATATGTATATGGTAAGCTTAATATCTTCAGTAGTTAGATTTTGAAACCAATAAATTCTTTCGCGTAATGCGCACACATCCTACTCACAAAAATATCAAAAATCAGTTCTTTAAGGCATAACTTTCAGCAGTAAATAAAAAAATCATGTGCGTGATAATAGCTGCACTTATAAGTAATCACTTCTTAAAGGCACAGTTAACTCTCAACAGCAAAAAAAAATCATGTGCGTGATAAAAGCTGTACTTATAAGTATATTTCTGACTACCTTCACATCTAGTATCGCTATGTCTGTATATGCCAAGTATTGCAAGTGGCAGGGTTCACAATTTGCTTCGATAATACGCCCTATGTCTTGCCCACTCATCGCCTCAGGATTTTATTGAGATTTATCTTTACAATACTTTCTGAGTGTATGTTATACTTACGTGATAAAAATGCTTTTCATGAAAACTCTTGTGAGTAATGAAGTTGTGAATTTTATTTTTATATTTACACACATATACATCAGGCATTTATCCCCGAAGACGTACGCAGAAATGCAACCAGGTCACCTAATTTCGCCAAATGTGTTCCGTCCCATGATGTGATTGGTAGCGAGCTTATCACCGTATCGGGTAGAAATGTCAGACTTAGAGCTGATACTGAGCAGAATAAACCTAATATCACTTTGTCCGACTCGGGATTCGAACCCAGGACCTCAGAGCGCTGCTGTACTATGTACAATTATGCCAACAAGGCGTTACAACTTTGATATTATTCATATTTCATATTAATGACATTGTAAACTCCAGATTTTATTATATTTTTATTTTTATTATAGTGTTGATGATCAGTAACATTTAGTGAAAAGATTGTCTTGCTATAAATAGTTTTAACAAATGCGTCAACCAATTAAGGACTATCAATCACTAAAATTACAAAAGCAATTGAGTTCACAATTCTTCAAAATTGAAATGTACTTAAAGTGGCGAATCAACTATCATTACTGTAACGAAGGGTGTCTATTTCTGACACGGAATAAAGTCATTTGCGTATAATAAGTTGAATGGACACGTCAGAACCATGATTAAATTGAGTTGTTAGAACTTTTTGATGGCTTCAAATTATTTTGGTAACTAAATTTAATGATGGAAGTATTACTTAAAATTTGTTTTTTATTAGTTAAATGACGAGACTAGCATGTCGCACGCCTGATGGTAAGCGAGGCGACGATAAATAGTAGCAACACCGACAGAACTTTTTGTGTGGCTCTCTGCGCTCGTCACACTGAGACCTGAGATGTTAAGTCTTATTATGTCCAGTATTTACACTGGCTACAATGTCCTTCAAACCAGAACACAATAGTGACTACACACTGCCGCTTGGCGGCAGAAATAGATTGCGGTACTACCTACCCAAGCAAACTCTCACATATGAAAGACCTACCAGCAGTACAACTGACATTTTAAGTCTCAAAATTTTACTGAAAACAAAAACGAAATAATTATTTATACGCAACCATCAGCATCATCAGTGCGAACTAAAAAGATTACTGACGCAATATTCTCCCGAGTCATCATCGCCCAATCATTCGCCGATGACTAACTTAAACGGATTACTGTTCCATTATAGTCCACCATTGTTCCACCCTCGTCGTTTTAATTGAAAGTAGTGAAACTATTGGCTTATTCCATACACAGTGCCGTGAATCGCTGCAGCGCTTTAAACAACATTTTGTTATAGAATAAAGCTTTCCTTATTCAAAAATTATGTAACGAACTTGTGATCTTCGAACTGTTGTTAATCAAATGAGTAATAGTATAGTTAAGCTAGAATCATTAGGTATATACTAAGAAATTACTTACTGTAGATATTTTTTTTTAAATGGTATTGCAGAAAACGGAACTTGCTAAGTAGAACATACACAGATAACGTTAATTAGATAATATTATAATCTCAATGAATATTTATTACCGAATTTTAAAATAAAATGTGTCACATGAAAATTAAAACATCAATACAATACAATGCTAAAGCAGAAATAAATAAACCCTTTCCAAATATGGAATAAAATAAACTACAAACTATGACACATGATCAAAATTATAACATAAATATAATATATATTGATGCTAAAGAAATAAATAAACCCATTTCAAATATGGAACGAATAAACTACAAACTTAAGCGCTGCAGCAACACAAAGCGGTTGTAAACTAGATTGAAAATAATATAAGATTTTTAAACATCAGCTCCAACGAACGGTGTTTCCGCTTTAATCTAATTAGTACACGTTTAACACACGTCTGCTGCAAATGGGTTTAATTAAAATCTGAATAGTTTGAGTCGATCAACATCCCTACATTGTGTGTTGTAGTGCACTACAATATGGCGGGAAAAAATGTTTTACTCATGCATTTTATTTGCCTTGTTTGCTGTTATTTTTCTAGCGTGTGTATTGTTTTACGATTTCTTGTTTACGCGAATGTAAGACATTGAAAAACGAATTTACAGATTTTGACGTGGTTTTTATATTGTCATTTTCTCCCGACGTTTCGGAGCCTTTGCAGCCTTCATGGTCAATATAATAAAACCGCGAAAAAAACGTAGAATAATTTTATTTAAATATTGTTGTTTTTTTTTAACTGCCGCGACCATAAAGTTTTTATTTTGACATTCTTACTTACATGTAAAATCATGCTTTTGTCGCCAGAGGGGTAGACAGATTACTGCTCAGGGCCCTTATTCTGTATGATAGTGTAAACGCGTAACGCGGCCGTGTCATGTTATCTTCGAGAAATGTGCGTGGAATGGTATCCTGTAAGCCAAATTTCTATAGTCCTAAACATGATGCGTTGTGTTACGTGCTTGTTACACACTGTCAAAATAACGTGCGGGATAGAGAATAAGGCCCCAGTGCACCTATATTCGGCGAAATCATGTGTATTTTATTTAATTTGTCATTCGGGCCTATCGCAAACAATAGAAATTGCAATGCCAAGCAAGTCAAGTATGATTATTATCGATTAAAAAGTTCAAACAAATTTCGATTCTGAAAAACAAAACATAGCTTTAGGGCTCCTCACAAAAATAGACTGGCACTACAATGTGCCTAAATTGATTTTTTGGGCCAGCATCCTACTTGATAATATAAATATGTAGATAATATTGATAATATATTCCTCTTTTATACGTATTATAAAACAAACTCCCCTTTTCCATATGTCTCTATTATCGATTTTCTCAAAATCTACTGAACGAATTTTTATGAAATTTGGTATGGAGATAGTTTAATTCCATAAAAAGGTTAAAGGTTACTATTCCGGGAAAATATATGGCAGGACTTGCATCCTTGAAACTCCTTCACGCGGACAAAACCGCGACCAAAAGCTAGTATGCTCATAAATCCTTCAAACCTTATAAAACAGAGCGTCCAATGTAAATTGTAATATATTGCAATTAATAGTGGACCAAACTGAAAGGTCATTACGGCACTAGAGAAGGAAGGTACACAATGGACGCACACTAATGGATTATCAGTGATTTGCATTTAGCTAGCTTTGCTGGACGGTGTGTGCAAGAGAGCGCCAGTGATGAGGGTGGTTACTTATAGATTAAGCTTGTCTTTAAATCTGAAATAATTAAATATAATTATTCCAAATTATTGCCTAATAAGGCAATGGCCAATTTTGGCAAAAACTCAATTTTATCCAGAGTTCTACTAAAAGGTAATTAAAGTTAGTCAGGGGGGCCTATTCTGTATACTAGGGCACATCTGTCTGTTTGCAACTACGGCCATCTTAATAATTTATAGATTAAAGAGTAAAAAAAATCCCATATTTACCTATACGGAATTTACTTATACAAATTTCGGAATGCATTACAGGGCTCTGTGATCGAAAATATCAGCCCGGAGTCTGGAATTTGAGCTCGATATGGCGATAGGCTCGCCCCCTATCACATCATGGGACGGAACACATTTGTCGAAGAGTGGTTGTCCTGGTTGCGCCTCTGGACACCCCTTCGGGGATAAATCAGTGATGATATGTGTGTAAAATAAGAAAAAAAGAACTTGGAACACGTTGCATAACACCGTCGCGCGGCAACAATGATGCGTGTCGACACAGGCTCCCCTCTCACGGTCCGGTTGAAAATAATTGTCTCATTGATAGGCGCGCCGCAAACTAATTCCATTGTATGTAGTTTACGCTTGCTCACTGAAAATGGTGTAGCACTATCCGTAATTAGGAATTTATTATATTATTGATTAAAATTAGTCTATTTTTCAAATTTTATTGCGGTTTTAATATTTCAGTTTTTTCCGACGTTTTGAA
The DNA here is from genome assembly GCF_014839805.1 of Manduca sexta. Lineage (NCBI taxonomy): Eukaryota > Metazoa > Arthropoda > Insecta > Lepidoptera > Sphingidae > Manduca > Manduca sexta. Next base: position 5,303,331 of record NC_051120.1, on the reverse strand, counting down.
GACTGCAGCCTTCGTTGTCACGGGGGGGGACCACGAAGGCTACCTAGAATGTCTAACATTCGCGTAAACACGAAATCATTATATTATTGTTGACTTTTTTTTATTACTTTGAGTGACGAGACGAGCTTGCCGGTCACCTGGTGGTAAGCAATACGACCGTCCAGAAACAGTAGAAACACCATCCTACACCTTGAATTACAAAGTATTGTTTGGCATTCCAATGCGCTCGCCATCCTGAGACATGAGATGTTAAGTCTCATGTCCAGTAGTTACACTGGCTACAATGTCCTTAAAACCGGAACACTACAGTGACTACACACTGTTGCTTGGCGGCTGAAATAGATATTGCGGTAGTACCTACCTAGGAGTACTCTCACATATGAGAGACCTACCACCAGTAAATAAATAATTATCTTATCGTATCTAAATATTAATATGACGGCGTCCTTTTTACAAAGTGGTAAACAACACTTGGAGCGAGCAATCGTCCGATGGACACGTCACTAGGCTCCCCTCCACAGTTCTATAAAAAGAGGCGCATGCGCAGCGGAGCGGGCATTCTTAGAGTGAGCGTCGCTCGGTGCACAGGCTGTATTATAGTTGTAATAAATTATAGTAATTGTTAGTTAAGTAATAATTAATTAAATAAAAATTGTGACTTACATAAAAAAAGATAAAGTAAAAGAAATTGACAGTACGATTGGTGTTTTATTAATAAAATGGAGGACCATATCCCGACAAATATAAGGCGCATGTTGATGAAAATGTTTGGATGTTTTTTTGTTGGTAGGATTTATTTTATGTTCACTCGGATAGCGACTACCGTACACAAGGTGTTAAAACCCGCCATCGAGGCCTACGTAAGTGTGTTGCGTTACGGGATCAGCCTGGTCGGTTGTTCATTTATCCGGTTCCAATAGACCGGCATAAATGTGTCGACTGCCGAGGGGTAATCATTTCTCGTCAGTCGACATTCTATTGGACCCCACTACAGTTACCATCAGGTGTGTAGAATCACTTCGCAGTTCACTTTTAAAAGACATATTTGACTAACAAATAACAAAAATAAGTCATAAAATCTTTGGTCAAAAGGTATAATTAATACATTCTAATTTGACCATAACGAGTTAATGCCAAACGATCTAAAAACACATTTGCCGCCTAACTAAAATGCACTGTTTAAGTTTGTTCGTATTGACGTGTTTAAACTGTCCGAGTTCACAAATCTTTGTATTTAGGTAAGAACATTACTGTTTCTAGCCCATTACACCGCACTACGACTGTTTGCGCCGACACTGGCTTTACGAGCTTAGCAAAAATCTGATACTGGCAGCGTCCATTTACTGCTCTCGCGTTAAGGTCATCTCAATTAATGCTAAGCTTTATTTATTACAGAAGTTGCTGTTGCAATGTTGCTTACAGTAAATAAAAAAAATATAATAGTAACACTTCCTCAAGGCAGTCACAGCATGCACTATTTGTGATGTTGTTATTACAATGTTGTTTACCCTAAATAAAATAAAAATAATATTATAAAATATAATAGTAACACCTCCTCAAGGCAGTCACAACATGATAAAAAAGTAGAATTTGCAAAATAAAACACAAACATACTAATTGCAATTAGAAATTTTGAGGGTGTTTGAAGTCTAACAATCCGCACTAGGCCAGCGTGGTGGATTAAGGCCTAATCCTTTTCAGCAGTAAACGCCTGCCTAGCAGTGCAACAGTATACAATACAGGGCTAATATTATTACATATATATTATATACATATACAGGGTCATTTTGACATTCGTTACTAAATGAAACCACATACTTATCTACTTAGAAACAATAGTTTACAATAACTTATTTGCGCCTAAGACGTAAAATAAAAAAGGGTAAGTTTAGAACAAAATAAATATTAATAAAAAGTAATTTTAATTTTACGCCCCTTAATGCCACTATTATTATACTTTCAGTTAGAAATACACTCACACACACCACATTCGCATTAAACTACAAAATGTAAAAAAAAAAACAGAAAACTAAAACCAGGATTTTTGGTGAAAATATTCGTTATTAAAGGATGCTTTTTGGCACAATGTCAGCAAAGGTGAAGACGAGTATGTAGTTTAATTTAGTAATGCAATGTCAAAATGACTCTGTATAATAGAGGGCTAATATTATTACATATATATTATATACATACATTTAGTGTATCGGGATAAGCAATATTGAATCACAACATTGTTTTTAAACAATTAATCAGCTCTTTTCACTGGCTAATCAAACGTCGACGATAATAATTAGTTGTCCAACTGGTAACGTCGCGCTAACAGAGTCCGTTCCACTAATTTACACCATTAATACCTGTCAGGAAACTAATTACTGTATGGGTATTTCAAAGCTAAAAACAGACTGTTAAGCGATTGTATTTTTGACTAATAAAAACAAAATTATGTTTATATTAAAACTTGACTTTGTTTACTATCTAGTCAAACTTCTATTCGGGTGAATTATAATAAAAGAACGGGTCGCCAATGCAAAGATTTCATTTATTTAATAATTATTACACATTATAAAGGTGCAAATAATTACAAGACAGTGTGTGAGCTTATTCTATGAATTGAGACTGATAATACAGAGCGTCTCAGTTCAAAGGGATGCTTCGGGACATTGGAATAAATAAGGACGGTTCGGGACGTTGCATAACTATCTACAAAATTCACCGCCAAAAGTAAATATCATTTTAAAAGTAGTATTTTCCTTAAAAGAAAGGAATGGGGATTAAGAATGAATGAGTGATGAGTTATTTAGGCTTTGAGGTGTTATGTTTTTACCAACTGAGACGATCTATTCATGCTGTACGCAAATATACCTATAGAGTATTTTTACTTGATCTTTTTTTATTCGGGCACGGAAAAGTGACTCCACTGCACCTGATGGTAAATGAAGTAGGGTCCAATAGAATGTCGACTGACGAGAAATGATTACCACTCGACAGTCTATACAGTTATTATAATACTGGTCTATTGGAACTGGATATACACAGGCTGACCCTGGAACGCGACACCCTCACGTGAAAACCTATGACGGGTTTTAACACCTTGTGTACGGTGGTCGCTATCCAGGCGGATATAAAATACATCCTACCACCAGCAGATCTAAAGACCTTCCCAAAGTACTGAAAAATATATCGCAAAAGTTGTAACTCGAGGCATTAACGCGAGTTGACGCTAGTTGTCTCAGCGCGGCGATTTAAGAAGACAAAGAGCAGTAAAATGGCTGATTGCTCACAACACTACCGCTACATAATGTAGACACACTAAACAAACATAATAGACTTACATAAATAGGCTCTATGAAAAAGATTAGTGAAATAGAATAAAATTGGGGAGTACCCTCCTGTGATCTACGTAGAGTAGTAGCATTTTAAAACGAATCAAGCTTTTTCGTTTTAAAGGTGGGCAAAGGTATATCAAAATCACATTTCCATAAATTATATTTCATAATATTTTATAAAGCGCGAATTCATTGCCATCTCTAAATAAAATTATAAGCTTCGAGATAATTATATTTCATATGTATTAAAGCGCAAGGTCATTGCCACTTCTAAATAAAATTATAGACTTCGTGCTGATACTGAACAGAATAAGCCAGATTTTAATGTTATGTTTCCCTCACCATACTTATGACACAGTAAGTGAAAGAAAAAGGTTGCCGAAACACGCTGGATGCAGGTCGCTTTCGACAGGTCCGTAAGAAAATGGTTGGGGGACGCCTATGTGCAGTAGAGAACTTTTTTTTTATCTAGTCTTTACGTGACTTTTTAGACTTTACATGGCTCATTATGAAGTGAAAGCTAAATAAGATTAAAATTATTGTGCCCGCTCTATTCCTTCCTAGGTCTTCAAAACATCTTTTTACACCGAAACAAACTACAAGTTTTTATAAAAGCTTACAGCATGTACGGTGATGTGAAAACTTAGATTAATGACGAAATGTTGGACAAGTTTTATGCAGTAATGAATAATGGTATGGGAAGACGTTAGTTTTTATTGAAGGCAGACTGTCGAAGAAAAAGTGTTTCCTCTATGGGTTCTTGCATAAGATATCGGTAGACCAATGTTTTTTCTTGTTTTATAGTTCGTTACGTTAATAAAAAATCCGTGAGAGATTATTAAGAATGGCACGAGTGTGAGTCGCCATTGTCAATTTTAATAACATTTACGTATTAAAATTTTAATCTCAGCCCAAATTACTTTATCATATTTTGTACACGAAATCGTTGCATAACGCAAAGAGCAGAAAAAAAACCCTTTTTATATTCACTTCCTAAGTGCTTAACTGCCGTTTTCAATAAACGATCCCAATCTCAATCTTTAATCCGATTCCGAACGAACCAATCAAAATAACTCATTCATAAGCATATCAAAAAACATTGTTCTGATTAGTCCATTTTTGAAATAAATCGTTAAAGCCTTTGCGATCGTTTGAAAATGGCGGTAAAACTCATCGAGAACACGGCTGCGATGATAAATTGACTCTTATATTTTGAACATCAAAGCTTCTTAATGGCATAAGTAGGTGTGAACAGGGATACGTATTTTGTACATATATTTATGTGTATCAGAATAATCAAGGACATGACATGTTTTGTAAGGGACCGTTTACACTTGACAGCTAATCACTATGATAGCATCAATCTATATATATAAAAATGAATTGCTGTTCGTTAGTCTCGTTAAAACTCGCGAACGGCTGAACGGATTTATCTTATCTTGGTCTTGAATTATTCGTGGAGGTCTAGGGAAGGTTTAAAAGGTGAGAAAAATTCGAATAATTGCCGGGAAAATCCTCAAAACAGCATTTTTCTATTTCCCATACAAACGTTTTCTAACTAATACGTAGAGTCAATTTGAGCTTTATTGCTATTGTATAAAGTTCACTGTTGTCTAAGCAATGTAGGTGTGTTCCTAACATCAAAGCAGTGTGCGTTGGAGCACAGAATATAATAATGTAATGTCGCGTTCTGAAACTCAACAAAAGTGATATCGCGGACCCGACTAAATTGAACAGTCACAAAATTTAATATATCATTAGTTATTTGGTTGGCTTCACGATATTATTTCTTTTGTTTTACTTTAAAATGCATGTTTTCGTTATGGACAATTTTTGAGCTGCTTTTGCATATCTATACTTATAATAAATCTGTAGAGAGATCAATTCTGTACATGAAATATATTTCCAAAATAACTGGGGGTGATTAGGGATCGATACTGATGCCAAAAATGCAATTAGTAAAATTTTTGTCTGTCTGTCTGTATAACCGTTATAGAAACAAAATCTACTCGACGGATTTTAACTTAACTTGGTACAATTATTTTTCATACTCCTGAGTTGGTTATAGTATACTTTTCATCACGCTACAATTAATAGGAGCATAGCAGTGATGGAAAATGTTGGGAAAACGGGAGAAGTTACTCCATTTTTAAGCTTCCGTCATTTCGTGTGCAACCTTAATGGTTAAAAGTTCCTTCGATTTCACCAGGATCCCATCATCAGACCCTGACCGGACAATCGGACTACCTGCATACCACCATAAATTAAAAAAACATCCCGACAAATTGAGCACCTTCTCCATTTTTGAAACCCGAAATCCACGCGGGCGAAGCTGCGGGCGGAAGCTAGTAGTAAATAAATCAATTAGTGAATTACTTTCTTGTGATAGTAATATAAGTAGCTGATAACAAAGAAGATATTGAAATAAAACTATTTTACGGATTCTATCGCGGTTTTTACATTATAATGTTCTCCCAACGTTTCGAAGACTGCAGCCTTCGTGGTCACGGGGGGACTGAGGTGTTGGTCATCCGAAAATTCAAAGCTACAATATCTACCTACAATTTACAACTATAAATTTTTTTTTAATTTTAGCTGTTAGTTGGTTAACAAAGAAGATTGTAATCAAACCTCAGTGATGAAAATATTAAAGTAAATTTTTATTTAAAAAGTGTCTAGAATTTGATTAGTTTTGCTGTTTCATTCCATGCAATCAATGCTATTACTAATTGTTTTTCTCTCCCTTCTCAATTGACGGCCAAGAAAGCACTCGCAATTCGCTCATTCAGTACATATTGTGACGCTTGAAGGTAATGCTTTTAACACGCGTTTTATTTAAATGATTTATTTAGTTATTATTTTTATTGTCATTACTACTAGATGTCTTAATCAAATAAAATAAAATAAAAACGCATAAGCGGTACAACCTACCAGCATAGTTGCTATACAAAATGATTACCACAAAAACAAAAACGCAGCGTATACCTATCCAATGAACAGGCCTTCTTAAGTGGGCGTGTGACAATGATTTACGCTCTCTTGTTCGATGCTAATCGTGTGCTAAGGAGTCTGCTTGATTTATCGCGTTGGATTTAAGTATAATTATTTTGCGAACCCCCTAAGCATTTATCTAGTGCTAATTGCAGATGTCGTGTCGACTCTTATCGTGTTTTTGATTAATCTGCTGAATGGGTAATATTGTGTGGAATCTCGGTTAAAATGTTTGTTTCTTCAAAGCATTGTTAGATTTCAGTTTGAGAACCGCTGTAGCCGGTGTAATTACTGATAATTGTATTTATATCAAGCGAACGCAGTGTAATATCACTGAGGTTAGTAATTCAAAGTTGGATAGTGTTACATCGTTGAAGAGGTTACTAGCTTTTGCTCGCGACTTCGCCGTAAAAGAGTTTCTCCGTGATAAAGAGTGTATCTTTTCCAAGGTCCCAAACTATCTCCATACCAAATTTCATCGAAACTCGTTTGGTACTTTCTGAATTTATATATAAGGATAGTTTTTAATTTTGTGTTTTGTCTCTTTTGTATTAACATAGTATCCTTGCCGAATAAAATGTCTTAGTATTATTTAGTCTTTTTACCATCATGCTTGTTCATCTTATCATTAGGTTGCTTCAAAACATTTCCTCTTCTTCTCTTTAGAATCCACAGCTGAACATAAGACTTCCCTAAAAATTTCTAGACCAACTAGTAAAACAATTCAAAACATAGTTTTCTTGCAGTAGTCAGTGCAAAACAAACTTCCAGTAGCTTAGTTTAAATAATGTTTCCAGTACGTCTTCATCAAATTGAAAAATAAATAGATTTGTCCATTGAACGTTTGCCAAGAGGGAACTGTTACCCTTTCGCCTCATTAACCGCGTCTCGAACCATCGCTCTTCAACCGCTGTCTTTATTGGGGCAGACAGGAAAATATGCACTACATTAAATATTAAAATTGTAGTAGTTTATTTCATTAGTAAAAGGGCAATGCACTCTTATACTCGGGCTGTAAATGTCTGGGATTCGATTCCCAACAGGTAACCTAGGTCTGAAAATCTTGAGGCCTTTGTTCACTAATGACTTCCAGTAACTTATGATCATGATTCTGTTCCCACACCTGTCAAATATATCATGTAATTCAGAATTGAACCTAGTATCTAATGCGGTAATATGCTAGCTTATTATATGTCGAGATTGATACTAGCAACACATTAGTGTTGAAATCTTTTTGGTGCACATTAGTAATTATTTGAAACTAGCTTGCTCGCTGCTTCATCCATGTGAATCAGTTTATCCGGGATAAAAATTTCCTACCCAAAGTCTCAAACTACCTCCATACCAAATTATCAGATCGGGTAAAGTGATATTAAGTTTTCTAATCAGTATCAGCCCGGAGACTAGAATCAGTTGCAACTCCTGCCACCCTTCGAGGGTGGACTCTCTCAATATGATAAAGGCTTTCAAAGACCGTTTATTCAAGTCCGGCAAGACATCCGACACAATGCCGTACACAACACTTAATACAGCATTAGCACCAGAGGGCGTTGGTGAAAAATGAATCTGTTAGGGTATCGCGGACCGATCCAACACCATTTCCTGTTCCGCTCACGGCATCCATCTTAGTCGGATGTGCGTCGACACTCTTTTAAATTATAGCATCTTAATGATGCTTTGGAATATCGTGTGTAGTTTGTTTTGTTTAAACAGTTAAGAATTCAAATTAGAAAACTAAAACCAGGATTTTTTGTGAAAATATTAGTTATTAATGGATGATTTTCGCTACGATTGCAGCATAGGTGAAGACGAGTATGTGGTTTCATTTATTTTATTCTATTTTCATTTATTTGGAAAACTTACAGCTAGGTAATACAATAAGAATTCACAAAAAAAAAAACGAAGGCCAATTACAAGTTTTCACAATTAGTAACGCAATGTAAAAATGACCCTGTATGTATTTTATAATATTATTTACATCTTTTTCAATTCTTCTTTCCTGCCGGCCCGAGCTGGCTTCTTTGTTTACTTTGTACTCTTTCAGCTTTTTATGCCCAATATTAAAATGGCTGTATATAAGCGATTTAACTTGATGTCTTTTAAATTCTCGCATAGATTGACTTGATAAGCGCAATTATGTTCGCTAAATCATTCAATATGGCAATCTAATTGCCCACTCTGATTGAATTCTTGCGTAATATTCTTAACTGAATAATTTTATTATCAAATTTAGTTGAGATACAACATCATAAAAGTAAATTTAAAATCAACTAAAATGGTATTAGATGAAATATAGATTATATCCTTGAAACTACTTTTTATCATAAAGCTTTTATTTTGGTAAATGTCTATAATTACAAGAAAACCAATTTAATCATAATATGTAGGTAGAACTAAGGGACTACTACCAATTAATTAAACTAAATCACAAAACTTTCTAGGTGTAAAAATTAAATTTAAATTTCAGTAATACAAATAACGCCTTTATTATTATTATATAGATATCTACTTAACCACGAAGATACCAATTATAGTGTCCCTGCTATTAACCGCCAATTAAAGTTATTACAGTACAATTGATACTATTGTGCAGTAATGACCACGAGAGGATAATACCACTCGTTATGGACAGGACTCTGTCCCCCTGTAACCATGGTAACAGCAGGTAATTGCGATTTTTCTGAAGAATATTGTATAGGATAGGTATTGAGTGTACTAGTTCAGCCTCTGATCATCCCTTCGAGGTAAACGACGTGTATGTTTTGATATTTAACAATAAATAAAGGAGTAGAAAAATATAATTCCATCTCCTCCCTATCTTTCTATTTGATCAATTTCATTATCATTCCGATTTAAGATTTGTGCTATTTGTTTAATTTGTCTCTTGTTTAATACAGATTGATGCTCTCAGAGACTCGTCGAGCTTGACTTCAATGTCATGAAATGCTGCCACTTCCGATCCTGACAGAAGTTGTAGTGACTGATTTGGATTTTGAAAGCAGAATAGTCTAGAAACTTAATAAATAGAGCAAGCGTCATAATTGCCCGTCAAGAGTAATAACACCATTCGTATTTTAAGTTACAAACATGCTTTTTTCGCTTGTCACTCAGGAATATAATAAAATTATTTATTTGAACCAGTAAAATGCTATGAATTCCGTGAATATGAACAATATTAACTCTACCACCAGTTCGAAAAGTAATTCTCACTAGAGGAAAACGGACGAAAAACTCTAATGTTGCTCTTTTTAAAATAAGCTTAAGGTATATATTACATATTAAACATATATATAAAAGTTTTTTTGTGTTTTTGTTTAAAGCAATTCATTAATATACCCGCAAAGTAGGTAATAAATTATTTTCTAAATTCCAATACGAGTACACAACCTTCTGAATTTAGTATTTACTCTGGCTACAATTTGTTAAGCCAAACAGTGCTCGCAATAGTATTTTGCGCCGAATATAGCCATCAGATTTAATACCAACGTATGTGCATCATCATTTCAATTCCAAAATAAAGCGATTTTTAACCCAAGCCAGGGAAATTTTATACTCAAAATACAAGTAGTTAAATAACCCTCATCCTCTTCAGACAATCCCGTACTTACCTTCAAAAGAGATATCCATTTTTGTCCTCCAATCCGTGACAAAATATGGAAGAGCTCAGTCTTGCACCATTTACAGAAAATTTAGAGGTCTAGGTAATTTTGCCGCTCCCGGTACAAAATTACAGGAACACATACATACATAGGAAGCTCTTTCAGTAAATTTTATAGTAAAAAATTCAACACTAGTGGTCAACGGACAAAGAAAGTTGGTCGGAACAATTTTCTACTTGAAAAAGAAGTGCGGGATTATTACATCGATGGGTAAATTAATTTGATCTGTTGGATGCGGCAACTATCAATTAATTTGTATTCTCTATATGACTGTCATTTTGTATTATTTGCAAATGTATCATTATCATTTAAATGTATTAAAAAGGCTAGAAGCATCACAATTTTATTAAATATAAAGTATATATTTAAACCAGCCGCACTAGGCCAGCTTTATTGACTAAAAACTAACCAAGTAGTAAACTTAAACAGTAGTAGTAGTTGCCTTCTATTATTAATATACCTGCTTTGATGAAGGTGATTAAATTGTTTGGTGGAAAAGAAGACCTTATTGCTAGTTAATAACATTATTTAGTTCAGTTACGTAACATCGTAAAATATAAAAAAAAATTCAAAAAAGGTATTTTTAATTAAATTCGGAATTATTTTTATGCCATATCTAACGTTTTGCAATTCTTGTCCCCCTGGCCGGCCATTGACAGTAAAATGTTCCGAGAGTGCTTTAAACTTCAGCGTTTCACAAAGCGTTCAATAGTAAACAAAAAACGAAAAGAACTGAACTAATCTCACTGTTACTGACGTGTATAATCCTTCTGATAACTGGGCGCGGTTCGTATGTTTGAGAATATTTGGCAGCACAAAGAGATTTGATGGATGGACCAACTTTGTCAGTGAAAATTTGTAATATGTTTGTGATTGAAATTAGTATAGATATAGATGATTTTACGTTATTTTTTTTATACATGCAAAATGACCTAACTGGAGCTGATGGTACGTGGACCCCACTCCACTATAAGAGTGTCGACTGACGAAAGATGATTAGTCGATAGTTGACACAATTAAACCGGCCTATTCCATAATGGTAAGTATTGGAATGTAGACATAAACCTCGTGGAACCAAACTTCATGCTATTGTCTGTCAAAATTTATTTTTCCTTTGTAACTGTCTTTTTATATTATAACTAACAATAATTATTACAAATCGTATTTTAGTTTTAGTAAGCAATAAGGAAAAACAGCTAATAAGGCGGTATCACGAATGCTCGTATACAATACTTTTATATAGCATAGAGTAGATATTTGGTGTATAAAGAGACGGGAAGTTCTTTTTCATACGGGGACGACAAAGAGATCCCACCGCACCTGATGGTAAGTGGGTTGGGGTCTAATACAATCTCGACTGACGAGAGATGATTACCCCTCGGCAGTCGACACAATTATGCCGGCCTGTTGGAACTGGATATACACAGGTTGATCCCGGAACGCGACACACTTACGTAGGTTATTATGGTGGGTTTTAACTTGTGTACGGTGGTCGCTATCCAGACGGATATAATATATATCCTAACACCACCAAATAGTGTTGATTGAATTATTTGATAAAGTTATATAATTTTTATTATAAAAATAAAGATAAAGATATTAATAATGAATATGAAATTTGTTTGGAATTAAAGCATTTGGAAACAAATTTCATTACAGCTGTCACGGCTAATGCATTTTTAAATTAACAATAATAAATTACATTAATAAGTAATTGACCTAAACCTCCTTCTTTGAAAAAATAAAAGAATCAAAACAGTTATCATTCATTATAAAAATACGCTTTAAAAATGTATTAATTAAAAAATATTAATTATGCATAGTAACACACAGTAAGAGACAATCAAAGCACATTATACAGAGTGATCCGTAACACAAAAGCTTGTAAACGAGTCGGTAATTCGTGTACAATATAAAGTAAATAACATTCGACGTTATTATTTAGAGTGACACACCCGCTCCTGGGCCATTAAACAATACGACCTGCGATTTTCTTTCAACTACTTCCTTCTTATAGAGGGTGCTCCTTTTTTATGTTTTTTTTATAATGATACGGCTTAGCTATAGCTATTGTTTTATAATTTTGAAAAGCAGTTGACGATAAATTACGCAGTTTAAAATTATTTCACTGTTTGATGTAACGTAAAAATTGGGAATGTATATGTTGGCACTAACATCTCAATTAATACATTTTTTTATCAATTTGTAAATTGGCTTTAATAATAGCGAGTTATTAGCAAGTTCAGTACCATCTAAAGGTAATTACGAGCAGCATTGTAATCAATTAACTCGTAATAAAATGAAAAATTGGATAATTAAAATTGAACCATAAGTATTTAATGCACAGTTTAATGCTAAAACACCTATTTAATGTTTATGCTCTTTTTTATTTGACAACGTAGAAAAAACATAAACCTAAATCCCTTTTCCACGCACCCTGTATTTCAGACAAATTGGAAGCAATGAAGTCGAAAGCGTAAGTTCTCAATCATGCAACTTAACGACAACCGAGAAGAGGGTGCGTTGCAGAGCTACGAATGTTTTATTTAAATGGAGGTGACACATGCGTTGATATTTTTGGAAACAACTTTTGAGACCTATTATTAAATAAACATTTCGGCACTCTTGAATTCTCACTCTTGTCTCGCATTATTATTCTATTCTTAGTGTCTGATTAAAAAAATACTATTTATTCATATTATATTAAAATTAATGTGATTGATTAAAAAAAATACAATTTATTCCTATTAAAATAACTTTTAGGCCTTTTGCAGATGATGTTAACTTGCTGACCACATTATACAAAGTGACGACAATAATTTGTCCATGTTGCATTGTTATCATGGAATTATTATGCACTGTATATATTTTCATATAATCTTTAACGTAATCAAAATTCGTAACTTTTTCTACATAGGTTCCAAAAAATATTTTTATAGAAACTGAAATACATCTAGTAGTAACTTAAGTAGCTAAATACATTGCTTATAGGACTGAAATCCGTTGGGCACACGTCATTTATCAAATTTTCTTACAAGTAACGCATCCATCATTTCCGACCTCCGCGTGACCGGTTCACGAAGCTATAACAACTTAATAGTGTAAGAGCATGTTGATTGTCGACTAGGCCGACTAATGGCGGCCCTAAACAATTCACAACAGTTTTTATCCTCGCTACGTTTTTCCTGTATTGTTATTTTTATTTGTTGATTGTAACTATGGAAAGGAAAAGCGAGCATTGATAGTAGAAGTGGAAAATCTTTTATAGTATGTTAAGTGATTTTGAGTCTTAGTTAGTTTTTTTAGGCATATTTAATTTTCTACATACATAGTTTAGTCTTCTGCCCTTCAATTGTGTTATTTAAATAGTAGTTAAGACCAAATTAGTACATCAAATATGAAATTATATAATATTAGATTTTTTTTTATTAAACGTACATAGTTTTCCCGAAGCTCGTGTAAATCCTTGATTCTTATAAAATTCCAAAAATATCAACAACTCAACTCAAACATAATCCTTCTGGTATTATGCGTCTTCGTGGGAAATTCCAATCACTTACTATCAGAGAAGTTTATCATCGTTTAAAATTATATCAAAATGTAATACATTTAACATCGATATATATTATGTACAAAGTATGAAATTTGGCGTTCCAAACATTCAATGTGTTCAACTGAACTGGAATCCATTTAAACTGACTAGTATGGTCAATATTGACAGCTTGTAATTGTGTACGGAGTGGCGCTCATGATATAAGAACTCGAGTCTAAGGGTAAACCTGGATTTGAATAAAAAATATTAGTCAAATAAGTAAAATTGTTTACTGTTCACGTGAATAAGTAGGTTACACAGTGACGTTTTTGTTGCGATTTTAGTTCAGATTTTGAACAAACAGTTTATATGGACGTTCGTGTCTATAGAATATACGTCAATGACATTTAACAAACGACATCGGGTGTGAAAGCTAGTGCAGACCACATTTTGACACCATTCAAACGAGCTTTGTGTGAATAATGTCGCGTTCAGTTATAATAAATAAGGCCTTTGTGAACGCTGCGGTCAGATTACGTCATTTTCACCTGACATTCGATAAGCTTTTGACAGTTTTTCAAGATTCCTGTTGATGATCATGACATTGCCCCAGTTTATTTATTTTAATAATGATTATGATATTTTTGCTACATATTTACCATTGTATTGTATATGTTCGTCGTAGTTGGCTGGGTTTTCTCTGCTCCATTAATTTGCGTTTAAGACAAAATAAATATTTCTTGATGTGTGCATTTATTCGCGATTCAAATCAATCTTCGCGAGGAATGAATGCGTTATCGATACCATGACTTAAGGGATGAAAGGATCGGTTATGTTGGTTTCACCGATCTTACAGCTCAAGAAGCTATATTTTAATCTAATGTTTTTTCGTTTGTGGAAAACATGAGTGAATAGTATTTTTTAGTTTCTACCAACATGAGAATTTTATATAAATACTTATAACATAAATATAAATTATCATATCACCTTGTTATACTAAACCAGCAATTTGTTACAAACGTTTTTATTGTTATTTTTATTTTTTATTTATTTAAGGGCCTCCAACAAAGGATACACGGCTTATAATAAATAAAATGTCGTAATATTGGTATAATTAACAATGTGACGTGCCTCTTCAATTACAGGAGACCACAGCATGCAAATTTATATATTAGTACAGCGGCAAAAATAATAATATTTGTTACTAATATTATTTAGGTATATAAGTAGAAACTTAAAGCAGACAAAAGGGATAAAACATAATAAGAAGTGAAAAAACATAACAACATCTTATGTTATAACATGTGGTGGTGAATGTGATTAATTATAATTATTAATTGTGAGTACGTAACAGTTGTAGGACTTGTTTCCTGTACTTAGAAATGTCCGTGATATCAAAGTCATGCGTTTTTGCAAGAGCATTATACTACGTTATGTGAGATATATGAGCCAACCAAATTAAAACTAAACGAAGCCATCATAGGAATTAAAACACCCAACCCATCAACATTAACGCGAAAGCGCATGTCGTTAGCTTTGTGCGTTCAGTCAAAATAGTCGACAAACCAACCGAAACGGCCGCGTTGACACTACTTTGTGTGCATTCCCAATTAACACCTCATTTAAAATGGCACCGAAAATATACAACATGATACCTAAAATATACAACAGTAAGGCCAGATCTCGCTGCTACGAAGCCATACTCTTCATTCTGCTATTGTGCGGTTACAACTACAATTACTTCGATAAAAATATGTTCTACAAAATCACTGCCAAATTCTACTGCCTCATCCTGGTTTCCGTTATGGTATACACGACATTCGCATGTCGCAACACCCAGAATTGGCCGCATATATGGTTATTACTGGAATACGTCTTCTCAGCTCTAATAATATTGTGTTATCGGACGAAAATGAACCTATTCCTGCAGAAATTAAAGCTGATAGACATGTATTTGAGGATCAATTACAGACATTACAATTGGGAGTTGTGGAAGATCATCGGTTTCACTATTGTCTTATGGGCTTTGAGGATCGGACATATGTACTTATATTGCGCTAAAGATTGGTGTTACGACATCTTTAGCATTTTTTTGATTAGTCAGTTCTCTACTATCGCTTTGGACGTCAACGGCGTGTGGCGATGCGCGATCTTTGACATCATACGATATCGGTTGAAGATACTCCGGATTAGATTAGAAGAGTCACCCGAAAATAACTTTTATTTGTATGTAAATAAAAACAAAACGCTCAAAGAGAACAAGATTAGACTTATGTTGTTTATTTATAGAACTATTGCTGATGTGCTTGCGATGATATCGCCGGAATTGGATGCAACAGTGAGTATTACGTTTTATCTGGTTACCTATTTTTATTTATACCTATAAATGAAGCTATAAGTAATCGTAAGTCGTTTAATCGTAAATGACACGACTTAGATAGATAAGTGGATGAATGAATCCCTCCTAGCCGAATTTCGACCACGGCCAACCTCATCGGAGATCAGTTAAGTACACACGAGATATTATAGCACACAAGTGTGTGCGCAATACACAGGTGCACTCTCTGTTCCTTCACTCTCATAGTCCGGTGAGACGTCAATCCGACATGACCGCAGAAGGATCAGGTGCAGGACCAACAGCTATACGTGCTTTCTGAGGCACAGGGGTATCACACCGCCAACTTCCTGACTCCGAGCTGCGACTGAGTAATATTTTAAAATGGAAAAAACCAGTCACAAATATTTTGGCATGACCCGGGATTGGAACCCAGGACCTAAACGCAGTAGTCGTATTCGAGGCGTGTACAATTATAACTACGCCATCGAGGTAGTGATTATATTATGAAAACATCATATAGTAACATCACCTAAACATTTAATAATGAAGCTCTGCTCGCGTTATCCTAAGCGATTTTATTTCTTATTTCTCTGCCAGCCTATGTTTTAAAAATGTTGATCTATAATTCCAGTTGTTCCTGAGCGTAGTATTCAATGTACCAACATTAATAGCTCACATCTACCACGTTCTACTGGTTTTAGAGACGGGCGTGAGTACTTTACTAAATTAATTCATCTACATCAAAACCTTTTAGCTTATTGAATATACGACATCATCATCAGCCCTGTATTATATACTGTCACACTGTTGGGCACGGGCCTCCTCTACTACTGAGAGGGATTAAGCCTTAGTCCACCACGCTGGCCTAATGCGGATTGGTAGACTTCACACACCCTCAAAATTTCTATAGAGAACTTCTCAGATATGCAGGTTTCCTCACGATGTTTTCCTTCACCGTTAAAGCGAAAGATAAATTCACAAAGAATACACACATGATTTTTTTAGAAAACTCAGAGGTGTGTGCCCTTGGGATTTGAACCTGCGGACATTCGTCTCGGCAGTCCGTTCCACACTCAACTAGGCCCTCGCCGCTTTTTATTTAATATGGGACATTATTTTAGGTAAAAAAAAACAGATACTTTATATAATGTTTTGGATACGAAAGGTAAAAACTTTACACTGTTATTGGTTTAAATGTATTTATAATGCAAGCACATATCGCTCGATGACCTGATACTGTCCATAAGCAAAAGCAATACCAACCAAATTTTATAATTATAATACTGCATCACTGGATTTCGCTCGTCATCCTCATCCAGTATCGTCTACTAATATTTTTTTTTTCACAGGAACCAACCTTACTCTTCGTATGTGGATTTCTCATGTTGCACACACTTCAGATAATATTATTTCTCTTCACACCTTTCCTGATAGTGGAATTTTATTCGATTGAAGTGGAAAGAATTATATTGTTTTTAATTCATAAAGTAATTGACGAAACAGGTGAGCTTTTGCTACTGTATTAATATTTTTCTGAGGATCCATTTTAATAATCCACTAATCCTTTTACTCAGTTCATGTTCCTTCTCTTTCTTAAAAATTATAATATTGTTGTATTCTTACTCGGGTCACATCCCATCTCTGTTTTAAGTCCGTGATTCATGATTTTTTTAGTAAAGGTGTACGATGGAGACTTTAGCATCAAGTAACCTAATTTTTTCAGATTGATTATTTTATTTTATTACTTTGAATAACGTGACGCGGCTGTCATTGGCCTGATGGTTAGCGATATGACCGATAAACAGTAGAAACACCATCCGATACCTTGAATTACAAAGTATTGTTTGGTATTCCACTGCGCTCGCCAAGTTGAGACATGAGATGTTAAGTCTTACTATGTCCAATAGTTATACTGGCCACAATATCCTTCAAACCGGAATATAACAGTAACTACACACTACTGATTGATGGCGGAAATAGACATTGCGGTGGTACCTACCCAGGCGGACTCTCACATATGAGAAACCTACCACCAGTAATTGACACCACCAGTTACAAATAAGCCTGTAAAATCATGTATTTAGATACGATGATAAAGGAACAGAACAATATTTGTCATAATTCGCATATGAAATATTGAATATCATTCAACCACCCATTTATTAAATTTTTTTTTTATTACAGATCCAGGAACAAAAGTAGATGCTAAGCTATTCATAAAGTATATACAGATAAGGTCATTCCGATACAAAATTTGGCGAATTTTAAGAGTAAACGCTGACCTGCCATTCGAGTTGATCAATGTGTGCGTCAACTTCGTGTTGGTTTTACGAAATTTCATGCATTTGTATTAATAAAAAATGTATTATTTACGTGCTCAGGATTTCAGAATATCCATACCAAAATTCATCATAATTGGTTAAGTAGTTTTTGAGTTTATCGCATTCAGACAAGCGGACAGCGGCGGAGGACTTTGTTTTATAATATATTTCTAGAACATTTAATAATATGTGAAGAATTCCAACATAAATTATTTTTGCATTATTTTAACCGTTTCAAACTGGAAGAAATGTTTTAGCAACATTTTTCATTGATGTTCCGCTGCTATTGGTCATAGCGTGATGTTATATATCTTATAGCATTCCTCGATAAATGGGGTATCCAACACTTAAATAAATTTTATATCCAAATCAGAAGTTGCTAAGATTAGCGCATTCAAACAAACAAAATCTTCAGTTTTATATGTTAATATAAATGTACAAGACTGGCCATAAATATAAAAAATACCATACTTTTAATACCACCCACGTACATTGCACAACTTCCAGAAAATAATACACAATAAACAGACACCATTATCACGAAATATCCAAAGCTTAAAACTACTACGATATAACGAAACTTTATAAAACAAACATGAAAAGAAAGTGAGCCGATAAGGAAGCCGTTACACGAGTATATAATGAAACTAACGTACATTGAACCCCGGATATTGCGCTATGAAAACTCAGTTCCTTAATATTGTTCAAGATAAAACGAATGCGGGCGTTTCATATTGTGTTGGAGATTTTCTAAGATCTTGATCATTTAATAAAAATGAATTAGGCGACTCGCTGAGGTCTTAGATGCCACTCAATTTCGCTCTGAAATGTTATATCAGCTAAGACGCTGTTAACGTCAGCATCTTAAGATCGTGGCTATTTAACAAATAGATATTAACATCTCAAGTAATATTTTAAGTCACAATATAACGGATTATGTGCTTCTTAGCTCGGGGTCATCTAGATAGCTCCACCACGGCATCCCCTGCCTGTCGTAAGAGGCGACTAATTGGTGGGGGGCTGCTCGTTTGACCACAGCGACTCTGAGATGGATGACAATGCGGGTAGTCCGTCTCCCGTAGACGCCAAAGGCATCATTTAGCGTGTGGCGCCAAAGAAGGCCACCGCGGGTTTGACTCGATCCAAAGCTCGCTTGGATGATGCTATACATCCAAGTGTCAATATTGGGCTGTGAGACCTGTAAACCCAACATAATTACTCAACTCACACTCCAAGTGGTGATAGCAATAACGCGTTTTTTTTTCGCGAAAAAAAACTGCATATCGCGGATTATGACAGCTATGTTTATTAATTACTGCCTCGGTGGCGAAGTTGTACTGCATGCGCAGTATGACAGCGCTCTGAGGTCCTGGGTTCGAATCTCGGGTCGGGCAAAGTGATATTTGGGTTTTTCTGCTCAGTAAAAGCTCGGAATCTGGAATTCGTGCCCGATATGGCGATAGGCTCGGCCCCTATCACATCATGGGACGGAACTCACTTGGCGAAAAGTGGGTGCCTTGGTTGCGCCTCTGCATACCCCTTTTGGGGATAAATGCGTGATGTTGTGTGTGTGTATTTATTAAATAGCGCCGACTCAGCTGAATACTGATGCTCAAATGACAGCTCAAGTTTTGTTTGACATATAATTCAATAACTTAATATAATAATAATAATAATATCAGCCCTGTATTATATACTTGCCCACTGCTGAGCACGGGCCTCCTCTACTACTGAGAGGGACTAGGCCTTAGTCCACCACGCTGGCCTAGTGCGGGTTGGTAGACTTCACACACCTTCGAAATTCCTATAGAGAACTTCTCGGATGTGCAGGTTTCCTCACGATGTTTTCCTTCACCGTTAAAGCGAACGATAAATTCACAAAGAATACACACATGATTTTTTTTAGAAAAGTCAGAGGTGTGTGCCCTTGGGATTTGAACCTGCGGACATTCGTCTTGGCAGACCGTTCCACACCCAACTAGGCTATCGCCGCTTTAACCTTTACCTTAAACGTCTACTTAAAATCGAACTCAGAGGCGAGACTGGTCCATTAATGCGACCCATAGTTTCGTGACGATTACGGTAGTTAGGTGACGGTATGGATCGCTTGTGTGATTTTGGATTTTTTGTAAAGGCTTCTTTTAGGTAAAGCCACGAGCAACACCTATTATTTCATAAAGAATTTAATTAAAAACCTATTCAATATACCCACATAATACAAAATGCAGCCTCATTTTCTTAAATATAGCAATTATGTAAAGTGCTTCATTCGGAACAAAAAGCGGTGATTAATAACATCAGGAACTATCAGTCTAGACGATGTATAAAGCATAGCTCATTTTGCTAAACACCATGCTGATTCAGCAGTATGTATCGGTGCTGTTGTGAGGTCGTTAACTTTATATCAAAGGTTTTGTACATTAGTCGCGGCTGCGTCAAGTTTATTTCAGACGAACGTAACAGAAGGAGAAATAAACACACTTTTGAATTAATGACATTTTTCTTTAATCTTCTAGAAGGAATTTGGTGAAATCAGGAAGCATTTTTTAACCATAATATTGTTATTTTCGAATACAATAACAATATACTTAAATTACTAATATAAACAAACAGAGAAAATACATTTAAAAATACAAGCACAAAATAAGAACCTCTTTTTTGGAAGTTAGTTTACAAAGTTAATCTACAAAAAACAAATACAACTGAAATTCTCATTATCAATGTCGTCTCATTATCAATGTATTCTTTGAATATTTACTTCTTTTCCTCAACGTTGTGAAGTGTGCTTTGAACTTTGTAAACTTTTGTATCGTTAATCCGATGTTCAGTCGATCAATCACCTTCAAAGGCTATCGTTTCCTTTATGGCATTTTATCGAGGGTCGACTGTGTAGTAAATAAATATCTTCAAAATATTGTTTCAGTTTATGAAATACGTTTTACGTGTTCATATTTCCTTACAATTCTTCTTCTTCTTCAAGTGCCTCTTCATCGTTGAAGGTTGGCCGTCTCAGCTTTGCATTTATTTTTTTCCTTTTTCTTGCATTCCCCCTTGTCATTGGCCACACGGAACAGGTATTCAATGCTGGCGATACCGATCCTCTCCAGGATGTTTCGATATGGTTACCATCCTGTATCATTTGACTATGGATGAAATTACTGCAACCCAGTGGCGAAGCGTAAAATTTTCCAAAAGGGTCACAAAAAATAGGTACTTATACTAATTATAATTAAGTTTTAGCCCACTATGCTATAAATATTTATTTATTTTTAATTTTATTTATTTTAATAATGTGCTTATATATATATAACAAAAAAAAAGCCGGCAGGAATCGTGCTATATGCACCCTTCGCCACTGGTACAATTGTAGTTTGATGAGCTGATTTCTACCTGAACAGGACACAAATATACCATGATAATAAGTTAATGAGTTTAACAATTATAAAAATATTTTTTGATCTAAGAATGAACCTCGGGACGGCCGCATCCTAAGTACATTGTCAATATACCAATTAAGCCATAAATCATTGTTAACATATAGCATTTTTTTATTAAGACTGTCAGTCTTTATTATGCCTTTGACGTGCGGTGCTTGTAAAAAAACTTAAATATAAGTAAATACGATTAAATTCAATAATTATTTATAGAAACTTAATTCCAATGACCTAAAGTTTCTATTTGAAAGGTCATATAATAAATTTATACATACTAATAAAATAACATCCACCTATTGTCTAATTACTTGAAACTCGGAGACACAAGAACAATTCCGCACCATCCATTCCGCAAAGCAATCCAATCCATTTGCAAATAGAAGTTGAATTCGTTGGGTTAATTGTCGTCATGCAACATACCATCTACCGTTGCTAAAACTTCATCGATTTCATTTTGGTCTTTATTCTCGTGATCATAGAGACATGGTGCAGCGTTATTGATTGTTGAATTTAACTTGGTTTCGAGTTGGCGGTGTTGGGCTTCGAAATACGAGTATTGTTCGCACGGTGAGTGTATTGCTTGTGAAATGTGAAGGGTTGTAGACACGGCCGTCGCAACTCTTGTTTAGATTTTATTGAATGCGAATGAACTTTTATTTATAGTGTTTACTTTGGGATTGTTCGTTTCGGTACATAATTATTTGTGATGGTCACTTTAATTTATCTTGCGATACGATTAACGATTGAACCATTCATAAATAAGGCAAATAATTAATTGTATTAGTGTGTATTGTGGGATTGTGTTGCTATTTAGAACTAAAAGAAGTTAACACTTATAAGCTTCTTGAATCAAAGTCTTCGTAAATATTTTTTAAATTTCTTACTACCGATATTATATGAGAAATGAGATGAGATGAAATGAGATAATTTATTTGAACCTGTAAAATCTTATACATTATTTGGATTCCGTCAATATTAACTCTACCAACAGTTCGAAGCAGTACTCAGAGGAGAACGGGTAAGAACCTCTGGTGTTGCTTTTTTCAACATCAGTTTAAGGTATAAGGCATATGATACAGAGAAAAGAAAAATTCAAAATCACTACATAGTATAAAACAAAGTCGCTTTCTCTGTCCCTATATCCCTTTGTATGCTTAAATCTTTAAAACTACGCAACGGATTTTGATGCGTTTTTTTTAATAGATAGAGTGATTCAAGGAAGGTTTATATGTATAATAATATCCATTAAATAGTGGAGAAATACTGTTATTTTGTTATGTTATACCCGTGCGAAGCCAGAGCGGGCCGCTATGTTTTTATATACAACGTTCACAGTTTTTCTGTAGTGTATTTAGTATGAGCATTGCACCCGTGCGATGCCGGGGCGGGTCGCTAGTAACAAATGAAATTTCCATACAAGTGCACAATCTTCTCAGGAATCATGAAATATAATATTTATAATACCCCTAACAAATAGTAATAGTAAGCGAAATGGGCAGAGCAGTCCACACAAGCACCCTATATTACCTATATTAATCTGCGCACAATAATATACACAAAAAAAACATACCACATCCTTATGAGTACTCTATATACAAACAAACAAAGCTGGACCAAGCCATTCCAAAACCCATACAAGTAAACAAACTTGAAATTGGAATGCATTCCGTACACGAATTTTGAAAAAACGAATCCCGATACTAGGGTTTCCTTTATTACGGAAAGCAATAAAATATAATAAGACAAACAGGCCGGCATGAAACGCGATATTTTAAAAAGAAAAAATGGACATGGGAAAACCTTAAAACGATTCCCCTAGGGATACGCAATTTGATTTTCCAAAGGACAGTGAAATCCAAAACATATTGGACGCGATACAAATACAATGCTTTGATGTTATACAATCTTTTATTGATATTGGCTTAGTTTGTCCGAATTTTTACCCAATTTGATGGACGTGTTTTAAAATAAATTGGTAGGATTTGCGTCTTACGATCTCAACTATACGCGTGTGTTTTTTACTAGAGTAATTGATTGTCATTTGAGTAGTTCTCAAAATAAATGTAAGTAATGAAACAGTTTTAAAAAATGTTATTACAATTTTTTAAAATTTGTTTTTTTTTCTTATACATTCGTTCTGTATATTATTTGACAGAGTGAATGTATTAACAAACAAAAATGAAACATATGAGGCAGAAAAACTACTTCGTTACGTATGTTACATTTATTTTGAGAAATACTGGTTTATGAATAAAATGTAACAAGCAACATATTTTTTTTAATTTAATAGATAGTAGATCAATAATTTCTCCAAATAATCTTATATTCCTCACCATATTAATGTCTAATAAAAATTTTATCAAAATAAAATTATGGGTGCAGTATAAAATAATAGTTCCTTATACTTAACATGTTGCATAACAAACTAAACTTTTGATACATACAATGCTTATAGGCACTGTCAAATCTTCACAAAAACCTTAACATGAAGTGATCCATTTACCTATCTATCGCGACACTGTAATAATTCACATTATAATATCACATTCCACCAAAACATAATTAAACACCTCACCCGCTATAAAATAATTAAACCAATAGAGCTGCAGATGAAAAATAAAATGACAGCGCCGGGTCAAAGCGACGGCCCCTTTGTGCCGGTCACGTCGCAAAATTTTAATAATTCGCATTCTCTTTGACAAACGTACGCTTTAATTCCGATAATAATGCTATTTGATCTTTTTAGCGGAAATTGTGAAGTAAAAGTGTTTGCATATTAAATTTTGATAATTAACGCTTTTACGCAATTGGTGGGATTTAAAATAAATCAAAATGCTTTATTTATCACGTAGGCGAACTTAGTTGCACTTATAAGTCAAGGGTACATGAAAATATTTAATTGTTACTTAAATAAAGTCGCTTATATAAACTAAAGACAATTTATATTGGATATAAAATAAAAAAAGGTACAGAGTAAACAAAGAAACCAGCTCTGGCTGGCAGGAAAGAAAAGAATGAAATTGGATGTCGGTGTCATATTTTTTAAATATTTATTGCGTACTAGGTGTATCTTGCGCCTTCGCCCGCGTATAGTGTCTTTCTCACAACAAAGGCCTTGACATAATATAAGACATCAGCGCCATCTATTTCAAACCTCCTAAAACATAGGCAGGGATCTCAGCACGCAGGCAATAACAGTACACCACCGAAACAACTACCTACTTTATTTTATTCTAAGTTGACTGCACCATCACAATATCAAATCGACACCATAACTTGAGTCGTCAAACAACAAACTCATTAGCACTTACCGCGCGCGTTAAGTTAACGCGAGCGTAAACGGCGCGCTAATCCCGCGCGAGCGTAAAAAGCGCTTTGAGCGCGCGTTAAATGTGCGTAAACGTTATCAAAGTCACGCGTGCGTTGTTATGATTATTATGTACGTAGTTACCAAACAGTGATATGATATTAAAGAGGTCATATTATAAATGCAATCTTATACTAAATTTTACTTGGGAATCTGTCCGCTCAAACTCTCCGAAAAAAAACTAACCCATAGATCGTATGGGTAATAAAAATATCACGGTGGCTATTAATGAAAGATTTATTTAAATATGTTTAATAGTTTTTGGTTTTATCAATTACAAAGAAACATACAAAATTAGTTTAGATTCATTCAGTGTGAGAAAAGAATTCTGAATATTTTATATGATAGAAGGTTAGGAAATAAATTAGATGATCAGCTTTTAGGAAATTGTTACGTATGAAATTATCATATTTTACAATTCTGTGTGTGCGATATCGTAACTTTAAATATTTTTCATGGTAGGCAAGAAAGAGCTGATTAAAATGAACAAACAAAAAATACACAAAAACAAACGTTAAAAATGTGTACAAACATAAAAAAAAGCCAAAACTCTAATAATTAAAAATTGCTAATTATTTTTCACTTACATTATTCTTTATAACAGCAAAACGAACTCTACTTTCAAAATTCCTAAACGTTAATCCGCAATTACAAGAACATCTGAGATGAAATTTTAATCGCCCCAACAATCCTCATTAACAGCATCCCAAGATTTAGAGTCATCTCCCGTTGATGAGTTGTAAAGTCGCGTGTGTTTTATCTCGTCGACTGAGCAGTCAGTTTTAATGATTATTAAGGAGGGTAGTCATGATTAGTAGGTTTTCACTGCCGCCATGACGAAGGCGTAAGAAGCAACTCGAATTTACGCCATAAAGGTTGGTGGAAATGTTTCGAATCTATTTTAACTAAGTTTCGTGAAGATAGGCCGATTCATGATTTTATTGCTGGTAGGTCTCTCATATGTGAGAGTCCGCCTGGGTAGGTACTACATGATACCACTGGTTAGGTATATTTTGCCGCCAAGCAGCAATGTGTAGTCACTGTTTGCAGGACATTGTAGCTAGTGTAACTACTGGACATAATGAGACTAAACATCTCATGTCTCAGGATGGCGGGCGCAGTGAAATACCAAACAAAACTTTGTAATTCAAGGTGTTGAATGGTGTTTCTACTGTTTATAGGCGGTCCTATCGTTTACCATCAGGCGAACGTCAAGCTCGTCTCGTCAGTCAAAGCAATAAAAAATAAATTAAAAAATACTAGGCATGCGGTAAATAAAACACTATTCATCATCATAGTAGTCGATGAAGAGTAACTTCCCATTCTTATAAAATTGTTCATTTATGTATGAAACGGCGATAACCTAGTTGGGTGTGGAACGGACTGCCGAAACGAATGACCGCATGTTCATAACCAAAGGGCACGCACCTCTGACTTTTCTAAAATGATGTGTGTATTCTTAGTGAATTATTGCTTGCTTTTATGGTAAAGGAAAACATCGTGAGAAAACCTGCATACCTGAGAAGTTCTGTATAGGAATTTTGAGTGTGTGACAAGCCTTTCAATTCGCACTACAGCGTGGTGGACTAAGACCTAATCCCTCTCAGTAGTAGAGGAGGCGTTTTATACATATTTAAAATCAGCTATTTTTGTTAACTAGTTAAAAATTTTCGAAATGTCGCTTTAGTCATTAGCCTTTCAACCACCGATATAATTTAAATATTACCATATTTTACGTATGTATATTATTAGTTAGAAATATATTAATTCTGTACAAGTACAGAATTAATTTATATTTTAAATAATTAAGGTGGTAGCTCAAGGTCCATTTTCATACATTTTGTTTCGGCTTTAATCTGGGTAACTAAACAAGTATTGGCAAGTAAAGAATTTAAATTCACGTCTAGTTAGTGATTAGTTCTCGCAGTTGAAAGAAAAACGTAAAAATAATTAATAATCATGGATATTTCGGCCTTTAAAATTTAATATGACGAAATTTTAATTAATAATAAATTCTTTACTTGCCAATACTTGTTTAGTTACCCAGATTAAAGCCGAAACAAAATGTATGAAAATGGACCTTGAGCTACCACCTTAATTTGTAATTTTTGCTAGTTACTGGTCAAGACCAGTAACTAGCGAAAATAACCCTTTACCTAATCATATTCGCATTTCCAAATGTATTTTTCAACAGCAAAGGCCAAATCATAATTTTAACACAAGAAATCCCGCAAAATATTATTAACAATAATAAATCACGGTGAAATAGTGGTGCAGAGGAGCGATGTAATTTGTCACGCCGTGACGGGCAGGACGCGTGCTACATTGTGAGAATTTTTGTAAGAAATACACTATTGCTGTCGCGTGCTGCGATATTTTCTATTAATTTTAAAGATGCTGAGGTTGTTTGAAACTTGTCTAGTGTATGCTTAACAACTTTGAAAAGAAGATGGATTGGTTATGTCGAATGACAGAATTAAATTATTAGTAATAACAAATAGAATAGTGTATTGATTTTTATAGCAAGGATAAGTCGATAAGGTGCTTTTAATTCGCTGTTTATGAGCTGTATCGTTTAAGGCATAAAGTACTAAACAAAAGAGAAATTTTCACAATTAGATATGGTGTGCTAACTTTCATTAAAGTTTGAAATAAAATGATGCTTTTTGGTGTCTGTTCTTTTTATACAAATATTGTTGCCTAGTACATTCAAATGCTTTTCGCATGCAAAATGAACCAAGTTCCCTCCCACTAGCTAAACTGAACCTTATTTCCACCGTCCCAATCCCGTCCCATGATGTTATAAAAGGCGAAACTATCGCTATATCGGAAAAATTATAGACCCCAAGCTGGCACTGAGTAGAAAAACCCAATATTACTTTGCGTGACCCGGGGATCGAACCCGAGACCTCAGCACTGCAGTCATACCGTAATACACCACTGAGACAATAAAACTATGTTACTATTTAAAAATATAATATAAATATAAAGTACCAAGTCTTATATTCCGCATTTTTACCATAAAAATATCAACCCTTAACTGCAACTAGAACAAAAAACTAATCCAAATTTAAACCCACATAACCACAGCTAGGAACTGCGCATCCAAAGCAATAAACCGTCCGATTCACCATTTAAACTGAGTTTAATGTCCTCGTCGTTAACTCTCGTTCAATCTGCTTAATTGGGAACGGTGGAACGCGCCCTTAATGGCTGATACGATACCTTATGTCAGATGTTTGGATTTAGTAGTTTCTTGTTAGTGAAATTGGAATTTGCTTTACAGACATGTGAATGTTTGCGATCTGGTTTACAACATATGATGAATAGTGGCCATAGCTTGGTTAGGTGTGGAAGGGCTGTCGAGTCGAATGTCCACAGGTTCAAATCCCAAGGGCACACAGGTTGTGTGTATTCTTTGTGAATTATCGCTTGTATTAACAAGGTAAACATCGTGAAGACACCTGCATATCTGAGAAGTTCTCTAGAAGAATTTTTAGGGTATGTGAAACTAATCCACATTATTTTTGCGTCATGGACTAAGGCCCAATCCTACTTAGTGTAAAGGAGGCCCTTGCACTTTCCTCTACGACTGAGAGGATAAAGGGATTAAGCCTAAGTCTACCACGCTGGCCTAGAGCGGATTGACGTCACATACCCTAAAAAAATTTATAGAGAACTTCTTAGGTAGGTTTCCTCACTATATTTTCCTTCACGGATAAGCAAACGATAATTCACAAAATAAACACGTAATTTTAGAAAAGTTAGACATGCGTATCCATGGGTTTTAAAACCTGTAAACTTTCGTCTCAGCAGTCCATTCCACTCCTAATTAGACTATCACCAACCAGCACACATTGTCTGTAAATATATAAAACCACAAACTATTTTCATCAATAATAATCACTAATACATAACAGAGAAAGAATTATGAAACCTTAAAAACTCGGCTAGCGTTCAGTGACCCCTACCCACAACTCAGTAAGTTTCTGATCAATTTACAAAACCACATAAGTTCGCGTGTCCAAGCGCAGTAGAAAAAAAACTTATTTTTTGTTATCGCAGTGACCGGGTGCAATTTACTGTCGTGGATTTATGCTTTGATGCGTCTGTGGCCGCAGTTATTATGGCTGTCCTGTGTATGTTCGTAATGGGGGACATTTTTTGTTTAAAGAATCGATGTTCCTTTAAATTTTCGTTTGCTTCAGAAAGTTAAGTATGTCGATTTTGTAAAGGTATTTTTTGAAGTTGACAATTTACAAGTTTTATTTAATTTTGTTAATTTTACAATCTGGGGCAAAGGCCTAACATAAGGTGCATGATATTGTGGTTAAAAAAATAATTTGTAAAAATGAGTTTTGTTTTTAGACCATTAATATTAAAATAACTCAACAATTTGACAAAAATTTTCAAACATTTTTATTACACCAACGTATTGATGCTGACTCGTATATAACATTCTTTATTTTTCCGATTTGAATCAAATCCAAAACTTCATGATTCACAGCCATTCTAAAATTAACAATGAATCAAAATAAAGTTAATATAAATTCATTTCATAACTGCACAAAAAAGCGGCAAAAATAACCATAAAAAAGGAAAATAAATCTATTTTGCGGATTTATCGCGGTTTCTACCCCAAAGGCTGCAAAGTCTTCGAAATGACGAGAGAAAATTATAATTTAAAAAACAAAATATTATCCGTAAAATAGTTTTATTTTACTAAAACCAAGTAGCTTATTTAGAACACTCGTTCGTATTGCTGTAGGCAGGTTGCCGCGCGACCGTCGGATTTCTTCCTCCATTATTGTGTAAGCCGATATTATTGGGGCACAAATTGAATTGTCATGCATTCTCCCTTGTTTAATGGTGGACGCGCACGAGCGATGTTTGCTGATAAATAAGATTATATTAATAATTGTATTTGAAGTTATGTATGTAATATATCTCATTTCATAGTTTAATAAGAATAGGATAACAATATTAAAAAATACACGTCGAATTAATAACATCCTCCTTTTTTTGAGTCGGTTAAATATCTAGGTATTAAAATAGATAAGTACTCTCATCTGAGAGGCTACCTAGTTAGGATAAACAGTCGGAATATTTTTGATGTAAACCAGAGAAGAGGAGAGAAGCAAGGGACATATATTCGAAGTGATATCACAATAATTTGATTTCATATATTTTCTTCACAATACTTAAGATTAACTTTTGGTTTGTCGAGGGTGATATCACAATACTTTTGATTTTGCATTATTTTTTCAGAATACTTAAGACTAAGTTGTCCCTTTGCAAAATTATGTTAATAAAGCGCTCTCTTCCAATATTGAACTTGAACTGCAGACGTATAAAGGCTCAATTAAATAAACCATGATACTCCTAAAATGTCTGCATTAATATAAGCAGTCACTGGTTACACTTCAACTATCCAATATTACTTCATTCATAGAAAAGCTTATAAACTATGAATGGAAATGCAACATTCTGTTACAATTGAAGTTTTCACTCAAGTAATACAATGCATAAGAAATGTTAAAGATATTGCAAGTTCCACTTGATATTACTACGTTCGGGACTCAATTCGGATATTGTCGAATCCATTGAGATTTTATCCGAAAGATTATGTGTGTCCCCTACTATAGTTACTTAAATAAGTTCGAATATTGCTGTAACTTTTAGTTTGGTATAGCAGTAAATATATGAATTTTATTACTTTTTACTATTAACATTAATGTTTTATAAATTGAGCTAGATGAAAAGAGCGCAATGTTGCAACCAATAGAAGATGTAAAAGGAGGTCTACACTAAAGAGCAAAAGGCTAATGATGAAGAAGAAGATTTATATTACAAATGCAAAACTTGTGAAAATATTTGAAAGAAACTATTGAAGAGATTAATATAAAGACTACTTTTTACTCCCGAAATTTAGTAGCCCATTTGTAGTAATTTTCTACATAAAGTTGCGAGCAAGATTTAGCTAATCAAATTAGTTATATAAATCAAATTAAGACATATCACACCTTTATTTAGTTTAATCAAGTGCAATTGGGGCACTCAGTTTTCACCAACTGTGTTTTTTCACATGATGTAATAAATGTAAGCCTATCGCCATGTCGGACACAAATTTCTTTAGCCCCTCTCCTAAACAAACAGACTTGAGAATTCAATTCATATTTTTGTGGGGGGACCATACTTCACTTACCATCAGAAGTAATGTGGTCACTTTATAATAATATAATAATATCAGCCCTGTATTATATACTTGCCCACTGCTGAGCACGGGCCTCCTCTACTACTGAGAGGGATTAGGCCTTAGTCCACCACGCTGGCCTAGTGCGGGTTGGTAGACTTCACACACATTCTAAATTCCCATAGAGAACTTCTCAGATGTGCAGGTTTCCTCACGATGTTTTCCTTCACCGTTAAAGCGAACGATAATTCACAAAGAATACACACATGATTTTAGAAAAGTCAGAGATGTGTGCCCTTGGGATTTGAACCTGCGGACATTCGTCTCGGCAGTCCGTTCCACACCCAACTAGGCTATCGCCGCTTAATGTGGTCACTTTGCCGTCGACATATAAAAAAATCGGCTTAAATCCTAACACTACAAAACTAACAAATGGTAGAGTCCAATATGCAGTCTTTGGTAGAGTTCTCAATATTTTACAGACGGCAGAAAGTTTGCGAGCGATGGATTTACCTGCATTAAGTGATTAGTTCCATTTGAGAACAGCACAGCTTGAGTGAATGCTCAAGTTTATTGCCATGCAAAGTTTTGCCGATGCTTTTGTTCGTAGTAAATAATTTACATTTGAATCGGTTATTTGTACGTTTATTTTGATAACGGATTTAGGTTTCATTATAAAGAATTTATTTAATTTTAATATTTTGTGATAACGTGATTAAGTTTAAAGACTTAAAGATTATATTAAATATATATACGTCTTGAATTTAGGTAAGAAACAAAATCGCTGCTAAATTTAACTCGCTAATACATAATTATACGTACCTTCTTAATCATAAATTATACTATTACTCACATTTTGGTCAGAATGATTTCTTAAGTATACACGAATTTTGATAAGCATAGTAACAATTATGGTGTTAAATGAAATAATAAAAGACTTACAAAAGAGTGTTGCATTCCGGGATCAGCTTGTGTATACGCGATCCCAACGGGCCGGCATAGTTTTGTCGACTATCGAAGTTTAATAATCCTTCGTCAGTCGACATTCTATTGGACGCCACTCCACTTACCATAATGTGCAGTTACATTGCCATACCCATTATTAAAAAAATCATCTTTGATAAATAAACATAATAAATAATTATAAAGACTCAAGCACCTATCATAACTACGCCTTCTAATCTCTTATTTGCACTTCTCACACATTCACCATAATTCATAATGGTTTCTACAGTCATTAGTCACTGACACGTATGACTCATGCGGAAGCAGGCGGCAGACCGAGAAGTCTTAATGTCGCTGCTAATGATTCGCTTACACAGATATTCTCCCTCATGTTTTTAAAATGACGAAGAGAACACGCTCGACTGATGGGTAAGCGATACAACCACCCATAAACAGCAGTGGCTAAGGGTCCAATAACCTGAATATTGCCGGCTTCCCTTTATACAGAGTTTATGTAAAATCGAATTATCATTAGAGCTATTTGAAGACAGTATTTATGCATATTAGTACTTATAAGTTTTGTCGGCTTCACTTCCGGAAAATTTCACCTTTCACCACTGATAAACAACTTATTTATTTATCCAAATAACAGGTACAGCATTCTCTTTAACAATGATGTTTTCTTTTTACATGAACACTCCAAAGAGACCCCTCTGCACTGAGAGGAGTGGGATTCAATAAAATGTCGACTGACGAGCGATGATTGCCCTTCGACAGTCGACACAATTATACCGGCCTCTTGGAACCCAATATACACAGACTGATCCCGGAAAGATGATGATTATGATGTCCACACTAAGCTGTTTTTAATATCGTAGTCATCTGTTTTAATTTCACACATGTATTTAATATATCTAACATAAAAATAATAATTATTCTAAAGTATAAGTGAGTGTACAATCTTAAATTATGTTTGTATAGTGTTATGAAATTATCAAATTATTCAGTAATTGTTATTTATTTATTTATTTGGACAAACAGTAGTTGTTACATTGTAGCATGGATACAAAAATCGTTACAAAAAATATAATACAATGTACAACACTTTAAGTTGTCACAGCATGCACACATAATAACGTGTATTTTTCTCGGTAAATAAACATATTGAGAATGATATTACATAAGTTATACAACAAACTTAAGACAAAAGCAAACGAAATGATATTTAAAATTTAAAGAATATATTACATAAATTAAATAGAAAACTTAAAACGAATGAAATTATATTTAAAATTTAAAAGCAGATATTACATAAATTAAACAGCAAACTTAAAACAAAAACAAATGAAATGATATTTAATATTTAAAAGAATAACAAAATTGGTAATAAGTAAAGCAATTAAATTTATAAAAACGAATACAACATATTCATCCCTTCAGCAACGCCAAGACAACTTTTTTGAAAGATGGTAATTTGTCAGCAAATACATCAACTTCTCTGCAAATTTTGTTGTATGTTATGTGTATTTTAAACCGAAATACTTACACAATGTTTCTTGCACGATTTGGAGAAGGGGATTTTCAATAAAATTGAGCATAAATTGCAAAACATTACAAAATATAGGTAAATATTCTTTACTTTTGTGATACCAAAGCCAGATGGCGTAAACAATATATAAAACCTTATAAAAAACTAACAGCAATGCGTATGACAGAGTCATAGTGAACAAAGTCCCATACAATACAATAAGACAATGAAGATACAGTATTGCAATTGAATATCGTGCATTTTTGTTCGTATCTGTAAACAGTATGTAAACGACGCGACTACAATCGAGTCAGTCTGTCTGTTTGCTTTTGGCAGAGGATTGCTTGGGGACATACGGGGTTGTATTTCATCAAGCATGGAAATATTTATGGTGTGTTTATAAACATAATTTATCAACGAAACCATAACTCTCTACCAAGTATAAACAAAACGCGAATTACCTAAATATTAAGATTACGTATTACTTATAAAGATTTTTAATACCATTTATAAAACGTCACTGTCACTCTTAAAGCATTAATAATATATGATAAAATAACATAACTCTTTCAATACAGATTGTAAGTACCTAATCAGGAAGAAGTATATCATTAATCCTCTGTAACAGTGGCGAAAGCGAAATTTTACAAAAGGGAACCCGACATAACATATACATACTAATTAATATGTATAAATGCAGTCTGCAAATCGTTCTAATGATAATTAAATTCTACATTCATCACTACATAGTATAAAACAAAGTCGCTTTCTCTGTCCCTATGTGTGTTTAAATCTTTAAAACTACGCAACGGATTTTGATGTGTTTTTTTTTAATAGATAGTGATTCAAGAGGAAGGTTTATATGTATAATAATAACATCCATTAAATAGTGGAGAAATACTTGTTTTGTTTACAAAATAAATATTTTGTTACCCATTTTACCCATGCGAAGCCAGAGCGGGCCGCTATGTCTTTATATACAACGTCCACAGTTTTTCTGTAGTGTATTTAGTATCAGCATTGCACCCGTGCGAAGCCGGGACGAGTCGCTAGTTCTACATAAAGGGAAACCGATAGGAACGTTATATGAAGCCTTCGCCTACTACTTTGCAATAAACGACTTAAACTATCAATATTTTTTTAAAATAATTCTTTACCAACCAAAAGTTAGCCTTAGCCTAGTATCTGCGGCAATAACTTAGTTGGTTATGGAACGGACTACCGAGACAATAGTCCGCACCTCTGACTTTTCTAAAAAAATATGTGTGTATTATTTATGAATTGTCGCTTGCTTTAACGGTGAAGGAAACATTGTGAGGAAACCTTTTTTTTTTTTTTTTGGTTTCGCGGAGAAAGTGCCTTATTACTACCGCCCAGCCTTCGTGGGGGGCGACTGAGCGGTTATGCTGGGGTAACCGTGCCTTACGGCCCGGCGTTGAGCCGCCCGGATTTGATGGTGACCTTCAGGCGACCGCCGGGCCGAGTCCCTAACCCTATATACAACTTAACCTATGCACGGCCTACCAGCTAAAACTCCGCGGTGGCCCTCTTCGGCGCATTAGGGACGGCTGCGGGCTTCCTCTGACGTTTAAGTGTCTAGTCTGCGACCGCAGCCGCCCCTGCGCGGTGCCGCCTTACGGCCCGTCTCCTATGGGGGGGGGCTCAGAAGCCCCCGCGCACCGAAGGACGCCATCGGCATTGTGAGGAAACCTGCATATCTGAGAAATTCTCTTTTAGGAATTTTCGAGGGTGTGTGAAGTCTAACAACCCGCACTAGGCCAGCGTGGTGGCCTAAGGCCTATAATGCCTCTCAGTAGTAGACGAGGCCCGTGTCCAAAAGTGGGACAGTATATAATACAGGGCTGATATTATTTAACCAATAGTACGTTGTAATTTCCACCCGTATGTCACTAATAGATTCATCTGTATTCAGCGAAGTTTTTTTCCGTTACTTCCTTTACTCTATGCGATTGGAATAAAATCGTTTGCAACGTGCAATTGTTTCGTATTGCCTTGATTTTGAATTTCATTATGACCGTGTAAGCAATGGTTTGCCAT
This sequence comes from Manduca sexta, assembly GCF_014839805.1. Lineage (NCBI taxonomy): Eukaryota > Metazoa > Arthropoda > Insecta > Lepidoptera > Sphingidae > Manduca > Manduca sexta. The sequence continues at coordinate 5,267,639 of NC_051120.1, read as the reverse complement.
TCTTTTCTGCATTCGTTAATTTTCCCTGACTTGTCGCTGCTCTGACTAGACTAAATTAAAATTGTAAAGAAATACAAACTGATATTTTAGAAAAAATATTGTGCACAGTATATTTTTTTATACCAGAGCCGTTAATAAAAAAAAAATACGGATCGAAATTGGATAGCGAGCATTATACATAAGGTTTGAAAGCTGTCTTGCCATAGTGGTCCATCAGAGGTAAGAGGTCCATAAAACTCGATTCGTGCCGACTTCCCTTTCGTAGCTTATGTAAATATAATTTTCTTTGGAACGATTTGTAGAGTACATTTATGCATATTAGTACCTATAAGTTGTGTCGGGTTACCTTTTGGAAAATGTCATCCTTCGCCACTGTAGCCCATGTTTCGAATTGGCCGCCATACTCGTATTCAGTCTTACTTATAAATTTGTATTAGAATTAAGAGGTAATTAAGAATGCTTAAATTTCTGTCAAAAACATCGGTTTCCTAGTTTAAACCTTATTAAGAGGTAGGATGGCGGGTTTTGATTTACATTTATAGAGTAAAATTGTGTTTTAACTAAGCATAGCTTTGTGAAAACTTTATAAGTAAGACTGTATGTATCTGGCGATGTATCTCAAAATTTTATCAAAACCTGTAATAAAATTAACAAAAAAGGTTTACATATGCGTTCTATTTAAAAACATTGATGAACGTAGGCGACTACAATGCTACAACTAGAACCTACGGTGCTACGAGCTACGAAACGTAGGCATGCTACGAGCCAGTGGCGTAGCATCCATATAACTCGATACCTACCGGCTTCCCTTTTAGATGTATTTACGTTTGTATTTTCTGTGAAATTGGCCGCGATATGTAGTGCGCTTTTGGAGAATTTCACCGTTCGCCACTGCTAGGAGCTACCAGTGGCGAGGCGTCTATAGAACCCGATTCCTACCGGCTTCCCTTTTAGGTTTATTTATGTTTGTCTTAGTTTTTGATTTTTTGTTAAATTAGCCGCGATTTGCTACCTAAGCCAGTTTTACTTGCTCGGGTTACCTTTTGAAAAAGTTCACTCACCGCCCACTGCTACGCTACTTCTACGCTATGTCTTATATACATAGACATTGTTTGTCTTAGTGCGTGTCTAATTAACCGTTATAATGCGGAACACGTGGCCGATATAATATTTACCAGGCGTGTGACGCAATTACACAATCATTATGTATGCACATGTCGTAATGAGTCGAATGTTAACAGATTCCGTTCGACTGGTCGCGTCATTAGCTAGTGCCAATTAGTGCGTAATTATTGTATTAATATTATCTTGGCGGGTCAATGGTTATGTAATTATATAAATATTATATAAAGCGATTCGTTATATAATAGAGTATTGTAGTGTAGATCCTAGGCGCTTTAAAGCAAGGAAATTAGTTACTAAGTTGAGCTTCGTGTGTTAATATTAATTGACCAGAATTAATATTAATATATGTTAGATCAGGGATACCGTCTACAAGGCCGAATCCGTCTATTCGCAATCACGGACATTCTATTCGAAGGACAGCTTTGGTAGCCGTATAAGTAAGAAAGTAATAAAATCCCCTAATTACCTATAAGACCATCAATCCATCCACGATCGGTTGGATAACAATCAATAGTTTTGAAATGTTCAAAATTATTGATTGTTATCAATAAAAAAATTAATTTATATTTTGAGGTGGGTTATTGATATTTATATTTTCACTTAACTTCACACGGCAACTAGAGCATTTTGCAGATGAGATTTTGTTCTTGGACCGTCGAAATATATTATAATATTATAACATATAACTTGGCAATATCATTTACAATTCGATAATGGTCAAACGCCGTCCGAGAATGCCCTTAAGGCTCTCTCTATTTGCTGATGATGCCTTGGTAGCCGAGTTTGAGTCTGCTTTTGATTTGCTTTGACTACGCCTTGCAGGTATACGTGTTAAGCCGCGTTTGTTTGTATTTAGTAAGATTGCTTCGATTTATAGGCATATCTATACACATACCATATTATAGTACTTTCTTTCATCAAATCTCGCTATTTTGGATTCCTGTTGCAGCCGTTATATTGAATATTAAACTCTTTAGAAGGCAAAAATACTGGCTGCAGTAACGTTTTAAGTATTACGTTTTTAAACAAAAGTAATTCCAAAAATTTTCTTTTTGACAATTATAATAAATTTGTGGTAATTATAATTTTCAAACATTTACTTATTTTAACATAAGTAACACGATTTAAAATGACGATACAAGAGTCCCACGTTGAAGGAAACATGTGTATATTAGCATTTTACCAAACATAATGCCACGTTCCGCAATGACACTGAGCTAAAAAAGTGCTTTTTCCAACCTGGGGCTCGAACCTGAAACCACAGCGCGGTAGTTACGTATACATAACCGCTCTGAAGCAAACCGTGCTCACGAACTTTACTTTTATTATAGAGTTTGCTTGTGGTAGGATATATTTTATATGCCCGGGTACCGACTACCGTGCATAAGGTGTTCAAACCCGGCATAGTGGTTCACGTAAGTGTGTCATGTTCCGGAATCAGTCTGTGTACATCCGGTTCCAACAGGCCGCTGTGTGTCAACCGCTGCGGGGTAATCGTCCCTTCAGTCAACATTCTATTGGATCCCACTCCACTTACCATCAGGTGCAGAGAGCTCACTTGGCCGTGTAGGTACAAAAAAATACTTGTAATCATTTTTGAAGCATAAACCGTTTCACTACACATATTATAGTGTATCCAGTCATCCGACAAAAAAAAGCGCGCGATCGTTCATCGCGAGCCGGCGACATGAGTAGGGAGCGGTGATCACAAACCTAACTTTTTAGGGTTCCATACAGATTATTCTTTGTATGATTTTTATATACGACTTTAGCTGGCAGCTTCGCCTGTGTGAATGACTTTCCGGGATAAAAGTCCCGCTATATATTTTTCCGAGATAGAAAGTAGCCTTCCTAACCTAACCTAACCTTCCCAGGGTTCCCCCCTGACACCCTAAGGGAACCACAGCCCCAGGCTATCATTAGTTACTAAGCTAGCTAGTAGATAGCAAATAAGTACTATACATAAGAAACATTGTGAACAATTGGAAAAAAAAAAAAACACCTTCCCAGGGTCTTAAACTATCTCCATATCAAAATTCATAAAAATCCGTTCAGTAGATTTTGGGAGAATTGATGACACACAGAGAGAGCAGGGGACTTTTTTTAATATGTATAAGTATAAAGAGGAGCTAGTGCTCATCTGACACTACACGTCATGAGCGCCCATGAACAGAAGTAACACCAGAACCTTGAGTAAAATATTACAAGGCGCTACACTGAATTTGTCACCTTGAGATATAAGACATTAGGGCCATATTAACTAAGTTCACTTTTGACTAGGGTCTTAAGTAGACGTTTAGAGTATTGAACTACTTAATAAACAAAACTTGAGCTGTCATTTGAGCGCCTGTTTTCAGCTGAGTCGCCGCTGTCCTCTACTACTGAGAGGTAATTATTCCTTCACCGCTAAAACAAGCGATAATTCACAAATACACTCATAAGTTTAAAAAAGTCAGAGATGCGTGGCCTTGGGTTTTGAACCTGCGACTTTCTCAGTCTCAGCAGTCCGTCTCACAACCAACTAGGCTATCGCCGCTTTTCGTTTTATTATAAGAAACAATTTTACCTCCGCGGAACCCTACACGCTGCGGCATGATAATGTTTAAAACATTAGACCGTGTTGTATCGGAAAACGTTTTATTTCGCCGCCATGATGAATAGATGCGCGGTTCGATTCCTCGGTTGTATATCATGTCACCTTTTTGTTATAAATGTGATTAATTTTTTTTCGACGTTTGCGCTTGGTGTTTTGAAAGGTAGCAAGTTCGATTTCCATATCTAACATTGTAACTCTTACATTTTTCAATGGTAGATGCTTTCATAGACTTGGAATACTGTATAATATAATATTATATGTACTAGTCAATAGTCCAAGTACTACACACCTTCTCCCAAAGCCACCTTCTCTCCAAATTTGGCATTATATTATTAGCCTGAACAGGAAAATTAAAAATCTTGCCATGTACTGGTAAAATAACTCTAATTTCTTGTATTAACAAGGTTAAATTTAGAACGAAAAAGTAAGTGGCACCTAAACTGCAACTGGTATCTTAAAAAAAATCAAAATCTTGATTTTTATGTCGGCAGATAGCTTAAAGAAATACCCATCCACTGGACCACCCACTACCCACCCACTTGTTAAAGAAACCTTACAAGAGTGTCTCTATCTCAGTTTTACATACAAAACTATAAAACTATATTTACAAAACTTCGATTATCTCGAAATAAGGTTTTCTCTGATTCGCCGCTTTTGCGCTTAGCACGACATTAAAGCAGGGTTTTTATTTTCCTAGTCAGCCGACATAAACATTATTCCTTACAAACATCGTCTCTGCTCACCGGACAACCAAAATATTTTCAATTGATTTCCAAAACACACAGTTAACAGTACCCACTGGTCCGTAAATATCAAATAAGCCGCTTATCCAAACTCTTTCATTGATATTTACCAATCATACAAAACCGTCTACTTCCGATTTCACAATAAATCGCATCCAATCCCTTGGCAATACAAAAAACCTTTGGCAAACAGGCAGACGTTTATAAAACCTTATTTCATTCCAATAAAGTTCAATTTCGTATGTAAAAATCGAACTATTTTTAGATTATTTGTCAACATGTCAAAATAGCCCTTTGATTTCTACACACGGTGTCCCTTATAATGAAGGTTTGAAAGGGCGAGGTAAAATATATATTTTAAATTGATACATCAAAAAGATCTGTGTTTGTCCGTGGAATTAATCTTCTTTAATTTTAAAGATTATTTCAAAGGATACTGGTCAGTTGTATACGGAAAGGATCTGAATTTAATCATTTTAATCTTATTCAATGAGTGTAATTTAGAATGTCCCAAAACACGAATCGTACGTGGATGTTTAATTTTGATGTTTATTGATCGAGAGATCAATGCGTCACGTGGTAGTTTCTCAACCAATCACAATAAAATAAATACACATTCATACTCTCATATGTAAAAGTCCGCCTGGGTAGGTACCACCGCAACGTCTATTTTTGCCGCCAAGCAGCAGTGTGTAGTCACTGTTGTGTTCCGGTTCGAAGGACATAGCCAACTACTGGACATAATGAGACTTAACATCTCATGTCTCAGGAAAGTGAAGTCGTACCGTGTTTTTTTGCCATATTTTAAGCACATAGATTTTTTTCTTCTCGGCGCCAGGTGTAAGTAGGAAAAATTTACACTTAAAACACATAATCTGTAGCCATAATAATAATAATAGTAACATCTGTGAAATCAGAGATATATCCAAAGATAGACCGCACTACAAGGAATAACCTTAACCTTAGAATTGTTTGTCGTTTTTTTTATTATCATTGTTTTACCTTATTGGTTTCACTCCAGCTAAATCAAAGGCATGTTTCTAAAATACGAATAGCATTTTTTAATGCTATCAAATTTCTTATAATTTAAAAAAATATATAAATAAAAAGCGAATAAGGACTATTTTTCTACTTCAGGTGAATTCGAAACCACACATCCATGAAATATATTATATTTATTGACAGGCATAATAATCAAAATGGATATTCTTACAACGAATTTAATTTTTTATAAAGCACACTGCACCATTCATCATTTGTCCCACATCGACAGGAAATATATCAAAATGAAATGTGGGATTCAGCACGTAAACAAATTTGTATTCAATTTCACTGTATTAGAATATAAAATTGTCTCCACTGCATTTTCGTGAGTTGTCACTTGTTAGTGCGAAAATTAATTTATAAAATATTTTAGGTTGATTCTTTAAATAATATTTTCTTATATAAAACTTCTCTAGTATGTAGGTTTCCTCACGATGTTTTCTTTATCGTTAAGCACGCCATAACTCACAAAGAATACTTCACTTTAGAAAAGTCAGAGGTGTGTGCCCTTGGGTTTTGAACCTGCGGACATTCGTCTCGGCAGTCCGTACCAGTCCAAACTACTAAAATAACTTAAAATAGTATTTGTGTTGCAATCTAAACTTTACATTAATTGAATAAAGTCGTGTTTGCACCACTCATCTCTCTTAAAACTAATGTTGTACCCAAGTAAGTTGCAAGCACAAAATCTATTAACTCAAGAAATTTAATTAAAATACGTAAAATAAACAAAAGTTTACAAAATAACGCTCCAATGCTCATGTTAGATTAAACAAGACATTGCTTATTAAACTCTGTGTGAATTCAGATCACGTAAGAAAACAGACGTGGACATTACCTCTCTACGTGCGACATGCAATTGTTTCACTTTAAAATAGACAAAATAATTGAATTGTTTCAGTTGCTGATTTATTTTAAGAGTATGTATTGTTTTGTTCTTTGCGTTTAGTTTTAAATTTTGTTGTTGTGATTTTAAAATGCTACTGTTTTTGATTTACAATAGAAGAATGTGTCAGAACGTAAATTTTATTAGTGTATGAAGTACTAGATTTTGCTCGCGAATTCGCCCGCGTGAGGAAGTATCTCAGGGATAAAAGTCCCGTTGTAACAAATAGAACAAGCAGCGCCACCTTTATTGATTTTGCAATCAAGATCATCGCAAACGACCAATAGATGGCGCTGCAACGAAAATGAGAAATTGTAAATCGCGATGTCAAAATTTTCCGACGAAACAAGAGGTTGGGAAGAATTATTAGTTATGGCATGACGCGACAACGCACATTGTACTCCCCAGCTCCCCATCTTAGTGCTTCAGTGCGTGCTTTCCGCCCGGAGACATTTGCTGGACATTATCTTGACACAGCTGTTTTTAGTTATAACTTTAAAGTCGCGCTTATAAGTAGCTTCCATTGTGTGGGACTGCATTCGGGACACGGCGGTTCTTTGTGGAATAGATTATTATTATTACAACACATGTGTTTCACTGTCCCGTGATTCGACAAACCTTCGGCTTCCTTACACCGTTATATATTTTTCCGGGATTTCATGTTCTATAGCCTTCCTCAATAAATGGGCTTTCTAACACTAAGATAATTTTTCAATTCGACCCGGTAGTTCTTGAGATTAGCGCGTTCAATCAAACAAACTCTTCAGCTTTATATAAGTATAGATTAGCATATAACTTGCTCAATTTAATATAAAAAGGAAATTGCAGCGTTATTTATATTATAATTATTAAAAGTGAACCACCGCGGCTGGACTTGACTAAGGTAGTGAACTATTCTTTCTAGAAAACTTTGATTGACAAAAAATAAATCAGAATTAAGAACCTCGAGTCGCGCGCATTAAGCCTTCGATCTCAGATCATTAATTCAAATCCAAAATTCTGTTAATCGTTAATACGAAAAAATCCTTTAAGATTTCTCATTACGCTCCACCAAAACAATTTTTAATTACATCCTGTCACTTATTATTGATTTTTGTTAATACTCCAACCCTCAAACATTAACACTTCAATAACTCCCGCAAAATAGAAAAGAAATCGGCGTCTGGCAAACATCAAACGCTAATATTGCAATATTTCTGCGTCCCTTTTTTCCAAGGAAACAATAACTTTAAAAGAATTTACGAGTACATGAAAATTACTCGAGGGTATTTTTTGCCCCCGCATTAAAAGGGTTAAGTCTTGGCCCCTTCGGCGTCAGTAATTAATGACAGTTTTTACTGTTCGAATGTATTTCTTTGATGTTACCTTTTTAATGGAGTTTGATATTGGATTTTGTGAATCAAAGTATGCTAGTTTTCATTGTTCTCTTGTGATGTAATTTCGTATGATAATATCAATGCTATATTATATACTGTCCCACTACTGAGCATGGACATCCTCTACTACTCCTAGTGTGGATTGGTAGACTTCACACACCCTCAAAATTCCTATAGAGAATTCTCGCGTATGCAGGTTTCCTCGCGATGTTTTCCTTTACCGTTAAAGCAAGCGATGGTATACATTCAAATAATTGGAGATTAGTATGAGGAATATCTTGGTAAAAATAATTAGCGTCAACTGTATATATGAGTGTCTTCACTGAGAAATGATTTCGGTATATTAAAATAAAACTTTTTTACACATTTATCGCGGTTTTTAAAAAGTTGTATAATTGTAAAATGTAGGTAGATGTCGTAACTTTGACTTTTTGGATGACCAACATCTCAGCCAAGACCACGAAGGTTGAAAAGTCTTCGAAACGTACGGAGAAAATTATAATATTAAAAACAGCCATAAAATCCGAAAAATTGTTTAATTTTAACATGTCATGTTTTATTAGGACAGCAAGCGCAGTGGAACATCAAACAATACTTTGTAATTCAAGGTGTTGGATGGTGTTTCTACTGTTCATGAGCGGTCGTATTGCTTACCATATCGTGAAAAGCAATAAAAGACCAACAGATTTCACCAAATACCATCCCAAAAGGTATAAAAATGGCAGAACTCTAAATCACAAAGCCGGAACGAGCGATCCTTCATTACAATATCAACAATGGGCGCATGATTAAAACGCCTTTACGGTCATAAAGCTGTTCCGATACACGCAATACAATTTGATTATTACTTAGGGTTGTCAAAACTAAATTAGATTTATTTTTGTTATTTATTCCTACTTTTTTGCACGCAAGTAATTTTTTTTTTATAAAATAAAACAATTAGTATAAATGCCGGTCTTATCACTTTAGGCAATATCTTCTAGACAACCATGTGATGGATATAAAAAAAGAAAATGAGAGGTCAAGTGAATACAATAATTATTTAGGTTAATAAAACAATAACAATAATATATATGTAAAATGATCTTCGATTGATAACTTATTATTTATTACACAGAATACTGTAAAGAATATATTTTCTTCCCCGAAATATTTTTTTTATAACCGGCTTTTATAACTTTATATGGCGTTCAATATTATGAGTTGATTGCTGAATCCGTGACTGTTATTATATCTCAATTGATTATAATCTAATAAACATCCAAACCTCTTGCAATTTTAGCAGTATGAGCATATCGAAAAACTTGTGTTATGCTGGCTATCAAAGAGAAAGACTTTTACCAGAATGAATAAACCACTATGAAATGAAATGAAGTGTATTGTATTCAGGAATAAAAAGTATACTGGAATATAAGCCTGGCATCAAAATCAGCAGTTTTTAAAAAACAGCACTAACTTTGGCATTTATAAATTCATCATGACGTGACAACCCTAGTAACGCGTGAGCTATTAACCACCGATCTGTTAATCGTCCATTTGGTGTATCGCCTGCCAGCGCGATATATCTGCACGAATTGTTATTTATCGCTTTATTGCGAACAGGCCGAGTTGATCTCTTTCATACTTTAAGCATGATTTGTAACGAATTTGATTCTGTAACAATTTATATTAAATTATGATTTTTAATGTAAGCAAGGTAGCGGATGTTTTGATTATTTTTGTTATGATCCTGTGTGCGAGAGTATACATCGAGCATTGCTCTTTTACGGCGTACAATTAGTTTATACACTGTCTGAAAGGTTGACCCCTGTCACAGGACGAAATATCAAATAAGTATGGGAAAAAGGAATGCACTAATTTCGCTCTAAATAATCTATTAGACATGTAGACGTACAAACATAGTTGCACTCATGGCAGGTATACAATTTTAATTATTATAATGAAGAGTTACTTATATTACGTTTTATTGATGCTAGAACTAAAATAAAAAGGAAAGTACAATGTAGCTAAAACAAGATGCTCTAGCTGGCAGGTAAGACGAGAAAATATTATATACCTATAATTTAAAAAAATAATATAAAGGACATATCGCAATTCTCACCGGTGAGGATAAATAGGCCTTAACCTAGCTAACCTTCACGTAGCTACCTAAGTGATGACTAACCGAAGAAGAAAGCGGAAAAGGAACTCCGGACTCACTTTTTCTTTTGCTTTGAATGACGAGACGAGCTTGCCGTTCGCCTGTTAGAAAGCGATACGACTGCCCATAAACAGTAGAAACACTATCCAACACCCTGAATTACAAAGTATTGTTTGGTATTTCACTGCGCTCGCCATCCTGAGATTAAGTCTTATTATATCCAGTAGTTACACTAGTTAGTTTTTTTACCATCATTTGTCCATTACGTCTTATATCTTTGCCTCCCTTTTTAAAAGGCTGTATATCTACTTTTTCATAACTATTAGTCATAACAATTTTTAAAATAACTCACAAGAATATCCAATTCCGTTTCTAGTTTCACAGTTATAAATCGCAGTGGTTGTTAACTGTAAGGTGCACTCGTCAATCATCCGTTCTCAATATCTTCTAATTGACAGTTCAAGTGGTGCGCAGGCCAGACATGCCAACTCATCTTAGATATACCTTGGTTATACAGGGTGATTTGTGAATACGCTAACAATAAAATATTATAACTACATATACATATAATGCTATAACTACATATACATACAATATTACTAACAGTGCTGGTGGTATGATATATGGTCGGAGATACGCAAAAAGGATTCAACCTACAGTATGGTCGAAAATGAGTCGATGTCAAATTAGTTCTAGTCTATAACGTCTATATTTTCCATTAGTAAAAACATGTTAGTCAAAATATGTTAATTTGAACTTTTTGTTAACAAAATATGAAATGGAATATCAATGAGCAATAATACGATTTAAACTTCAATCTTCTCTCTCTCAAAAGTTTTAAATATGTGCCCGGATAGCGATCACCGTACACAAGGTGTTAAAACCCGCCATAGTGGCCTACGTAAGTGTGTCGCGCTCCGAAATCAGCCTGTGTATATCCGGTTCCAACAGGCCGGCATAATTGTGTCGACTGCCTGAGGGGTAATCATCTCTCGTCAGTCGACTTTCTATTAGACCCCAATCCACTCACCATTAGGTGCAGTGGGGGGACACTTCACCACTACCGTAAAAAAAATTGAGTGATGTTCATAGAATGGTTTTCGTTAAAGATTAAAATTGAGCTACACTGCTGCGTGAAAATGAAAAATAAGTAGCTTAATGGGCCATTTAAAAATTCTATGCGTAGAGGAAATATATCATGTATATTTATGTATTCAAATTTACTACATAAATATTTCAGCAGTTAAAAATGCTTATCCGTGTGGAATTAAATATTTCTTTTCAAGAATTCTTGAAGAATAGATTTAAAATTATCTACTTATTATTAGTTACTACTTTATATGGAAATATAATATTATTACTGTAATAAACAAAATACACAGCCACACACACTAACGCTTTTATCTTCGAAGGGATAGGCAGACGCGAAACTGGTGGACCCACTTTCTACGTGTCTATTTCATCCTATAATATTATATAGATGAGCCTATGGCAATATTGGGTCGAAATTACATGGCAGCTGATACTGAATAGACAAACCCAATATTACTTTGCCCGAGCCGGGTATCAAACCCGAAACCTCAACAGTCCTACCGTAATACAACTACGCCACTTAAACAGAAACATAGAATATACTTAAAGTTACATACATAACATCACGCATTTTATCCCCGAAGGGGTATGCAGAGGCGCAACTAGGGCACCCACTTTTCGCCAAGTATGTTCCGTCCCATGATGTGATAGGGGGCGAGCCTATCGCCATATCGGGCACAAATTCCAGACTCCGGGCTGATACTGAGCAGAAAAACCCAAATATCACTTTGCCCGACCCGGGATTCGAACCCAGGACCTCAGAGCGCTATTGTACCGGACATGCAATACAACTACGCCACCGAGGCAGCAGCATATACTTAAAGTTATAACACATAAAACAGCTGCTCACTCTCTCATCAATTTTCATGAAGCGAAATAATAAAGAACACGCTGTATATAAATGCAAGGCTTTACCTTCCGCCCGGCTGTCATCGCCAGCACGTCGTTAATCACTGGCTATACGAAGCCAGACTTAGTATCAAACGTAATACCTAAGATATACCTAACCGCAAAATCATATCTGCACATCATCTGCACATTTCATATATGGGTGTTTCTTAATGTTTTGTTGAGTTTTCTAATGAGTTACGTATTTAATAGGTCTTGATTTCGATTGATAAAAATACAGGAAAGTATGGGCTAACTTCATATGTTTACTTTAACTAAAAGCGGCGATAGCTTAGTTGGGAGTGGAACGGACTGCCGAGACGATAGCCCGCAAGTTCAAAACCCTAGGGCACGCACCTCTGATTTTTCTAAAGTTATGTGTGTATTCTTTGTGAATTATCGCTTGCTTTAACGGTGAAGGAAAACATCGTGAGGAAACCTTCATACGTCAGTTCCCCATGACAATTTCGAGGGTATGTGAAGTCGACCAACCCGCACTAGACCAGCGTGGTGGACTGAGGCCTAAACCTCTCAGTAGTAGTGAAGCCCCGTGCCCAGCAGTGAAACATTATATAATACATTGATGATATTATATAATATGTTTATTTGTGAAAATGCACTTTAGAATGTTTATACAAAAACAACTAAACGAATTTGGATATTTGGCACACACAGACTATTTCTTAAATTAACACGTCGCCTACTATTTATACTAGTAACTTACTACCACAGAATATAATCGAATCTTTATTTGATTTCTAAAATAGATAGCGAAGGCGTGGTATCGATAGCACTATGAATCAGTAAGGTAATAGTGACATGTAGCTAGGAAGGCTTGTAATGTGTAAGAAGCCATGAGTTACACCTAGTTTTCAATACGAAAGATGTTTTATGTGGGTATCTTATATATGAAAATAAGTCCCTGTTATATTGTAGGACTGAAATAAGGTTAAATGATCATAAAATAAAAAAAAAACTCTATAAATAGCATTCATGGTCATAATTTTGCAATACTAGTCAATTCAAATAAAAAATCAATCAATACTAATGAAGCGCCATTTATTTCTATCAAATTTTCTTTATTAAGTACAAGGTATCCATCAAGGATATGCCAACCACACAGTTCCTTATAACCTAATTACTGCTTATAATATTATTACGTATGGACTCATTAATAAGAAAAAAATGAAAATAAAATAACTCTATCGTAGGTATTGGATAACTGATATTGACTTTATCAACTTGTACCAGATAAAGTCCAAACTCAAAGAATATTCTTCACGAATTAGACTCTTCCTACCGAAAAGGGTAAGTACATAAAAACCTTAAGTTATTGAAAACCATTACTATTTACCTTCCTTAAATGTTTTCAAGTCACGCATTCCTTACATTTGGAGTAAGTTCATCAGTACGACCCAACAGGGGGCTATTTTCCCATTTCAGGAGTAAATAGGCATTAGCAAAACGTTTCGGGAAACATAGGGCCCTAATAAAATAACCACCAACATGTTATTTTTATAAAGATCTGAATTGAAAATCTTCTTGTGGGATAATATAACGTTTGTTTTTAATTTTATGTACTGTATAATATTATGTTTTGAGAATCATTTTGTCCACAAAATATGCAAGCAAGCAGATTGTTGCCTTGGTGCTACGAGGGACCTAAGTATATTCCCTATATTCAAGGGGTTGAGCAGTTTTTATAAAATTACGAAATTAAAAAAAAATTGTCAAAATCGTGATTCAGTTTCAATCACATCTTTGAAACAGAGGTATCAATTTTAGAGGTGTTAGTAAATTACTTTCGGCTGTAAAGTGTAGACAAAGGCTGCTACCTTGCTACTTTTTGTAATAAAAATACTCGGAATAACAGTAGTGGACAAGAATGCTAGATAAGATGGAATTTTTATATTTAATGAGGCACATATCATCATATAACTAGAATATTTCACAAGGAATTCATATAAAAAATCACATCCGAATTCGTGGCACATCTATATATATTGGAGCAGTGTAAGTATATTCATTTTGACCGGCATCATGCTACGTGTGTTACTGCTGGCGGCGCTGGCCCAGTTCTCAGCTTGCACGTTCGACCCAGAGCTGAATCGAATGCACTTGCTGCTACCGAAGGACCAGTTCATAGAATACTTCAACAGCCAAAACTATAGTTGGAAAATCATCGACTACCCTTATCTTGAGGGTAGAAATTTAACTGGAACCGAGATTACCAAAGGGCCCATTCCAGGCGTCAAACAATTATATTACGATCCAGAACAATTTAAGGACCTGCCAGAAAACTTTGATGCCAGAGAGAAATGGCCTAATTGTGAAACCATAAAGGAAGTATATGATCAAGGGGATTGCGGCTCCTGCTGGGCATTCGGAACTGCTACAGTAGCATCAGACCGGACATGTATACACAAAGATTTGCACGTCCGTCTATCAGTACAAGACTTCAACTGCTTCCTTGGTGGTATTTGTAATGGAGGTATACCATTGGGAGCATATTTATTTTGGATTATAGACGGCCTTGTAACTGAGGAATGTAAACCTTACAACATAACCGAATCAAAACGAGGGATATGTGTTAAAGAATGTAAAGATCCTAGTATTAATTATTTAAATGATAAACATAAAGGCAAAGACGTTTTTTTAATAGGCGATAATGATGACAAAATAAAAGCAGAGTTAGTCAACAATGGTCCCATACAAGCTGGATTCACAGTCTACTCAGATATAAAAGATTATTCCTCTGGTATATATGAACATAAATATGGAGAAAAAAAGGGCGGACATAGTGTTAGAGTCATTGGTTATGGCGTAGAAAATGGAATAGACTATTGGCTAGTGGCCAATAGTTGGGGAACGCAGTGGGGTGAGCAGGGAACTATAAAAATTAAAAGGCACCAACCCGAACTTTGTTTTGAATGTGCTTTGTTAACCGGAGTACCAGCTTGAACAGTTATTGTATGTATAATAAAATAAAGTTTTGATGATATATTTTTTTTTTCAACGGCAATATTTTTTTTCTCTTGTATGCTGATAGTTAAAGCTACTTCTTTTTCTCTCCTACATATGCTACTTCATCATGGTATCAGCGCAACATAATTCTTCAATGCAAATAAAGCTTCCTTAGTTTTGAACCTGAAATAATCTCTTCTGAGCATCCAGATTTGGACAAAATGAAAGCACAATAAAGTATTACATTTTTTTTAAAGAAAATGATGACTATTTATTAAATACACATTTATTTTAAATTAATACATCATACATCGTACACTCCACTGTATAAAGACTATATGTATACACTAGTATAGTGTGGTGACCCGTCACCACGGCAAGCGTCGCCACGCCAAGAATCCGGTGTATCCCTGCGCCTATAGATATTTCACTTCAAAACATATAATTACTACTGTTATTTCAATTCTATTCAATTCAGCAAGAGAGACTAGCAGACAAATGACAAAGCTTTAATAATAGATCTACAAAGGTACCCTTTGGTACTCCTTAAATACAATCCTTCAAAGACACTGCAGAATCAAATAACTACAATAATACCTCTAACCCTTTGACTGAATAAACACAACATAATAGGATAACAAAATTCAATCTGCATGTATAATGTTCATTTAACTGGGTTTTTGTTAGTGGACATCGGGGCCTATTGTTAGCTTCCGTGTCCGAGCCGATTAACAAACGTATGAATAATTAAACAGGCTTTTAGACAAAATGAATCAGATTGAGCAGATATTTTTAAGTGTGGAATTACGATAATAATAGATGAAATGCTTTGTGAGTTTCTCTGTATTGGGAATTTTATTAGTAAATTGAAAATCGTTTTTTTAATGCTTTGAATGACGAGACGATCTTGCCGTTTGCCTGATAGTAAGTGATATGACCACCCATAAATAATAGAAACACCATCCAACAGCTTGAATTACAAAATATTGTTTTGTATTTCACTACGCTTGCCAACCTAAGACATGAGATGTTAAGTCTCAATATATCCAGTAGTTACAATGGCTACACTGTCCTTCAAACCGGAATACAACATTGACTACACACAGCTGCTTGGTGGCCGAAATAGACATTGCAGTGGTACCTGCCCAGGCGGACTCTTACATATGAGAGACCTACCACCAGTAAATTTTAATACTTAGTATAATGACAGTGCCTAAAAAAATATTAAAAGCCGCAAATAAAACAAAATAGACTGAATATTTAAAGATAATTGCGAGAAAAATTAGAATAGACACTGCAGAAGGCAAGGACGAATAAAGTAGGTCACAATGTTATCGATCGTCGTAAAACCGATGGATATTTAGTGGTATTTAAAAATTCTACTGTCTTCAAAGTAGATACCAAAATGCTTTGCATTCTAAACATTGCGTATAAATTGGGTAGCGAAGTACAGACGCACACAAATATCTGGAACCATGTTACGAGTGTTGTTACTGGTGGCACTAGCACGGCTCTCAGTGAGCACTTTTGACCCAGAGCTGCATGAGAAGTATCTACAACTGCCGCGGCATCAATTCATTGAACACTTCAACAAGCAAAACTTCTCCTGGAAGATTACGAATTACCCGCATCTAGAGAACATAGATCTCAACTGCGACACAACAGATGAATCAATTAAAGATTTGGAAATCAAAAGTCACGATCCTAAAATGTACTCTCAACTTCCAGATAATTTCGATCCAAGAGAACATTGGGACGATTGTCCAACTATAAAAGAAATTTATGATCAAGGATTTTGTGGCTCTTGTTGGGCCTTCGCGTCAGTCACTTTGGCATCAGACAGAACGTGCATAAGAAAAGGATTGGTCGTGCGCCTATCAGAACAAGACTTGACCTGTGTAAAACCAATTTGTTTTGGAGGCTCTTCGACGGATGCCTTAGGTTTTTGGAAAGACAAAGGTTTGGTTACTCTGGAATGCAGACCATACGATATATCTAAACAACATGTTTGTGAAGAAAAATGTATAGATTCTAATATTGACTACGCAAAAGATAAACATTTTGCTGAAGAAATATATGCTGTATCATCTAATGATAATGATATCAGAGCTGAATTATTCACCAATGGACCAGTGTATGCTGGTTTTGACGTATATGGTGACTTCCAGCATTACACTTCAGGTGTTTATGAACATCAATTTGGTACATATTTAGGAAGACATGGTGTTAGAGTACTCGGATATGGTATTGAAAATGGTATAGATTTCTGGATGGTGGCTAACAGCTGGGGCTCGAGTTGGGGAGAGAATGGATTCTTTAAAATAAAACGACATCAACAGTTACTTGGATTTGAGGAAAAAATGTATACTGGACTGGCAAAAAGTTGATTTTGTATTCTGCGAACGCATACGGGAGCCATTTTTGTTAGAAACTTCTTCTTATTGTTTGAATAAAGTATTTTAATGCATCGATGTTTTGTTAATTTCATTTTTATATCCCAATCTCATGTATATTTTTATAGTTAAAAGTAATACTTAATTTTGAATTTATTGAAAACTGAAATAATTAAATGAATATTTCCTCGAGATGCCCTATGCTCTTTAATATACATATTTAACGAGTAAAACAAGTTAGTGTTATTTCGATGGAATACAACAATGTATAAAGTTATTTAGGTGAAATTATTGAGAATGCGAGCAACGCAAAACTTCATTATTATTTTTTATGATCAAGATAAAATTCTACACAACTAAGAAATTAATAAATTTTAGAATACGCAATGCTATTCATTTCAAATTGTAGATAATTTAAATATGATAGTTGGTGAAGGTACCTTAAATTTTTATTAAAGTTTTGTGACGGGTTAACATAAAAAATAAGAACATGTCCAAGTAACAAATATCTTGTTATGCCCGTATTCATAAACGTTATTTATCTAAGGACGGAGCATTGCTGTGATAACAAGTCTGTTTCTCAGTGCCAACGGCATGGCAGCCTTCGCAGTGCGTAGACGTAGAGCCGTTGTGATTGGCTAATATTGAGATACAACTTTAATCTAGCTGGCTGTCAGATAAACAAAGCTGAGAAACAAACTTGTTATCACAGCAATGCTCCGTCCTTAGATAAATAACGTTTATGAATACGAGCGTTAGTGTTTAACTAATTATTTCTTAAGCTAATTATTACGAACTAGGCGTAAATTAAGTACTAACTTTGGACGGAAAAGTTTTAATTTTCTGGCGACAGAAATCTGCCAAAATCAAGGTCTAGCCAGTTATATGTCATAGAGAAGTAGCATATGATGATTGATCTACCTCACTTAAAGGGGCAAGTCTTAAGTCCAAAACTAGTGCAAATATACCATAGCTCTCAGAACCAGTCTTACGACTTATTTATTTAAAAGCAAACATACTCCCCCGGCTGTGCTCAGCAAGCAAAACATAAAAAAACAAATTTAATATTGTACAGTATAAGCAGCGTCGGTTGGTATCGTTGAATATGCCGGTAAATAATGGAAGGGGGGAACTGCGTATCAAATAGCGGACCCCCCCCCCACCTTATGTGAGAGACTATTGTTAACCATTTTTGATTGTGCCAAACGACCAATTTCGAATCATTTGAGAAAAAAAAAGTGCCGGTAAACACTGTCAGCCCTTATACGTCACGCACACGCAACTCCTTGTTATTGTTCTGACCACGTAACCGACTCCCTGACAATACCCAGAAGGTCAATTCATTTTTATGATTCAAAGTTAATGATACAAAATTATTAAAAATCAATTCCACGGTTGACTGGATTTGAACTCGGGTGTCAAGAATTTCTTCATAAACAATGGGGCCGATAGCTCACTTAGAGCTTCGACCAAAACTTATGACCATTTGGAGTGACTATATTATATTTTCATATAGTAATTGTACATGGTAGGAGTACGACTACTGCGCTGAGGTCTTGGGTTCGAATGCCGGGTCGATCCAAGATAATTGTGACTGGATTTTTTCATCTTAAACATTACTAAGTCGCAGCTCGAAGTGAGGCCAGGCAATGTGATACCCCCGTGCTTCGAAAAGCGCCTAAAGCCGTTGGTCCCGCGCCTGGTCCCTCTCCGGTCTTGCCGTCGCCCCGGACTATGAGAGAGAAGGAACAGAGAGTGCACCCGTGTATTGCGCACACACTTGTGCACTATAATATCTCCTGCATACCTGGCTGATCTTCGTCAAGATTGGCCGTCTCAGCCGAAAATTCGGCTAGGAAAGATTTAAATTATATTTTCCTGCTTTGATGTGTAAACCGATCCGTCTTTATAAAATAATTGTATTATAATAGTTTAATTATAAGAGACACTAGTAAAGGATTTTTGTATATTCAACCCTCGAGAGATTTCCTTCAATGTTTTTTTGGCAAAAATACATGTAGTATTAACAAATTTTCATTTGAAACGTAGTAGGCGTATTAAGACAAATAGGCCATTTATTTTACGATTGTTATTAATGAATCCTTTAGAAGAAAAATTGAGCTAACTATGCACAAAACCAAACGATTATTTCTATTAAACCCGCGAACAAAATCGCACGAACAGCTAGGCGTTATATTTCTATAATTTTTTAAAAAAATATATTCTAACTACCTGATCCCGTCTTAACTATGAATTTGCAGAGCGCATTCTGTCAATCGCTGACAGTTATTTCCAACAATTGTTTTTTCAAACAGTTACATAAAATTAATATTTTCGTTAAGTTTTCTTAAATTTTCTAATTTTCCGCGCAATTTTTCGATTTTTTTCTTTCATAAGAACTTTCTCCTGACAATAACAAACACAACAAAAAAAAATGTGAAATCAGTCCAGCCGTTCACGCGTGATGGCGTGACGAAGGGAAATAGGGACTCATTTATATATATATATATATATATATATATATATATATATATATATATATATATATATATATATATATATATATATATATATATATATATATATATATATATATATAAGATTACTAGAACCCATACAATGTTAATAAGATATCGTAAATTTTTCTAACAGTTCGGTAAGTAGATTCCATTAGAGAAGGACAGAAAAACTCTTGTCTTTCTCTTATTACGACTGTGTGTCCATTCGAAATTCTGAATATGATAACAACATAAGTATAAATACAACTGTTACATCTCCTCTTCTTTTCTTAAAATATGTTGGTCTGAACATTTTATTATAAATCCCTAAAAGATAAAGAAATATATTATGCCTAGTAAGAACCACGATGTAACTGTATGCGAAAAAAAATATCAACCCAAACAAAATTCATTTGCAATATTTTTTAGTAGATTAGATAACATTCCAAGCCTGTACATTTTCCGCGCACCACAAGTATTGAAGTGCTATAAAAATTATCATTACCACAATATGCAAGAATGCAATACATAGGATACCAAACATTTGTAAAATACCAGATGATTTGAATAAATATCAAAGTAAGGGCTGTCAGTGTACACTTTTTCAGTACCATGTTGCACGTATTGTTACTGCTGTCGTTGGCAGGTCTCTCGGTGAGCGAGTTCGACCATGACCTCCATGCCAAGTACCTACAAATGCCACGGGACCAGTTCATACAATACTTCAACAGCCAAAACTATACATGGAAGATGGCAGACAATCCACATATAGACGAAAGTTATCATGACTGTCTCAAAACAGACGGTATACAGCTGGAAAACTTCGAAATTAGACGCTACGATCCGAAACTGTATGGACAATTACCGGAAAATTTCGATGCGAGACAAAAATGGGCCAATTGTGATACAATTAAAGATATATTCAATCAAGGACCGTGTGGTTCTTGCTGGGCCTTCGCAACAGCCACTGTAGCTTCAGATAGAATGTGTATTGAGAAAGGTTTGACAGTGCGCTTATCAGAACAAGACTTCGATTGCGTACGCCCCATTTGTGGAGGTGGTAACCCAAGTGAATCCTTTGATTATTGGCAGGATCAGGGTGTTGTGAGCTCAGAGTGCAGACCTTACGACATACATTCTACCGACTACTGTCCACGAAAATGTGATAATCAGAGTATAAATTATCAAAACGACAAACATTTTGCCGAAAGCTTTTACATAATATCGTCAGAAGAGAACGATATAAAATTTGAATTATTTAATCATGGACCTATATTTGCTGGATTTACGGTGTATGATGATTTCAGGAAGTACACATCGGGCGTTTACATACATCAATTTGGAGAGAGACTAGGTGAACATGCTGTTCGAATCATCGGATATGGAGTCGAGAACGGAGTAGACTACTGGCTAGCGGCCAACAGTTGGGGAAATATGTGGGGTGATAAAGGAACCTTCAAAATAAAACGATATCAGAATTTACTACTACCTTTCGAAAGCATGCTCTACACGGGACATGCGATGAATTAACATTTTATTTTGAGACCACTGCTTTCTTTTCACTATAATAAATGTAAACATAATCAAAAAATATATCTATATGCGTAATGATGATTTTCTGTAATTATTGAAGACATTTTCTATTAGCTTTCCTAAATTCATATTTATGAATAACTGAAATCTAAACATATTTTTTTTCGTACAATTTAATTAACTTTCATTGATTATTATTGAATTTAGCAACATTATTAGTTAATCAATAAAATTTTATAAAAATGAATTCCACCCGGTCTCGGTCAAGTACTTGGATGTAATAATTGATGATATCTGTATTATTTAACTTAGACTCTGATGTTAAAAGCCTGTAATAGTCATAGAACATAATAAAAAAATAATATTTCTTTACTGGTCAAAACCTATGACAAAAGAAAAACCGACATTCGTTGAGACCCGGGCATGAAACTGATAAATTTCTTCAAAACGGAACTTGATGGTAGATATTCACACGACCAAAATATTTCTCGTTGACAAAAAAGTTAAGTTTCTTTCACTATTTTTTGATTTTTAAGGTAGATTTGTACTTTTAACGATGAAATGCCGATTAACGAGCAAGTATCAACCAACCAATTTAATTAAACCGCCCCATTCCGTAAAAATCTGTATTAATAAACAGCGTAAAAACATCACGCCGTCTTCCTCTTAACCCTCACAATAGAGTTGACGGTAAATTTAACATTCCACAAGGGTCTATTCGACCCTTCCTGTTGTCCATTGAATAATGTTCCGCTCTCGTACTATTATGGTAAGTAGTTTGACCCTTTCGATTTTTGTTATTATTTGTGAAAAATAGGGACTATAAATAATTTTTATGGTACATTAGTTTCTTTTGGTGATTTTATTGTTCCTTAATGTAAAAATCAAAACTGGTTGCAAGATTTCCAGGTCTGTTGCTTACCATTCGTCTCAAAAGTAATTTCAGGCATATATATACATTTTTTTTATTAACCTGGTCTAATTGCTCTATCCGATGACGTATTGTGGGGTCAATCTGCATTCTAGAAAGCTCTCATAATTCTGACGTCCGTCATGTCAAGAGACAAAATGGACCTTATGGCTTAACAATGTATTAAAGTTTACTGGATTGACTGTATTGATTTTATGATGACAGGCAGTCAGTCGGCGTCCCTAATTAAAAAATATACTTACCAACCAACACGATTTTTTCCTATAAAAACTCTATATTTTTCTTATATTTAATTATTTATGCTGTTACTTTGTTTCTCAATTAAAACTCAGTGACATTCGGCTTTTCAAAATATAATCAGAGTTAACTGTTTATTAATTATCAAAACCAGAATTTTTTTACATTTTTGAAATGAGCAACACCAAGTCCGATATAAATATGCTATACAGGATGTTTTTTTTATGGAGCAGAAAGGGCATCTTTTGAGTAAATTACCCATTTTCTTGCTGGCTGTACATTTTATTCAAAATCTGTGAATGCAGGTTGTTCAAACTGATTATAAAATAAATTAAAATTTAATTTCTCTTTCCGCCAATAGATGGCGCTAGTTCAAATATAGATCGCGCTATGGTTTACAAGAATGAGAAACTATAAGTATTTGTGAATATTTTTTATTAAATTGTCTTAGACGTTCCGGAAATTGAAGTTTTCATTTCCTTGGCTTTGTATACCCTTCGTACAGGGTCCTTCGAGCCGGATCGTGTTTTTGTGAGAAATGTGCCCTCCCTTTTTATACAAGCCAAGTGGATAAATTCAACCGTGAACCAGTGACCAGTGAGTGAAGTGCCATCGGAAGTTACTAAAGCAGCAACGCCACAGCAAATTTTAAAACTAAGAAGTTTGAAGCGACATCTAGTGTCAGTTGGCAGTCAACAACGAAAATAAAGTGGTGGTATATGGACAATATCCTGTGAGTACAAATCCATTAACTTACATTAGTGACAATCAGTGTTGTTATATGAAAAAATAAACTAGTGATTTACCAAATTTAGAACTTGCAAAATTTTAAGTGTTGTGTTTAATAATTCATTCGGGACTTAGAATAATTCGCGAAAAACGACAAGACGGGGAACCTATGCCCGAATTTGGAATGATTACAATATTCAAACACTTAGAAAAATTCTGCATTATTTGGGACTTAGAATAATTCGCGAAAAAACGACAAGACGAGGAATCTATGCCCAAATTTGGAACGGGTTTAATACTCAAACACTTAGAAAAATTCAGCATTGTTTTGGACTTAGAATAGTTCGCGAAAAAACGACAAGACGAGGAATCTATGCCCGAATTTGGAACGGTTTTAATATTCAAACACTTAGAAAAAATCTACGATCAAATAAAATTTGATATTAGAAACGAAGAAATAAATATGTCAAAGATAGAAGCGGATTTAAGAGTCATGGACGATTTGAAGGGGCAAATAGAAAGAGGAAGAAGTAATTTTAAAAAATCTCCGAAGGAAAGAATTACGGAATCTTATGTGTCAGCGAGATTAGAAGGTTTAGAAGAATTAATATCAACATTTTCAAAAAAACACGAATATATGATTAGCTCATACAAAACTGAACAACTAGAGACGTACATAGAACGTGAAACATTTAATGATGGTTACGAGACATACATAACTTTCAAAGGGGAACTGAAAGCCGCTTTGGATTCAATGAAATCCAAGTCATCAATCGACATTGACATGCCTTCAAAGGGCAATAGAGAATCCGTGGCGAAGTTGCCCAAAATTTCTATTCCTACATTCACAGGAAGTTATGGAGAATGGTCGGCGTACAAAGATCTATTCACGTCATTAGTGCACACGAACCCTACTTTAGACGACGTCCAACGTTTGCATTACTTGAAGTCCACGCTAAAGGGAGAAGCAGAACGACTCATCCGGCGTGTTCCGACGACGGAAGTTAATTATAAAAAGTGTTGGGACTTGTTACAAAATCGTTACGACAACAAAAGATATATGTCGAATTGTACCCTTAAACGTTTATTTAATCAACGCGCTATGACTTGTGAATCTGCTCACTTACTAAAAGATCTCGTAGATACTACATCTGACTGTATTCATGAATTGTTAAACTTAGGTGTAAAGGATTACGGAGATTTAATCATAGTTTACATTACACGTTCCAAGCTGGATGCGGAGACCCGTAAACAATGGGAACTCCACATAAATAATTTAACAGAGGAGTTGCCGTCGTTTACGCAGTTCAAAGAGTTTTTAGAGTCGCGATACCGCGCGTTGGAATTCGTTGAACCCGCTAAAAGTAAATTAAATGTTCCAAAGTCTCGCCCGAGTGATAGCCCCAAAGTATTACACAACACGGAATCAAAGGTAATTTGTCCTCACTGCACTGACAACCATAAATTATTTTCGTGTCAAAAGTTTATTAAAGAAAATATACAAAGTCGTAGAGACATAGTTAAATCTCTAAAACTTTGTTTCAACTGCCTTGGTAATAATCACACCAATAGTTATTGTAGGGTACCAATGCGATGTCGCATATGTAAACGCAAGCATCACACTCTTCTCCACGGTACAGCTAGCCCATCTACCGAGGTATCTTCAAACGACGTCACGGAGAACGACCAACAGCCGGAACCGTCTTCACCGACGAATAAGACCACACAGATAGTTAGCAATTTTGTGAGGGGAGAATTGCAAACTTTATTAGCTACAGCCTTGGTAAGAGCTCAATCAACAAATGGCCATCCCCAAGTATTGAGAGCTTTATTGGACCAAGGGTCCCAAGCGTCCTTCATATCTGAAGCGGCAGTACAATTGTTGAGATTGAAGAAAATTGGCGCTAAAAGTACGATTTCAGGCTTAGGCGGAGGTCAGAGTGGTTTAACCACGAAGCACGTGGTTAAGGTTAATATTCAATCACTACATGACCCGTCTTTTTATTTGCAAGTACAAGCTCATGTGTTAAATACAGTAACTTCCATTCTCCCAGAAAGGAAATTCATCCTGCCTGCTTGGACCGAGTTAAAGCAGCTCAATCTTGCCGATCCGCAATACAATGCGCCGAACAAAATTGACATGTTGTTAGGAGCCGAGGTATATTGCAGTATCCTGAAGAAGGGATTGCTTAAAAGCCCTACTGGGAAAACTATTGCGCAGGATACGCATCTCGGATGGGTATTGTCGGGTCAAGTAGAAGGTTACAATGAAAAAGAAGAAAAATCGCACAACATCATTTTAAATATGCATGTGCAAACAGACGACAATGAATTATTGAAAAGATTCTGGGAGCTGGAAGGTGAAACCAAACCATTCGATAAGGTTTTGACACCTGAAGAGCAAGCATGCGAAGAGCATTATAAAGAAACTACATGTCGAGACGAGTTTGGACGATACATAGTAGAGCTGCCATTCCGAACGGAAACAAAGAAATCGACAGGATATGGAAACACGAAAGCTATAGCTTTACGAAGACTTTTGAGTTTAGAAAAAAGATTAACCCGAGACAAGGAGGCTGAACAGAATTACAAGGAAGTATTAAATGAATATCTCCAGTTAGGACATATGGAACAGGTACCTAACGACCGGAAGAGCAGCGGAAAAGTATGGTTGCCTCATCACGCCGTGGTTCGCATGGATAAAACAACCACGAAGACCAGAATAGTGTTTAACGCCTCGGATAGAACAGCTAACGGAATATCACTAAATGATACTTTGATGGTAGGACCGACTATACAACCAGAGTTACGCCACATTATTATGCGTTGGCGCATGCATCCAATATGCTTGACAGCTGACATTGTTAAGATGTACAGACAGGTTAAGTTGGCTGAAAAGCATGTTGACTATCAAAGGATCGTGTGGAGACCAAACGTTGAATCAGACATTAAAGAATATCGCCTATTAACGGTGACCTTTGGAACGTCCTGCGCCCCATACCTAGCAATAAGGACACTTCAACAAGTGGCAGAAGACGAAGGAAACGATTTTCCGCTAGCGTCTTCCAGAATCAAGACAGATTTTTACGTGGATGATTTGATAACTGGGTGTCAAACTGAAGAAGAAGCTGTAAATCTGTATCACCAAATCAATGCTATATTAGGAAAAGGAGGATTCACATTACAAAAATGGGCCAGTAATAGAATAGAATTGTTAGAAGATTTAAAGGCTGATACAGGATATGATAAGGAAATTCGAGTAGATGATGTTAGCAAAATTTTGGGCCTAACTTGGAATCGGCGGACTGACGAATTTGATTATTCAATCAATTTATCACTTGATACGTCCGTGCCGAATACCAAACGGCAAATCATATCAGAAATTTGTCGGTTATACGACCCCTTAGGGTGGATAGCTCCATGTCTTATTATTGCGAAGATTTTCATTCAAAAACTTTGGATCGTCGGGATTTATTGGGACGATAGAGTTCCAGAAAATCTTTTAACCGAATGGGAGCTTTACAGAAAAGACTTACCTGCTTTGATAGAATTTCACGTCCCACGCTGGGTCCACACCACTAACATGAACAAGCGAGTGGAACTTCACGGATTTAGTGACGCCTCTAATGTGGCTTATGCCGCCGTTATATATTTAAGAGTTATCTCAGTCGAAGGAATAATAGAGTCTCGTTTAATTACATCCAAGACTAAGGTCGCGCCAATAAATCAAGTTTCGACTCCGCGATTGGAGTTATGCGGAGCAGTGTTGGTAGCAAAATTACTTCGCGAAGTAGCTAAAACATTGAATATAAACAAGTCCAACATACATGCATGGACCGATTCGACAATCGTTTTGGCATGGTTGAGCGACCATCCAAGCCGTTGGAAAACGTTCGTTGCCAACCGTACATCCGAAATTTTGACCATATTAGATTCATCACAATGGTCTTATGTCCATTCCAAAGATAATCCTGCGGACTGCGCCTCCCGAGGAATCACTCCGACAGAGCTGATTAATAATGAATTATGGAAGTACGGTCCGAATTGGCTTCGTAATATTGATATCGCATACGGAAAACCCCTATCCATATGTACCAAGACGGATTTAGAAATGAGAAAAATTAAAATTCATAACGTGTTAATAGAGTCACAATTCGATGCTAACATTTGTTCGAGATTTTCCAGTCTACGAAGACTTGTTCGTGTTGTCGCGTATTGTAGACGTTTCCTACGCCTACAGGCTCCAAAATCAAGCCCATTGCCATATCTTACAGCCGTTGAAATTCAAGAAGCTCTTTATACATGTATTCGACAGCATCAAGCACAGTGGTTTCATGAGGAGATTGCCAGCCTTCTGAAAAATAAATCACTTAACAAAAGGAGCAAATTGCTTATGCTCAATCCATTTCTCGATGACAAAGGGATATTGAGAGTGGGAGGTCGAATCCTCAATTCGGACTTACCCGACTACAGCAAACACCCTATCATAGTCTCTGGGGATTCGTGCTTCGCGAAACTCATAGTAGGCGACGCACATCAAAGAACTTTGCACGGCGGTTCCCAATTGACTTGTAATTATGTTCGTATGAAGTATTGGCTCACTAAGCTGAAGACCTTAGTTCGTAGTCACATACACAACTGCGTACCGTGTATTCGTTATGCCGGCACCTTAAAAAATCAGTTGATGGGTCAGTTACCGTCATGTAGAGTGACGCCTAACAAACCATTTCTCAACACTGGCGTGGATTACGCCGGACCTATCAATGTGAGAGTCGCTAAGGGTAGAGGTCAGAGATCTTACAAAGGTTACATATGCCTTTTTGTTTGCATGAGCACCCGAGCAGTGCATTTAGAAGCCGTGTCTGATCTAACTACGCAGGGTTTTCTAGCTGCTTTCAAGCGGTTCACGGCTCGACGGGGTCGCTGTAACCAACTATGGAGCGACAACGGCACTAATTTTGTCGGGGCAGCGAAAGAACTCAAAATCTTGTTCGCTAGTGAACGCTCGTCATTTCATAACGAAGTAGCAAAGGCTTTGTCAAATAACGGAACCGAATGGCATTTTATACCCCCGCGTGCTCCGCATTTTGGTGGAATTTGGGAGGCCGGTGTAAAGAGCACGAAACATCATCTTCGACGAGTTATAGGAGACTCAACCCTTACGTATGAGGAGATATCGACACTACTCTCCCAAGTGGAAGCTTGTCTGAATTCCAGGCCGCTATCTCAAATGAGTTCGGACCCCACCGACTCGGCGCCACTGACTCCAGGCCATTTTTTAATAGGAGAACCGCTGCTTTTAGCGCCTGACCATAGTTATGAAACTTCCCAACTTAGTAGTCTCCGTCGTTGGCAACTTACACAGCGTATGTTGCAAAATTTTTGGCGACGATGGTCGCAAGAATATTTAACGGCATTCTTCCAACGATACAAATGGAATGTAAAAACGTCCGAACCAAAAATCGGTGATGTAGTTTTAGTGCGAGAGGACAACTTACCTCCGGCCAAGTGGCTTTATGGCCGAATAGTCAAAATTCATCCCGGCAAGGACCACGTTTCAAGGGTCGTTACTCTGCGCTGTAAAAACTCTTTAATTCAACGATCAACATCTAAACTTTGTCCATTACCGATAAATGATGATTAAAGTTCGTTAAGTTTCCTTGAAGAAATGTCAATTACTAATTCCAAAAGATTATAAATCTATTGTTACATTTTTGTTTGTTTTACAATTAAATTTAATTTGCTATCAAGCTATTGAACTTGGTATGATATTGTAAGTTAATTTAACGTTTTGAAAACCATTAGTTGTGAGGGATTGGTTGTATTTAATAACCCAATTGTCTAGTTACAAGCTTACAGTCCACGATTTGAGTTGTATTAAGTGATGTTCAAAGACAGATTGTTTGCAGACTGAGCTATTGTAAACCTTTTAAAATTAAGCGTACTTTGAAGGACTACTCGTCCTTGGCGGGCGGTATGTTCAAACTGATTATAAAATAAATTAAAATTTAATTTCTCTTTCCGCCAATAGATGGCGCTAGTTCAAATATAGATCGCGCTATGGTTTACAAGAATGAGAAACTATAAGTATTTGTGAATATTTTTTATTAAATTGTCTTAGACGTTCCGGAAATTGAAGTTTTCATTTCCTTGGCTTTGTATACCCTTCGTACACAGGTTTTATTATCTTAATTTTAATTTTAATTACATAGTCAATCTATGTTAATGTATTTATCTAGCTTAACTAGCAATTTTAATTAGACACCGACTCCAAAATTGGTACCCGATATATACCTATTATGTGAAATTATTTGGTTTTGAGTGATTTTTGAAGGCGGTTTAATTTTTTGTTATAACTATTTTAATTATTTGCTTTTTTGTGTTAGTAAAAAATAGACTGTTTCGCTCACGATATGACTATCGCGCTGAGTAGTTATAACTCTGCCTACCCCTGAAAAGACGAAAAGGTGGGATGCTATATATATGTATGATATGAGTATGCAAGGAGTAGATTCAACCAAACCTAACACATAAACAACTAATGTGTTTCAGGCGCGGTATGACTATCGCACTGGCGTGTTACACCTCTGCCTACCCCTGAAAAAGGGAAAAGGTGCTATACTATATATATAAGTGTGTATGAAGTAGACTCAACCAAACCCAAAGTAAAATCATAACTAAAAATGTCACAGAAAGCATAATTCGTAACTTCGGTTACATGGGCGACATAATTATTCTACTTCTTTTAGTTTTAAAACCAAACCACTAGAGTTATTAAAAAGCTATGTGACCAATTAGGAGGTATATTCTTTCCAATAAAAAAAAATATTTTCCCATAGTTCTTAAAAGATCGAGTTCTGAGGCAACAAATTTAAAAAAAATATACGTGGAATTGATTGACCGCCTTTTTTGAATTCGGATTATTATATTAACACAGAATCTCGATGGCCATGCCGAAAATCGAATCTCGTTGGATCATAAAATCAATTAATTTCTCAAATTAAGCAAATAGAGGATTAAATTATAACTTGTACGAATGGTTTTAGATGCATTAATAGTTTTTATAGGGAAATTACTATGCTATATAAAGTATAAAATTAGACAACACAATTTAAGTAAATATATTTCATATTATCTTCTGGTTTCTTAATTCATGTTTTAGACTTTAATTATGAATTTTGTTTTTGATAAATGCTGTGTACCCTTATAATTAGTAGCACACATCAGATAATAATATCAGCCCTGTATTATATACTCGCCCACTGCTGAGCACGGGCCTCCTCTACTACTGAAAGGGATTAGGCCTTAGTCCACCACGCTGGCCTAGTGCGGATTGGTAGACTTCACACACCTTCGAAATTCCTATAGAGAACTTCTCAGAAGTGCAGGTTTCCTCACGATGTTTTCCTTCACCGTTAAAGCGAACGATAAATTCACAAAGAATACACACATGATTTTTTAGAAAAGTCAGAGGTGTGTGCCCTTGGGATTTGAACCTGCGGACATTCGTCTCGGCAGTCCGTTCCACACCCAACTCGGCTATCGCCGCAACTATCAAGTGCTGTGGAGTAACTTTGCCGTGTCCTGCCGTGTCAACATCAGATGCTGTACCTTATTTCAATAAATAAATAAAACACCTTTGGGAAGTAAGTATTCGGCTTATGATATCATAGATGAAAAAGTAATTAGAAACATATAGATATAAATTTTTATCTACTTTAAATGGAATGTCAAGAACTGACATGAACCAGGGTGACATACGATTCAATTTATCTCGAGGTAAACAATGTACTGCGATTGCGGCTGTTGCATGTGTAGGATTTAATTTATTAAATCCAAACGAGTGGGTCAGGAGTGATATCGATTATATAGTAATCATTGGCGATGAGTATTATAATGACTGCATTTCTGCTAGAGATAATCCTGCGCCCGGCGAAGTAAACCCAGACTACCTTGCGGTAAGGGAGCTTATACCAAAACTAATTTATAATAGACAAAATTTAGAGTTCACAGTTCTCGAAGAAACTAATTTGAATGGTCACATAGACAATGATAACAGTACAGAAGGCTTCCCTAACTTAAAAAATGCTTTAAGAAGTTTTTTCAGAAAACATTCAAATGGGATACTTACAGCAAGTGACATCTCGGTGGCAATATATTGTAGTTCTTTAGCTGAAAGTTAAACATTCTGGTTATTTTATTCCCATGCTCGTGGTCCTAACGGTGCTGCAGCACCCAGGAATGTCGCTGCTTGTTGTATGCGCTTAAGTGATCTGGATGATTTCCATGCCGTTTTGCGACGCAATTTATTTGTATCCCAGAATAAAGTGACTGAAGAAAATTTTCGTGACAATCTTAACGTATTTTCATTAGCGCCATTAATTATAGCTGTAGAAAACCAAATACAATCATCTAGACTCATATTGGAACAATCGGCAATAGTAAGGACAATGAATCCTACGTATACACTAAGTAATAATTTCCTCCTACCAACTACTCAAGTCGTCGAGTCCCTCCAAATAACAAATCAAACAGCATTAAACCACAAATCAACTCAAGAACCAAAAATACGGCTACCATTAACGATCCATAATTTTTTAGAGTCCATTTATATCGAATCAACAGGAATGCTCCGAGACATAGACGGTAATATACCTAATTTGGAAAATGTTATCAGAACAAATAGTTCGTCAAACGATACAATAAAATTGGTTACAATATCAAAAAACTGCACCACCCTTAAATTTCGAACATGAACGGCGTATGGAAGAACTATGTTGGTATTTTCTTTTTCCTGATGGCAGGAATGGATTTGGCGAAGAAAGAGAAAATCCAGTTACTCCCCTAAATTACTTCCAAAATCGAGTGATGAGCGGTGACAAAAGATTTAACAGAAATGAATATATATTTTATGCTTTATCCATAATTGAGTATTTTTGTGCAAAGTCAAGCGTTTCTGTATCATGTAGGATGCGACAAGGTCATGGAGAGCAAACACCTCATGGGCTTGTGGATAATGTTCATCTCACTATGCAGAATATTAGAGGATCAGCGGCATATTGGCATAAAAGTTGCTCTGAATTGATTGCAATGATTAGAACATTAGGGCCTCCAACTTGGTTTCTAACATTTTCTTGCAATGATCTGAATTAGCCAGATATAATAAAAGCCTTGTTGATCGCTGATGGACGTAATGTCGATGATACAGATCGCTTGACATTCCCAGAACGCTTAGAATTAATGCAAAGATTCCCGGTAGTAGTAGCACGACAGTTTACACAGCGTATTAACGCTCTCATACGATTTTCAAAGCGTAATCAAAATTGTTTGGGTGGTCCTATGGAAGACTTTTGGTACCGAGTGGAGTCTCAAAACTGCGGTAGCCCACATCTACACATGTTAGTGTGGTGTAATAATCTTCCGGAATTCTGTACCCCACAAGGAACAGAAGTAATTGAAAGGGTAGTTTCTTGCTCACTAAATCCTAATGACCCTGTGTTGCAAAAAATTGTCAAGGATGTGCAAATCCATAAACATACTGCGACATGCCATAAAAATCACTAAGTCGGTAGTTGTCGCTTTGGTTTTCCAAAGCCAGCTAGTGATAGGATTGTTTGTTTAACCCCAGATGAAGCACTTGCTAATAATGGGCGATTCTGTTTATTAAAAAGAACGCCAGAAGAAAGTTTGGTCAATAATTACAATGCAGTCCTTTTGAGTATATGGGAGGGAAGAATTCAACCCTGTCTACCACAGGTCAACGCTGTAGCTTATTACGTCGCAAAATATGCAAGTAAGTGCGAACCACACGACACATGTAATGTGATACGAGAAGCAATTACGAAGGTGAGACAAGGTGGTGATATTTGGCAAACATAAATTTTTCTGTGTGAATGGTTATTTTAAATCAACGCTTGGTGAGTGCGCCAGAGTGCGCGTATAGATTATGCCATTTGCCATTAAAAATGTCGTCGCGAAAAAGCGTTTTTTGTAAATAGTTGCAGGCCAGAAGAACGCTTTAGACTTTTGAGATTGGACAATGATGAAAAATGTATTTATAATAATATTTTTGATCGTTATAATATATGTTGCGTCGAAACGAGCTTGAGGATTTAAGCCTTGCTGATTTTGCTGTCCGATTTGAAACTATCTATAACACCTCATGGTCAGAGGACGATTGTGATGCAGAACTAAGAGAAGACAATATTACGCCTATAAGATATATTAAATTACAGGATAATACTAGAATGCGTATAAGAAATAAGCCGGTAATATTACGTACTCACTATTTTACCATTAACAACGCCAAAGAAACATACTATTATAGTTTAATAGTGTGTCATATACCATTTCGGAATGAAGGCGACCTATTAATCGAAAACGAAACCGCAGAAGATTGCTTTATAAGACGCCAAAGACACTTTCGTCCAATGCAAGGTAACATAAGCGCAGAACAATTTGTTCACGCTGAACAAATAATTTAACAGGCTCTTGCCCAAACTGTTGCACTTAATGCTACGCGTGAAACCCATGTCGATAACGCTCCCATATTATGTGCTGGTGAAGACGTGGGAGAACGAACCGTTATGTCTGATGAGCTGTTCTTTGGAAATATTTGAAGATTAAATATACAGCAGAGGAAATTATTTAAAAAAAATTAACAGCAATTGAAAATGATTTGCACGGATAAGATAGTCAGTTATTACTTTTTATTACGGGCGGTGCAGGTAGTGGTAAATCGTTTCTCTTGAAATTAATCGTAGAGCACATTAAACGTTGTTACGTACCAGCATTTGATACACTATTGAAGCCTAGTTTTGTGGAGGTTGGGTCATTAACTGGAGTGGCCGCTCGTCAGATATTTGCAAAACTGTACACAGTATTTTCTTGCTTCCAATTGCAAAAGGAAATATAATGTCATACAAAAAAGTTACTGGACAAAGACTTGAGAATGAACGACGTAAATGGCGCTACATAAATTGTCTCGTAATTAACGAAATTTCTATGGTGTCTTACGAAAACATAAGAATAATTTACTTCAGACTTCAGGTGTACAAGAATAATAACAAATTATTCGGTGGAGTCAACATTTTACTCTTTGGTGATATTTTTCAGCTTTCCCCGGTAAAAGGCCATTGGTGTTTTATGCTGCCATCTTGGTTCCCGGCGGAAGTAAATTTGTGGCACCAATTTTCATTTTGTGAACTGACCATTAACATGAGGCAGCGCAATGACAGCGAATTCATTGATTTATTGAATAGTTTACGGGTAGGTGAACTAATTACGGCTCAGCTAGAATTACTATATGAGCGGAGGCATGTACCTTTAACGGACGACTTTACGAACGGAATCGCCGTTCCTATTTTCCCTACGGTCAGGCAAGTCGACGCATATAATAAAAAATGAGCAAGGAAAATGCTAAGTTGCATCGTACTTATGAAATAAAAATCCGAAATGATGTTAAGACGTAATATTTCTGTCTCAGAGGGACTTGTGAATAGCGCAATGGGAATAATAAAAAAAAATGGCCGGCCCTAAGAAAGGGATCAACTGGAGGAAGGAGAGCTACCGGAAGTCATGTACGTAGATTTTGATGACGAAACTATTGGTCTTGGGTTAAAAGATAATAGCGGTTGCATACCCATACCTCCATCAAGCACTACGTTTCAGGCAGCAAGGAGTTATGGAGATGTAGAGCGTCGCATGTTACCTTTAATATTGAGCTGGGCAGTCACGGTCCATAAGCTACAAGATACCACCCTCGACGGAGCAGTCATTGATCTAGGCAAAAAAAACTTTGCAAAAGGCCAAATATATGTAGCGTTAAGCCGTGTCAGGAGTTTTGAAGGCATAGTATTGTCAGATCAGAGATTTGGACGCCAACAAATTATTAAATCGACCACACGACGACAAATCATTAACGGAAATGACAAGGTAACGAAATCTGTCTTCTGATAATCAAGGCCACACATGATGCCCGTTTTAAATACTAAATGTTATCTTATATCCAGAATGCATCACATGACAATCTCAAACATTATTAAACCCAAAAACAGATAGGTAAATATGTTTTATTATAAAATTCTTAACCAACTTTTCGGTTTTATCATCTTATGACGAATTTGGAGGGTCGTTAGTTCAAAGATACGATTGCACTATCGGTTATTGACCGAAACCACTACTGAAAATCATAACAAATCGAATAAACTTTTGTTAAAATATCTTATTTTTTCATTTTTTGTGTTATAAATAGACTGCTTCGATGACGTAGTTGTATAACGTACGCGATACGGCTATCACGATGAGGTATCAAACCTCTGCCGACTCCTGAAGAGAGGAAAAGGTGTGATGCCATATATAATATTTATGTAAGAAGTACATTCAAGTTAACTTAACGCAAAAACACAACTGATATATTTCGATTATAGTACAACTATCGCGCTGTGGTGTTATCTCTGCCTAGCCCTAAAAAGGTTAAAAGGTGTGATGCTATATACATATATGTATGTATGTAAAAAGTAGTGTAAACTAAACCCAACGCAATAACACAACTGATATGTTTCACACACAGTACGGCTATCGTGCTGAAATGTTACGCCTCTGCCTACCCCTGACACGGGGAAATGTGGTATGCTATATGTATAAGTATGTGAGAAGTACACTCAACCAAACTCAATGCAAAAACATAACTAAAAACGTCACAGGAAAGCTAAATTCGCGATTTAGTTTTCTTGGACGACAAAATTATTCTATTTTTTTTAGTTTTAAAACAAACTACTGAAGCGATGTTGAAAAAAAAATTATGGGACCAATCTGGAGAGATATTCTTTCGAATAAAAAAAGAATTTTCCAAATCGGTTCATAAATGAGCAAGTTCTGAGGTAACAAACACAAAAAAAAACATTCACGAATTGATTACCTCCTTTTTTTGAAGTCGGTTAAAAATGATCGAGTCTCCTAAGACAGTTTTCTCAGCAGTAGGTAGCAGCCCTTGCTATCATATCTAAAAGAACCACCCTGTATACTAGTTGTGTTTAAACACATAAATCATGTTCTTGACGTGCATTAAAGTAAGGAAATGTAATTAATACGTTGACACCGTCTGGAGCTTTCGCGACTTTGTTTCTCATTAAGACTCCATTAGCCGGAACATGACGTTTTACAAAGATGGCTCTTTTGCAGTATATATCATAATATACAGAGGCGGCTTTAGAGGTTGGCGAACCGAGCAACCGCCCAGGGCCACTTACAAGGGCCTCACGCAGTACCTTGGAGAACCCTTTTTTGATCTTACCGACGAAATTGTTAAGGGACCCTTCTTTGTGCTCCGCTGGAGCCTCGCGTCAGTTAAGGCCACCACTGATCAATAGTTCTTTTAATATGCTTGTAGCTTTATCACTGGAATATATTTGGTTTGTTTACTACAAGCACTAAAAGTTTATAATTGTCCGTAGTTAAAGATTTTAATGTTTACGCGAATGTTAGACATCGAAATGAAATTTTTTTTTTCTGATTTTATCGCGGTATTTATATTTTAATCTTCCCACGACGTTTTGAAGACTACAGCCTTCGTGGTCACGGGGTACTGAGGTGTTATAATAATGCATTTATCTTTATTATATTTATATATATTTTAATCATTTATATTTATATATATTTTAATAGGTGTTGGTCATCCCCGCAAAGACAAAGTTACAATATCTACCTACATTTTATAATTATACAACATTTTAAATAAAATCATCATGACTGACTGATTGATAATAATTATTATCATATATCTTAACATTTCATAAGTGCAACTATGTTCGGCTAAGTCTCTAATAAATTATTATTTTATTTCCTAGAATGCATTTCTTTCTTTTAAATTTTACTTAAACATTTCACACAATTCAGTTTCATGTACCAGACCACAAAATACTTTACAGGTAAGACTATCTCCCAGATGAGGTTAATATAGTTTTAAAAGATTTCAATAAGACCTTGTACGCCTTATAACACTCCAATTATTTTATAGAAATATCCTTTGGGAAAGCTTCAAACATCTGCGAGTACAAATCTTTTACATGTTCTGCATTGAAATTATTATAACTATAGTACAGTTAGCCACAAAAATAACTGAACAAATTAAAAATTTCAAAACGCTTGTTGGATATTGTTTCCATTTTCTCAAGGTCCTAATGTAGGGTGGATGTTTTTATTTTATAATTTTCGCTTGCCAAAGTCGTGGGTAGTTGCGGAGTTGTATGCTATCTGAGGCGAGTGCTCCGTGCGCCGCGCCTTATACCTCGGCCCTCATCGTCGTCGTAGTGTGACATTACATATTAACTAAAATAGATTTTCTTTATCTATATAATACTAGCGACCTGCCCCGGCTTCGCATGGGTGCAATGCTGATACTAAATACACTACAGATAAAACTGAGAACGTTGTATATAAAAACATAGCGGCCCGCTCTGGCTTCGCACGGGTATAACATAACAAAATAACAGTATTTCTCCACTATTTAATGGATGTTACTATTATACATATAAACCTTCCTCTTGAATCACTCTATCTATTAAAAAAAAACGCATCAAAATCCGTTGCGTAG
Organism: Manduca sexta; assembly: GCF_014839805.1. Lineage (NCBI taxonomy): Eukaryota > Metazoa > Arthropoda > Insecta > Lepidoptera > Sphingidae > Manduca > Manduca sexta. The sequence goes on along the minus strand of NC_051120.1, from coordinate 5,229,871 downwards.
TTTTAAAGATTTAAGCATACATAGGGACAGAAAAGCGACTTTGTTTTATACTATGTAGTGACAAAGCAAACACTGTTCTTTTTTTTAGAATAAACGATTGTTGATAAGAACCCAAAAGTTTAAATGCGATTTGAAATTCGAATTTATTCAGCTATTTTTGGTGACTGTACATACCAAAATTTGCACAACAAAACCCATAACCAAAATCCCAATCGTAATGAAACGGAACGCAACACAGGTCCCATTTGCCAATTTTCGTCAACCCTTAATCTGCAGCGTGCATTTTACGACACCTCCGCCAATATCTGTCAATGTCCTTATCAATAAATTGTGGACGTTTAGAGTGAACGACGTCGTTTGACGGTTAGAAGCGGGCGGTTGTAATCCGCGGTCTATTGGACCCCATCTGCGCGCAAGGGTTAAGTCGCGACAAATAGACCATTTGCAAATAATAAGACGCAATGAAAGAATAAATTAAGCTTCCGAGGGTCTGTTGAACGTTTGAGGGTTTAGTAGAAAGGTTTGTTTAGAATTTCGGTATTTTATTGCTTCGTAGACAAATATAATTTAATTTTTAAAGTCTTTTCTTTCCTTTTATTACTACTAGCTGTTATGAGAAAACCTTGATGTCACAAAGGTACCCACGAGATTTTTTACAACCTCTTCAACAGTGATCGTTATATTTAAGTCAATTTAGATAATATAATAATAATAATATCAGCTCTGTATTATATACTTGCCCACTGCTGAGCACGGGCCTCCTCTACTACTGAGAGGGATTAGGCCACCACGCTGGCCTAGTGCGGATTGGTAGACTTCACACACCCTCGAAATTCCTATAGAGAACTTCTCAGGTGTGCAGGTTACCTCACAATGTTTTCCTTCACCGTTAAAGCGAACGATAAATTCACAAAGAATACACACATGATTTTAGAAAAGTCAGAGGTGTGTGCCCTTGGATTTTGAACTTGCAGACATTCGTCTTGGCAGTCCGTTCCACACCCAACAAGGTTATCGCCGCGTTTGTTATTTTAATTTAGATACAAAGGTAATATACTATTAACATAAAACCTTCTTCAAGAATTGCACTATATTTTGATAAAAACCGAAAAAATCCGTTCAGTAGATTTTGAGAAAATCGATCACATACAAACAGCTTTTGGGGACTATGCTCGAAAAAGTGTGTTGCATCAATTCCTTAAAACAGGGTAGGGACAGAGAAAAAGGAAGGAAACGAATTTTCATAACATTTTATAGACTTTAAGGTTGAAAATGTATCTGTTTATTCAAAACATCACAAACAATTTAATTGTCAAAATTCATAAATCGAATCGCTTCGTCGGCGGACGCCCCGTGGCGCCTTAAGATTTCGTGTTCTGTCTTGCGAAATAGTAATTAATAATTATTGCACCTAGTTCCGGCGATATCCGGCGCGGCACTTCCGGTGGCGACCCTTCGAGGGAGGACAATGAGCAACACCAATAAATATTAACATCTCAGGAAATGTGATATTGTCTTGGAAAGTAGCTTTCTTAAAAACGCAATGTTAAAAAAAAATATGCAAATGCGAAATGATTATGCTAAGATTTCTATCCCTATTATTGGAGGACGTTTTTATTGGCACTATATTATCGCTTTTATGATGTAGCCGAATTTGCCTTTCTCATATTAGTCTAAATCATCTACAATAGATATAACAGGCCCATAATAATTACAAGAACAGAATCAAGGCTTAATTCTTTTATCCATTCAGCTACGTGTGTACTCTTAATAAACATATAATTTTTTTCATACTTTTCCATTTATTATATTACAGTACTACTTCATATAATTGATAGTAGCTTTTGATTTTCGCACGAAAAAGTTTTCCCGGGAAAATATTTTTTATTTATAAAAAGGGATCGATGAATGGCGGAGAATTTCAGGAGTAATGTAGTGTCTTAATGTTGATAAAAAATCAAAATCGGTTTATTATTTCCTAATATTAGCGCGTTGAAACATACTCTTCAGATTTATATATTAGTATTTTTATGCGGACACGGCAAAGTTACCCCACAACACTTGATAGTTGCGGCGATAGCCTAGTTGGGTGTGGAACGGACTGCCAGACGAATGGCCGCAGGTTCAAATCCCAAGGGCACACACCTCTGACTTTTCTAAAATCATGTGTGTATTCTTTGTGAATTTATCGTTCGCTTTAACGGTGAAGGAAAACATTGTGAGGAAACCTGCACATCTGAGAAGTTCTCTATAGGAATTTCGAAGGTGTGTGAAGTCTACCAATCCGCACTAGGCCAGCGTGGTGGACTAAGGCCTAATCCCTCTCAGTAGTAGAGGAGGCCCGTGCTCAGCAGTGGGCAAGTATATAATACAGGGCTGATATTATTATTATTATTATTACTTGATAGTAAGTGAAGTGGTATCCAATAGAATGTCGACTGACGAGAGATGATTACACCTCAACAGTCGACACAGTTATCCGATTATGCAATTATATATTTATTTATTTTGACAACCAACGAAACATACACCATACATAACTATTTGTAACATTACAGTAAGTAATTGCTGCAGTGCAGTTTTAATTACAGGCTGTCACAGCATGAACATATTATTACATACCAGTAAACAATTGGCTGCATAAGTGCAGTATATTCTAAATATAAGACTGAATATAAAACTAAATTTAGGTTTCAACAAGCGAGTTCAATATTTTCTATATTAAGACTTCAATCATCAAAAATACAACCAAATGCATTTTCCATTACAGCATAACAGCTCATGGTTAATATCCAGTTTTAATTACAGAGATACGCGCATCCGAGTTTATGGCCGCTGTTATTGTCGATGCATAGTTTATGGTGCCGAGTAAACCGATAAACACTGCACATTTCGACAATTTTGATTATTTCGCATTTATTATAGTCGAAAAAGTTATAATAGGAATAATATAGACGTAATATATATTATACTAGCTTTAGCTCAAGGCTTCGCCTGCGTGAGGCATTTATCCGAGATAAAAGTCACGGAAAAACGTCTCCGAATTAATTATATTTATGGCTCACTAATTTGGTCATAGTGGCTTCCACATAAAAGGTAGATATATACTGTTGCAGACTATTATTTACAATTATTTAAGACAAACAATCCTACGATACATCATTTTTGTCCAACTCCAACGGTTGAGGCAGCGTACGCCAAGATAGCATTTTTTTCCGACTTACTTGATATGTGTCATTATATCATGACCAAATTACAAAAAAACATAATGAATTATAGCATCTGTGTTACTCTGATGTAAAACCCATTTTACTGTAAAGTTTCATTCAAATCCGTTCAGTACTTTCTTCGTGAAAGTGGAATAAATAAACATACATAAATCCATGTTCACAAACTTTCATTTATATTAGTAGGATCATGTATTGTGTATGTTATCGATATACTAGCGACCCGCCCCGGCTTCGCACGAGTGCAATATATCTCCACTATTTAATGGATTTTATTATACATATAAACCTTCCTCTTGAATCACTCTATCTATTAAAAAAAACTGCATCAAAATCCGTTGCGTAGTTTTAAAGATTTAAGCATACAAAGGTAGGGACAGAGAAAGCGACTTTGTTTTATACTATGTAGCGATAATACTTTTGATAAAACAGCGGAGCTTGGTGTATCTACCAGTGAATAGTCCCTATAACCCGATTCCTGCCTGCTTAACTTTATGTAGAATCTAATTATCATCAGAACGATTTGCAGACCACATTTATGCATATAATTACCTATATGTTGTTTCGGGTTCTCTTTCAGAAAATTTTACTTTTCGTCAGTGGTGTCTACAATGAAAGAAAAGTAATAAAAAAATGGGTGTAAAGAACTGTTATCTTCTGTCTTTTTTTGTCTTTTTCTGTTTGTTTGGTAGTACACGTTTTGAAACAGATTTTTGTGAAGTTATCACAGGTAGAATATAATTGGAAGATATTATGAGCTTTGTTTAATTAAAATTGAATATCAGAAAAAAGTTGGAAAATATTATTTCTAATTTATTTTATAAATGGTTTAAATTCTTCTTCGCAGGCGTAGCTGTGGGCAGAAAGCTATAATCAATATTTTGAATTAAGTTTATGAAACTATTGATCACTTATCTATTCAATTGAAGCGACTATTTTTAATCAATTGTTTATCGGTTTCGCTATTAATTTAACCGTACCGTCACTTCTATAATAATTTCATGGAACCACAATATTCAAAAAGGGAAATATATTTTATTTCACACATAAGTTCACGCCATCCAAAAGGGCTAGGCAGAAGTGTAAGACACGCTTTGCTAACTCGTGATGGGGTCTTAACCCATATTGTGGACATTTTCACCACATATTCCCGCCAAAATCCTAAGATGACACGTCACACATCATTAATCTCTGATCTATGTGACGTTTAATTACCTAAAACACCATATATTACCCGGACTTCCGTCCCTTGCCCTTTGGACGATCATAAAATATCATACGAATTTAAACCTTATTCCGTTGGTATAAGGGTTCCATAATTAATGCTGTCGCTTATTGCTTCACGCCCTAGATTTTATTGCTGGTTTATTATTTGGTGTGATACGTAAGTTTCAAATGTCTTATGTTTTGCTTTTTCATTTAACATTAGGTATAAGAGTTACCTTGTTTTATGTTAACAGTCTTAGTAGAAAAAACTGTATTACGCAAATAAAAACACAAAGGCCTTCAAATTTACGTATACCGAAAACTTTGTTATATGAATACATATACTCGCCTTATTGAAACCACAAAAATATATACCTAGAATCAAAATCAAACAAAATAAAGGTAAATTAAAATATAACATGAGTTCCTTTGTGAGAAAAGATGGGGATACTACATATATTTTCATAACACTACAAGAATAAGTTTTACCCCCTAGTTATTGAATCGTCTCAAAAGTACCTTTTTTTTTGTACCTGACTTACGTTTGTTAGCCTGGCAGGGCCGGCTTATACAAACACACCGGTCTTGCGGGTGAGTGCTTTAGGGACTACGAGCCCTTAAGTGACCATGCTGAGGGCGACCTTCTAAAGGGTCACGGCCTCGGATCAGGACGGCCACTGAAAGGAGATGTTTTTGGGGACATCAACGATTATGGAACAAAAGTACCAAGGGATCTGAGAACTAGGGGTCGACCTATGTTTTCCATCTCTCTGAGCAGCCGCGCATCCGGCCACTCCCAACATCATAATATTATATTCAAAACTAAGATAAGAATATAATAACCTATACTAGGCCAGCGTGGTGAACTAATACCCTCTCAGCAGACGAGGCTCGTGTTCAGCAATAGACGCTATATAATTCAAGTCTGCTCTTATTATTTCAAATTAAATATCTCCGTGTTCCAAAAACTAAAATAATCTAGATACTTCAAAACTTCCAGCTTCATTCCTAACTTCCTAATGCGCATTCCCATTTGAAAATTACACTGCTCTGTGCCAGTTGACAAATTCTACGACATTTTACAGTCTGGCGATCACCTTTGTGGCGCTGAAAGCATTCACAATGGATGCACTATTTTAACTAAAGTATTATGTTGTTCTGTTAAATATAATATGATTGTATGCTGTTTATTGTACACAAATTTTACTATAAAGTCAATTGTTGCGGCATGAATGAATATTATAAAAAAACGGAATGAATTTGCCCATCTTATTCTTGACTTTGATAATGTTTCTGCGAAGGCTATACCATTATGTAATCCCCTAACCTTCCAAAGTTGTCTTTTCTGTTATTTTGTCAAAATTATGACGTTTGTGTTTATTTATTTGAAGTTAGGTTAGGTTTGAAGTAACCTCAGTATATTGTTCTGAGGAAGCAACTCCTGTAGATTTTATTTTAGTATTTTTTATGAATTGACAATTCTTATGACTGTCCATAAAGAAATTAACTATGAAACATTTCAGCTTAATTATTTAAGCTAGCCCTTGGCTGCGGCCCCAGGTTATCATTCAATACCTGAAATAAAATTAAATCTATAACTCAATAAACATTAGAGCAAGGAGTCATAAATCGTGCCGTGAAATATATCCTCTGTAGACATTTATTTGATGTCCACATAGCGCTGACAAATGGTTTGAGCGCGGATTCCGAACGTATTTCGAGGAGTATCGGTAACCCTTACTCGCCTGACATTCTTAATTTAAAAGATTTGAAGTATATGACGTAAATATTATAATGATAGTAGTCTAGTTTCATTTATTTTTTAATTTTCCGGCATTCGAAAGTTGTTTCCTTAAACTAGCAGCAGTGTCGTTTTATAACACTCAATATTAACAGCTTTAATATCGCTTTGAAATTAAGTTATATCTATAACTCGAAAATGCTTTAAAAAGTTATATAAAGAACTCACCTCCAATTACCTGTAATGAAATTACGATGGAAATAACTTACTCAATGCTACTTAATTCACCTCATATGTTATTTACCGATGTACGTATCGGAAACAAACGTTCGTGTAATGGTTGCAACGGTTTCTCTGTCCGACAGAAACAACCCTTTTCACCGTCCACCTCGTGCGCCAATCGTAAATACATCTCCGAAGCTATTAGTTCGATAAAATTCAACTAAAACGATAAATAAAACCGACTTTGACGGATGGCCAGCTTCCCCCGCAAAGAATACATAAACACAGTTCTATATTCCGTCCGAAACTGACCACCAATTTGAAAATCACTTTGGAGTGAATGAAATAGAGTTGCGTGTTGTCTGGCAGAGATTTGGCGGAGTGATGATACAAATTGGTTGAATAGTTGTATCTGTGTCACATGGGAACGTTTTGTCCGAAACAGAACTTATTTACCGTCGTCGACTGAATAAAACATAAGAAAAAGAAATGTAGCTCGATCGAATTGGGAGCGGATGATTCATTTGTTTATATTGATAATCATGATCTATGATGTAGTTTGACAGCTATGAAAATAATGATAATATAGACGGTAAAAACAGAATTCAAACGATAAAATGGAGGAAAAATTGTATAGCCCATCAATACTTGTAGAGTATAATCTATTGGAAGAAAGAAAGACGAATAAGGTTTTGTCAATTAATTCGCCCGCATTCGTCACTTAAGGCTGGTTTCTTGCAATCAAGACTTATATAATATTGTGTCATGTAAGAATCAATTTGAAATATAACTTTATAAATAAAATAATGTACTGTGTTGTTTGATATCAGATTAATATTAATGCTTTTACTGGAATAGAAATAATTACCTTTCAGTCATTGTGGTTAGTTGTAGTCTCAATATTCAAAACGAAAGTCGTTTCAAACATGTTAAAGTTAGACAGTGGTTTTCTTTCACCATTCAACATCATGATGTTTGTTCGGATGATTTTTGGAAATTACCATCCAATTGCCAAGTCTAAACTGATTTCGATGTTTTTAAAATTGTATTGTGTCTCGGTAGCATTCGTTCTGATTTGGTGCACTGCGGTGTACTTTGAATTTTATCTCATTTTAACATTTCATTGCATCATAAATATAATATTTAACTTAATCACCAATGAAAAATACCTCATAAAATACTACAACACAATTAAAATCAACGACGTCATCATGGGCTTCAAGAAAACATCTGAACTGGACAAACGAATAGCATATGTTGTAACTATTTTATTTTTTATCAAACTTGCTACCTATGCCGTATATTACTTTGTGTCTACCAATCGCACAACAGGATATTTTACATTATTTGTATCATATTCAATTGATCTGAATTATATTGCAATTGTCATGATATTTGCCTTGATGTACGATCGAATGGGTTTATTGAAAATATATTTGGAAGGCGTCACTACGTCTGTAATCATAGTTCAGAGAGATGAAATCGCAGCAAATATCAGACGTGTAAAGAAGTTCTTGAAATATTACAACAATCTGCTAGATAACTTCGACTCTATCGAAACGCAGCTGCAATGCTCGGTTTGTACTATTTTTATTATTAATAAAATTTACTCATTAATCATTTCCCGCGTTAAGTAGTTCTTGTCTGATATTCTTTTATGGGTAAGAAATCAAACGAAACCTCGTCAGTAGATGTAAAAAATATTTACTTTGTTAAACTACAATTTGATTTAACGGAACCTAAGATTTGCTACATTTTTTCAGAAATCAACCATCTACATTATAGATATAATATGTAAAAAATATTTATAATTATATATACTATAACTTGGCATTCTTTTTCAGTTCACCGTAATCATAATAATAAATTTCCCAAAAATGTTACAACTATCGATTGGATTAGTAAACCTTATTTCAGTGAGTACTAATTCATTAATACTAATTCTATAAGACTAAAGACATCACTAGTTATATCTAAATACATTTTTAGTTTCGACACGAAATAAGGTTTATAAGCAACTGGATGGCGATAGTAGCATCGTCTTTGGCTCTGACATCTGCTATGTTTGCAAGATAACCCTTTTATCATTCATCGGTGATGTTTACTATTATTCCATCTACGTAGGACTTATTGTTCTATTCTTTTCATTGATTTTATGACCTTGATTTTTTTACCTTGAGATATGAGAGATACCACCAGTATGTATGTGTGTATCACCAGGATCCTACAAATTTCAGTTGCAGACCTCTACATTGCTGGCGACCGCGTATGCTTTAGAACTTATGAACATGATCTTACTAATATCACTGCCTGCCATTTTCGCCGAATTGAGTATGTATGAGATTGATAAAACGCGAAAAGCGTTAAGCAAAAAGATTTTGAAGTGTTCAGGTAAGTGTTATTTAAAGTTAGTCTTCGATAGCAGCTTCGCCGCATAGATTCCCACATTGTTTACTATTCGCAATACCTTAGGCTCGCCAGATACATGGGACTTAACATAAATGGCAAAATGTGGATGTGGTACACTTCTGCCTAGCCCTAAAGGGGGTGATGCTATGTATCTTTACAGATGAGTCCCTGCGATTCGAACTGCAAGCGGCTTTGGATTATTTGACTCAACGTCCGTTCGTCTTCAAGATCTGGGATGCCATTCCTGTCAACTCTTCGCTTATCATCAGCATCGTCAAAGTTGGCGTCACTTATACCATAGTTTCTCTGCAGTTATCACATTTCGGATCTTAGTTACAACAAAAACCAAAATATTATTATTTCTTTGTTATTGTGGATATTTAGGGGCAACAATGATCGGTTCTCACTTCTCAGGATTGCACGTTTGCGTCTTTGATAAGTAAATAAGTTTAGTCTAAAGTTAGGTTACATGAAATGCAAGTAAATATCGTGAATTATTTAGGACGTATATATATAAACAATGTATTTTAGTCTTAAACCTTCAATAATAAAGATTCAATTTGAACAATTGGTATTATTAAACTGGATACAACATTATACAAACTGTGTAATTGCACCTTAGTGGTGATGGAAATAACTGATTAACGAAGTAGATATTGTATGTGATACAAGGACATTGAAACTCAGTACGTTCGTTGGTGTAAACAATAATTACTAACAATCGACTCAGAAAAATAAATTAGATAATGTTAATAACATTGTCCATGTTTCAGGCGAACATATAAGTATCTGTAAAAGGTAGAAATGTAATGAACAACTATTTTGAGTGTTGAGATCAATTAGGAACAAACTATTTTTATTTCTTAAACCTTATAACCCTAATCTTAATGGAATTTGTTAAATAATTTTCGGACACTAGTCTCATAACTAATATAAGTCCGCCCCGAGACCTTGAAGACTGCAAAGTCCTCGAAACGTCGGGAGAATATAATAACGTAAATAATAATAATAATATCAGCCCTGTATTATATACTTGCCCACTGCTGAGCACGGGCCTCCTCTACTACTGAGAGGGACTAGGCCTTAGTCCACCACGCTGGCCTAGTGCGGATTGGTAGACTTCACACACCCTCGAAAATTTCTATAGATAATTTCTCAGGTATGCAGGTTTCCTCACGATGTTTTCCTTCACCGTTAAAGCGAACAATAAATTCACAAAGAATACACACATGATTTTTTAGAAAAGTCAGAGGTGTGTGCCCTTGGGATTTGAACCTGCAATTTGGACATTCGTCTCGGCAGTCCGTTCCACACCCAACTAGGCTATCGCCGCTTATCGTATCATAAATAAATAACGTAAATAACCGCGATAAATCCGTTAATAGTTTTATTTCAATCAATTAAGTAAATTTAATCTACTTTACAAAAAAATACCAATATAATTGTACCACATTCAATGTAGTAGTTTCATTTGTGTACAAAAGCAAGGGGGGGGGAAGGCAGCGTATGGTCTTGGTGGGAATCACTGTTGGTGAGGGCAGTATTACCTATAAAATGCCAAAAACTATCTGCAGTGTTAGTGGCGGTATGAGCTGAGGGTGCAGGGCGAAAGGCAATTACTTTATCCCTCAAAACAGAATCTACTCACTAGGGAGGAAACCCGAAATAAAACCGAGCACGCCCGCAGGCTCTAAGGTGGCAGCCCCACCAGTGGGCTAGGGTATAGTGGGCTAATCACTCGCTTACCATGACCCAAACGATTAAAGAAACTGAAACAGAGCAAAACCGGACCGATCACACTACGACGACATTTGGCATAAAAATACGAACGCGAATTGCTTGCTGAAACGTGCGAACACTGAGCAAAGATAGTCGACTAGCCCAAGCAGAAGCAGAACTGCTACCGTACAAACTGCAAATTCTCGGTCTCAGCGAAGTGCGCAGAAATTTATTCGGAGAACGATGAAGAAGATGAAGAAGGTGTACGTGAAAACGGCGTGGGATTCCTCCTTTCCGACACTGCGAAAAAAAACCTCCTGGACTGGAAACCCATCTCAAAACGAATCATTACAGCTCGGTTTAACACCAAAGGCCGCAAGATAACCGTCGTTCAGTGCTATGCGCCTACATACTTGGCAGCAGAGGAAGTCAAGGACGATTTCTATAGCGCACTTAACCTGACTATGAAGAACATCCGCAAACAGAACATTGTAATCGTCATGGGTGACCTGAATGCCAAGGTTAGCACGGAAAACGACGGCATATCACAGACATATGGGCACACACGGGCTAGGAGTCCGCAACGAAAACGGAGGGAGATTCTTGGACTTCTGCCAGGACAACGACCTTACCATCAGAGGTACATTATTCATACATGGCGACCACCATAAGTACACCTGGAACTCACCCGATGGAGTCACCAAGAACCAAATTGACCACCTTGCCATCAGCGCCAAATCGCGCTCATCGCTGCTTGATGTTCGCAACCGTCGTGGCGCGGCTGTCGATAGCGACCACTATCTTATAGTTGCTGAGATACGGCTCAAAGTAGCTGTAGCCCGAACCACAAACGCGACTACCAAGGTTAGAAAGCAATTTGGGGTCAATAAACTGTAGGACTCAGACGTAAGCGATGCCTTCAGGCTAGCGCTGCGAAATGGCTTCTCCGCTCTCGAAGCGGACACTTCTTCTGTTAACGTGGAGTGGAACTCATCAAAATGGCCTACACAGAGACCAGCTCCGCCGTTCTTGGACACAGCTCACACACACGGGAGGACTGGATGTCACAAAGAACCCGGAATCTCTTGGATCTAAAGCTACTCTGACATGCAAAACGATTAAGGTTTATGCAATTAATTCGTATTCATCACTTTTGGCTGGTTTTTAGTCGTAATCAAGCTTTCAAATTCTTGCAATCAAGACTTATTTAGCTAATATAATAACATGTCATATGTAAAAATCAATTTGACATATAACTTTATAAATAAACTAATATACTGCACTATTTGATATCAGATTAATATTAATGCTTTTACTGAAATAAAAATAATTACCTTTCAGTCATTGCGGTTAGTTGTAGTCTCAATATTCAAAAGGAAAGTCCTTTCAAAATGCTGAAATTAGACAGTGGTTTTTTTTCACCATTCAACATCATCATGTTTGTTCGGTTGATTTTTGGAAATTACCATCCAATTGCAAAGTCTAAACAGGTTTTGATGTTACTAAAATTGTATTGTGTCTCGGTAGCATTCGTTCTGATATGGTTAAGTTTGACGAAGAGCTTTAAATATTATCTCATTTTAGTCTTTCAATGCATCATAAATATAATATTTAACTTAATCACTAATGAGAAATACTTCATAAAATACTACAACACAATTAAAATCAACGACGTCATCATGGGCTTCAAGAGAACATCTGCACTGAACAAACGAATAGCATATGTTGTTACTATTTTATTTTTTATCAAATTTTTTACCTATACCGTATATTACTCTACGTCTACGAATGTCACAATAATATATTTAACAACATTTGTATCATATTCAATCGATCTGAATTACATTGCAATTGTCATGATATTTGCCTTGATGTACGACCGAATGCATTTATTGAAAATATATTTGGAAGGCGTCACTACGGCTGTAAACATAGTTAGAAGAGATGAAATCGCTGCAAATACCAGACATGTAAAGAAATTCTTGATATATTATAACAACCTGCTAGATAACTTTGACTCTATTGAAACGCAGCTGCAATGCACGGTTTGTATTGTTCTTTTTTTTTTTATAAAATGTAACACATTACATATATAGGTAAGAAACCAAGCAAAACATCGTCAGTAGATGTAAAAAAAATCTATCATCATCATCATCAGCCATTGCAGTCCACTGCTGGAAAAGGGCCTTCCCCAAAGTACGCCACAGAGCCCGGTCTGCTGCTTTATGCATCCAGTTAAAAAATATTTACTTTTCTTAAATTAGTTGTTTTTTTTTATTATTACTTTGAATGACGAGAAGGTCTTGCCGTTCATCTGATGGTAAACGATACGTTTGCCAACAGTAGAAACACCATCCAGCATCTAGAATTACAAAGTATTGTTTGGTTATTCCACTTCGCTCGCCATCCTGAGACATCAAATGTTAAAGCCTTATTATGTCCAATAGTCCACCAGCTACAATGTTCTTCAAACTGGAACACAACAGTGACTACACACTGCTGTTTGGCGACAGAAAAAGATATTGCGGTGGTACCTACCTAAGCGGACTCTCCCATATGAAAGATCTACCACCAGTAGTTAGATCTTACGTTACCACGAGTAGTTAGATTGGATTAGATCTTACAATTATTAGATTTCAAGGAACCTACGCTTTGCTACAATATCTTTCAGAAATCGATCATCTTCATTATAGATGTAATATGTAAGAAATATTTGTAATTATAAATACTATAACTTGATATTTCTTTTCAGTTAGCCGTGATCATAATAATAAATTTCCCGAAATTGTTAGTCCTATCGACTGGATTAGTAAACATTATATCAGTGAGTACTAACTAATTCTATGAATGAATATTAGATAAAGTAAGTTTATTAGATTAAATACATTACTAGCTACTTCTATGTACATTTTTAAGCCTACACGAAATAAGGATTTTAAGCAACTGGATGGCGATAGTAGCGTCGTCTTTGGCTCTGACATCAGCTATGTTTGCAAGCTAACCCTTTTATCATCCATCGGTGATGTTTACTATTATTCCATCAATGTAGGACTTAATCTTCTATTCTTCTCAGTGATTTTATGACCTTGATTTTTTTACCTTGAGACTACCAACCTGTATCACATCAACATTGCAGTTTTTTGTGTGCGTCACGGGGATCGTACAAATCTCAGTTGCAGATATCTACATGGCGGATGACCTCATATGGTTTAAAACTTATGAGCATGATTTTGCTAATATCACTGCCTGCCATTTTCGCCGAATTGAGTATGTATGAGATTGATAAAATGCGAAAAGCCTTAAGCAAAAAGATTTTGAAGTGTTCAGGTGAGTGTTATTTAAGGACTAGTCTTCGTTCGCAGCTTCGCCGCATAAATTCCCACATTGTGTACTATTCTCAATACCTTAGACTCGCCAGATACATGGGAGTTAACATAGTTGACGAAATGTGGATATAGTACACGTCTGCCTACCCCTAAAAGGCGTGATGCTATGTGTCTTTACAGATGAGTCCCTGCGATTCGAACTGCAAGCGGCTTTGGATTACTTAACTCAACGGCCATTTGTCTTCAAGATCTGGGACGCCATTCCTGTCAACTCTTCGCTTATCATCAGTATAGTCAAAATTGGCGTTACTTATACTATAGTCTATCTGCAGTTATCACATTTCGGATCTTAGTTAAACAAAATCCAAATTATGCTTTCTTTGTTATTATGGATGTTTATGAGCAACAATGATCGGTTCTCAGGATATCCACTTGCACGTTTGCTTCTCTGATAAAAAAATAAGTGTATCCTAAAGTTAGGTAATATGAAAGGCAAGAAAATATCGTTAATTATTTAGGACTTATATATAAACAATGTATTTTAGACTTAAACATTCAATAATAAAGATTCAATTGGAACAATTCGTATTATTAAACCCTGGATACAACATTATACAAACTGTGTGATTGCACTTTAGTGGTGATGGAAATAACTGATTAACGAAGTAGATATTGTATGATACAAGGACATTGGAACTCTGTACTTTCAATGGTGTAAACAATAATTACTAACAATCGACTGAGAAAAATAAATTAGATAATATTAATAACATTGTCCATGTTTCAGGCCAATATATAAGTATCTGTAAAAGGTAGAAATGTAATGAACAACTATTTTGAGTGTTGCGATCACCAATCAAGACAATTAACCGTTGTTTTCAATAAACTATTACAATCTGACCTGACTCAGGATCAAACTATTTTCATTTATTAAACTCAATATCTTCATGAAAATTGTTCAATATTTTTCAGCCAATAGTCTTATTACCAATATATAAGTTTGCCCCGTAAAAATGAAGGCTGCAAAGTGTTGGAAACGTTGGGATAAAATAATACCATAAAGATGCATTGGATAATAGTTAACAATGAATTCAGGAATAACAAAATACTTCTTAAAATATGTGACGATTTTGAAGATGTTAAATTCTTACGAATCCTAATGGGTTATTACAACCCGACTAATTTATGTAAGCCTTTTGTGGTGGCGGCGCGTGCGTATAGCTCCACGATTTGGTTGATGACGTTATACTCTATGATGGAGTCTTTCAATTTCTTGTATTGTTTTGATATAGCGGAGTTTTTTTCAAGTATCACGCTGTCTCTTTACACCGGTGACGAATTCTTCTTCAAGTATTGTCGCGTCATTGAAACGAACGATCTTATCATCGGTAACAAGTTGTTTGGTATTGTTATTACGTTCTTGATTCAACAATTTATTTTCTTCAGAGTATTGATAACTTATTTTAATTGTATATATTATTCTATTCTGAGTCGAAATTTCTTCATAATCAGTTTCGTCATCACCGCCTCGAAGCTCACTAATATTTTAGTCTCGATTATTTTCATAGTATTATATGTCCGTATGAAGTATTTAAGGCAGAGAATGGAAAGGAACACGGTTTTGGTCAATATCATTGATAACCATTCTTGAAAATCATGATATAGACTATTAAAAAAGAACCCAAAGGATGAAATGGAAGGAAAATTTTACGGCCCATAGATCCTTTTAGAGTATAATCTCTTATAACTAAAGCTACTCTGATTTGCGAAAGACGAATAAGGTTTATGCAATTAATTCGCCCGTATTTGTCAATTATGGCTGGTTTTGCATGAAATTCTTGCAATCAAGACTTGTTTAGCTTATATAATATAATGTCATATGTAAAAACAAATTTGAAATATAAATTTATAAATAAACTAATGTACTTTACTATTTGATATCAGATTAATATTAATGCTTTTACTGGAATAGAAATAATTACCTTTCAGTCCTTGCAGTTAGTTGTAGTCTCAATATTCAGTACGAAAGTCGTTTCAAAATGTTGAAATTAGACAGTGGTTTTTTTTCACCATTCAATGTCATCATGTTTATTCGGTTGATTTTTGGAAATTACCATCCAATTGCAAAGTCTAAACAGATTTCGATTATACTTAAATTGTATTGTGTCTCGGTAGCATTCGTTCTGATTTGGTTCATTGCGATGTGCTTTGAATTTTATCTCATTTCAGTCTTTCAATGCATCATAAATATAATATTTAACTTAATCACTAATGAGAAATACCTCATAAAATACTACAACACAATTAAAATCAACGACGTCATCATGGGCTTCAAGAGAACATTTGCACTGAACAAAGGAATAGCATATGTTGTTACTATTTTATTTTTTATCAAACTTGCTACCTATGCCGTATATTACTTTATGTCTACGAATTACACAACAATATGTTTTACATTATTTGTATCATATTCAATCGATCTGAATTACGTTGCAATTGTCATCATATTTGCCTTGATGTACGACCGAATGCGTTTATTAAAAATATATTTGGAAGGCGTCACTACGTCTGTAATCATAGTTAAGAGAGAAGAAATCGCAGCAAATATCAGACATGTAAAGAAATTCTTGAAATATTACAACAATCTGCTAGATAACTTCGACTCTATCGAAACGCAGCTGCAATGCTCGGTTTGTATTATTTGTATAATTAATAAAAAGTACTCATTAATAATTTCCCGCGTAAGAAATCAAACGAAACATCGTTAGTACATCGCATTCTTGATAAAATAATGTTCCATTCCAAAATTGGCAATTTGTAGGAATCGTCAAACAACCAATTTCTGTTTGTGACCTTTTAGTTTTTTCCCATTTTTTTCACGCTATAGGTTTCATTATTTACCTTTCTTTAATAAGGTCAATTTTATAGCAAGTTCAAAAAAAGGTAGCATACAAAAATTAGTGTTCCGGTGACTGCCACAAATTAATAATTTGAAATAGGTCATTATTTTTAAATTTTATTAAGAGTGCGACATGTAAAAAATATTTACTTTTTTAAACTACAATTTCATTTAACGGAACCTAAGATTTACTACTTTTTCCAGAAATCAACAATGTATATTACAGATATAATATGTAAGAAATATTTATAATTACCAATATATATATACAATAACTTGACATTTCTTTTCAGTTAACCGTAATCATAATAATAAATTTCCCAAAAATGTTACTACTGTCGATTGGATTAGTAAATGTTATATCAGTGAGTACTAATTGATTCATTCATACTAAGTCTTTTAGACTAAATACATTAGTAGTTATTTCCATGTACATTTTAGCCTCCACGAAATAAGGTTTTTAAGCAACTGAATGGCGATAGGATAATCGTCTTTGGCTCTGACATGTGTTATGTTTGCAAGCTAATCATTCTCTCATCCTTCAGTGATGTTTACTATTATTCCATCTGAGGACGTATTCTTCTATTCTTCTGTAGGATTTTATAACCTGAAACTTACCTTGAGATTACCACCCTGTATGAGATCAACATTGCTGTTTTTTGTGTGCGTCATCTGGATCGTATAAATCTCAGTTGCAGATATCTACATTGCTGGCGATCGCATATGGTTTAGAACTTGTGAATATCATTTTGCTAATGTCACTGCCTGCCATTTTCGCCGAATTGACTATATATGAGATTGATAAAACGCGAAAAGCCTTAAGCAAAATGATTTTGAAGTGTTCAGGTGAGTGTTATTTAAAGACTAGTCTTCGTTCGCTGCTTCTCTACATAAATACTCAATCTGTGTACTATTCGAAATGCCTATAGGCTCGCCAGATACATGGGACTTAACAAAATTGGCGAAATGTGGATGTGGTTCACTTCTGCATACCCCTACAAGGCATGATGCTATGTATCTTTACAGATGAGTCCCTGCGATTCGAACTACAAGCGGCTTTGGATTACTTGACTCAACGACCGTTCGGGTTCAAGATCTGGGACGCCATTCCTGTCAACTCTTCGCTTGTCATCAGCATCATCAAAGTTGGCGTCACTTATACCATAGTCTCTCTGCAGTTATCCCATTTCAAATGTTAGTTAAACAAAAAGCAAATTATGATTTCTTCGTTATTGTGGATGTTTATGGGCAACAATGATCGGTTCTCAGGATATCCACTCGCACGTTTGCGTCTTTGATAAGTAAATAAATCTAGTCTAAAGTTAGGTTCTATGAAATGCAAGCAAATATCGTGAATTATTTAGGACGTATATATTATAAACAATGTATTTTAGTCTTAAACGTTCAACAATAAAGATTCAATTGCAACAATTTGTATTTTTAAACCCTATATACAATATTATACAAACTGTATAATTGCACATTAGTGGTGACGGAAATACCTGATTAACGAAGTAGATATTGTATGATACAAGGATATTAAATCTCAGTACGTTCGATAGTATAAACAATAATTACTAACAATCGACGCAGAAAAATAAATTAAATAATATTAATAACATAGCCCATGTTTCAGGCGAACAGATATATATCTGTAAAAGGTAGAAATGTAATGAACAAATATTTTGAGTGTTGCGATCAATTATCAAAACAATTCACCGTTGTTCTTAATAAACTATTACAATCGTGACTCAGGATCGATTTATTTTTATTTATTGAACCCAATATCTTCATGGAATTTGTTAATATTTTTCGGCCACTAGTCACCTAATATTACCTAAGATAATAATGATAAATGTTTATTTGGAATAGTAATGCAGTTTTTTAAATACAATGAATGATAATATCTGCATTAGTTAAGTAATTGTGTTGCACATATTAAATATATTGACGGTTGAAAAGCTAATAGATTTAAACATATTTTTTTTTCAAAAAAATTTAACTAGTTTAAAAAACATAGAAAAACGTGCTGATTTTAAATATGTATAAAACTTCGGGTCGCAAAAAAAATTTCGCTTAACTCAATTAGCCTTTCAACCGTCGATATGAGCTCATACACATGACGACGTCGCGTCGCGTCGGACTACGACATGACGTCATTTGACGCACCATACGTGGTCTCTTTCTGTACGACGTCGTACCGTGCATCGTGGCGCGTTGCGATGTCGTGTCGTCAATTTACGTTGCTCGTCGTAGATTTCCACGATACGACAACGCATCGTGAAAACTTCGTCGTAGGACGACGCGACGTCTTATCATGTGTATGAGCCCTATACTATCAAGAATAAATCATTTGCACGGCAAATAAACTTTTTTAAGTCAAGTGAATAGGATAAATCGCGCACACGATATTTTTACGAATTTTGAGTCAATATTTAAAAAGGGCAAAATAAAGGATTATGAGAATTCATAACAGTATACAAACGTTTGTGTTCTTCCCAAAAAACAAAATATTTAGAAAAAAATAATTAAGAGGATAATGATTTCTTATGTTTGCACGAATGTTAACCATTGAAATAAAACTATTTAACAGATTTTATCTCGGTCATTTATATTATTATTTTCTCTCGATGTTTTAAAGTCCGTCCCGGGACCGTAAAGGCTGCAAACCTATTTGAAACGTCGGTAGAAAATAATAATGTAAATAACCACGATAAAAGCTGTAAATAGTTTTATTTCAATAAATTACGTTGATCTAGTTTACTTCACACAGTTAAAATATATCAATTAGACTAAACGTGGACAGACGATGTTATAGTTTTGAATTTGTTCAGCTATTTTTGTTGCTTACTGTACTTAATATTTCTTTTTGTCTATTTATATGAGTAATCACTTATAGATAGACTATATACATTTTAGACTACCATGTCTCATAATTTTCAATGTCGTACTTTCATTTGTGTACTAAAGTGAATTTGTTCATTATGTTATAATATCACCCCTGTATTATATACTTGCCCACTGCTGAGCACGGGCCTCCTCTACTACTGAGAGGGATTAGGCCTTAGTCCACCACGCTGGCCTAGTGCGGATTGGTAGACTCATACTCACACACCTTCGAAATTCTTATAGAGAACTTCTCAGATGTGCAGGTTTCCTCACGATGTTTTCCTTCACCGTTAAAGCGAACGATAAATTCACAAAGAATACACACATGATTTTTTTAGAAAAGTCAGAGGTGTGTGCCCTTGGGATTTGAACCTGCGGACATTCGTCTCGGCAGACCGTTCCACACCCAACTAGGCTATCGTCGCTTAATATGGAAACTCATAACAATTAAACTTTTTATTTTATAAAGATATAGCGGAATCATATTAAAATTGTCCTAGACTTACAAAACCTAGATCAAATGACGCAGAAAAATCTGGCGATTCCAAATATTTATATAATTCATTTTCCGTATATTTTTCGCTTAGATATAATTGCCTTTTAAGCGTCGCTATTATTTGCCAATCCAATTGCCGGAATAAAAATGACCCTATATTAATAATCCAAGACGGCTATACCCAAATATTTTTCATATGTCACTTATCATTAATATGAATGTCTCAAACACTAGTTTCATTACTTTTGAATAATTTTTTGTTTATAAACTTAGAGGATTGATAAGATTGACCTAATCGTGTGTTTAGGTCTATAAATATAACATTCTTTCATAACTTATGACGAATTATTCGTATTTTATCATATCATAATATTAACTAACTTTATCGCCTATAATGTAGAATAAACTAAAAACATGACCGCTGTTTAACTGCCACATTGGATTATTATTTTGATCATATTTCAGAATATTATTTTGTTATAAATAAAACACCAAAAAACCAAAGTAATTTCTATCGCATCAAAGTTAATTGAATTTATATACAAAACAATATTTTTCCAAAAACAACAGTTTTGTTTTAAGTTAATTAGATAATTATAATTTCTATGTTCAAAAAAACACCATCATTATAAATAAAGCGCCATCATAAAATATAGCATTATATTCTTAAAATAAAATAATATACTTATATGATATAATATATAAATTATCGATGTTTATCTCTCAATGCCAACGATACGTAAATAAACATAATTGCATTCCGCATGCCCATCTAATACGAATTAAAATACATTATTTTTGTACAGCGCTATTGGTTTATCGTATTTTGCTGCGACTCTCAGTATATCTTGACCGATTCTATAAACGCGTATAACAAGCCAAATGTCCGCATATCAAAAAATGGTACAACTATCAAGTTACGTGACTGCTGAATATAATAAAATTATGGCGTCTCGCATGTTTCCAATACTTACACACGGAACATTTTAGAATTATCGTCTGGCCTTTTAAACTGTATTGCGTAATTTTGGAAATATTCATTTTATATGGCTCTTACGATTCGTTTACTATACCATTTTTCCTGAATACGGTGCAGTATATCTGCATCAGCTTGCATTCTTTGAAGACCGGTGATGAATACCTTTATAAATACATCCTAGCTGCAAACACGAACGATGTCATAGTTGGAAGGCGTACCCCGGTGTTTGACAAAGAAATTCGATTCGCTATTATATTCCTCATAATATCAAGATTTATTACTATTTGCATAAGTACCTCTAAGTTTCACTCAATATTTTTGTGCGTCCAAATCGTTATTTTGTCAACAAGGCTCACCGGCCTCGTTTTAATCATCATATTTCTAATGTTGTATGTCCGTATGAAGTACTTAAGGAGGCGGTTTGAGAGGAATACCATTCCAGTCAACATTATTCACAAGAACGGCGTGGTGAGCAAAACTAGAGAAATGAGGAAATGCCTGATATACTATAACAATTTGCTTGACAATTTCTCTGATATCGATCAAGAGTTACAGATCTTGGTAATTAATTCTTTTTTATTCACGTAAAGATGGATTATAAAAATTGTGTTTTATAATATGGCATTAAATAATAAATTACTAAAATAAAATGCTTTATTCATCACGTAGGCGAACATAGTTGCACTTATGATAAATCAAGGTACAAGATGATATTTAATTATAATTATATAATAATAATTCCTCCAATTAAGTCACTTATATAACTCCAGACATTTACATTGGACATAAAACAGATGAGAGAACAAAGTAAAAAAAGAAGCCAGCGCGGGCTGGCAGGAAAGAAAAAACAAAAAAGATGATCTGTATAAGGATAAAGGGCGGAACGCGTCGCGAGCCTCACCGATAAGGACGATAAAGGCCCTGACCTAGTTAACCTACCAGCCTTCCACTAGCTACCTAAGTGATGACTACGCGTTAGACTCATCTTCTATGGAACGGATTGTACGGCTGGTTGTAGTTGCGCCTCTGCCTTTCCCTGTAAGATTTGGAGCCAATCTCGTGTAAATTTAATACTTTACTAAAGAGTGTTCTGTTTCAGATGTTTATTACATTATTGAGCACTGTGCCGACATTTATTTACTTATTGTTCAGTATAATAAAAATGGATTTATTTCTGGTAAGTTTCAGTGGCTCATAACGTTTAAAGTAGCAGAAAGACTTGTCAAACCACAATTTTAGATACATAGATTACCTACTTCACAGGAATACTGAATACTAATCTATCTTCAATCTTTCTTTTCTGAAGAGTACACTCTTCAGAAAAGTACTTACGCAATTGCCAAAGCAATAGATGTCACTGAGAGTTTCATTCTAGTCCGGACACCGGCAATCATAGCAGAATTAATCAAAAACGAAGTGGAAAAGACCAAAAATATTCTTGCGCTGCAGTTACTTCGATGTTCTGGTATTTAACCAATATAATTGATGCGAAAGTTTGGGAAAATTAATGTTTGTTAGAAGTAACCGAGGAACAGCTAAAAGTATATAGATGAAATTTGGGATATATACAGACTATGTACTATTATTACATATAAGTTCTTATTATGGTAATCTGCTCCCTTGAGAAATGATGGGACTTTTTAACAGATTTTTAAATAGAGACATGACAATATAATGGTTAGTATTTTAGGGACTTTTGTATCGGAAAGCACTTTTCACGCAGACGAAGTCGCGGGTAACATCTGGCTTATCAGATTTTTATCATGACTTAGTGGCTACAACAGATTTGAACAAAGAATATACCAGAGTAATTGCTGAGCATTATGGGACTTCTGAAATATCAGTAGGAACAAGCGCTGTACAGTGCTATCTAGATTTTCTGTAGCCCATCATCAGACAAGCAGCTTCGTCTTCTTGTTAACATTTTGCATAAAAACACTTATACATCACAATCTTCAAAAAAGCTACTAGACTTGGGTATTTTCATATGAATCCCTACGCTTCGAGTTGGAGATAGCCCTTGAGTACGTGGAACGTCGTCCTTACAACTTCGTCATCTGCCGCGTCTTTCCTGTGGACATCTCTATGCCCATCAGCATCGTGACGCTGTGCATTACCTACGTCATTATCATTATACAGTTCGCTGAGATTAGTAATAATAAATAAAATAAAATTTCATTTATCAAACACACAGTTTTTGTCAGTGAAATTTTGTGAACTACAGATAAGGCACCGCATCCAGAAATGAGTTCAATGAGCTGTCAATTCTTTTTTATCGTATTTTTCATAATGAGATGCTTGTCGTATCATGTTTTGTCAGAAAGAATAGCAGTTAATTAGTTGTAAGTTGCTGAAACTAAATTGGTTGACTTTACAGCATTAACTCACGAAGAAGAGGTGTCAAGAACTCTTTGTTATATATAAGATAATATAAGTTCTCTATAAGAATTTTGAGGGTATGTGAAGTCTAAGGCCTAGTAGCAGCTTCGTCTTAGAAGAGCCCGTGCCCAACCGTAGGGCAGTATATAGTACAGGGCTCATATTATTATATTATACGACTATATTAATAAGTATGACGAAGGTATCTTACATGTTAACAATTTTTGTATGTGTATTATTATATTTGATTGGTAAATAAATAAATGCACTTATGTGTTCAAAAAACACACAGCGTATCTTTTATAATATTTGGAACAAATTCTGATTTCAAGCTGATACTGACCAAAAAAGCCGAATATCATTTTACCCGACTCGGGATTCGAACCCAGAACCTCAAAACAGTGGTCATACCGCGCACGCAATACAATTAACCGCCATATAGAACAAACGATCCTTAACTCTTTTTCCGATCTTTGATAGTAAAAGAACAGAGAATGCAACTTGTGTATTGCCCTTGTGCACTATAATATATCCTGCGTACCTGGCTTATCTCCGTTAAGATTGGCCACCGTGATCGAAATTCGGTGAGGAAGGAATCATTCATTTTTATCGTATTATTTTGAACGAAGAGCCTGCATGTCTTACTACCCTAAATAAACAGAAAGCAGAAGACGCAAGGAGACAATAAACCGCGGTTACCCTAACTAGAGTCTAAATATTCAACAGCGAAGTTCTCGCATTGGGCTAACGATATCGCATCGAGTTTCTGTGACTCAATTTGGCTGAACTCGACAGCAATTTGCGCAAATTGGCCGCGCAAGTAACGTTATCGAGACGGCAACTGTTTCTAGAACTAATGCGAGTGTGAAGATAGTTGTTGATTACAAATTCACTGGAATTTACTTATGCGTTAGTCGTAGAAGAGCTAATTTTATCATTATCATTCGTCATAATAAGGTTTTTATTTGTTTAGGAAGATTTACAAACAAATTACATAAGTATAGGTTAAACACAAAATATAGTCCTATGCAGTGCCTGATTTATATTTTTTTATGAATGTAGGCCACTTTATTTCGCCCCATGTAGGTAGGTTTATGTATGTATGTAGGTTTCTAAAATACTTAATAATTTTCCATTTGTTTGTATTATGGAAGGCAGTAAAGTTAAATAAACGAATGATTAATTAAATCGAGTGAACGTCCTCTGAAATCTGCTACTCCTAAGAGGCTGCCGCCCATAGGCCGCGGCCTATACGGCCTATTTACAAATCCAGGACTAGTCCGATGCTAATTACAAATCTTCGCCAGTAAGATGAAATGCCAAAGAATATGAATGTGTTAATTTTGTTACGAACTATTTCCTAACTTCGGGTAAACGATTAAGATGAAATGTCAAAGTTTATGAATGTGTTAAGTTTATTACGAACGATTTTCGTCTGTCTAACGTCTATAAGCCTTTTTTTACCAGCATGGCATAGTGACTCCGCTGTACCTGATGGTAAGTGGAGTAGCGTCCAATAGAATATCGACGGACGAGAAATGATTACCTCTCGGTAGTCGATACAATTATACCGGCCTGTTGGAACCGGATATAAACAGGTTCATTCCGGAACGCGACACACTACATGGGCCCCTATGACGGATTTTAACACCTTGTGTGCGGTGTTTGCTATCCGGGCAGATATAAAATATATCCTACCACCAGCATACAATTTTTATTCTGATTGATAAATTTATGTTTCTTTCCTATTTCGAATTTGGAATTCGTATTGGCACCAAAGGTAAAGGGCAAATGTTTAATATATTTCAACACGTTAGTTCCTATGTATGTAGTTAGAATAGGATTTATGAAACTTTACCAATTAAGGCATTAACTGTGATATCTTCATTAGCTTGTAGATTAATTACTGTATTTGTGTACAGAACCATCTTATTATCCGATGGTCCAAGCAACACCTATGAGCGATTTTTTTTATTACGGCACATAAAAATACAATCATAATGCACCTTTCTCATTGAAGTAGTATTTTTTTTATTGCTTTCAATGATGAGACGAGCTTGCCGTTCCCCTGGTGGTAAGCGATACCACCGCCCATAATTAGGAGAAACACTATCCAACACCTTTGTCCCTTCCTAAACCAGGCTTAAAATATGAAGGTGAAATGGATCATACTCAAAGGTTATATTCAAATGTAATGATCTAGACGATAGCTCTAATAAGTAGTCTGAGATAGACGGCAGCGTGGAAGGTAGTCCTCACGCTACTTTCTAGGCTGACAGCGTCTTTCGGTCCTCGTCCTCTGTAAAAACATAGCGCTGCCTCAAAACATATAATCAAACTTTCCTCATGATGTCATCAATTCCCTTCGATATATATGTACTACGTACTAGATTTGGCGTTCCGAACATTCACTATGTTCAATTGAATTGAACTGCAATCCATTCAAACTGACTTTAGTATGGTCAATATTAACAGCTTCTAATTGTGTACGGAGTTGCGCTCATGATATAAGAACTCGAGTCTAAATGTAAACCTGGATTTGAATAAAAAATATTAGTCAAATAAGTAAAATTATTTGTTGTTCAAGTGAATAAATAGGTTATAGCAGTGACGCTTTGTTTGCTATTTTAGTTCAGATTTTGAACAAATAGTTTATACGGACGTTCGTGTCTATAGAATATACGTCAATGACAGTTCCAAACACCGCGACAGCTCCTAACTTAGCCCATTCACTGGTAGATGGACAAACAATATGCTAATCTGTTGACATCAGCGATCTGTTAATGATTTGATCTGACACGCCTGAATGGTACATTAATGGAATATTATTATCTGTTTGTTCTGCCCTCCCACCCAATACGAAGATGATTGATATTCATTCGATTTTACATCTATAATATAAAAATGCATTTCGTCATATATTTGTTTTTTTATTACTCTTATTAGGTCTTTCTTTTTCTTTTTAGTCCGCCGTTTTAAAAAAATGCATCAGCATATATTTTATATTACTCCTCAGCTAAGCGGTTGTTCCTAAAGCGTAACAATATTATAATATTAGTACAAACGGTACTTAGAAATGAGAAACACGTATGTACCGTCACAATTCAGCAAATACCAAGTTTTAGTTGCGCACTAAATCGCAAACCTGACCTACCCTAATCTGAATTTATGTATTCACTGTGTCCGAGT
The DNA here is from genome assembly GCF_014839805.1 of Manduca sexta. NCBI lineage: Eukaryota > Metazoa > Arthropoda > Insecta > Lepidoptera > Sphingidae > Manduca > Manduca sexta. The sequence continues at coordinate 5,203,190 of NC_051120.1, read as the reverse complement.
AATGACGTCATTCAAACTTCTAATCTGATCGTACGTGACTTTAATGTCGAATTTTGATAACAAAGGTTTTGTATGACATGACTTTATTTTTATAGAGAGTATTTTTTAACAATAGGAAGATATATGTTTAAACCCTACAATTGAATATCTCGTTTAGGTATTAGTCTAGATATTTAGTTAGCTCAATTGCTATAAGTTCCATAATAAAATAACACAGTAAAGTTTTGATAATTGGGCACTATTAGAAAAAAAAAAAATATTATAATAAAGATATGAAAACGTCTATAAAAATACCAATTCAAAACCAGTTTTTAGTTACCTATAAGAAGTCGGCTAATAACATCGATATATATGTACTACGTACTAGATCCCGCGTTCCGAACACACACTGTGTTCAACTGAATTGTACTGCAATCCAGTATTGGTTTCCATTTCATTTATACTCTATTTAAAGCGCTTTAGCAATGTAAGTTTAGAAAGTTTGGTTAGACGAAGATTAATGTTTTAGCGCTGCAGCGTATTCTAACTCGAGATTTTGAACAAATAGTTTATAACGACGGTTGAAAGGCTAATTTACTTAAGCGACATTCTTTACGACACTAAGTTCCATACATATTTAACATCAGCACTTTTATCTATGTTTTTTAATCTAGTTAAATTTTTTCGAAAAAAAAATGTCTAACCTTTCAACCGTAGATATACACTTTCCTGTCTATTGGTAGAATATACGTCAGAGATAAACAGACGGCAATATTGACAAGGATTTTCCAACAAAAGATATCAGAGATAAACGACACAGTGACACAACTACGCAAACAGTGCTTTGTAAACGCTCCCCATAACTGGAGCTCCAATTATACATAGACCTCCTTTGATAGGGAACGGCTTACATACTTAGATTTTTAATACTGAGGGGTGCATTGTAGTTTTCTGTATGTAGCCTTCGTGGTAGATATTACGTAGGCTTACAACTTTGTGCCTGAAAGGTTTACTGAGGCGTAAATACTTACATTTTGCTGAGCTTATCTATGTCATGACCGGAGGAGCGTATTACGTTATATGGATTAAATTTCTGTATTCATTCTGTGTATATTGAGGCAAACAGGCCGGCATAATTGTGTCGACTGGCGAGGTACAATCGTTCCGTCAGATAATGTGATAGAAGGCGAGTTTTTCGCCATATCGGACACATCCAGACTGGGCTGACGTTTTATTGAATTTAATTACTTATTGTTACATACGTGCACGGCAAAATGACCCTAACGCATCTGATGGTAAGTGGAGTCGAGTCCAATAAAATATCAACTCACGAAAGATGATAGTCGCCACAATAGCGTACCGGACTAACTTTTGTTCTTTACTATTATCAAATATTTACGTTATATAAATTATAACACAGAAGGAATTATAAAAATCCGGTAAAAAATCAACAAGTTATAAGTCTCTGAATTTTGGTGGAAGGGGTAATTAACAAGAAACAGAAAAGAAACGAAATACCCAAATTTAACGTCATCGGGAATTACGACGCGTACAAAAGAAAGAGATGTAGCGATATCCCCACAACGCGCCCACTTCTGCACGTTACAATATTTAAAGCATGACTTACTAGTTCATCTTTTAACCAATTTTTTTGCAGTTTTTTCAAGAGTTCTTTTCTTTTGTATTATTAACCACTACATATAGAACAATGTACAAAATCAAGCATAGGCCGGTTCCCAATTGTAGCGGCTTGTTTGAACCGGATATACACAGCTTAATGACATTGCGTGGCAACACCAAATATTACTTTACCCGACGCAGGATTCAAACCCGTGACTTGAGCAATATCATATATAATACAATTTCGCGACGGAAGTACTTTTTAAAGACTGCATAACTTACAAACACAATAAAGGTTATTTTTCCGCTGTAAGCCTAAGGGCATCGCATTATACAGAGCCCGTACGTGGAAAAAATGTTTTTTCCGACTTTTACGGTTACATTGCCTTTCAAAAACAATGCACGAACGTATTGCAAACGACCCGAAGGCAGAATAATTAGAAAACTGGTATGTATTCCCGCGGTTGGGTTACACCGACGTTCGTGTATGGAATTGCTTTCCCTTTGGAATCAGATTTTCATGGAGTCTGGTGTAGCCCTATTAATATTATAAAAGTGAAAGTTTGTGAGGATGGATGTATGTACGTATGTTTTTTCCTCTTTTACGAAAAAACTACTGAACGGATTTGAATGAAACTTTACAGTAATATTGGTTATGCATCAAAATAACACATAGGCTACAATTTATAATGATTTTGTGTAGTTTGGTCATAATATAACGATACATATCAATTAAATCGGAAAAAAAAATCCGGAAATCTCCTTCACACGTGCGAAACCGCGAGCAAAAGCTAGTTTAGTATATAGGTACATAGTCTTATACTGCTCTTTTTTGGATTTCAAATCAAATATCTTGGACTTCGAGTCGCAATAACAGAGTTGCACAGTAGAATAAGCGTGAAAATAAACTAGATTTTCGGTAGAATAAGAACTTGTATTTTTCTAATACATTGCACGTTAGCAGACAACAGTAATAAGCTAGCACACAGCATATAGTAACAACAGTACATTGTTATTAATTCGTAATACAATAATTCAAATAGATACTATTATGCTGCCAGTTCGCATTACATTATTAAGAGGCTTTGTGTTTGCCTATGCAACCTCAACAAAGTATTGGTAAGTTTTAAAATGGTAGAGCTATCATCATCGTCAACCTTTGGAAGTCTTATACTGGACACATGCTTCCTATAAAGATTTCCAGAAGTATTAGAACCAACCCGAATTCCTTCGATCTTTACTAAGTCATCCACGTATTAGGTAGGCGTCAAATATTGGTATTACCCGTACGTGGTCTCCAATCGAGAACTATTTTGCCCCATCTGTTAATTCTATGACGTGCCCTGCCCATAGAACCATACTTACTGTCATTAAAGCGTAGTATGAAGAATCATTTAGGCAGGCTAAAATAAGTGTCATGTTTTTATCTCTTACCGATCGACATTTTTTGGGCTTCGTTTAACATTAGTTGAAGGCACTATCATGCTATGAAAGAATATTAATTTGACAGCTATTCTAGAAGTTATCAGTACGAAAACCGTTGTCTGACAAAAATTGAAATTATAGCCGGTTAATTCAGATATCTGAAGATCGAAATTGGGCGTTATAGGGCTATATTTTTTAATTAAGTTGCCTGTTTCACAAATTTCAAGTTGATTTTATTTGAAAGTTGTCGTATTAAACAGCTAATATAGATACTCATTTATGACCATTTATTGAGTAGCGTAGATTGACTTTTGTATTTGATCGGATTATACATTCACTTAGAAGTTGTGAGCCTTACACCTTTTTTTAGAATGAATTAGAATGATTATTCATTAAGCAGACCCTAATACCTAGCTAAATAAGGATGATTATTCATTAATAAGCATGGTGAATAACATTTATCCGTATACTAGCTCTAATTATTCTCTCAAGCGCTTGATCTCCAGTTTCAGTTTAATGCGATCCACTTATATTTTTGCTCCTTTATTCTCTACCACGCTCAAGATAAATGCATCTTTTTACGCTAACTGAATAGGTAATTATGCGCATTTTACATTGTTTAGTGCAATTTTCTGCAAACCAGACACGATATTTAACTTGATATTTTAATTTATGAAATAAAGTTGCTTTAGCGTATAAACTTTAAAATAAGTATGTATTAAGATGCGTTACTAATTATGTTCGTATGTATTTAATTTGCTATTAATCTCTTTTTTTCTACATTACTACGAAGTAAATAAGGAATACAAAGTCGAAGTTTATTGCAATCCACAATAATGTTATACATAATATGTTACGCCTAAACAAACGAACTTAACATCTATGCACGAACATTCTTAGTATGTAATTGTTAATTAATTAATTAGCTTCTTATCCTATGATGAAACCGAACATTGTATAAAACCTATAACAAACGCTCACGCACTTTATTATTTTAATCTTTATTTAAGAAACTTGGTCGTAATTTCATGACCATGTCGCTCTCAGTGTAGTTGTATTGCATTGGCGGTATGATCACTGCTCTCAGTTCCCGGGTTCAAATCCCGGGCGGGCAGTGATATTGGGTTTTTCTGCTCAGTATCAGCCCTAAGTCTAGAATGTTTATCTGTTATGATGATAGACCCGCCTATCACAGAACACACTTGGCAAATGGATGACCTGGACGCTCCTCTGCCTATCCCTTCGGAGATAAAGGCGTGATAGGTGTAAGTGCTAAACAACATTAAAATCAACCCAACCACATCGAAACTAGCCACACACAAACTTATAGCACTCGTCTTGTGTTAAAAAATACAAATCAATCCACTCCATCCACATTGAACACCAATAAAGTTCGTTTGTTTATGCATATCACCCTAAAAACTGGAGTTGCATAAAACCCACTGCGATTGCAAAATATTCCGTCCATTTGTACCACGTATTTGAAAACAATGTTGCGCTTCAAATCCATTACAGGGCTCGCTAAAAGCCGACGCGATGGTATCGCAAATATGCGAATGTCAATGACCATTTCGTTCTGCCTATTGGCTTTCTGTTTTAAACTACATTGTAGAGTTGAGTCGACAGTGATTTCATAGTCTATTTGGAAAGGGTGGAATTTTCGACACTCATATTTTTTTACGATAAAGTAATCAGTGCACCTAAAGGTAAATAGAGTGTGGTCCAATAGAATTTCGTCTTACAAGAGATGAGTACCCCTCGACAGTCGACACAATTATGCCGGCCTGTTGAAACCGAATACACGTGTAAATACGCAATGAAAAAAGAAATTTCCAAATCGGATAATTAACAATCGAGATCTGAGGTAACTTACATGAAAAACGTCCAATTGAGAACCTCCTCTCTTTGACTTTAAGTCGGTTAAAGACCAGTATACCCGGCGTAGGCGTAGAATCTAGATTTATTCACTTTTGTTTAGAATCGGTCATAAAATGAGCGTAGTTGGTTACGCGGTATATCTAATAATACAAATCTAGTAAGTTCTATTAAATTTTTTTATTGCTTTGAAGGGAGACGGGCTTGCTGCCTGAATAAGCGATACGACCGACCATATACAATAGAATACATAAATACCATCCTACACCTTGAATTACATAGTATTATTCGGTATGTCACTACGCTCGCCATCCTGAGACGTGAGATATTAAATCTTATGTCCAGTAGTCACAAGCTACAATGTTCTTCAAAAACTACACTGCTGCTTGGCGGCAGAAATAGACATTGCGGTGGTTACCCAGGTGGACTCTCACAAAGGAGAAACCTACCATCAGTGAAAACAAAAAATATAAAAAATAAGATCTCTGCTTACCTACATATTGATAAAACTTTTAATATCAATATACGAATCCGTTTTATAGAACTATTGTATAGAAATGATTATAGTCGAGTGAAAGGTCCGATAAGCATCGCATCAAAATTCTATGAATAACTGAACAAGTCAAAACGCGAACCGTTTTATCTCGAATCTGGCCTTTCAGTGTGAAGAGTACTTGTAATAGTTTACAGTAAATTGACCTCTATGTGTAGGGAAAAAGGTGTCTTTGTTGTGAACTCGTGTGTATGATTGCTCAGCAGTATTTGATATTTGAGGTTGCCGATTTATTTGCTTTGATAGTTTTTTTGTGTGTTTTCCGGGGAAGGGATGGTATATAGACATTTATGTAAAACAGGGAAGGGATAATTGTTGGGGTGCCGGGAGACCTTCAGGTACTCGCGGCTGCTGGGCGTGAATCTGAGTTGAAAAACTCAGCCGCCGGTACCCAGCCCGTTGTTTCTTCCCACGTTGCTGTGATGCCTCTTAAAGGCGTGTAACTGTGTGTATGTAGGTGTGGGTGTGTATGCACGTAACACCTGAACAGCGGCAGGTGCAGTGTGTTAGAGGGAGATGGCAAATAAGAAACAATAATTGATCGTAATGCCGTGCCAAGCGCCACCCTATGGTCCCTATACACCTCGTCCCTATGACTCTTCCAAGGTACGTCGTCTTCAATATTCTTGAGGAATCTTCAGTGTTCAGGAGTCTTCAGTTTTCAGTAGTTTTCAGTTTTTTTTGCTTTCTTGAGGTGAGTTCTTGAGCCCATGACAAACTCGCCAAACGAGTTAGCTTACCTGGGTCGCGGCTATACCGTAGAGAGAGCCGCGACCTATTGACCCAATTTCTACGCATTTTCGTTATGACACTTGGCATTTTCGGCAATTATTTAATTAATCTTAAATCGTACACATACATGTTATATATTGATAAAAAGGTCTCAGCGAGCACTATCCGATAACAAAAATGTCTGCTATACATTAAATCTACGCTAAGTTATAATCGATATAAGACTAAAAATTTACAAATCACCTTACTCGCTAACACTTTTCACTATTGTCGGGACATGTCACAAACGCGCACTGGACACTATTTTTCGTATCGGAGGGGCCGGCACGCAGCTGACGAGGTCGGCGCGTCGTCAACAGATAATAATGAACTAAAAATAAAAAAAAAGTCTGTTACATAATATGACTTAGCCAGGGGGTCCCCTGTTTCATCTACGGGGATGAATCCGGCTTATCTTAGCACTATAGGTAAATACGATTTTTTAAGTCCTTTACCTATACGGGTCAAGTCCGTCGATTGGAAATTTCATATTCCAAAAAGACGGATTTGGGCCCGTTGACGTAATAGGAGCCCGGACTATCCTTATTTCAACTTAGTTGGCCCCACGTTGCCAGTGGGACAGTAGGTAATAATATTGGTTTTATATTTATTTAAATTTCTGATGTCAAACAGCTGCAAGCTCAATGTATTTTCAATTAATGAATTTTGTTAAAATAAATTCAATATTCAACGACGAATTTTCAGCCTGAAACAAGAATTCCAACCGACCATAACCACGTTACCTTTCCCACGTGTCCAGCAAATTGTGTATTAATAAAATTTAAAAGCAATCTGCGTGCAACAGTATCGATGTAAACCACAAAGGAACATGTAAATGGTGTTACAGCGTGTTATTTGCACAGTTTAATGACTCTTTGACAAGTCGACGCTGTTGTGTTATAAAATATAGGTATAGGAAAGATGTAGAGATGGTAAGCGGCGGCCTAGTTGGGTGTGGAACGGACTGCCGAGACGAATGTTTGCAGGTTCAAATCCCAAGGGCACACACCCCTGACAAATCTAAAATTATGTGTGTATTATTTTGAATTATCACTTGCTTTAACAGTGAAAGAAAGCATCGTGAGGAAACCTACATACCTGAGTAATTATCTATAAGCATTTTGAGGGTGTGCTAAGTCTATCAATCCGTACTAGACCAGCGTGGTGGAATAAGGCCTAGTCCCACTCTATAAAAGACGAGGCCCGTACCCAACAGTGGGACAGTATATAATACAGGGCTGGTATTATTATATTAAGGATGTAGTACTAGATGTTAGGCATACATTCATAGTATCACACCTTTTACTCTTCTCAGCGTAGGAAAAGGTGTAACATACATTTCGCCAGCTAAGTACGATTTTTTTTCAACGGGCACTGCAATATGACCTCACTGTATCTGATGGTAAGTGGAGTGGGGTCCAATAGAATGTCGACTAACGAGAGATGATCACCCTTCGACAGTTGACACAATTATGCCGGCCTATTGGGAACCAGATGCATGCCGAACGAGACACACTTACGTGGACCACCATTACGAGTTTTAACACCTTGTGTAAGGTAGTCGCTACCCGAGCGGATATAAAATATATCCTACCTACAAATAAAGATAATCTAAAGGCTCGTTTGCTAGATCATGTGTTAAGAAAAACTGCATCTATCATCTCCTTGTGTTTACCATATAATAGTTCAATAAAAATCTTTTTACGCTGTTACAGAATGGTAAGATACAAAAAATTATCAAGCAATAAATTTATCACTGAAATTCTTATAACAATATTCTAGGATTAAGGTTCATAGCTGTTCTGTCGTGGTAATTGAGAAGGTAATAAATCAGGAAAAATGGTTCTGTTATTACATAATTAACTAGATTATCTTATCGTTCTTACTGCTGCTTATCAAACAAGAAAATGCATTAACTTACGGAGATGTATAAAACCTAGATAGGAAAGTTCGTTTAACGTATATTCCAAATCGATAATGAAAAAATGGCCGCCTTGGACTTACTGTTCACTTGTTCATCACCTAACCCCGCGCTGATTCGCAAACAACATATAGGGTGTAGCACCATAACAGCTTCCAACACAATTGTCCAACTCGCAGCCGCAGTAAAACTGGACATCAATCAAACTCACAAATTGGTGCGCGGCTCGACAGCTTTAAATGCAGGCTTAAACCCGACATAACAAACGCTTTGTTTGCGGTTATAATGGCTTTGTAATAAATTTGTGTCATTGGTGTGGTTTTAATACCTAATATTTAGACTCCGGGGGGGGGGGTCGAATTAAGTATCATATAGCAGAACATCCCCCTGCATGTTTTCGATTTTCTCAAAATCTACTGGAGATAGTTTAAGGCGCCGGGAAGGTTATAGGCTACTTCCTATCCCGGGAATAAATCGCACGTTGAAAATAAAAGTGGCATTATACGACATTTGACGGTATTGAGTTAGAGCGACATTTGAAATCTGCAGAAAAAACTACGTCATAATATCCAAAAATACATTTCTTAACAGGTCACTTAGGGTATCACTAGATGTCCCAAGTGTAGATGTACTTTTAAGTTTTGTGTTTGTTCGTTAAAAATAAACTGACAGTAATCCAGTTCGTGTCCAGTCGTCAGCGACAATTAATGTCGCTCTAACTCAATACCGTCAAATTTCGTATAATACCACTTTTGTTTTCAACGTGCGATATATAACGGGACTTTTATGCCAAAAAACTCCTTCACGCAGGCGAAGCTGCGAGCTTCAAATAAAAGACAACCTTAGAAGGCAGAGTTATGAGCATATCTTACTTAATGTAAACCGATTGACGAAAAACCGAAACGTGTTTTAATGATATTAACACAGTGTAAATTAATTACCAGCAAACCAAACACGTACCCGCGGGCAAAATCTAGTCTGTAAATTATAAATAGGTTTACATACGTCCCGCTCCTCCCCTACACACTAAGGACTACACATCGGTGTAATATCAAAGCTACATTATTCTCTTTAGCTCACGCTCAATTACCGAGTTATCGCGATAAAGCGTCAGCGATCATAAACCTTTGGCAACGATTAAAATTTTCAATGCGCCAAAGGTTTGCGAGGGGTGATCAAAGGGTGATAGCTTATTCATTTGAATGGAAAATGTTTCGTCTCATATTTATACAGTTATATGGTAACTAGATGAGACAAAATAAAAATAGAAGACACGCTGTTATTCGTATATGCTCGTAGTTCTAAGGGCACTAAGCAGTTCGCTGCCACCTTTGTTTTATAATATCAGCCCTGTATTATATACTTGCCTACCGCTGAGCACGGGCCTCCTCTACTACTGAGAGGGATTAGGCCTTAGTCCACCACGCTGGCCTAGTGCGGATTGGTAGACTTCACACACCTTCGAAATTCCTATAGAGAACTTCTCAGATGTGCAGGTTTCCTCACGATGTTTTTCTTCACCGTTAAAGCGAACGATAAATTCACAAAGAATACACACATGATTTTTTTAGAAAAGTCAGAGGTGTGTGCCCTTGGGATTTGAACCTGCGGACATTCGTCTCGGCAGTCCGTTCCACACCCAAATAGGCTATCGACGCTTACCTTTGTTTTGCGGACAGCCAAATTGTAGAATTCGCTACCGTGACCGTCGTATCTATTTTCGCATAGATACAATTTAGAGCTCTACTAGTCGCGAGTGAATCGGTTTCTGGGCAAGCGTGCTTCAACTTACGCCACTTCATCGCTTAACATCAGGTGGATAGCAGTCAAACGCGAGCTGTTTAGCATAATATCCCATCATCATTGTCTTGGTAGTTTCATGCAATAATGAACTACCGTGTGTTTAATTAGGTCTCATGATATAATAGGAGTCAAGGTTATCACCATATCGGGCTTCTTAACTATGTGGCATGAGTATCTTCCGCCGCTGAAAAGGATAGTCCAAACTACAGACTAATTAGAAAAATGAGGGTAAACGTTCTCAATAACATTACAAGTTGAAGTTAATTAATAAAATCCAATGTCAAGGCCTGAACCAGGATTCGAAACCTGGGCTTTAAACCGCTTTCGTACTGCGCATGCATACGTCACCGAGTCTGTATATTATAATAATAATATTATCAGCCCTGTATTATATACTGTCTCACTGCTGGGCATGGGCCTCCTCTACTACTGAGAGTGATTAGGACTTAGTCCTCCACACTGACCTATGGCAAATTGGTAGACTTCACGCACACTATACATACTATACTTATACCTGATTTTGAACTCAATTTAATCTGATCGTTTCCAGTAGACTTTATCTCGGTAAAATGTGTATGATTGGGTGTTTATTGAGTTATGCTTCCCGTTATTTTGTTTCGATGTATGGTTTCTGCGGCTTTTTAAAAGCCTTTCGGGGTCTGATGGACTCTACGTGGACATTAAATTGACTTTGTGCAGTTTGTTTTGAGTGAAACCCTATGATCTCCCTTGATGTTTCGTTTATTTATGTGCCTATTTTTATGTACTTGATTGCCTCGATGGCGTAATTGTGATTGTAAGTACAACTATCGCAGGTACTGGGTTCGAATCCCAGGTCGGGACAAAATAATTGTGATTGGGTTCCATCTTAAAAATTACTCAGTCGCAGCTCGGCGTCAGGAAGTTGGCGGTGTGATATCCCCGTGCCTCGGAATACGTAAAGCCGTTGGTCCTGCGTCTGATCTCTCCGGTCATGTCGTATTGGCGTCTTACCTATGAGAGTTAAAGAAACATAGATAAACGTTAAGACGTAAGTTAAATCAAGAAAGGTCGCTATATTTTCTATTGATTCAAGGAGTTATCAGAGATGACGGCAAAAAAACTGCAACGTTAAAACTTAGGGAATTGCGTGTGACTGTACCACTTCGCATAAAAATGATCATGCCGCGCCCCTCGAGAATCAAAGTGGGGAGTACACCGCTTGTAGGTGACGATCATCCATGGTGACTGTTTAGTATGCACACCACTTACACTTCGAACTTGGGACAGAATTATATAAAGTATTAAAATTAAACTACTTTTCGGATTTTATCGCGGTTCTTTATATTTCAGTTTTCTCCCGACGTTTCGAAGACTTTGCAGCCTTCATGGTCCCCCCCTTGACCATCGTGGACTTCGGGAGAAAAATAAAATATAAAAAAGCGCGATAAAATCAGAAAATTAGTTTAATTTTAATGTCTAACATTCGCGTAAACATAAGAAATCATTATATAAAGTAGGTGGGTGATGTTTTAGTACTTATTTTATATATTTATGACCTCAGGTTCAGCAGTATGCTTTCGCGCATGACGCGGCATGAATTTGGCTCTGAGTTCAAGTCTCAGGATGAGCAAAGTGATATTAGATTTTCGTTTTCAGTATGACCACCAGGATTGTGCCTGATATGGTGATAGGCTCGCTCCCTATCACATCATGGGACAGAATACACACAGCGAAAAATAAATGCACTGGTAGCGCCTCAGCCCACGTTTTAAGGTATAAAAGGCATAAGTATGTGTGTGTAATTTTTAAAACTCGCTGTTTACTTGACGTCAAGCCATTGTAAATTCTGGGCAAACCGTGGTAAATAAAATAATAAAGTAACCACAAAGTAAACATAAAATCGAATACAGATCAAATGCTTCAAAGTATAACCAAGTAGGTATGAAATACTTCGTACCTACATAGGGAGCAGGCGCCTCACGCGTTACTGGCATGTCTTAAAATTTATATCTCTTATTATAAAAACTAATAAAAAAATTACTAACCACCATTTCCAATAAACGATCTCAATCACTTTATTCGATCTATCTCGACAATGGACCAATCAGAACAAAGTATTTTTGACATGTTTCAAATAAGTTATTTTGATTGGTTCATTCTCAGAATCGGATTGAAGATTGAGTTTGGAATCATTTTACACGTCACGCACCGATTCAGAACTTTTTATAACTCTGAAGGTTGTTTATTTGCATACGGCACACAGAGCTCACCAGCTAGTCATACATAATATTCATTTATGATACATTTCTGCTGTTACCCGACAACGCAACTTGACGATAAAAGAATATTTCAGGCGCGAATTCATCGTGGTGGCACGCCGCTTAGAATTTCCCTGTACTAGGGCCGCAGACAAAGCCACGTTGAGTAATTACAGAAAAATGGGGGAAATAAATAGGTCAGTGCGGTGGTGTGCGGGGATTATGTTTGACTAGGTTTTACATGCGGATTTATCCGTGTCACAGTCCTAGTTTTAATCCTTTTTATACCTTTCCCGAGTTAAAAGGCCTTTGTGTCTTATAAATATAATCTCTTGTTTTTACTGTCCCAGTACTGGGCATGTTGTCCTGTATTACTGAGAGGGATTAGGCCTTAGACAACCTCGCTGGTTTAGTGGGTTAGGAGGCTTCACATACCCTCAAAATTCTGGTAGAAAACTTCTAAGGTATGCAGATTTAAAGTATCAGATAATTCGCAAGGAATCCACGCATAACCTGATGTTCTTAACCTGCGGCTATCGTCTCGGCAGTCCGTTCCACTACTAAACAGGCTATCGCTATATAAATAAATAGCTTTCACTACTTAAAATCGAACATTTTATTTGATGAAGTCTCGTATACTGTCATACATTGTATGACAACCATAATGGCAAATATGCATAGTACAATGGTTAGGCTTAAAAGGTTGTGAAGGAAAAAAAACTCACCTACAGTCGTACCCTTTAAATTGAAACAAAGAACTTACGAAATTCACCTTTATCGTCAAAGATAGTAAGGATGATTTCAAATTTTTTCTCTGACTGTACAGTAATAGTAATTTTTACTGTTTTATACGTATCTATATTTAAGAACTACAAAGAATAGGGAGGGGTGTCCTGCGCCATCCATATGTATGTTGGGTCTCCAGAACCTAGTGTAAGCGTTTCGCTCCCTTCCTATTGACTTTACCTAGAGGCAAGGCTTACAAGAATAAAGGTACTGCGAATTATGTGTGGCAATTATGATCTTTGTTGAACAGACCAGGAGATGCCATGCAAACTTGAACTTTAAATCGGAGAGTTTGGATCAAAAAGCCTTATCGTAAAACACAAGAAAATCACTCAAGACTCTCGCACAAATCCATGTAAAAAACATTTGTATATAATGTTATATCAGCTGTATAATATACTTACCCATTGCTGAGCACGGGCCTCCTCTACTATAGAGGGATTATTCCTAGTGCGGATTGGCAGAATTCACATACTTACACTCAAAATACTTAGAGAATTACTCAGGTACGCAGGTTTCGTCACGACGTCTTCTTTCATCGTTAAAGCAAGCGATAATTCACAAAGTATACACATAACTTTCACTCAGAGGTGCATGTCCTTAGGTTTTAAACCTGCGGACAACCAGGCTATCGCCGCTAATTAATATGAACATACTTATATTTATACATATGTTTGCGTAGTGGTTATAAACATACATAATATATCTGGTATTTATTATTTATGGGCGGCAGTGATCACTTACCATCAGGCAAACCATAAGCTAAAAGCTAAAGCAAAAAGAAAAAACATGAGTTGTCAAAAATACCCTGTTGAGATTTCCCATTCTTAAATAGTATAATCAACTGCGTCAGTGACGTAATTGTCTAGACTTACTATATCGCCGAGATCTCTGTCTCGATGTTGTGATTTGGTAAAATTATATTAAATATTTCTCTTCAGTATGAAGTTTATTGTGACCGATTAATGGCTATAGGCCCGGCCACTATTGGACTTAACATATATGGTCATCGCATCACGCGTGAACGGCTGGACCGATTTCACAATTTTTTTTTTGCTGTATTTGTTATTGTCATGAGAAGGATCTTATGAAAGAAAAAATTAAGGAAGTTGAGCGGAACGTTAAAAAATTTAAGACAAGTTAATTTCAGCGATTGAAAAATTAATAGTTAAGACGGGACAACTTCTGTCGGGTCAACTAGTCTGTGATAAAACTCTGATCATTGAAAAGGGAAAAAGGCGTGATGCTGTTTATAAATAATATTACTAGTTCTATTATAACTAATACTAATATTATAAAACTAAAGAGTTTTGTCTATTTGAATGCGCTAATGTCAAGAACCACTAAACCGATTTAGATTTTTTAACTAATAGGAGGCTACATTATTCCTGAATGTTATCGGTTGCTTTTTATCCCGGGAAAATATGAATCCCCGCAAAACTTTTTCACGTGGGCGGAGCCGGAGATAGATGCCAAGGTTTATATTTTTGGTTTGATTCTTTGTTTTCTAAGGGAACTTTTTATGTCAATTGTGTTCATAACAAATAAAATATTTGTCTTAATTTTCTCTCTTTCTTTATCTTCTATCAGCAAAACCATAATAGCTCCAGTGTAGTGCATATCCATAATAATAATGTTACATACAATTGTTATATTCTATTCGATGTTAATCAGTTTTTCACCGCTATTATTAACTATGAATAGAATTCTAGAATACTATAGAATATTGAATTGATATACATCTGTTACTGATTATGATGGTTTTAATTTACTTTAGAATTATGGAATGAAAATTGCTCAAAAATTATAGATGATAACTTTATAAATAAAAAAAATTGGTCGAAAGTAACTTAATAACATTTCTAAACCGCCTTGCTTCATCATACGCAGTCATAACCTCAATATAATACTACAACTAGTTAACAAAACAACCGAATAATAAAAATAAAATCACTAACAACCACTAGAAAATGATTACATACAAAGAAAAAATAAAGAGTTACTCAAAACACATAAACATTTTGAACTTGATTAAATTATGGTTATTCTGTTGCGGCCACTATGTTGTTACTATTACTGCTAAACCTCTAATATATGTTCATAAAGTATTTTGTATAGTCTTTGCAGTGGTTGTAGCTCGAGGAAATTTGTTAAAAGGAAATGTTTCATTCTTCATTTTAGCTTTAGAATATATTTTGAGCATCGTACTATCGTTGATGTTTGGAGACGAATACCTTTCCAGGTTTTACCGAGCAATCAAAACTAATGACGTCATGATGGGAATAAAGAAGGAATCTATATTCGATGACGCCACAAGGATTGTTGTGTTCATTTTCTTAGCTGTGAGAATATCGTTGTCATATTTCGAAATGTATATTCAACGAGATTTTGATTATCGGTTC
Organism: Manduca sexta; assembly: GCF_014839805.1. NCBI lineage: Eukaryota > Metazoa > Arthropoda > Insecta > Lepidoptera > Sphingidae > Manduca > Manduca sexta. Next base: position 5,187,815 of record NC_051120.1, on the reverse strand, counting down.
TTCTGTATATGCATTGTTGTCCTGACTCATAGAATGATCTGCTTGATTATTTCGATTATTTTGTACACATGTTATGTTCGGATGAGACTTATAAGAAGGAGATTTGAAGAAATCACGATTCCAGTGAACATCATTAACGAAATCGGAGCGATGTGTAAAGTTAGGGAAGTGCGGAGATATTTGCAACATTATCATAATTTACTTGACATTATGAAGGATATTGATCGGGAATTCAAATATTTGGTAAATATATTTAAACCTTGTTTGTAAGACTTGATTTATGTCGATGCCAAGCTTTATACAAATCCATCCATTGGTACACAATTACTTTAGTTCTAACAAATATCCGAATAAACCTGGACATCTTACCAAACTTTGACATGTTTAAAATTATTAATATTATTGTAAAGCTGGTTGCCGTCCAAAAGGTAAGCAAAGTTAATGAGTCTTTGCTCGCTCAGCTGAGTTGTATTTTCATACTTGTATGTGTATCGCAAATTATGTTATCTCAGCGAGCTATGCTAAATTGACTCAGCTTAGCTTTTTGTCTGCAATTGGCATTACATTTTTTCTTTTTGATTCAGCTCTACATCATAACGCTCTTTAGCGTGCCGAAATTCGTAATTCACACATACAGGAAGATAAGGTTATACAAACAACCTGTGAGTATTTACGAGAAAAGGTTTTAATCTAACACTTCTGAAATGCAGTGTTTAATACTTGTAGACAGTCGTAGTGCATATAGCTTCTTATCTCGCTTCTCTTCTCACACACATAAACGCACTTATGCCCTTAATTTTCGAAAAAAGACAGAGCTACCACGTTTATGCAGTCCCATGATGTGACGGGGCTCGAGTTAAACCCAAATAGGTCACAAATTCCAGTTTCTGAAAAAAAATCCATCGGCCCGTGGATCAAATCCCAAAAAGCGTGGCAGTCGTACTGCAATTGAACTACACATTGAAGCAGTCAATAAGATGTTATTTAATTTGTTTATGTTATAGATGATTTCAGTATTGCAACGGACAATACAAATTTCTGATATAGTAGACGCATTCCTGATGACCTGCACGCCCGCTGTCATAGCGGAATTGATAAAGTATGAGGTGGGGAACCTGACGCGAGCACTCTCCAAGCAGCTGATTAGATGTTCAGGTGAGATCTTATTCATAATTATTGCAGAGCATAGCAATTAATAAATTCGAGTCGCTTTAGTCAGCCTAGTTGACATTTGGCATTCATCGCATTATAGTTTAGAGTAGAAGATTCGCGCAGTACGTATATTTGCAAGTAAAGCATAGGATGGGTGAGACAGCCTTTTTACGCAATCCGTCTGGTCATGATCTCGTTCAGTGCTCTTCTTCTGCGGCATGGCACGCGGGCAGAAGTACATCGCCATGATCTCTTGCTGCTGCTAAAAGCCTGGTGTTGCATTTCATATTAAATGAGATTTGAAGGGACTCAATACTTTCTTATACAATTATCCTGTTTATTCCGTTATGACTCTTAGTATTATGAATATTAGGTTTCACCTGAAAACGTGACCCTCTCAATTAGGCTGCAACAGAACCTCAACTTATCGAATACTAGCGACCCGCCCCGGCTTCGCACGGGTATAACATAACAAAATAACAGTATTTCTCCACTATTTAATGGATGTTATTATACATATAAACCTTTCTCTTGAATCACTCTATCTATTAAAAAAACCGCATCAAAATCCGTTGCGTAGTTTTAAAGATTTAAGCATACAAAGGGACATAGGGACAGAGAAAGCGACTTTGTTTTATACTATTTCGAATATACGTTACTATAATTTTTATATTCATTTTCAGATGAATCCGTGCGCTTTGAGTTGCAAAGAGCGCTGCATTACATCACGATTAGGCCTTTTGAGTACGTGCTGTGGGACGCGGTGCCTCTCGACGCCACCTTCCTCATCAGTCTTCTAAAACTTAGTATAACCTACGTCATTGTTGCTCTACAGATCGTTACATTTACTGATATTATATAACTGTTGAAGGATATTACAGCATAAAAACAGACCATTTTAGACAACCAATTTTTTCATGACCTGCAAAAATAACATGTATTATAAAATCCATAAGAGTTACCGCAACGGAAATATAAATTGATCTTGATTGTTACTGTCAATTAAGAAATAGACCGTTAATATCTTACGTCTCAGCATGAAGTGTGTGACGGCACGAACCGCACTGTTATAAATAGTTTTGGACCCTTTTCTATGCTTGGGAGAAGTACGCACGGTTTTTTTGGTAGCACAGCACGCTTAAATATTTTACACGAAAGAGTGTCGTAGCTAACTAAGTATACTACAACTGTTTTTCTGTAGCTTTCCAAATAACGAAAAAATAAAATAAAAATATACTTTATAATTTATTTGGTGTCAACAAAATAACGGAAATAGGGGATGAACTAAAAAATGTTGATAATAAAGTCTCATTTATTTGAAATAATTATTGAGAACAATAATCGTATGTAATTTGTGCTTAATATAATCGCCAGCTGATTATTGCGTCGTACTTGTCTACATCTTGGCTACGGCCTCAAGCGATCATTACCTGTCAACGCAGGCGGGAATTGCCTCACAATTGCTATTGTTATAATTGCTCACGATTATTGTAAGCAATACTTGCTCCGTAAAAAAATATTAGGATAATATTATTATTAAGTAATGCTATTTCGTTTTCTGTGCAATTGAAAAAATAAACATACTTCGAACAAATGCGTTTTATTCAATTTCGGTGTCTAATTATTGGTTAATTATAGGTTTTTAATATAATATTGTCAATAAAAGTAATAAGTAAAAACTTTAAAAAAATTAAGTATATAGCTAATAATTTTGATCTAGCATTTGAATTCCAAACAAACACGTTTCGATTTAACCATATTAGCTAACAAATTATAAAAGAAACAACGAGGCCGCGCATCGCACAGTTTTGCGACGTATCGCGGGTCACGTGACGCTTGTGTGTCGTCGGCGCGCGCCGATGTACGAGTGGGGACCCGAAGTCCGAGCGCCGGCCGAACCGAGGCGCGTCGCCGGCACGGGCCGTGATTGGCTAGCGGAGCGACTGACAAAAAGCGGAAGCTTACTCCCGGTTCAAATGAGCGCGCTACAAGTATAGATTTCTATAAATTTACCCCCTTATTAGTTATTTATCTAAGGACGGAGCATTGTTGTAATAAGAAGTGTGTTTCTCAGCTTTGTTTATCTGACAGCCAACTAGTTCAAGTTTTCGCTCAATATTAGCCAATCACAACAGCCCTATGTCTACTCACTGCGACGGCTGTCATGCCGTCAGCACTGAGAAACAGACTTGTTATCACAGCAATGCTCCGTCCTTAGATAAATAACGTCTATGAATAAGGGGGTTAATGTATAAAGTGGGTCAGGCCTATCATATGTAAACATTATATTTTGTTTTATCTTTCAATATCTCGTATCTCGTTTAGATACGACAGATGTGAGATTAAAAACTAAAATGGTTATGACACTTGACTTTTTAGAAAAAGTTAAGGTTCTCTGGATCTAGAGAGAAGGAAATATGCCACCCCATTAATATAACTAGGTGATATTTATTTAGCAAATTATGACTAGTTATTTTAAAATAAAAAAAAAAAACAAAACAAGACTTCATATTATAGTTTCTTGAAATGCCTACATTTCTCGAAAAATCCATAAGTTGTAAACCATAAGTTAGAGAAATGGTAAATATAATTGCGAGGGAATTTGTTAGGCATCTGCGAATCTCACAAATCCTACGAAACGCAACAACACTAGGTACCATCGCTATAGATTCCCGTAAAACCGCGGGACTGTCTAGATCCAATCAGAGTTTTGCAACAGAGTTTACATCGTGTTTCTACCTTTTATGACCCATTATGAATATAAGCACATACCACAGACTCCCCTCATATAAAAAAAATAAAATAAAAATAATTTGATTTAAATAAATTTATTTTTCAATTACACACAAAACCTACTAACATTACTAATAGTCCATTGAAAAGTTACATTTGGGGTTGCGTTTTTTAGAGGACGCAATTTTATTTTTTTGAAGTGTAGGGGGGGTCAGTGTAAAGCTAAAACCAAGTTTGTGGGGTCGCCACCCTTGTCCCACGGCCGCCATCTTGAAAATAGGCGTTGAAATGGTTTTTACGAGGTATCTCGTAAACTATTTATCTGACAAAAAAAAATTAAAAACATTTTTTGTGGCAAATTAAATTCTCTACAACTTTGGTTCAGTAACTTTTTTTCGTAGAACTATAAATAAAAAATTTATAAGCGAAAATGTTAAGAAATTCAATTTTAAGCAATGTCCATTGCAACGTCATCAGAACGAGTGTTTATAAGGTTCATAATACTTTTTTTTGTACTCTCATTACGTACAACACAAACCCGCGGTTGTCGGCTTGTACGCGAATTACTTGGATCCTGAATCGCTTTGGCACAGATGAAGCAATTGTTCACAAAATCAAAGTCTGGCTCTGGAGCTTCTGAAACTGACGATAAACTACTGGAGCTGCTGTTGCGACGACTAACAACATTATCGGTTCGGTTGTCCACGTAATAACAATAACACGCAATATGTACAGTAAGTAACTTCCGAAACAGTTCGTAAAAAAATGTTTTTGTGAACAATCAGTCGTCGCAACAGCAGCTCCAGTAGTTTATCGTCAGTTTCAGAAGCTCCAGAGCCAGACTTTGATTTTGTGAACAATTGCTGCATCTGTGCCAAAGTGATTCAGGATCCAAGTAATTCGCGTTCAAGCCGACAACCGCGGATTTGTGTTGTACGTAATGAGAGTACAAAAAAAAGTATTATGAACCTTTTAAACACACGTTCTGATGACGTTGCAATGGACATTGCTTAACATTGAATTTCTTAACATTTTCGCTTATAACTTTTTTATTTATAGTTTTACGACAAAAAGTTACTGAACCAAAGTTGTAGAGAATTTAATTTGCAACAAAAAACGTTTATTATTTTTTTTGTCAGATAAATAGTTTAAGAGATACATCGTAAAAACCATTTCAACCCCTATTTTCAAGATGGCGGCCGTGGGACAAGGGTGGCGACCCCACAAACTTGGTTTTAGCTTTACACTGACCCCCACTACACTTCAAAAAAATAAAATTGCGTCCTCTAAAAAACGCAAGGTAAGGCCTAAAAAATGTAACATTTCAATGGACTATAAGTGCTTATATTAGCCTTATAAAATTATAGTGAGATTATTTTTAAATTTGAATTTCTCATTCCATATTCCTATTATTTAGTTGACACTTGTCATGTATGATATTGTGTTAGCAGTCAGTTTCTTCACTGATGGAAACAATCAAGTCCAAATTATGTTTCTATTGTGATAACTCTTATGGCTTTGACTTTATATGCTACTTTTGTAGATCATGAAGAAGCTCATTGTCTCAAATAGCCTGTTATTACATTCACTACAGTGTCTTTCAACAGTTATATCATACCAGTAAATTTAACGATCTGTAAAGCGACAATGACGTAGGTTATACAAAGTGTTATAAGTTTGACGACGAAGGTGACGTCGAGAGGCACCGCGCCCCACAGCAGGTACTCAAAAGGCCTAATCGTGATGTACTGCAGCGCTCTTTGCAGCTCAAAGCGCACTGATTCATCTGAAAATAAATATTAAAATTGTAGAAGCATATATCTGATGAGTGTTCACGTCTTTATGCGAAGCCATCCAAATATGCTGAATATCAAGAGTCATTGGTAACGGAATAAACAGGGACTAGGGTAGAGAGGTGTCGACTTTCCTTAAATCTCATTTAATACGGTAAGCTACAGCACGGTTTGGTTTAACCCACCATGGAAGATATCCAGAGATCGCGGAGATAGATGTTCTTCTTTTGCAAGCGTGTCATGTTGCCACATCACAGAAAGCGAGCTCGAAGCGAGATCATGAGCGAACAGATCCCGCTTGCCGCCAACTGAATAGAAGGCAAATAAGGCTGGTAACATTAACATACCTACCTTGCCGCTTTGGACTGACGTGGAAACACCGCGGAAACTGTTTTTAGAGGGTTTTTCGAAATAGTAGTTAACCTCATTCAGACGGCCTATTAATGCTTTAAATACATACACATACAGGTTGACTCTTCCAATACAAGCAATAATAGGGCGACTAATGACAAGCGTCGATTAGGCTCGTCGAATCAAATGAAATTGACTCGTTAATTCGGGGTTTCTAGGTAACTATGGAACGGCGTCCATGAGGAATGCGCCGCGGTGCGCCGAATCGAGTTATCGGGCTACAAGGTATTTCTCGACTCAACGCCGCGCCTTATAAGCTGAATAAGATCTCACCTGAACATCTAATCAGCTGCTTGGAGAGTGCTCGCGTCAGCTTCTCCACCTCATGCTTTATCAACTCCAATATAACAGAAGGAATGCAGGTCATAAGAAAGCCGTTTACCGTATCCACAGAATGTATCATCCGGTAAAGTAATGTATTCATCTATAACATAAAACCATTGTAAATAACAACTAAATTCACAGCGTCAATGACGTACTTGTGTTGCGGCAAGTGTCGTGCTGAATCGGGTTGGACCCCGATTCGGTGTAAGATATTGATATTGGGCTTTTCTGCTCAGTATCATCCCGGAGTTCAAGAGTTAACACGCTCCTTCGTTGGTCAGAACACAAAAACTAATAGACACATCACGCTTTTATCCCAGAAGAGGTCGGCAGAGGTGCACCTGGTTGCAAACTTTTGGACATATGGGACGGAATACACTTGGCAAATACGTATTTTGCCTACCCCATCGGGAATAAAAGGAAATGCGTACGCGTTTGTACTTCGTTGTGTTTCGTTTTATTTGCGTGACAACAGAAGAAAGTTGCAAAGCTATGGTAAGTACCACGATTGTTTAAAAATATTGAAGCTCTGTATTGCAGAAGCTTTATAAAAAAAAAATGCTTTATTCATCACGTAGGCGAACATAGTTGCACTTATGATAAGTCAAGGTACATGAGAATATTTAATTATTACTTAATTAGATTAGCTTATATAAACAAAGACAATTTATATTGAAATAAAATAAATGAAAAATATACTTAGTAAACAAAAAAGTCAGGTCGGGCTGGCAGGGAAGAAGAAATAAAATGATGTATATATGTATTTTTAAATAAGCAATAAGGGAGAAACGCGTCGCGATCCTCACCGGTGAGGACAATAAAAGCTCTAACCTAGCTAACCTACTAGCCTTTCACTAACTACCTAAGCGATGACTACCCGAAGAAGAAAGGCAGAAAGAAACTCCTTAGATCATCGTTTTGCGTAAAAACTCACTTTTTCTGAGTGTAAATGAATCATGTTGTAACAATAAATTACGAATTTTGGCACGCTAAATAGCGTTATGATGTAGAGCTGAAACAAAGAGAGACAAATATAATGCCAATTGCAGATAAAAAGCTAAGCTGAGTCAATTTAACATAGCTCGTTGAGCTGGGAATATTACACATAGAACACAGCTGTTATTATATAGTTTGCGATACACATACAAGTATGAAAATACAACCCAGCTGAGCGAGCAATGACACATTAACTTTGCTTAGCTTTTGGACGGCAACCAGTTTTACAAAATATTATTAATTTTAAACATGTCAAAGTTTGGTAAGATGTCCAGGTTTATTCGGATATTTGTTAGACCTAAGGTAACTGTATACCACTTGATTTGTATGAAGATTGGCATCGACATAAATCAAGTCTTACAAACAAGGTTTAAATATATTTACCAAATATTTGAATTCCCGATCAATATCCTTCATAATGTCAAGTAAATTATGATAATGTTGCAAACATCTCCGCACTTCTCTAACTTTACACATCGCTCCGACTTCGTTAATGATGTTTACGGGAATCGTGATTTCTTCAAATCTCCTTCTTAGAAGTCTCATCCGAACGTAACATGTGTACAAAATTATCGAAATAATCATGCAGATCATGTTACTACTCACGACAGTAATGCACACACACGACATCTGATACTCAAAACCACTTTGAAAATATATTTCCAAACATGTCAATGATATTCTTACAGTTAAGAAAATGAACAAAATAATCCTTATGACGTCATCGAATATAGATTCCTTCTTTATTCCCATCATGACGTCGTTAATTTTGATTGCTCGGTAAAACCTGGAAAGGTATTCGTGTCCAAACATCAACGATAGCGTGACGCTCAAAATATATTCTATACCTAAAATGAAGAATGAAACATTTCCTTTTACGAAAATTGTTTCAGCTACAACCCCTGCAAAGACGATACAAAATACTTTATGAACATATATTAGAGGTTTAGCAGTAATAGTAACAACATAGTGACCGCAACAGAATAACCATGTTTTAATCAGGTTCAAAATGGTCATGTGTTTTGAGTAACTCTTTATTTTTTCTTTGTATGTAAACATTTTCTAGTGCATGTAAGCGATTTGTTTTTTTATTTGGTTGTTTTTTCACTGGCTGTAGTATTACATTGAGGTTACGACTGCGTATAATGAAGTACGGCGGTTTAGAAATGTTATTAAGATACTTCCGTCCATCTATGTTATTTATAAAATTATCATCTATAATTTTGAGCAATTATCATTCCATAACATTAAAGTAAATTAAAACCAACATTATCTGTAACAGATGTATATCGATTCAATATTCTATAACATTCTAGAATTCTATTCTTAGTTAGTATTAGCGATGAAATACTGATTAACATCGACTAGAATATAATATTTGTATGTAGGATTATTATGATGGATATCAACTGTACCGGAGCTGTTATATTTGTGTTGATTATAATAGGTACATACACAATATCACGCATTTTTGTCTTTTCAGGGGTGGGCAGAGCTATATTCCACATTTCGCCATATTATATGTTAGGTCCTATGTATTGGCGAGCGAGTCTATTGGCATTTACCAGGCACAAGTTCTCACTCCAAGCTGATACTGAGCAGAAATATTCAATACAAATACCCAAGCTGAGAATAGAGACTCTGACCTGAGATCGTCACTAAATGCCCATACACGAGGGAACAATTGTCGCGGTCCAAAGCACACAATTAAATATGTATACCTCATAGTTGTCAATACACATTAAGGCCTATAATAGCTCGCGAACATTACCTGACCTTCTCTCTTGCACCTATCCTAAGAGTTTTCCTTGTCTTTCCCCCACGCTACTCCCCATCTATACCCTCCCACCTTTCCCCCAAGGCCCTGCAGTCGTTAAACGTAAAAGTGAAACATTGGAACTAAATTTTGTATAACATGTCATTAATAACTATGAATAACTCACAATCGATTTCAATTAACAACTCGACTCCCTTCAGAAATGAAAGATGTGGAACTAAAAACTCCTACAAATCTTTATTTTGCCGTTTTAAGTGTTGGCTCAAAATTCAAAACAAATTGTGTGCGCAATTAATCGTATTTAACTTGACTGAATGAAGTATCTTTATAATTAGATGACATTGATCCTGAGTCTCCATAATAATTTATTGGAAACAACGGTTAATAGTCTTGATAGTTGATCGCAACATTCAAAATAGTTCTTTATTACATTTCTACCTTTAAACATGGGTTATGTTATTATTTACGTCGTTTCTCTGAATTGATTGTTAGAAATAGCACAAACTATTGTTTGTACTGCACGTGATCCATAATTATTGTTTATACTAACTAACGTACAGAGTTTCAATGTCCTTGTATTATAAAATATCTACTTCGTTAATCAGGTATTTCTGTTACACTGAAGTGCAATCACTCAGTTCGTATAATGATACAATCTAGGATTTAATAATACGAATTGTTCAAAATTGAATCTTTATTATTCAATGTTTAAGTCTAAAATACATTTTTTATATATACGTCCTAAATAACTCATGATATTTGCTTGCATTTCATGTAACCTAACTTTAGACTAGACTTATTTATTTATCAGAGAAGCAAACGTGCAAGTGGATATCCTGAGAACCGATCATTGTTGCCCTAAATGTCTACAATAACTAAGAATTCATAATTTGGTTTTTGTTTCACTAAGAATTAAAATGTAATAACTGCACAGAGGCTAAGGCATAAGTGTTGCCAACTTTGACGATGCTGATGATAAGCGAAGAGTTGAGGGTCATAATTGAATATCGTATGTAACGTCCTCATATAATGTCCATAATACTGAAATACACCAGTATTTTTACAATACTGTTGAGCGACAGAAATTGACAATGCCGCAAAATCGGAAAACCAGTGGTTAAAATTAAAGGCAGAATGATATTATTTATTATGTATTAACGAGCAATCTCATAACTCGATTTTGTAACAATTAGGACGTTTTTATTTACTACGCGTAAATATCAAATAGCTGTCTTTCGTACATCTTAAAAAGGTTAGCTCTTTCATACACATCAATGCTATGAAATGTAAAACAATATTGTGTTTTTGTTTTTCAAAAACACTTTTTCGTATGATTTGTAGAGTAAAGCGTGTCTTTTTGTTATTGTTATTTTTTATAAATCATGGCCAAAATTTAGTAACGAGAATATTTTAGAGTTAGTCTATAAATTGAAAGTAAAATCTTTTAAAACTAAAGCTAGCCTTGTTCGAAGTGAAACAGAAATATGGGATTATCAACTTTTGTCACTTGTAATAAGACCTTATCTAGCATAAACTAGATATAAATATACCAACGTATTATTTCTAAAATCATTTTGTTATATGAAACATTACATTATGTGGTTTCATAGAAGATTAATATTTAATGCTCTTACTAGTATATAAATATTTTCGTTCCATCCATTATGGTTAGTTGTAGCATCAGCTTTCCATGGGAAAGTCGTTTCAAGATGTTAAAATTTTACAATAGATATATTTCATCTTTCAACATCATTATGTTTATTCGGCTCATTTTCGGAAACTACCATCCTATAGCAAAGTCTAAAAAGATTTCGATGTTATTAAAATTGTATTGTGTCTCGGTACCTTTAGTTGTAATTTGGATGAGCATTGAATCTGTCGATGTTTCTCCGATTCCAGTAATTCATTGCATCATAAATATAATATTTAACTTAATCAGTGAAGAGAATTACCTCATAAAATACTGCAACACAATTAAGATCAACGACGTCATCATGGGCTTCAAGAAAACAGTTACACTGAACAAACGATTAGCATATGCATTAACTATTTTATTTTTAAGCAAATCGGCTGTTTATATAGCATATTGGTATGTCAGCTCGAATTATAGAAAATGTTTTATTTTATCATTCGTAGAATATTCAATCGATCTGAACGAAATTACAAATCTCATGATCTTTGGCTTGATGTACGATCGAATGAGATTAATAAGAATATACTTGGAGGGCGTCACTACATCTGTAAACATAATAAGGAAAGATGAAATCGCAGCAAATATTAGACGAGTGAAGAAATTTTTGAAATGCTACAACAATTTGTTAGATAACTTGGACTCCATCGAAACGCAGCTGCAATGCAAGGTATTTTAAATAAATAAAATACTTACAATCATGTAGTCGAATAAAGTTGCACTTATGATTCGTCAAAAACAATTTATAAGACTAATAAATTCTGAATTATAATTACTTGTAAATAACATTCAAGATCACTTATGTAACTAAGAACATTTTAAATTAGGGATAAAATGAATAAGGAATACAAGGTATAAGGTGAAACAAAGAAGCCAACTCGGGTTAGCAGGCAGGGGGATATGAAAGGATTTATCGCTAAGAAATTAAACAAAACTCTTCAAACTCTCGCTCTTGACACTTTAAATTTGAAAGGAATCTTAGATTTCCTACAAGTAATATCTTTCATAAATCAGTTATAACATACGTGTAGATAATACGCAAGAAATATTTATAAATAAATTATAACTTGAGTTTTCTTTTCAGTTGTCCCTGATCATGATAATGAATTTCCCGAAATATATAACACTGTCGGTTGCATTTGTAAAAATTATATCAGTGAGTACTAATTCAGTCATTCTAAGTCTATTTATTTTATTGAAAACATTATTAACTATTTCTATATTTACTTTACTTTCTACAGAAAATTATATTTTTAAAGAATTGGATGGCGAGAGGAGCAAGTCACTCGTCCGCGGCTTAGAGATGTTCTTATGCTAAACTTTCCGCCATAAATCGTTGATGTGCATTATTGCATCCATAGGATTTTATGTTCATTCAATTACATTAAGACTGTTGCCATGTATAGGGTCAATACTGCAGTATTTCTGAGTATAACCACAGTCTTACAAGTCTATGTTGCAGAAATCAACATTGCTGGCAACCGCATATGCTTTAGAAGATGCGTATATGATTTTGGTGATCTCACTGCCCGCCATTTTCTCCGAATTTATTATTTATGAGATTGATAAAATGCGGAATATCTTAACCAAAAAGATTTTGAGTTGTTCAGGTGAGTGTTAGTTAAATGCCCACGCTGTGTATTATTCGAAATGCCTGTAGGCTCGCCAGATATATGGGACTTAACATAGTTGGCGAAAAGTGGAGTTGGTACATTTCTGCCTACCCCTAAAAGGCGTGATGCTATGTACCTTTACAGATGAGTCCCTGCGATTCGAACTACAAGCGGCTTTGGATTACTTGACTCAACGGCCGTTTGTCTTCAAGATCTGGGACGCCATTCCTGTCAACTCTTCGCTTGTCATCAGCATCGTCAAAGTTTGCATCACTTATACCATAGTCGCCCTGCAGTTATTACATTTTAGCTTTTAGAGAAACAAAAACGAATAAACGATTTCTTCGTTATTGTGGATGTTTATGAGCAACAATGATCGGTTCTCAGGACATCCCCTTGCACGTTTGCGTCTTTGATAAAAAAATAATTGTATCCTAAAGTTAAATAAGTTTAGTCTAAAGTTAGGTTCTATGAAATGCAAGCAAATATTATGAATTATTTAAGACGTATATATAAACAATGTATTTTAGAATTAAAAATTCAATAATAAAGGTTCGTGAACAATTTGTATTATTAAATCCTAGATACAACATTATAAAAACTATGTGATTGCACCTCAGTGGTGACGGAAATAACTGATTAACGAAGGAGATATTTTATGATACAAGGACATTAAAACTCTATACGTTCGATAGTGTATACAATAATTACAGTTTACGTGTACTAGACACAGTAGTTTGTGCTATTTCTAACAATCAATTCAGAGAAACGACGTAAAACAATAACATAGCCCATGTTTCAGTCGAACAGATAAGTATCTGTTAAAGGTAGAAATGTAATAAAGAACTATTATGAATGTTACGATCAACTATCAAGACTATTAACCGTTGTTTTCAATAAACTATTATCGAGACTCAGGATCAATCTAAAGAATAAGTCATCTGCACATCAAAGCTCCTTTATTCAGTCAGGGCAAATAGGATCAATCACGTACACAATTTGTTTCTAATTTTGAGCCAACATTTGAAATGGAAAAATAAAGATCCGTAAGAGTTTTTAGTTCCACGTCTTTCATTCTGAGCTAAAACCCATAACCATACCCATACACCCATACCTTTAATTAGACTAATTATGTTTGTTCCATTTTCAGTCTGAAGTCAACAACTAAAAGCGTTAATTGAAATCTATCTAAAATATGTTTTTTTTCTATTTTCCAATCAGAGCGTAATTCGAAGTTATTAATGACATAAAAAATATTCCAGTGTTCCACTTTTGTAGTCGATTTGTTAGATTAGGTTTATTTTGTATTGAAATACTGCTGAAGAAGTGTGGCTGTTGTTGGGCGTTTGCAATGCTTAACGTGTGGCGAGCCTACTCGTTTCATGAAGGTCAAAAAATATCACCCCAATAAGAAATACTGAAGCGTCTTATAGATTTTTTTTCGGTGTGATGTTCCAACTGATAGTACCACGGCGTATAACAATTTTTCTATAACTAGACAAAGTAAACCTACACACCATGGAAAACTGACGGAGTAATACTTCGCAGTTACGTTTTGAATGATAAGTTGAATCCAAATAACTTCCCATCCTTTTTAATATATTTTCTTTAACATCCGAGAGCGTCCTTTTTTGGAATTATTTTTGGTCATGAGCGATGAAGATCAGTTAATAACGAACATCTGCTGGTTTGTTGTTTTATGCAATATAATAAAACAAGCATATCATAAAACAAATAAGGTTTAGGAGACTTCCTTCATAGTTAAAGCAAGCGATAATTCACAAAGAATACACACATAATTTGAGAAAAGTCAGAGGTGTGTGCGTGTGTGTGTTTGAGCCTGCGGACATTCTCGGCAGTCCATTCCACAACCAACTAGGCTATCGCCGCTAACTTAAAGGAGACTTTAAGGTTGAAATATGGTTGAAAGCATTCGTTCAGATGAATCGCTGCTATGCGGACTGCCGACTATATCACGAGACGACCTTTAATTACGTGCTTTTTGGCGTCATACCATTAGACGTCAATGTATCTATTGGCATCATCTCTCTCTACATCACGTACGTCTTTATTGCCATGCAGTTCACATACTTACATAAAACTAGTTGTAGATTGATTTTGCGTGCACAATAAATGTTTTATAATTGAAACTAAGTGTAATTTATATAAAGTGCATACATTATCTTTGCTTCTATTAATGCTTTTCCTTATTTCTTCATCTTAGGTTTGAAGGGTTAGGAGAATTTCTATATAGTACAAAGCTGTTCATTAAAATATAACTCGAGTTACTTAAGGACACGTAAAAGAACTAGAGGCAGATTCCCCATTCGCTGGACTGATTTTGATTGATTCGCTTCCTCCACGACAATTTTTTTTTATTGTTGTGATAAACGAGACGAGCTTGCCGTGCGCCTGATGGTATGCGATACGACCGCCCATAAACAGTAGAAACACCATCCACCACCTTGAAATACAAAGTATTATTCGGTATTCCACTGCACTCGTCATCCTCAGACGTGAGATGTTAAGTCTCATTATGTCCAGTAGTTACACTGGCTACAATGTCTTTCAAACCGGAACACAAAAGTGACTACACACTGCTGCTTGGCGGCAGAAATAGACATTGCGGTGGTACCTACGCAGGTGGACTCTCACATATGAGAGGCCTACCATCATACTGTTCACGCAGCGCTAATAACCGATAGAAATGGAGAAGCATTAGACTTGCGAAGATCGCCGAGAGGACCGACGAGGCCGACCACATTCCGCATATCACTTTCGCAACAACCACGACCACTCTGTCAAGATTGCTCGACTAATAAGAAGAATGCGTCAAAAGATTTATCTAAGTTCACGTCTTCAAAGTTGTTGACACGGCTAGTCTGGAATACCAACTGCCTCGATGGCGTAGTTCAATTACGCGTTATGACTGACGCTTCGAGATCAGGGTCTCGATCAGTAAAAGTTATAAGTGAGAAATTGTGCCCGGGAAATGCCAATAGGGTTACATATATAGCGAAATGTGGGATATAGCTCTAACAATCCCTGAAAAGACAATGCGTGATGATGTGTATGTATGTGTTATTAACAAATACTCCAGTGTAGTGCATATCCGTGATAATAGTATTACATAACACATGTTATATTCTAGTTAATGTTGATCAGTTTTTCATCACTATCATTACCTAAGAATAGAATTCTAGAATACTGTATAATATTGAATCTGTAACAGATGTATACATCTGTTACAGATAATGTTGGTTTTAATTTACTTTAGGATTATAGAATGAAAATTGCTCAAAAATTATAAATGATGGCTTTATAATATATAAAATAGATGGATGGAAGTAACTTCATAACATTTCCAAACCGCCTTACACCATCATACGCTATAATAACCTCAACATAATACTACAACAAGTTAAAAAACAAGCGAATAATAAAAAAAATCACTAACAACCACTAGAAAATGATAACATAGAAAAAAAAAATAAAGAAAAAGTAAAGAGTTACTCAAAACACATAACCATTTTGAACTTGATTAAAATATCGTTATTCTGTTGCGGCCACTATGTTGTTACTATTACTGCTAAACCTCTAATATATGTTCATAAAGTATTTTGTATAGTCTTTGCAGGGGTTGTAGCTGAAACAATTCTCGTAAAAGGAAATGTTTCATTCTTCATTTTAGGTATAGAATATATTTTGAGCGTCGCGCTATCGTTGATGTTTGGAGACGAATACCTTTCCAGGTTTTACCGAACAATCAAAACCAACGAGGTCATGATGGGAATGAAGAAGGAATCTATATTCGATGACGTCACGAGGATTTTTGTGTTCATTTTCTACGCTGTGAGAATATCGTTAACATGTTCCGTTGTGTTATATCTTCAACGTGACATTGACCGTGGGGTATTGTGTATAATATTCATTGTTGTCATGACTAGTAGAATGATCTGCTTAATTAGTATGATTATTTTGTACACATGTTACGTTCGGGTGAGGCTTCTAAGAAGGAGATTTGAAGAAATCACGATTCCCGTGAACATCATCAACGAAGACGCAGCGATGTGTAAAGTTAGAGAAGTGCGGAGATG
Source organism: Manduca sexta (assembly GCF_014839805.1). NCBI lineage: Eukaryota > Metazoa > Arthropoda > Insecta > Lepidoptera > Sphingidae > Manduca > Manduca sexta. The sequence goes on along the minus strand of NC_051120.1, from coordinate 5,171,229 downwards.
TTTGCAACATTATCATAATTTACTTGACATAATGAAGGATATTGATGGGGAATTCCAATATTTGGTAAATATATTTAAAACTTGTTCATAAGACTTAGTTTACGTCAACGCCAAGCTTCATACAATTCCATCTAGCGGTTTACAGTTGGTTTACTTCTAACAAACATCCGAACATACTTGGTTATCTAACCAAATTTGACATGTTTAAATTTAATAATATTTAGTGTAAAGCTAGTTGCCGTCCAAAAACTAAGCAAAATTAGTGTATCTAGGCTCGCTCAGCTGAGTTACAATTTAATACTTGTGTGTACTAATTTAAGCTATGTGTAACGTGTAATTTTTTCAGCTCTACAAGCTACACTGCTAACCTACTCAGCTTAGTTTTTGGTCTGCCAACGGCATTATATTTTTCTTCCTTTGTTTCAGCTCTACATCATAACACTATTAAGCGTGCCGAAAATCGTAATTAACGTTTACAACCTGATTCAGTTATACTCAGGAACTGTGAGTTTTTACGCGAAGTTATGATCGAACGCTTCTGCAATACAGAGCTTCAATACTTGCGAACAGTCTTGATGCTTACCACAGCTTTGCAACTTTCTTCTGTCGGCACGCACAGACACACTTGTACTCATTCCTTTTATTTCCGATGGGATAGGCAAAATATCTATCTGTCATGTGTGTTCCGTTCCGAAAAGGGGGTGCCCTAGTTGCATCTCTGCCGACCCCTTCTAGGATAAAATCGTGATGTATATTTTTTGTATTCCGACCAACAGTAGAGCGAGTTTATATAAAAATTAGTAACAGATTCCAGACTTCGGGATGACACTGAGCATCGAAACCTAATTCACTTTCACCTACCCAGAAATCGAACCCGACACAGCACTACAATCGTTACGCAATAAAAATACGCCAATGACGCAGTAATTTTGTTTGTAATTTATAATGGTTTTATGTTATAGATATTACTTTACCGGATGATCTATACTGTGGATACGATAGACGGATTTCTGTTGACCTGCACGCCGGCTGTCATAGCGGAGTTGATAAAATATGAGGTGGAGAACCTGACGCGAGCACTCTCACAGCAGCTGCTTAGATTTTCAGGTGAGATCTTATAAAGCTTAAAACCCGTGGTGTTAAATCGAGCAATACCTTTCAGTGCGGTGACTCGGAGCGGCGCGCCGCGATGCGTTGGTAATTAACATAGTTCCATAGTTAATGTGGAGCACGCGAATCAAGGAGTCAATTTGATTTGATTCGACGACTCTAGTCGACGCCTGTCATTAGTCGCCCTATTATTGCTTAGAATGAAAGAGTGACCCTGTACATGCATGTATTTAAAGCAATAATAGGCCGTCTGAACGGGTTAATAAGACTATCTCAAAAAAAATTCAAGTAACAGCCTTTTTTCCGCGGTGATTCCACGTCAGTCCACAGAGGCAAGGAGGGTGTGTCAATGTTACTAGCTTGCTATACATGTTGGCGTGCCAAGACAAATCATGCGGTAGTTTTTAGCAACGTGTTAGTAGTGCTTCCAGAGTATTATAAGGCATTATATTAGATCGCCACCGGAACAACCTCTGCGATAAACTATCTTCATAGACCGTATTTGACGCAACCGACGTCGATAACAGCGGCAATATCTGCATATTATTCCATTTCAGGGTAACTTCTGGTGTATGACTATCCTGATAATCCTGATGGATGCCATTTGTCCCTTTTTACAATAGTTAAAAGGGATAAAAGGGGATTATTAATCATGGCGGTATTCTTCCACGCGCCTTGCCACTGGGCTGGTACACCTGGTCAGTCGCCATCGCCCCAGTGCTGCTACTCTGTTAGCGGCGGGGGAGATCCGGTCGCTCACGACCCGTTAAGACTTCGCTTTCTGCGACATGGCAACATAACACGCTCGCAGAAGAACATCTCATGCTGGTATCTCTGGATGTTGTCCATGGTGTGTTAAGCAAAAATTTGCTGTAGAGTTTCGTATTGAGATTTCAAGAAACTGAATACCTTCCTACCCTAATTCCTGTTCATTCCGTTCCATCTATGACCCTCGGCATTAAGCATGGATGGCATCACCTGAAAACGTGACCCACACGCTTAGACAGTAACAGAACCTGAACTCATCAGATATACACTTCTACAATTTTAATATTTATTTTCAGATGAATCAGTGCGCTTTGAGCTACAAAGAGCGCTGCAGTACATCACGATTAGGCCTTTTGAGTACGTGCTGTGGGGCGCGGTGCCTCTCGACGTCACCTTCGTCGTCAAACTAATAACACTTTGTATAACCTACGTCATTGTTGCTATACCGATCATTAAATTTACTGATATTATATAACTGTCGAAGGATATTGTAGTTACGTAAATACAAGCCATTTTGAAACAACTAGCTTCTTCATGCCCTACAATAGTAGCATTTAAAGTAAAAGTAATAAAAGTTACCGTAACTGAAACACATAATTTGGATTTGATTGTGACTGTCAATGAAGAAACTACTAACTAAATAATGGAGATATGGAATGAGACATTCAAGTTTAAAATAACATTAGTATAATTTAACAAAGCTAATATAAGCACTTAGTAATGTTAGTAGATTCTCTGTATAATTGAAAAATAAACTTATTTAAATCAAATTATTTTTATTTCTTTTTATATGAGGAGAGTATGTGGTATGCGCTTATATTCATAATTAGTCATAAAAGGTAGAAACACGATGTAAACAAAGTTGCATATCCTGATTCGATCTAGACAGTACCGCGGTTTTACGGAAAACCATAATGAATGTAAGGTTGTTGCATTTCGTAGGATATGTGAGATTTGTGGATACCTCACGAATCCCCTCGGACTCATGTTTATCATTTTTGCAACTGAGGGTCTACAACGCTAGTATTCTTCTAGAAATATAGGTATTTCAAGAATGATGGTCACTTATGTTTTATATGAAGGCTTGTTTTAGACTTTTTTATGTTTACAAAAGAACTAGTTATAAATTGCCAAATAAATCTCACAGGTAATCGTAAAGTTGGATGTCATGTTTCCATCGCTCTAGATCGAGAGAAACTTAACTTTTAAAAAGTCTTGCGCTTGCGCGACAGTTTTAATGTTTCATCTCATACAAAACGAGTTATGAGATATTGAAATGTAGTGATTACATACGAAAGGTTTACTTCACGCAAGGCCCGTGTAAGCGTAAGACGGTGGGTAAAAAGTCAAACCTTGCCTTGATATTTTTTATCTTTTTTTTATAGAGTAAAAAAATAGTGTTTCATAATTGCGATGTCGGGGGGACGATTTCCGCCTTTTGATACGTACCCACACATATGAACTGACACTTACGAGAGACTCATCATGTAATAAATAAAGAAAAACTATTATAGAAAAATAAAACAAATAACTTTCCAAACAAACCGATTTCTTATAGCAAATACAATACGCTACTAAACAAAAGCACAATTTAAAATGAGAAAGACGCACTAGTTATTGATATTAAAATACTTCAACTGCATGGCTACAATAGTGTAAGTGATGCAGAGAGAGACGATGCCGATCACCAAGGAGATGTCCAAGGGTATGGCGTAGAATAACATGAAGTTGAAGGGACGGTGTTCCATGTACTGAAGAGCTACTTGCAGCTCGAAGCGCAGAGATTCGTCTGAGGAAATAGATCGTTGTAAGAGTATGTACCAGTTGCGAAGGATACATATAACCCAATTCCTACCGGCTTCCCTTTCGTAATTTATGTACACTATCTAATTATGATTAGAATGATTGCCAGACTGCATTTATGCATATTAGTACCTACAAGTAGTGTCAGGTACCCTTTCGGAAAATTTCATCCTTCGCCACTGATACATACTATCACGATTATACCCTTTTAAACGCTATCACATTCAGATTTCGCCAGCTATTTCCATCGAAGATAATAGTGGTCGTCTATATTGTTAGGCTCATAGTTACGATTTACGTAAATCCCATGTTTAAAGTCCTGAGCTCAAATCTCAAGTCCATAACAATTTCGAACATAAGATAAATCGATGGATCCTAAGTAAACTACCATTAAAGTAAACTGGCATTATTCACATTTTAGTATTTCGTTATTTAGGGACTGTTTACTACGAAACCCATTAACAACGAGTTAGTAAGATTTTTAATGAAGATTTTTTTTGTCTAGTAACTTAGAATGAAATAGGTTTGGTGGTACACAGTCCCTACATAACGGAGCACTAGAAAAGTTATTATCGCTATTTTCCAAATACAATACTTTACTTAAGGTGGTAGCTCAAGGTCCATTTTCATACATTTTGTTTCGGCTTTAATCTGGGTAACTAAACAAGTATTGGCAAGTAAAGAATTTAAATTCACGTCTAGTTAGTGATTAGTTCTCGCAGTTGAAAGAAAAACGTAAAAATAATTAATAATCAGGGATATTTCGGCCTTTAAAATTTAATATGACGAAATTTTAAAGGCCGAAATATCCATGATTAGTTCTCGCAGTTGAAAGAAAAACGTAAAAATAATTAATAATCAGGGATATTTCGGCCTTTAAAATTTAATATGACGAAATTTTAAAGGCAGAAATATCCATGATTATTAATTATTTTTACATTTTTCTTTCAACTGCGAGAACTAATCACTAACTAGACGTGAATTTAAATTCTTTACTTGCCAATACTTGTTTAGTTACCCAGATTAAAGCCGAAACAAAATGTATGAAAATGGACCTTGAGCTACCACCTTAAGAGGTATTGAAATGTAGATTTGTCTGGGAACGGATTTCCCAAAGGGTACCTTCTTCAGGCAAATGGCGTAAAACGTTATACAATTATAATTATGAAAATTCTTGAATAAGTGTTTTGCCCCGGCACCTCATACAGAGGGATAATGACAAAAACAATAACTCATTTTACTATCAGACATTTCGAACCTCCTTTTAAATCTTAGAAACAACATCCCAGAACTTACCGGAACATCGAACTAGTTGCTTGGACAGACCGTTCTTCATTGTCTCAGTTTCTTTCTTTACCAACTCCGCTACGATGGCCGGCAAGCACTTAAGGTAAAATCCTTCTAACACATCCAATAAATATACAATTGGACGCCCATGATAATATTCCTGTAAAAATGTGCAACCAAAACCTTGTTGTAATTTTAAAGAATTTTGATTGTACAGTGCGTTTTCATAGGATAAATTCCCCGAGGAAGGCCACCATGCAGTTTTAAATGTAGAGTATATAAGATTTTAAAATCTCCATCTATGGTTGCGCAATAGTTTTCGTTTGTCAGGACAGCTTATTGCTTGCCTTACGACTAACGGTGGCGCAACCTGGCTCAGTTGACTATAAAGCTGGGCAATATATCATAATAATAATATCAGCCCTGTACTGTCCCACTGTTGGGCACGGGCCTCCTTTACTACTGAGAGGGATTAGGTCTTAGTCCACGACGCTGGCCCAGTGCGGATTGGTAGAATTCACACACCCTCGAAAATTCCTATAGAGAATTTCTCAGGTATGCAGGTTTCCTCAGATGTTTTCCTTCACCTTTAAAGCAAGCGATAATTCACAAAGAATACACACATAATTTTTTAGAAAAGTCAAAGGTGTGTGCCCTTGGGATTTGAACCTGCGAAAATTCGTCTCGGCAGTCCGTTCCACAACCAACTAGGCTATCGCCGCTTATAAGCTGGGACATAGTTATAAATAACTTGCATGATAAAAAAATCGATGAACGTAAGTTGAGCTACAATAAGAACTCAAGATTGTCCTAAGAAATACAGACAGCATGTATGACGCAGGTACACATGGCTATAAGTAACAAGAAATGGAATAACGTTTCCATCAGATCAATCAGGAAAACGGGAACAATTGGCCTGATTTTGCACAGTGAACATATTACGAGTGATTATGATGACCATATAAGTAAATTAGATATATGTTTAACTTACCCCACTTAAAATATCCATAGTAAACATGTAAGTGAACCCAACAAACTTGGGTAAAGTAAAAAATATAATAACAGTGAGCTGAAACAGAAAAACTAGGTTAAAACCAGAGTTTTTAAAATCAATCATGATCCATGGATCAGTTTTAAAAAGCTAATTTGAAATTAATCTGACATTTATTGACTCATACACAGTTTTAAATAGTGATCTAGAGTCTAGCATCATGCAATTTTAAAAAGTGACTTACGTAAACATTTGAAAATGATTTTCATAATAGGTTAGATTTAATCTAGTTAAAATATATATTATATTTACCGAACACTGCAACTCACGATCAATATCCGCGACACTATCAAGAAGAGTATTGTAGTACAACAAGCATCGCCTCACTTCCCTGACTTTGCTCAAAATGAAATTTTTGCTAATGATATTGACTGGAACCGTGTTTCTTTCCATTCTCTGCCTTAAATACTTCATACGAACATATAATACTACCAGAACAGTCGTTACCAACAGACAAGTAAGTCGAGACGCTATGATGACGAAATTTATTGTGAAGAAATTAAGATTCAAATTAGTATGGCTTTTGAAATGGCGTATTTTGAGACACGTCAATAATAGTCTGAAGGCAATAGTTACGAGAATTATGAACTTAATGCCAATGTTGAAGACAGACAACTTATTACCGATGATAATATCGTTCGTTTCAGTGGCGCGATAATACTTGAAGAAGAATTCGTCGCCCGTGTAGAGAGACAGCGTGATACTTGAAAAAAACTCCGCTGTATGAAACCAATACAAGAAATTAAAAGGGTACATCATAGAGTATAACGCCATCAACCAAATCGCGAAGCTATACGCACGCGCCGCCCACACAAGAGGCTGAGATAAATTAGTGGGATTATAATAACCCATTAGGATTCGTAAGAATTTTAACATCTTCAAAATCGTCACATGATTTGTGAAATATTTTGTTATTTGTGAATTCATTGTTAACTATTATCCAATGCTGCTTGTGAAACACTAGACATAGGCACAAATGGATTCGATTGAAATAAAAATACATTTAATATCATTAAATTTACTTTTGTATACAAATGTAACTACTAGATTGAATGTATGATTAATATGATTGATGTCCCATAATTAGTGGATAATACTGCAGGTTGTTATAGAGGAAGTAAAGTCAATCTGGAAACAAGGAAAACTCTCATACGTTTAGGAACACATACTTATTATAATATGTTGGAATACTTATAATAATGAATTGCACTTTAGTTTTTGGCATTGGATCAGCAATTTCCTTTCTTCTGTATTTTTTTTTATCGCGGTCACTACGATCTTAACAGCCTGACGGGAGTCCAGTTACTACTTACTATATCACGATGATGAGCGATTTTAGACACTACAACCCTAGTGCCCCAAAAGCCCCTCTAGTGGGCCATGAACCTCGGCTCATGGTAGTCGCTGGAAGAGGATATAGATCATCATCGATTAGAGAATTTTTAGTTACCCGTCGACGTCAGCGACGGGTTGCGGGACTGCACTATAAGATCGACGTCACGAGGAATGCGGCGAGGTCTGAACTCTGGTCTGTGTGCTCAGTCTGTACAGTCAGTGTGTCAGATTTCATAGCTCATGCTTTGATTCGATGGCCTGAGTTGTCATATCATCCAGATCGAATTGTAAGGATGTGGGACGTCTTCTTCCATTGCCCGGTTAAATGGAGCGTATATTGACGCCTTACGGATTAGCAGATTATTAAGATTAACGGCGCGGTCGATATAGCATCTGCTATTCCTTTGCATGAAAAGTCTGATGGTTGTAATACTGGTTTCCATGTGGAGGTTGCACTTACAGACGTGATACAAGGCTCTGAGGATCTATCTAAAAAAATATTTAGGATACCTGCAGACAAATCGACTAGGCAGAATGTGAGCGACATCTCAAGATACAACTTTGTTTTACCCTTTTTAGCCGATTTAAAAACAGGAGTAGGTTACTGAATGCGTCATAATATTTATTATGTTTGCTTAAAAGAGAAGGAGCAAATTAAGTTGGTTGAATTACTTAAAGCTTTTGCAATACGCTATTGAATAGCGCTTGTCAACTTAACACATTAAAGACCATACTTACAAATGTTATTTAGACAAGTACAGAGCAATGCTTTGATAAAAACTCTGTTACTCGATGCTTTCGGCATGAAGACTCGCAGTGCGTACCCATAATGTAGAAATGGATGTCACGATCACTTACTGGAGAAATACGGCTATACTTTAGCTAGCTGCTACTTCATAATCTGACAGCCAATTATAGTGATTAAACCTACTTAAAGCTTTTACAATACGATTCAAGGATTTAATAATTGTTATCAGCGACCATGAGTGTAATGATAGTCATTAATTATCCAAAGAATAATATGACTCCAAACGGCTATCCCGCACATTATGCCCTGATGTAAAAAGTTATCTTACTAACGTTCATCCCTCCTAATGGATCGGACATTTGGTCCAATTTGTACAGAGCCTTTTGGTTCAAAGTTATAGCAGGTATTGCTATTCACGAGTCTTCATTGCCGTGAAGTGTTTTTTTTTTTTTTTTTTTTTTTTTAAATACGCAGATGTGCACCCGCCGTTGAGACACCCATTGTGTAACAAAAAAAGTTGAATACTATAAAAGAAAATACAAAAATAAAGGTTCCAAATAAAACCATTTGTAACAAAGCGATGATTTATTTTTAAATAAACAATTCACTACTAAACATAAGCAATCTTTGAAATGATAAAGCCGCTCTACTTGACGAAATTAGAATATTTCAACTGTACGGTGACAATCGTGTAAGTGGCGCAGAGGGACACGATGCCGATCGGCACGGAGATGTCCAGGGGTATAGTGTAGAACAGGATGAAGTTGAAAGGATTATGTTCCATGTACTGAAGAGCTACTTGCAGCTCGAAGCGTAGCGATTCATCTAAGAAAATAGATGGTTGTGAGAGTATGTACCATCCCATAACGATTTCTTATGTTTACGCGAATGTTAGATATTTAAAATAAACTATTTTTCGGTTTTTATCGCGGTTTTAATATTTTACTTTTCTCTCGACGTTTCCGTCCCCCCCGTGACCATGAAGGCTGCAAAGTCTTCGAAACGTCGGGAGAAAAGTAAAATATTAAAACCGAAAAATAGTTTAATTTAAATATACTATCACACTTTAAACCTTTTAGACAGTAACACATTCATATTTTGCTAGCTATTTTAATCTTACATAATAGAAAAAGACTACTTTTTTGTTCAATGCTTAATGTCCTGGGTTTAAATCCCAAAATTAAAGCTCAATGGAAATGGATTTCCCAAAGGGTATTTATATAAGATATATGACGTAATAACTTAGACAAGTTCTTTCTTAAACATGCTTAAATAAGTAGAATATGCTGCCGCCTTATGCAGTGGATACATCCCTCTGGATAGTGACAAAAAGATAATTCATTATGCTATCAGACATTACGAACTTCGTTTCAAATCTTTAAATCATCCCTCTAGAACTTACCGGAACATCGAACCAGTTGCTTGGACAGACCGTGCTTCATTAATTCAGTTTCTTTCTTTACTAACTCCGCTGCGATGGCCGGCATGCAGGTTAGCCAGAATCCTTCTAACATATCCAATAAATGTAGGTATGATAATCCAATATAATTTTCCTGTAAAAATGCAAAGTCAAAATCTTTTTCCAGTACAGAATTTTGATTGTAAAATGTCATTTTCTGGGATAAATTTCCTGTGGATGGCAACCATGGAGTTTTAAATGCAGGGACTTTAAGATGTTGGAAACTCAATCTAGCGAACACCCAATGGTTACTGTCACTTGGGGTAGCTTATTGCTGGTTCTAGAGATAACGGTGACCCCACCCTAGCAAATTCAACTTTGATGCCTGAAGGCATTGATAAAACTAGGTAGCTATAACAGTATCTCAAGATCATGCTTAATGAAAATCACAATCCTTTACCAGCCTAAACAGACATAATTTATGACACAGGTACATGATACATGTCATGAGACAGGTGAAAAGGCCATTAAGCAATTTTTTGGGGAGGTTTATGTTTCGTAGTGGACATGTTGCGACTAACAATAATGATCATGTATAATAATATCAGCCCTGTATTATATACTTGCCCACTGCTGAGCACGGGCCTCCTCTACTACTGAGGGGGTTTAGGCCTTAGTCCACCACGCTGGCCTAGTGTTGATCGGTAGACAAGCAAATATCTATAAGGTATATAAATTAATTAAATGTATAGTTTGTAGCTTACATCTCCTAAGAATTCCTTAATAATTATGTAACTGGAAATAACAAACTTGGGTATACAAAAAATCATAAGAACGGTGAGCTGAAACAGAAAAGCGAAGTTAAGTTAAACCCATCTGACTATTTAATACAATGATAATCAATCGTTCAGTTTTAAATAAATCTAATGAAAAATGAATCTAACATTTATTAACTCAAGAAATAACTGAAAGCAGCAAATTTGGATTCTAATATCGTGACAATTTATATGCAATTCCTTACGCATAAAGCAATGAATTATTGAAAGGAATTTAATATCTCAAAATGGTTCAATCGTATCTAACTAAAGGAAAATATATTTACCGAACACTGCAACTCACGATCGATGTCCGCGACACTATCAAGAAGAGTATTGTAGTACAACAAACATCGCCTCACTTCCCTGACTTTGCTCAAAATGAAATTTTTGCTAATGATATTGACTGGAACCGTGTTTCTTTCCATTCTCTGCCTTAAATACTTCATACGAACATATAATATTACCAGAACAGTCGTTACCAACAGACAAGTAAGTCGAGACGCTATGATGACGAAATTTATTGTGAAGAAATTAAGATTCAAATTAGTATGGCTTTTGAAATGGCGTATTTTGAGACACGTCAATAATAGTCTGAAGGCAATAGTTACGAGAATTATGAACTTAATGCCAATGTTGAAGACAGACAACTTATTACCGATGATAATATCGTTCGTTTCAGTGGCGCGACAATACTTGAAGAAGAATTCGTCGCCCGTGTAGAGAGACAGCGTGATACTTAAAAAAAACTCCGCTATATGAAACACGTATAAGACAAAGAAATATTTGATCAAAGAGTATAACGTTATCAACCAAATTGTGAAGCTATACGCACGCGCCGTCCACACAAGAGGCTGAGATAAATTAGTGGGGTTGTAATAACCCATGAGGATTCGTAAGAATTTTAACATCTTCAAAATCGTCACATGATTTGTGAAATATTTTGTTATTTGTGAATTCATTGTTAACTATTATCCAATGCGGCTTGTGAAACACTAGACATAGGCACAAATGGAATCGATTGGGATAAAAATATATTTGATGTGTACACAAATGAAGCTACCATATTTAATGTAGTAGTAATGAAAATTTTATATCGGGAACATATTATTGATTAATTGACATTATTATACTTTAATCGACGAGACGAGCGTGCCATTCGCCAGATGGTAAGCGATACGATCGCCCATAAACAGTAGAAACATCATCCAACACCTTGAATTCCAAAGTATTGTTTCGTATTCCACTGCGCTCGCCATCGTGAGACATGAAATGTTATGTCTTATTATGTCCAATACAATTACACTCGCTACAATGTTCATCAAACCGGAAAACAACAGTGCCTACACACTGCTGTTTGCCGGCAGGAATAGACGTTTTTACGACCGATTTCAGCATTGCAGCGTTGCCTATATGTATCGCTAAGCTGTAGTGTAGCAAGAAGCTTTCCTTACCATCGAGTGACTTCCTCAGCTCGTCATTCAGATATCTGTTACGACATTGAAAATAAACCATGGCTATTATCAATTTATCAATACAATAAAATCGATTGGAATTTCTAATCAAACGAAGTTTGTCCGTCCAATAATTTAATACAAAACCCAACCCCCATTTCATCAGGCTATAGACAATCCAGTATGGGTTATTCCCCTTTCAGCGTCCTGCCATTGCTATGTCAAATGACGTCATTCACTCCAGAGATGGATTTGGACTATAATTTCTGAACACAAAACCCCTACCACGATACGAAGGTGTGTTTGGTTGTACTTATCAGTTTTTTGTACATTGCTCGTTGATATTGAATAAGCAGTCAACTTTTCTTTTATTGCACGTTAATATTATGCATTAATCATTTTTTTATTTTATTACCATGGTTGGTAATAAATATTAAGTACTATCTGTGGTTGATTACCAATAGAATACAAAATTATATCAGAGTACAAATATAAAGTATTGTAAACAGTAACACATAGCAGATTAGTGTGGCAATATTATGTTTTATTAACATGTAAACAGACTGCTGAAAAAAAAAATTAAAAATAGAACCGCATTGCTCATTATGAAGCCTGGTAACGTACAAAATAGTTTTTATTAAACGTCACACAATCAATACTTGTACGGATCTCTCTTCAAAGCCAGCAATGTAAATCAAACGTGCGATGACAAAGCATTTTCGTTTGGTAATTGGTAAATGACCCCCTCAATTTAGGGCGCTGATGGACAGACATTAGACCGTCTGCGTTGTTGTGGCACGGGCTCATCCCATTTGTTCGGAGCCCGCGTAATTCCGAAAATGTAACGGGTTGAAAAAAGGGAGGTGACGTAATGTGTCAAATGACAGCGGCATTTGAAAAAAGAATTTCGTAATCTGCCGTGAGGGGATTGTTCGTGACAGCCAGTATTAATTTTTTAAATTGTTTATTTTTTTAATTTATCTTAAAAATTAAAAATATTTGATTCTTCTATCAAATCGAACTATTAACCCAGAAAACGAAATATGAGGCAACAATAAATATTATAGATTGTATAACCCAACGCTCCATTTACATAGTCCTTGAAAGAACAAAGATAGCTCAAATAAATTAATCGGCGATGACGTTGCAACTCAATAGAGCATACATTAGAAAAAAGTCATGCATGAGAAAACAAAGCGTTTCCCTGAAATATCTCGGTATAAATTCTCCTTTGTGGCAATAATGATAAACCTTGAACGCTCTGTTATGAATATCTAGAGATCTGGAGACCTTCGCCTTGGCATTGGGTCGGGATTGGTGTGTTCCGTTTGCATCTATTGTATGTATCTCAAATAAACATGCTAAAAACTATTTGTAGCGAAATGTAGATCACTATAATAATTATCAATATTTGTAGACTACTGGATTACATACATGATACAACATAGTAGTCAAGTATCAATGCCCAAGTCGATACCTTAATCGTAAGTATTTCAGATGGTAAATAGTAGTAACAATAATCTAACTTTTTTATAATTGCTATGAATGACGATACGAGCATGCCATTCGCCTGATGGTAAGCAATACCTTGAATTACAAAGTATTGTTTGGTATTTCACCGCGCTCGTCATCCTAAAACATGAAATAGTAAGTCTTATTATGTCCAGTAGTTACACTGGCTACAATGTATTTTGCAATTAAACGATACGACAAGCATGCCGTTCGCCTAAACATAAGCAATACGACCGCTCATTAACAGTCTGTTTCTTCACGAAGATGTTTTATGAAATATTTTATGCTATAAAAAAAAATGGCACACACCTCTGACTTTTCTAAAAAATCATGTGTGTATTCTTTGTGAATTTATCGTTCGCTTTACCGATGAAGAAAAACATCGTGAGGAAATCTGCACATCTGAGAAGTTCTCTATAGGAATTTCGAAGGTGTGTGAAGTCTACCAATCCGCACTAGGCCAGCGTGGTGCACTAAGGCCTAATCCCTCTCAGTAGTAGAGGAGGCCCATGCTCAGCAGTGGGCAAGTATATAATACAGGGCTGATATTATTATTATATACTAGCTTCCGCCCGCAGCTTCGCCCGCGTGGATTTCGGGTTTCAAAAATGGAGAAGGTGCTCAATTTGTCGGGATGTTTTTTTAATTTATGGTGGTATGCAGGTGGTCCGATTGTCCGGTCAGGGTCTGATGATGGGATCCTGGTGAAATCGAAGGAACTTTTAACCATTAAGGTTGCACACGAAATGACGGAAGCTTAAAAAATGCAGTAACTTCTTCCGTTTTCCCAACATTTTCCATCACTGTTATGCTCCTATTAATTGTAGCGTGATGAAAAGTATACTATAACCAGCTCAGGAGTATGAAAAATAATTGTACCAAGTTAATTTAAAATCCGTCGAGTAGTTTTTGTTTCTATAACGGTTATACAGACAGACAGACAAAAATTTTACTAATTGCATTTTTGGCATCAGTATCGATCCCTAATCACCCCCAGTTATTTTGGAAATATATTTCATGTACAAAATTGACCTCTCTACAGATTTATTATAAGTATAGATATGCAAAAGTAGCTCAAAAATTGTCCATAACGAAAACATGCATTTTTAAAGTAAAACAAAAGAAATAATATCGTGAAGCCAACCAAATAACTAATGATATATTAAATTTTGTGACTGTTCAATTTAGTCGGGTCCGCGATATCACTTTTGTTGAGTTTCAGAACGCGACATTACATTATTATATTCTGTGCTCCAACACACACTGCTTTGATGTTAGGAACACACTTACATTGCTTAGACAACAGTGAACTTTATACAATAGCAATAAAGCTCAAATTGACTCTACGTATTAGTTAGAAAACGTTTGTATGGGAAATAGAAAAATGCTGTTTTGAGGATTTTCGCGGCAATTATTCGAATTTTTCTCACCTTTTAAACCTTCCCTAGACCTCCACGAATAATTCAAGACCAAGATAAGATAAATCCGTTCAGCCGTTCTCGAGTTTTAGCGAGACTAACGAACAGCAATTCATTTTTATATATATAGATTATGCTATCCCGATAAATGTGACTCGTCGTCTTAAGTCCATTAGACTTTTCAAAGCAGTTATAAAAAGTATAAAAACGGTAAAGCTCTCAGGCAAGCGGTTTGTTTATCACATTGTAAACCTTACTCCATGATAACTTTGAAACAAAACTATTTTTACAGATTTTATCGGTTGGTTAAATTTTTACTCGCAAATCTCGAAGACTTTCGTCACAGCATCGTCTGAGGTGTATAGAAATTGGCATTAACTTAAAAACCATGATGCTTATTAAGTTAATTTCATACATATGTGTATAGTATCACGCCTCTGTCCCATAACGGTAGGCAGAGACTATGGATTGCCACTTTGCACGATTCTGGCATACTTCACACGCTTCCTCCACGTTCATCAATCTTTTCAAAATAATTATAAAAATTCAAAATAATAATAAGAATTTCAAAAAGGTTTAATATCAGAAGACGCAAGCAGAACATCGTCTTAACCTTGACATTAACCCAAGGTCTTGCAACAAAGACTACGCCAACACGTGCATGCTTTCTATTTAATTTTATACTTCGAACAACTCTATTAGGGTCTTGGTAAGTGCGAGATGCTGTGGTTCTTTCTTTCTTTATTGTAGATTAACTTGTTTAGTTCGTTCGAAGTAGGTTGGAAATAGTAATTTAATTTACTTCGTGGCTATATTGTTTTATCAACTGTGAATTGATGATATTCTTAAATATTGTAAGTAAGATACCATGTTGGGTTTTTAATGCGATTGGATCTGAAATATCATATAGGTGTATGACTCACGCTAGAAAATAAAATTGTGTGACGATCCAGAAATTCTTTTGTTTTATAGGAGTACAACAAATTGACCCTACTGCACCTGATGGTAAGTGGAGTGAGATCTAATAAATTTCGACTGATGAGACATGATTACCCGTCGATAGTTGACACAATTATGCAGGCCTGTTGTAACCGGATATACATAGGCTTATCCCTTAACGCGACACACTTACGTGGGCGACTGTGGCGGGTTTAACAGCTTGTGTACGATGGTTGCTATCCAGGTGGATATAAAATATATCCTACCACGAGCTATTCAAGATGTGCCTTACGATTAACAAACGATTTGGGGATATATTTGTCCTATGAAGTATCCCAATTATTCTTGAAGAATAGCCGTCATACTAGTTATATATAGTATTTCTAAGTACCCGTTTATTACAGCCACTAAAACTTGATTTATTCATTATATTATAAATGGTAAAATAACTCTGTACGTCTAAATTATAGATAAGTCCGGAATAACAAAAGGCTACTTTTTTAATATTTTCTCACCGAATTTACGCGCTGAAGAAATTCGTCGGGTTTGGTTAGATATGTCGGTGTATGTGGTTGGTATATAGGAGTTAGGGACTCGGTCTAATGCTCAGATGATGCTATACTCCTATTATCGATATTGGGCCGTAAGACCGGTGAAACCAACAAAACCGATCCACTCACCCTCCATGTGGTGGTAGAAATTACGAGTTTTTACGAAAAAAAGGCACAGCGACAGCAAATAATTGCTTCTATAAAGTTTGAACATTTTCTCTCGTAGTACTATACAGATAGTTATTGTTACCAACATCACACCCAGTTCTTTGTCAAGTTGTGCACGTTTTGCCCCCCAGATGTAGGGTACTTTGAATAATTGAAAGAACTGTGAAGTGTGGGGTTGGGGTCCCAGGAGGGTCTGAGGCCCTTTATAGGTCACTGGCGCAGTGTAAGAAAGGGTCGGAGTGTGAAATGTTACGGTTAATTAGACGCAGGTATTGACGCGTTAGAGAAATAGGGTATTTTAATGAGTGGGGAAGTTGTGGGGTACAGTTATCTGTAGTTTAAAAAAAACAATTAGTACCGCGAGAAGATAATTAATCAGAAACCTATAAACAAATGTGTCGACTTTAATGGAAAGAAACAGAGATAGGTAAGGGGAGATCAGGACTTTGTAAATCTTAACATACGAAAACAATAGTAAATTCACTTCAATGTAACAATGTTCATTTTTTGTAAGAATCAGATACTACTATCTTTCATCCTGTAGACAAAGTCTTAACAGTAGCTGTAGTCTGTTCAGAACGAAAACCGTCATGGGATTTGAGGTCGCTACTGTGCTTAATTACCTCTTTTGTTCAATTCTAGTATGTTTCTATACGAAAATCCCTAAAAACAACACACATGTTCATTTATAACAAAGCAATACGACATGACAATGAGTTTAACATTTACCAAATGGCGGGGAAGTGTTGCTATGTTTAAATCGAAAGTTAGTTCACTTTTCGGCCACGACGATATTCTTTTTGAACAGACTTTATAACTTGTGATCTACTTACCATCTTTTCAATTCAAAAACAACTTTTCTTTAATAACACAATTAATATTCAAACACAGAAAGGCACCTTTCCACAGCTTACATAATTAAACGACCCCGAGGTATTTATGCTAAACGGGTGGAAAAAAATACCATTTATATCTGGCACGTGCCATTGAACATCAAAAATGACGCCTCAAATACATGCAAATACTGACGGCAAAGCAAATATATTTTGCATAAACGGTGGGTAAAAACAGGGATATTAATATGATTATAAGCGCGGGTCGGCTTTTGATAATTTTCGATATTAATTCCAGTGTATTTTGGACGCTGAAGCGCAGAGGGAAGCTTGGAGAGTAAAGCGGGTAATGTTTCTTCTACAAACGACAAAAATGTAAAATACAAACAAAACATGATTTGTGATCTACTACATTTAGAGATTTGGGAAATATAATAATAATATAATAATATCAGCCCTATATTGCTTACTGACCCACTGCTGGGCACGGGCCTTCTCTACTACTGAGAGGGATTAGGACTTAGTCCACCACGTTGCTCTAGTGCGGATTAGTAGACTTCACACACTCTCAATATTCCTGTAAAGAATTTCTCAGGTATGCAGGTTTCCTCACGTTATGTTTCTTCAACGTTAAAGCAAGCGATAATTCACAAAGAATACACACATATTTTTAAAAAAATTCAGAGGTTTGTGCCCTTGGGTTTTGAACCTGCGTCCATTCGTCTCGGCAGTCCGTCCCACAACCAACTAGGCTATCGCCGCTTTTATTTTGATTTTGGAAATAATATGGGGCAAATATAAAAAGACAAGTATATTATTCGAACAATAAGGAATCAAAAATTATAAAAATAACTTTAATTACTCAGTTATTCTTCCTGCATTAGTTTCTTTACTATATAAACTAGAATAATTCTGGCTTAACACTTAACATTTGGACTGATTCTGCCTTACAAAGAAGCATGAGCATAATAAAATAGTTCCCCAACGTAGATTCGGAGTCAAATCACTCCACAACACACAGTCGCGAAAACAAATCAATTTCCTTTGAAAAATGATCCCTGGAAACGAACAATCAAATTAAACACGAAAGACGATTTGGGAAGAATCCGTTGTGATCACTTTGTATTCCGACATCGTAAGCAATTAACCGAAGTGCGCTTATATTGTTAAGCCTATTAGGTATAGAGAGATGTTTTGTCTTCTTGACAGTACGACGCGAGTTACAAGAGATTTTACCAGAACATTTTAGATTAGGATGGCAAAAGCTAGCGCGTGATAAGTTGTTTGAATACAATAACTTCTATACTGCGGTGCTAAGTGCAAAAGCGATATGCCAAACCTTATTTCGAGATAATCGAAATTTTTAAATACAGTTTTATAGTTTTGTATGTCAAATTGAGATAGAGATGCTCTTTTAAGTTTTTTTTTAACAAGTTATAAACAAGATATCGTTATTTAGGTAAGTTCATTGGATGTGTATTTCTTTAAGCTATCTGACGACATAAACATCAATATTTTGATTATTTTTGAGATACTGCTTTTGAGCTTACCACGGCAGTATAATAAATACGTAATTAACAATATTGATGTCAGACCATCTGAATATATTATGAACTTTTGTTCCGTTCTTCTATAGGGTATTTGACTATTGATTTTATTCATTTTTTAATGTGTAACAGCAATTAGAACAAAAAAAGTCCTGCTGTAAAAACAGAATTAAAATATTATGAAATGAGCATCACGCATCGTAATTCCGATGACATCACATTCTAGTATTTCGTCCCTTTTCTGTTTTTTGACACTCTTGCCTACTACCGAATTTCGATAGCTTGTAACTTGTATATTTTTCACCAGAGGTCAATGATTTCTTCTATTTTAAAATTTATACTACGTACATATTTCAAGAAATACTTTGTAATTCAATGTATTGAATGGTGTTTCTGTCTATGGGCAGTCGTATCGCTTACCATCAGGCGAACCACAAGCTCGTTTCGTCATTCAAATTAATAAAAAAAAAAAAAAAAAAAAAAAAAAAAGCATTTTTTTATAAAAGTTATAAATAAAAATAAGTCAAATAACTTAAGTTCAAAATACTTTCTCTCAATTACGTACTTAAAGCACAAAAAAGGATCCCTTTTTAAGTATCTCCCACAAAAACGCTAGCCTTCTTCAAATCAAGCCACCAAAAACCCAAGACATTGACGTCTATTTATCAACGTCGGTGTCCAACCATACGATTACATCGTGACATCTTATTCCTTCCCCCTAGGGATTTACTTATGACCCGCTTTTTGACTCAAGATCTTATTAATCTGTGACATCATTAATTATCTCGGTTCATCCAATAAGGATTAGTTTCTTGGATTGCAGCTAATTTTAGTTATTTCAAAAATAAAATTAGAAATATACAAGATCGTCAATGAACAAGATTGATTGAAAAATTTCAGTTTATTTTTGCTTTAATTTTTTTTATGTTAATTTTTGATTTGGAAACTTATGACTTAAGATTTTCTTGAATAACAGTGTATGCCCTAGTATTAATAACATTTTTTTAATCATTTTTTTAACTAGGTCATGAATTACAGTATCAAAGATGCACCTACGAACCTAATAAATTATTCACTGCCTTAGTTATTGAGCTTACAGTCTTATCAGCTATAAATTTTTATCTCGAGAAAACACCAATCAAAAATACCCGAATTTCTTTTTACCATACACGGGATTTCAACAACCCTTATCAAAATCATAGCTCTAGTAACCACTTATATTCTTAAGCATAATATTTTTAACAATTCCAAACTGCTATGGAATCTGTCTTCTTTATACTGTCAATATTTTCTAACTTTACTATCCTTTAACACGCCACTATTTTTGCATCTCCGTCTAAGGAAAGCCTTATCTCACCATTACGCTGCACAATAAAATATTGCGCGGCCGTATTGACGGCTCAATCGGTTCGACAGTTTTTATTGACCATTCAGTTTGAAGTTTTATCTGAAAGTGCATTGCTGTGTACGTCCAATGGTTAGAGAATAATAAAACACCTATACAAGTTTTATAGTTTCGTAATCTGAGAGATGACATAGGCATACTGGGAATATGCGACGTGACGTCACAAATTAGGTTTTATGTTAACGTATTACCATCAGATTCCAGAATTTCCAGAATTAGCCATTATGAGACTTATTTATTGTCTTAAGGTGACAGACTCAGTGTGGTTTCAAACTTAGTAATTCTCGATGCTGCTGCATAGTCGTATTTACATGTATAAAATGTGTTATATGGAAATAATACGAGACGAAAAGCCTTCTTGCTTCCTCATACTCATAACTCAAGGTTCGTATTTTAGCGTATATTTATGATTATATAAGGTATTTTTATATTGTGTCAGCCTATAAAATCTCATCGTTGGACAAAGATATATATTAAATATATGTCATTACTGAGTGCATTTTGCTTGTGTTCAGATACAGAGGCGTGACATGACGTGTTGAAAATGTGTTATTGTCGCTTAAAATATGCATAGCGGTGGACGGGTTAACGTCAGATCATAATAGGTCCTCCCCCATACCCGATAATGGTGAACGTAAAATTAATATTAATATTGCCGTTTATACCTGCAGAATTTATTGCGCATGTAATCATTAAAGCATGTTATATATTAATATTCTAATACATCGATTGAACAGAATGATATTTGTGAAGGATTTTAATATAATGATGACATTATGTATATACATTCAAAGCTTTTTGTGGAGGCACGCGGGGCATGGAGTGCGCCATAGGATATTTCGAAAACGAAAAGGTTTCCATTAAAAAGTACAGAAAGGTAGGGGTGGGGGGGGACAAAAATGATGGACTTACAACTTTAGAGAATTAGCGTGCCACCAAAAAATAAGTGACAAAAACGACCTTGGTACATTGACAATGATAATTAAAGTTGGTTCAAATTTTTTATGACAGTTTTAAACAGAGATTTACAGTCAAGTTCAAATTCTCTATGGCCAAAATCAATTGACATAGTTATTTCAAGCGATTTCTTTTTGAAAAACCAGAAAAATGCGTGTTGGGCTCACACATCGAGGTTCCGTAAAAACTAATAGGTACTACCTGTCTTTTTCATATGTTTTTTAAATTGTTTTGTGGTCACTATTATTACTCCACATTGGCGAAAGCAGTAACAGATAAGCGGTGGTAGTCATGATCAAAAAAGAGAAATGAATTAAGTAAGTACCATCTACATCATATCGACTGGTAGACTATTAACATTCTGTAAGGATACTGAAGCTATTTTGATTAAAAATATAAAGAACTATCACTGGCTACAGAAATCAGTATATTTATAACAAAATTTGTATCAAATACTCTCACAAAAATATTTTTTATCCTCACATTGCACATATATAGTACCTATACCAAGAAACAGGCATTAACTCGGATATGCCAATTATTGTTTAAATAATTCTTAATATTATTATTCTCTGTTCTTTTGTTGCAATATATATTATAAAAAAAAAACTAGCTGACCCGATAGACGTTGTCCCGTTTTAAATATGAATTTGCAGCGCGCATTCTGTCAATCGCTGACAGTTATATAAAATTAATATTTTCGTTAAGTTTTCTGCAATTTTCTAATTTTCTGCGCAATTTTTTGATTTTTTTCTGTCATAAGAACCCTCTACTGATAATATTTAACACAACAAAAAAAGAATTAGCGAAATTGTTCCATCCGCTCACGCGTGATGCGATGACCAAGGGAAATAGAGATTCATTTATATATATAGATTAAAATGAAACAAATAATTGAACATTGTAAAAACCCATCAATCTATACCAATCATAACTATAATAAAGTTATATTCGAAATGTGTTCAAATTACCACGACATGTGTGTCGTAGCACCTATTAAACTCGTATTAGCCGAAAAATAAGTTGAACGTCCACAGTTTTTAACGAGGGGTCTTCTGATTACCGGTCATTTACACGGAATTTTACATAGGATTTTTTGTGTGAATGAATACTGTCTTGAGTAAGTAGCCTTTAATAATTCTAGTAATGTTCGAATTTATAAATAAGTTCCTTGTTAATTGGCCACGCATGAAACTTTGAATGTTTAAAACGGAGAAAGACCAATTCCTCAATCAATGATAAAACATGATAATATATTCTACTTACAAAATTTGACACTAATGAAGTCTACCAAGCATTTTTTTAAAGTACAGACCCCGCAATCAACGCCGAGGCACGAACGGTATACTGGTTGCCCCGGGCTTAGCGACTGAGGGGACCTGGAGGAAGAGAGGAAGAGGAGAAATAGGAGAGGAAAAAAGGAAGGAAGAGGAAGTAACAGGATGGGCGAAGTGATTAGGAGAGGAAATGTACACGAGTCTTAGACCCCTATGTGTAATTGCAACCATGGGGTATACACACATTCACTGTAGGCTAGGGCCGCGACAAATGTCCCCCCATGCATGGGCATTCAATGTGGAGACCGAGCGTACAAGAATTGCCTCGGGAATAGTCTACCAAACATTAGGCCAGGGAAGCGGACTAGGCCATCAACGTTTTCAGTACAAGAGGAGGCCCCTGCCCCGCATTTAGGTATAACACGGGACTAACTATTTCCTATATGTAAATGTATACTAGTTTATTTTATTTTATTTCACTCCTCTTGACTGGTGGTAGGATATATTTTATATCCGGCCGGATAGCGTCCACCGTACATAAGGTGTTTAAACCCGGCATAGTAGCTTACTTAAGTGTGTCGTGTTTCTGAATCAGCTTGTGTATATCCGGTTTCAACAGCCGGCATAATTATAACGACCGTCGAGGGGTAATCATCCCTCGTCAGTCGACATTCTATTGGACCCCACTACTTACCATCAGGTGCAGTGTGGTAACTTTGCTGTGCTTGTATAAAAAAATACTCACACTCAAGACATTCATTCCTGAAGAAGAAAACAGAACCGTAACCGGTGCACTCCGTCCCATGATGTGATGATGCGAGCCTATCGCCATATGGAGCACAAATTCCCAACTCCAGGTTGATACTGAGTAGAAAAACCCAATGCTCTACCCGGGGATCGAATCCGAGACCCGAGCAGTCGTAGCGTAACAACTACGCCACCGAGACATTTATCTCATTTCATAATACAACAAACCATTGATATTAATAATAAACACACTACGTTATTATAATTAAACATAACGTTGAAGTCGTTCATACAATGACCACATTCGGAATTGCCCGACGTTAACCCGGCAATGCATTCGACGGGTCTTAATGACTTTGGGTCTTAGTTTAATTTAATATTAACTGTAACAAGACGCTGGTCTTAGACGCAACTTAATACAATAAGTTCGGGCGCACACTTGCGATTTTTGGTCGTGTTTTTAATGTTGATTATTGATTTGGATTGAATTTCATAAATGCGCAATTTTAATGTTGCTTGTGATTTGGATTAGATTTAATTTAGAATATATCTTTTTCTTTGTAAACTTAACTATACTTTTGCAACTTAATCAACGTTGTTATATTTTCATACCTAATAAATATTCTCCTGTTCATCAAACAGCCACAATCTATTATGATATAGCTCACTTCTAGAAATTAATAGATAAGTTCTAGATAACTTCTAGAAATTAATAAGTTAATAGATCTCATACTAGACTTATATTCGACCTGATTTCGTGACAAAAAATTGCAAGTGTACACCGCGGTCATACAATGTCTCGTATGTATGGCAGAGCTGTCGCGTACAGACGGACCGTTAATGTGCGGTAGGATTAGACGTGACTCCGACGACAATGTGGAAACTCGCTGTTGGTATTGAATCGCATGGCTTTGGGGTTCAAAACAGAGCATTATAGACTGCTTTCAGTGCAACTTTAGGCTGGCATTGCGCTAGCGAATTTCTTATATTTATTTTTCTTGGTTGGGAGCAATCCGTAATTTCCTAATAATAATGATAGCCTTTATTAACAATCTTATTAGCTACTAGCTTCCGCCCGCAGCTTCGCCCGCGTGGATTTCGAACTTCAAAAATGGAGAAAGTGCTAAATTTGTCGGGATGTTTTTTTAATGTATGATAGTATGCAGGTGGTCTGAGTGTCCGGTCAGGGTCTGATGATGGGAACCTGGTGAAATCGAAGGAAGCATATAGCATGATTCAGTATTCACGCGTGATGGCTTATTATTAGCGTATTTCGTGTATAACTTTGGTGTTTCTATACCGATTTCTATGATTCTTTTTTATTGAATATTTAATAATGTTAACTTTTTTAATAAGGGATGACTGAGAGTGTTATAAACGTAAGAGTAGACAAATATAATGAGAAAGCTTCGAACTGCTAAGCTATCGGGAGTTACACGTATTATTGTGAGTCGACCATAAAAGATAGACATATGCTGTCGTGGGATATTTTTTATATAATTTTAAGGAGGTTTGGTTAAGTTAATTAAGATTGCACACGCGACGGAAGCTTAAAAATGAGTAACTTCTCCCGTTTTCCCAACATTTCCCTTCACTGCTCTGCTCCTATTAATTATAGCGTGATGAAAAGTATACTATAACCAGCTCAGGAGTATGAAAAATAATTGTACCAAGTTTCGTTAAAATCCGTCGAGTAGTTTTTGTTTCTATAACGGTTATACAGACAGACAGACAAAAATTTTACTAATTGAATTTTTGGCATCAGTATCGATCCCTAATCACCCCCTGATAGTTATTTTGGTAATATATTTCATGTACAGAATTGACCTCTCTACAGATTTATTATAAGTACAGATATAGATACCTAATAAGATGACGCCATAACGCTAGTAATATATTTCCTGCAGGTTGTACCAGTGCGTCCATAGTCCTCCGTAGCAATAAGACGATGTTCTCTACACTCACCCACGCTAAATTAAGTATCTCACCATTTATAAACACACCTACCCTGTTTTTCTTAGCACCACCGTAAAGTCATCATCATCATCAGCCAGATAAAGTCCACTGCTGAACATAGGCCTCCCCTAAAGATTTCCAGACGGACCTGTCAAAAGCGACCTGCATCCAGCGTGTTCCTGCGACTATCAAGTCGTCTGTCCACATTGCAGGTGAACGTCCAACGCTGCGCTTGCCATGCGACAATACTAAATATATTTATTTATTGGATAAGGATTGCTAACAGAGTTTACAATAATTCTTATAAAATCTATACATGTTTATAGCTATAATCACGTAAGTAATTATTGTAACTCTGGTTATAAGCAATCATAGCATGAGCACAATATTTAAGACAATAGAAAATAGGTACCTCCTCCACGTACAAACAATATTACGCAATTATGGTTTTAATTTTATAGCTCCCGACTGTTAATAGTCCATATTTAATTTAAGGACTCAAATCGGGCAACATCTGCGAAGGGTTACCTATTACTATAAAAGTAACCGAATTATTACTAACCAAATTAACAACGATCGTCCAGCGTGGCGGAATTTATTTGAGCGACATGTCATTTAACCCTTTAATGCGAGCGGATTAAAATGGGGGACTCAAATTAATTTAAATTTAGGTCTTTAAGATCATAATGCTACGTCACTAGAATTAAGGGGACATTTAAGATAGTTTTGTTTTTAATTTGTTTATTGCGTGCCATTTTTAGCTTTTTAATCATGTACCGTAAGGTTTATTTTCTATTGTATCTTAAAAAACCTAATACAAAGTCAACATAGCAACCAGTTTTTTTTTTTATTGCGGGCCTTTTTTAGCCTTTTAATCATGTACCCTAAGGTTTATTTTTCATTGTATCATAAGAAATCTAATACAATGTCAACAATCACAATATAAGTGTAGACTAACGAGATAGAAAATTAAATACTATAAAATAGGTTCAAAATATTTTTAGAGTTTTTAATATCAATATATTTAATTGATTTATATGTTTGCGCGAATGTTAGGCAAATAAATGTAGATTTTGGATTTGATCGCGGTTTTTTGTATTTTAAATTTTCGGACGACCTGTACCTGTCCGTACGTATCCTACATGATGAGATGCAGTTTTCGAATTTCGGGAAAAAAAAGCGATAAAATCAAAATGTAGTTTTAGTTCGACATTTTAAATAAGTTAACGAAACTGGATATGTATTCTATAACTGTATTTATCGACAAATTATAAAAATTAACAACATTAACCGCCATCTCGCGGGATACACTTATTTTATAATAAGCACGGTGACGTGGTCAGTCGTACGAAAAAAAGAAGAAATAAAAAGGGCGCGAAACTGAACCGGCTGGCCAGCGGACCACTGCGTTGGCGATACACTTTTGCTTGCATTTTGCTTAGGATCGGATGGACGTTCACAATCATTGCATATCGCTAGCTATATTTTTATGTTCTTGTTCTTTTGCTTAT
This sequence comes from Manduca sexta, assembly GCF_014839805.1. Lineage (NCBI taxonomy): Eukaryota > Metazoa > Arthropoda > Insecta > Lepidoptera > Sphingidae > Manduca > Manduca sexta. The sequence goes on along the minus strand of NC_051120.1, from coordinate 5,144,638 downwards.
TTGTTAACTAATTTGATTAAAATTGTAGTCTTTTAGAAAATAAGTTAAGTTTTTTTTTATAAGTACTAATAGTATTTTAGTTTTGAGTTAATAATCAAACAAACAAATATTAAAAACGCTAAATATATATTTCAAATGAATCTAATTCCAGAAGATACAAGCCAATACAAATTTAAATTACATTCACGCTTACCATTCCCTTCAAATTCGAAATTCAAAACGTCCAATCTACATTACACGATTCTCGGAAATGCCGTTATATTTGTCAACGTCATGTCCCCACAGAATACCCACAAAAAACGTATCCGTGACATTTTTTCTCTCAAATGAAGCGTGCCGACTGGCATCTCTTATTAGATTAACAGGTCTATTTGCAATTCTGTTTGTGCGTCATATATGTTTATTTAACGGAAATGAATCGCAATTTGGGGGGCTATTGTTGACTTTGTGTTATGTACACATGTTTGGGTGGAGTTTCTGTTTAGGTATTTTTTTCGGGCACTGCAAAGTGAACCTAATATTAATTATAGATGATATATTTTATTTTATTTATATAAGGTTATATAAAGTTTTAACATCTTGTGTACGGTGGTCGCTATCCGGGCGAATATAAAATTTAACTTACAACAAGCAATACCGATATATTTAATTTCTATTTATGTTTTGAAATATATATTTTCTATAGTTTAATATTTACGTAATACAATAATCTTACGCTAAGCCCTTTTAAGGATAAATTTATTTATTGTAGTTTTTGCTCGCAAATTCTATAAATTACTGATAATTTCGAAATTATACCAGCGACCGAATTATATTAAGTTTAAAACATGAATATATCAGTAATGAATATGATTAATAGCATGAATGTTCTTCTATGCTATCAACTACGGCAGGCTGAAGGACCACAGGAACTAGTACCACTAATCTGCAGCCATATAGCATCAATATCTATTTAATTGTATTCAACTGGAACGGTTAACTTCAATTTTGCTGGTATAGCTAATGCATTATAAACAGTTACTGCAATATTTATTTATTTTTTTATTTATTTATTTAAACTTTATATACAGTAAATGTATACAGGTGGACTTAATGCCTGAGGCATTTTCTAACAGTCAACCTTTGGGTGATGCAGAGATGAGACAATGTGGGTGTAGGTATATAAAAATAAATAAGACAAAACATATATTATATAAAACAAACATTCTACTTAAATAAAGATATACTTAAACTATAAAATATATACTTAATATAAAAATAAAAATAATTTCCAGAGACTTTTATGTTTGAGAATCTGCTACACTATTGGCGAGGAGCATCCGAACTTTAGATTTGAAAGTGAACCTGTTAGTGGACGTCCTGATTTCCGAGGGGAGCGTATTCCAAAGTAGTATAGATTTGACAGTGAAGGAAGAATGGATGAAGTCAGAAGTATGAGAAGGACATTGGAGTAGAAGGTTATCGGCAGAACGCAGGTTTTTCTCGTGGTTGGAACCCAAATATTGAAATTTAGATATTAAGTAAGTAGGAGGAGTAGGGGAGGTGATAAAGGAAAAAGCGTCGTCAGAGTGCGCAGATTTCGGCGCTGACGAATAGGTAACCATTTAAGCTGAGAGCGGCAAGATGAAACGTGGTCATACTTGCGGAGATCAAAGATGAATCGAATGCAGTTATTTAGAAGACGGTCCAGTTTATTGAGTAAGTCTGCATTCAGATCCAAATAGCACACATCACCATAGTCGAGGATAGGAAAGATTAAGCTCTGCACAAGCATCATCTTGGTTTTACAGGGGAGAAAATTCTTCAGACGATATAAAGCACGCAGGATGCCCGTAACTCTCTGGCAAACTGAGGTCACTTGGGCTTGCCAGCTAAATGTGTTATCTATATGTAACCCTAGGTTTTTACAGTGCTGCACAGAGAGATAACAGAACCATTATAATGAATTGGAGGCAGTGACTGCATATCTAGCCTCCGAACTAACCGCGAACTGCCTACAATTATGGCTTGACATTTGTTGGGATTCACAGTTAGGCCATAGCGATCGGACCATTTTTTGATATTGCTCAGATCTCTATTCAATTTTTCAATAGCAGTGGACACATCATCGACACTAGATTGAGCATATATTTGTAGATCGTCAGCATACAGATGATACGCACACTGAAGGTTTTGGGTTATGGAGTTAATAAATATGGAGAATAGTAAAGGAGATAGTATACCGCCTTGAGGAACACCAGAGTCAAGGTTGCGCCAATGTGAGAAAGATTCACTAAAACGTACCGACTGCTGACGTCCTCGAAGATAAGTTGAGAACCAATCCAGCGCATCGTTAGAGATCATCAAGTGGGAAAGGATAGATAGCAAGATGTCGTGATTGACGGTATTAAAAGCGTTTGAAAAGTCAATCAACGTCAACACGGTGACTTTGGTGTCCTGCATTCCGCTCCTAATATCGTCAGTCACTTTAAGGAGAGCAGTGATGGTGCTGTAACCAGGCCTGAATCCAGACTGCAAGGGACTCAATAGATTATTCAGGTGAATGAATCTAGACAATTGTTTATGGGCACAGGCTTCCAGCACCTTGGATAAGAAGGGAAGAAGAGATATAGGACGAAAGTGATTAACAAGAGATGGGTTAGGGATTTTTGGGAGAGGGAATAACATGGGCTTTCCGCCAGGACGACGGAAAAACCCCGGTTCTAAAGGAACTATTAATGATGTCATATATTGCTGGAAGGATATGGTCAAGGATAGTGATGATCATTCGGCGGCTTATGTTATCACATCCTGTAGAATTGGATTTTATAGAGAGTATTGTTTTTTTGATCTCCTCAGAAGCTACTGGAGAAAAGCAAAAGGGACTGATGTTAGGATGAGGGAGTGCAGCTAAGAAGTTCAAGGTACGATGCTTGGTTTGGTGATCCAGTTTGGAGAAAGTTGTGAAGTGCTCATTGATATCATCCAAACCAATTGTCCCCTGAAATTCCAAGTGCTTCGCTTTACCGATACCTAGAGTTCGAAGGAATTTCCAGATATTAGCTGCAGAGGAGGAGGTTATGTTATTGAGAATATGGCGGCGTTTAGCATTACGTATCATCTGGTTGCACCGATTCCTAGCACGTTTATAGGAGACCCAGTTATCGTCTGTGCGATCTTTCTTAAATGTACGGAAAGCCCGATTTCGACGCCTCATCGCCATTCGAACACCATTTGTCAACCACGGCGCAGGAGGACGCTTGAACTTCACATTCCTGATGGGAGCGTGGACATCGTAAAGTTCGAGAATCTTATTATTGAAGATCTGGACTTTTTTCGTCCACTGTAGATGCTGCCCTCAATGGATCCCAGTTTAAAGCCGCGGCATCCCTGCACAGTTTATTCATATCCATGCGACCAAAACAACGCATGCGCAGAATCTTAGGCGAGGATTTGGGGGGTTTAAGGATATAGGACAGGAAAATAAGGTCATGATGAGAGAAGCCAGGTGCAAGATATTGTCCATGGCGGGAAACAAGGGCGGGATTGGAGGTGAGGATAAGATCGAGCCAAGTATCTTTACCATCAATGTTATGGTGGGTCGCAAGCAAAGGTAAAACATGTAAACATGCTGACTCAACTATATTAAGGAGTTTACGGGAACGAGGGCAGTGGAGATTGAGAATATTGGTATTAAAATCTCCCATGATGATGTGGTGTGCATATTGGGATCCTAAAGATTCCAGAATCGATTCGAAACTGGAGAAGTAATCTGTAGAAGGAGGACAGTAAACGACACCAAGAACAGTTTTTGCTCCATTGACCCAAACCTCAAGGAAAAGATATTCTACCGTAGGTGAATTAGAGGAAGAGGCAACAATTTTAAAGGGTAAATTGTTTCGCAGATATATTGCAACGCCACCTCCTCTTTTTTCAACTCTGTCGTTACGCAATAGTATGAAGCCTGGAAGAGGATAAATAGCAGAAGGAAGGTGAGGTTTGAGCCAAGTCTCAGAAACCAAGATGGCATGAACATCGGCGTCAGTGAACGCCTCTGACAGGTCACTGTAGTGACTAGGAATGCTTTGGGCATTTATATGACACACGTTAAAACTATGGCACAAATGCGTGTTGAATGTTTGTCGCACCTGGTCCCCCAGCCCCATAGTCACCGAGGAAAAGCTGTCATCGCTGCTCAGAGTAGCAGATTCAAGAGCGGAATGGAAAGATTCATTATCTGAATCCATAAATAAATAAAATTATATAGATAATAAAAATAATTATACTAAACACAAATATGTATTAAAATTGGTAAACAGATAAAATAAAAGTAATAAAATATACGTACCAGCACAAATATCACTATTGCATTACCCGCCAGCCTTAGACAGATATAATAAAAAAAAAAAGAAAAACAAGTTGTAAGGTTCCATTGTAAAAGTACAAATTTCCGAACGAAGTGTTAAGTGTTATTTGTCAGATGTCATTATTAATTATTATTATGTTGGCCATACATGCATTCAAATTTGACAGTTACAAAAAAAAAAAAAAATAAGGGTAATAAAAAGAAAGGTAATAACACTGACTACTGTAAAAAAAAGGTTCGGAAATAAAATTAAAAATACTAAACGCGAAGTCAATATAGTCTGCGTGGTTTTGTGCTCGTTTTCGACGTTCCGATAGCACCACCACCGGTTTGGCGCGCAGGCGAAGAGGTGGCCGTTGCCTTGGGATACTTCGCTGTAAGCACCTTCAATTCGTCGCAAGAAGTTATCTTCAGGCGGTTACCATCTGGCACCTTGACAACTATAACACCGTCTTGAGACCAACATGCACGCATCCCGAAATGCTGTCGAGCTTTGGCGAAAGCCAGCTGCCTAGGTCGAGTCAGAAACTCCTTCACAGAAACGGATGATCCCTTAAGCTTAGTTTTAGCCCTCCAAACTGAAGATCGTTGGTCAAGCTTGGTGAACCTGACTAGAATTGGCCGAGGATGATCTTTGCTGGGTGTTCCGATTCTATGACAAGCTGAGATATGAACCGCAGATAAATCTTTTAAAGTCATGGAGTTATGGAGTATGTTCATAATAGCCGAGGTACAATCTTCCTTTGCCTCTTCCGTCACTCCAAGGAAGAGAAGAGATTTCCGGCGGTGCCTGGTCTCCAAGGCGTCAACGGTGCGGGTGCATTCTGTGATTTGCTGCCTTAGTAGTCCGAGCATATTGTACACCAACTCCCTGAAGGTCCGAAACTCTTCGGCAACGCGTGAAATGGTGTCCTTGGCTGTCCCTCCAGACTGCAGTTGTGCCTCCAATTCAGCCATTCTCCGCGAGAAGCTCTCTTCTAGCTTATTCTGGGTGCTCTGAATGTCAGCAAGTTGCGACATGGTTTTCGGTATAAACTTTACTTTAGACCAAGTGTGAAGTGATACGCTGGCAGGTGTATGCTTATGTATCTGTTACATAAAGTGCAATAAATATGTGTACTGCAACTTTAATAAACTGAGTACGTATAGAGTAATTTTTGTTCCCTATTATTAAATGATTCTATGTATATATTTAATTAAATATGGAACTTCGTGCAATAAACAATAAACTTAGTAAATTTTTCCCTAAAAGTTGACTACACAATTTTCTTCTGCAATCTATACAGGCGAAGGGGAAGAGACGTGCTGGGCGAAGTAAAAAATCCTGGCTGAGAAACATCCGGGAGTGGACCGGTATCACCTCTGATGAACACCTGTTCCGCCTGACCAATGATAAAGAGAAATACAAGAAGCTGACGGCTAACCTTCAACTATGAAGAGGCACTTAAAGACGACTGGAAAAATATATAGCGGGACTTTTATCCCGGAAAACTCCTTACGGCGGGCGCAGCCGCGAGCAAAAGCTAGCAATACAATAAAAAAACACTTAACCAAAGCTTTGAAAATAGACTACAAAATCCAAAATAAACAAAATTGTTTATTCTAAATATACATACATAAGAGTCTATTAAGGGGATATCAAATAAAATGAATCATGATGGGACGCAGCGGGTCCGGTCACGTGACCGCTTGATTAGTTCCCAGATTCTTTGCATTTTCAATATGCTTGCATCACGTCACTTTCATTTCAATATCTACACACATAAAAGCTACAATCGCTTGAGATTGATTAGTTTCTTCTTACTAATCTTGACATTCAAAATCAGTTTTTAAGTTTGTGTGTTAGAGTTGGTTTTTAAAGTGTTTGGTTTGTAAGGGTTGGTAATCCTATGTGGAGAATCAAATTAGTTGACCGCCCGCTGTTTTTGCTACTCAACACAATAGATTCAGTGGAAAATGGACGCGCGCCAACGAAATTACCTCGGACGTCTTGTAGTTCAAGCTTTTTGTTGTTTTAGTTAGTTGATTGCATTACTGTTTATATTTGTCACTTAGATACAGTAAAAATACTCTTTATTGCTATTGAAAAATAATTGACGGCAACTTTTTTGTGAAAACATTTTTATATTTATTTTTAATATCGCCTAAAACGGCGGTAGCTTAATTAGTAATAGAACGGACTACTAGGAAATATGCTAATATTCGCATTAAAAATCATGATATGAAAAAATATGAAGTATTTTATATTGATGTTTTGTTATTTCACGATAAATCAAGCACATAAGTGAAAAAAAAATTATATTACAATCTTCCCAATGTCCGCACTATATAATCTTAAAACTCTCTTTGAGATGTGACTGTTGTGCTTATATTAAATAGCGCTTGAGGCAAGAGATTTATAAAATTATCAAATACTAGCTGACCCGACAGACGTTGTCCCGACTATGAATTTGCAGCGCACATTCTGTCAATCGATGAAATTAACTTTTCTTAACTTTTCTAACGTTCCGCTCAACTTCCTTAAATTTTTTTCTTTCACAAGATCCTTCTCCTTTTTTTTTTTTTGTTTCGCGTAGAATGTCCCTTATTACTACCGCCTAGCCTTCGTGGGGGGCGACAGCGATTATGCTGGGGTAACCGTGCCTTACGACCCGGCGTTGGGCCGCCCGGATTTGATGGTGACCTTCGGGCGACCGCCGGGCCGAGTCCCTAACCCTATATACAACTTAACCTATGCACGGCCTACCAGCTAAAACTCCGCGGTGGCCCACTTCGGCGCATTAGGGACGGCTGCGGGCTTCCTCTGACGTTGAAGTGTCTAGTCTGCGACCGCAGCCGCCCCTGCGCGGTGCCGCCTTGCGGCCCGTCTCCTATGGGGGGGGGGGCTCAGAAGCCCCCGCGCACCGAAGGACGCCCTCGGCGTCTACGGCAGCGTGAGGCCAACTACACACACTGCCGTCCAACCCGGGGGTCAACCGACAAATGTGCAAAGATGCACAGAAATGCACTAGGGCGGACAGCCCCCTGCTGCCCGCCGACGACCCCCTTCGTGGCCCCTATTAGTCGCCTCTTACGACAGGCAGGGGATACCGTGGTGGAATTCTCCAAACGCCCCCATTCCACAGGGCGGGAAGATCCTTCTCCTAACAATAACAAACACAACAAAAACAAATAGTGAAATCGGTCCAGCCGTTCACGCGTGATGGCGTGACCAAGGGAAATAGGGATTCATTTTTATATACATAGATAGATTGAAATCTCCTAGCCTATTCTCATTCCCCAACTTCACGTACCCATTATATAAAACCCAATAAAACCCACAAACTAAAATGGTAGGTAAAATTTACGACATACATTCGCATAACGTAAGAGATTGAATTAACAATGTAATCCTGTAATCCGGCTGTAAAAGATTGTGGCGTGCACTTTATGTTATATTTAGTAATATCTGTCAAAACCTAATACTATAAAATGGCTTTGTAGCATGATTCTCAGTTGACGACTTTATGCGGCTATCTTAAGGCATGTTTTGTAGTGCAAGCGATGTAAAGATTGGTGAATTAAATGACGTCATAAAAATTTAAAACAGGAATGCTATAAAATCAAAGGTTTTTGTGGATGTAGTAATAATTACTAACAAGACTGATGTTTCGTAACCGTGGTTTATAATAATATAAACGTTTTCTATATAATTCGCTTCTGGTGGTATACGTGTAGGAGCATAAATTATTCAAATTCGCACACATTGCCGCCAAGTAAATGGATCAAGTCCAATGGCCAATGGGACGCCATGCGCCCGCGCCATCTAGCGGACAGTGCAGTAACCAAAGTTTGGTGCATCGATGGTGGCACGTTCCCCAACGCGCTTAATTAATGTGAATAACTGAAAGTTTAGATGCCCGAGGACTCAAAATCCTCATATTGTGTGTATTAACTTTGTGTAGTATCCTGTTAATGCTACAAGTATAACGGCACACCAAGGCGGGTTTGCTGATATCGTGTGGCAGATGTGAGTACTTGCATGCGTTTCCATTGTTACGCGAATATTCGTTTATATCCCTATGTACCGTCACGATACAACGGATCAATAAGTTCATCTCTATTGTGTAGCTTCAAATCATGTTGGTTGACAAGGCGCCTTATAACAATAAGGTGTATAGAGAGAAAAAGCTATTCATAAAGTAATTACACCGTGACTTTACATTCGTTTTGGACCGGAGAATTTTAAATTCTGTATCAATACTATCTACTATCATTATTACATTACTATCATTATCAAACTTGGACGAGCGAAAAATAATAGTATCAAAAACTATTTTTTTCGGTCCTACAATTCGTTCTAAGTAAACACAATATTTTGGTTCCAAAAAGACTATAAAATCACTGTGTATTTAAAGCTTATTGCTCGAGATATATTTACATAATTTAATACTTTTATCCATTACGAAATTCATAAAATTATATCTATATAATATATTTATCGACACAATTCACAAACAAATCTTTTAGTGGATGTAAAACCCGATCGTCGGTAAACGGACCCCATCTGCTGCGAAGGGTTAAAACTGTTATGTGGCTATTGCGAATAATGAGGAGTGTTTAAAAGAAATTTACACTCCCCGGGGTGGTTTTGTCACGCTCCTGTTTGAGGGTTAAAAATTGCTTATCCTGCACCGAATGAGTTCCAGTTAAATGATAATTTTCCCTTTTTTTGGAAATATTTTCTTTTATTTCGTATCTAAACCAAGTGAGGTAATAAATTATTATGACTCTTACAGACTGCGCATCATTTTGTCTCTTGCAATAGTAAATGAAATAAATTATTCTTCCTCCTTTTAACCCACTCCAATGTAGAGTTGGTGCAAAACACTTTTCCAAGTATGTCACAAAAAGAATTTGCCTTCATTTTAACGACCGCCTGACGTCATCCCGCTTTAGAATCCAATCCCTGACGATTAATAATGTTCACCCACACAAAATATTACCCGACTTGGAATTCGAACCCAGAACCTCTAGCCCACAACCTTAACTGGCACTAAACTAACGAGAAGCTACTAAATGTACCCTAAGAACTAATATAAGACCCATACTTAATGTTACATAATGACTTGGTTTACAATAAACTGAAACAGTTTACGACCTATAAGAAGGGATTTCAAATTATTACGGACATGAACGGCAAATTAGCCGACTGGTGATGTAGGCCATTAAGTATGAAGATATTATGGTTTACGAGAGAGAGAAACATTGTAATGTGCCCCTAACTCGAGAAATTACAGTGGAACGACGCCACATGTAATGTCAAGATTATAATAATATCAGCGCTATATACTGTCGCATTGCTGGGCACAGGCTTCCTCTACTACTGAGAGGGATTAGGTCTTAGTCCACAACGCTGCCCTTGTACGAATTGGCAGACTTCACATACCCTCAAAATTCTTGGAAAATTTCTCAGGTATGCAAGTTTCCTCACGATGTTTTCCTTCGCCGTTATAGCAAGTGATAATTCACAAAGAATAATCACATAATTTTAGAAAAGTCACAGGTGCGTGCCCTTGGATTTTGAACCTGCGGACATTCGCCTCGGCAGTACTTTCCGTAAGGAAGGTGTTTCTCATCAACTTTATGCCATGTGTGTTCCATACCATGATGCGATAGGCGAGGCTATCGCCATATCGAGCACAGATTTTAGACTCTGGGCTGAAACAAATCAGGGGAGAAGTAGTATATTCGAACCCGGAGCAATGTCGTAGCACGCTCACAATACATTACCACCGGGGGTGGGTTTTATAATACTTATAATTTTAATCAGGACTACCATGTGCCAATATCCAATATGCGAAGTCATCACACTTAAACTGAAGTACAGTTTCCCAAGACTCTAGAGTTACTTTTGAACCTAACATTAGGAAAGCGCTTGGAACGAATATTTGCCATTAGAAGCACCTTGGAATCGAACGTTTGATCAAATTTATTCCAATGGTTAGTGCTGTTGGTTCGTTAAAATCACATCATATTACGTTAATCTCTTTCATGGTAATAGAATGAAACATTTTAAAGTTAAAGATTTTAGATCAATAACCATTGATGTAAGGCAAATATTTGAGAAAAAAAAATGTAATATTTCCAATTGGGAAGCGTAGATTAATTGTAAAAACTAAAAATAATATAATGATTTCTTATCTTTACATGAATGTTATCAAAAGAAAAACTAGTTTTGGCATTTCATCGCGACTATCTTCATGGTCAGGGACGGACTGATTGTTGTTCTTTCGAAAAAACTTACAATATTTATTTACATTTAACAATACTCATTCGACAAAAAAACCAGCTTGAATATTCTTGAAAAATCTTTTCCCTGGACCTTTTTTATAACGGTATAAAAGTAAGTGGAAAACGTAATGTACTATTACTTATTATAACATCTTGTATATGCGCGAGAGGACAAACAAGCCCTATGTTTGTATCCGTAGCACTTAGCCGATTATCGCCGGGGGCTACAAGCCATGTTTGGACTAAGGATGTTTCATTAAAGCTATGGATACCTTCAGCCCGTGCCTTCAGCTTAATAAAACATGCATATATGGCTTAGAATATTTCTATATTAAAACGGAATTTATTTCTTCAAGTCTTTTGGATTGTATCATCATCAGCCGGATGTCCATTGCTCAACATGGGCCTCCCCCAAAGATTTCCTGATCGATCTATTAGAAGCGGCTCACATCCAGCGACCTCCTGCGACTTTTACGAGGTCAACTGTCAACTTCGTGAGAATAATAATCTATATATTATCTTCGCATACCACTGATTTCTTAAAAAAAATAATTTCGAACTCTAAAATCCCCACGTTATTGAAGGTAATGTAAAAATATATACTCACGGCTCCATTTCCAAAAGACAAGCATTAAGGATGTCACAATGGTATAATAATGGTCATAAATGTAGAATCTGACTCAATAAATAATTTCGACTTTGATTGATCGCGCGTGTGGCCAGTTACCCTTACCGGCTACTGTTACAAACATAACATGACATTCGAACATGCGATAATCAACTCTACACAAATAAAATAAGGTGGTGATGGATGCATATGTTAGCTGTAATAGCCGATAGGGAGCAATAGCGTTTTATTTCTTCAACTCATTTGTTCTCGTCTGAATAAAACATAAGAAAAAACCTATTGGAGAAAAATATAGCTCGTGTGATATTTGGACGGTCGAATCGCTGTTTTGAGTATAATGGACATATAGTTCAAGTAAAAATTTTGTTTTTATCAAGTATAGAGTGAAAACTTTTCCGGGATAAAAAGCCTATAGCGCGCAGTGCTTATGTAGCTTAGTGAAAATTAAATTAAAATCGGTTTTGTAATTCTTGAAATTAGCGCGTTTAATCTCTTCAGCTTTATATTAGTATAGATAGATATCATATAAAAAATAATTATTTTTCATTCTCTATATTTGGTTTAGTTTCACTTTATACAGGGTCGTTTTGATATTGTATTAATAAATGAAACTGCATACTCGACTTTACCTCTGGCTAGCATTGTGCCAAAAATCATCTATGCAGAATGAATATTTTCACCAGAAATACCCGTTTTATATTTGAAATAAATTTATCAATTTGTAATAAATTATTACATAAACTGCCAAATAACTGCTAACTTTAATAAATATGTTTTACTTCATACATTTCTAAAGGCATCAAATATCAACATATCCTCAAAGAGAATCAAACCTATCCAATACACATAGACCTCTGCCAGGTCCAGGATACCAATAATTAGTACTAAATCGACAGATCAAGTCAAACTGGACTGGATTACAAACATCGAGCATCACAAAATAGCCAATTAACACAGACCTCTGTCATGTCCAAATCATCAATACATCGTACTAAACTAACAGCTCAAAGTAAACTGGATATATGTAACATCCACGTATGAAATACATTACAAACATGGTTATTGAGTTAGTAAACAGAGATTGGCCAAAGAGATTGCGTGATGAAATTAAACGATAAACACGCTTTGATATTCCATAAGGTCAGCTCATACCAAGCTTTGGGATGTAGCTTTATGAACCTTAAACCACTATAATTTCGGTTCGTTTTCGTACGAAATTTAATCGTCCGATATCGTACGTATTAGCGCGACGCTTAATTCTAGAAATCGATGTACGGTAGTGGCTCAAATATAATAAATAATAATATCAGCCCTATATTATACAGGGTGTCCCAGAAAATAGTGTCAAGCGGAGGTCCAAAGATAGAGCACCCCTTGGGGTGTCCGAATCACCCCCATGTATGTTCCGCGATTTTTTATAGTTTTCGAGTTATGAATATTTTTCTGAATTATTGAGAATTTTCGATTTGAACAATTAAATATTTTTTTTAAAATTAGAAGGTTTCTTCATTATTTTTTTGTTACAACAAAATTTTCTATAGATGTACTTTTTTGTTAAAAAGAATCGGCTATAATATTAATATTAACATTAAAATTATAGCTTTGCACTCACATCGCACCGCTCGGTGTGTACAATCCGAAAAGCCTCGGAAAATTCGCGCGATGCCAAACCGTTTATGGACTTTCCGAAGTTTCGCCTTTTGTGTTATCTGAATAGCTTATAAAGCGCATTGAACAGGAATCTTTATATTGAAGCGCCTCGTAAAAAGTTTTCTCATTATTTTGGTATTTAGTGCTATAAAAAACTGATATAATTAACTTGGATTGTCTTGTAACATTTAAGACAAAACGGGCATGCAAATAACCTGAAGGTAAATTAGGGTTACCTGTTACACATCAAACACGTTAAGATTTCGTCAGCATCATCAGGATTTGTCGTTTGTCAGAGAAGAGGTCGTATTTTTTCAAGCAATTTTCTTAATTGAACTTAAGGAAAAAGTTTTTGCTCGCGACAATTTCAGGCCGTAGTTTTTATTCTATTATTTGACTAAGATTTCATCCGCATCAGCAGGATTTTTTGTTTGTCAAAGGTATGATTTGCAAGTAATTTTCTTCATACAACTTGAGGAAAAGTTTCTGTTCGTGTCAATTTCGGGCCTTAGTTTTTATTCAACTTATTGACAAGGCGAACAAGACTACCGCCTTATGGAAAATGACGCAATCTGAACTTTGAATTGCAAAACACCGCCTAGTATTGCCCTGATAGGTCTATAATAACCATCAATATATAATAGAGACGAAGGATTTTTATAAACCGATTCCTGCTAGCTTCCCTGTATGTAGAATTTATATAGATTCTAATAATTATTATTACAACGATTTGCGGACCGCATTCATAGTACCTATATGTTGTGTCGGGTTTCCTAGGAAAATGTTACCTTTCATCACTTATATATACTACGTTATATCGAAGTCAGCACCAAGTCCCACGCTTCTTACACTCATAACCATAGCATTCAGTGCACATATCTTCATAGCGATTAAAACAGAAAATCAAAAATTATACGCCATTCAACCAAACATAAATAAAGATAACTTTCATGTATTATGAGAAGACATCAAAAAACATTCACGTGTCGCGGTTAAATTTAACCGTTAAACGGTTAGTGGCAGTAACGCGGGTAGTTAGGAATATTTTATGCGCCAGCTTTAACTGTTGTGCGTCACGTTCGCCAGGAGTTTACTACACGCGAATAAATTTAATAGTTTTGATTGTTAAATTTTGATTCCCGTTGGCGGTACTTACCTATATAAAAGGACTGTTATAGTATAGGACAGGTCAGAAGGTTAAATTACTCTTTATTGCTGATATTAGAATATTTAAAAAGGTACCAACTTACTAATATTATAGTTACGAGTTTTTAACATGTTGCTTTTTTCCAAAATTCAGAAACAGCCAAAAGGATTTGGATATTCAATTTGCTCCCGTGGGAAATATAGGGAATTCTTAATAAAACTTTTAAATAGATTTTGGTGTCCTGCAATTACGGATCACTGTAGTGATTTAGGGATTTTTGTATCGGTAAATGATTTTACGCGGACGAACTCGCGAGCTACGCTTGGTAAGTAATAAAGTTTGCACACAACAACACAACATCACGCATTTTATCCCCGAAGGGGTATGCAGAGGCGCAACCATGGCACCCACTTTTCGCCAAGTGTGTTCCGTCCCATGATGTGATAGGGGGCGAGCCTATCGCCATATCGGGCACAAATTCCAGACTCCGGGCTGATACTGAGCAGAAAAACCCAAATATCACTTTGCCCGACCCGGGATTCGAACCCAGGACCTCAGAGCGCTGCCGTACCGATAAATAAAGTTTGCGTATGTTCAAAAAATATTTTCACACACACTCACGCTTTTTATCCCCGAAAATATTGGTAAAAGCGCAACTGGTACATCCACTTTCGTTCCGAAAGCGTAAATCACTCACCCGAAAGTCCAGTGTGTATAAGCCATAACGTGGTGTCAGGTAAAAAAAAAACCGTAACAAACTAGCACATAGTACTCAATAACAACAGGACATTGTTAATCATTCAAAATATAATAATTCAAATACTATTATGCTGGCAATTCACATAATATTATAAAGAGGCTTTGTGTTTGCCTATGCAACCTCAACATGTTCCGCAATCTATATCTTCTATCTATACTTATAATAAATCTGTAGAGAGGTCAATTCTGTACATGAAATATATTTCCAAAATAACTATCAGGGGGTGATTAGGGATCAATACTGATGCCAAAAATGCAATTAGTAAAATTTTTGTCTGTCTGTCTGTCTGTATAACCGTTATAGAAACAAAAACTACTCGACGGATTTTAACGAAACTTGGTACAATTATTTGTCATACTCCTGTGCTGGTTATAGTATACTTTTCATCACGCTACAATTAATAGGAGCAGAGCAGTGAAGGGAAATGTTGGGAAAACGGGAGAAGTTACTCCATTTTTAAGCTTCCGTCGCGTGTGCAACCTTAATGGTTAAAGCTACACAGAAATCATGTATGACGGAAATGTTCTCCTTAAAATGATGTAAAAAATATCCCACGACAGCATATGTCTATCTTTTATGGTTGACTCACAATAACACGTGTAACTCCCGATAGCTTAGCAGTTCGAAGCTTTCTCATTATATTTGTCAAATATTGTTAAATATTCCATAAAAAAGAATCAGAGAAATCGGTATAGAAACACCAAAGTTATACATGAAATACGCTAATAATAAGCCATCATGCGTGAATACTGAATCATGCTATAAGGATTATTTTTGTATATATATAAGGTCGCGAACGCACAGGCAGGCGGCTTGCTTGGCACCTAGAGGCTAGCGAATCACCTAGCGAGTAGCTTCGTAAAACGAACATTCTCGAACGTTCGCGACCGGCTCCATTTTTGAAGTCCGAAATCCACGCGGGCGAAGCTGCGAGCGGAAGCTAGTATCTAAATAAAACTATATTCACAGACGCTGAAAACTGGCAACATTAATGTGACACGTAATGCATACCTGTCGAATGGGTACAGACATCCATAAATCATATATTTTGCATAGAGAAATACAGGAGTTCATCGGATCCACAGATATGGTTCGCGTTAACTTTAGACGGGACATCGAGCTGTAAGTATAGAGTAGCAGTGAAGGGTGAAATTTTTCGAAAGGTAACCCAACTCAACACATAGTTTTTTTATTGCTTTGAATGACGAGACGAGCTTGCCGTTCGTCTGATGGTAAGCGGTACAACCGCCAATAAACAGTAGAAAAACCATCCATCAGCTTGAATTTCAAAGTATTTTATGTCTTATTGTGTCCAGTAGTTCACTGGCTACAAAACGTAGGTACTAATATGCATCTGCAGATCGCAGGCTTCATTCATCATTAGAAATCATAATAGATTTTACATAAATTAGGAAAGGGAAGCCGACTGGAATCGGGTTGTATGGACCCTTTAACGCCGTAGAGCAGGCGTATTGTTTTTTACATTAGAATAAATATGGACAGTTTTTGACATCATAATTTATTTTTAAGCTAGGTTTCGCTCGTCTGAAAAAGTTTTCAGGGATAAAAATTAGCTTATAGCACTCACTCACTCAGTAATGTGGCTTCCTATTTGTGAAAAAAAATCAAAATCAGTTTAGTAGTTCCTGAGATTAACGCGTTCAAACAAACTCTTCAGCTTTATATGTTAGTATAGATATACTACCAATTACATAATTTAAATAATTAAAAACATATTTAAAAATATTAAATTCCAATACAGTATTAAACACAGTCTATCAAAATTCGTAGCTCGCGCGCCATCTTTAAGGAAATGCAAGAGTTGGGTTCCGTACGTCGAATGGAACTTACGACTAATACGTAGTTTTCAGCGCCGGGAAAACTTCCAGAATTTAATATTGTTTATGACACGTTTGCTTTACATTCCTGTTTATCCCGAACTTGGCTTGCATAAGGAATTTCTTATTCCTTGGTAAGTTAAGAAAGTTATATAGCTTTTACTCAGAGCTTTTACTGAAAGGAATACGAGATTGTAAATAATGATATGTTTAGATTATTTATAATAAAACCTTTGCTTGCAGGTTAAAATTATTTTGGAGATGAAAAATTAACTATAGTACTCACAGGAAAAATGTTTATTATTGGTGCAAAGATTTTTAGAATCGGAGCATCAATTATATAATAAAATATAATTATAACATCATAATAAAACCAGCCCTATATTATATATATATATATATAACACTGCTGAGTACGGGCCTTCCCTACTAATAAGGTTCAGATTAGTCTATCACGCTGGCCTAGCGTGGTTTGGCAGATCGATTACTTATTTATGACTGTGAAGTCCTTATTATGCAGAATTCCCAGGTATGTAGGTTTTCTCACGCCGTTTTCATTTATCGTTAAAAATTGACGATAATTGATAACTTTTAAAGCCAGTGGTGTCTTGAACCTGCGGACATTAGTCTTAACAGTTATCCATTTCACTAGTCTATCGTGCAAGAATTAGAAATTAGTTTAAAATATTTCTTATCCTTTTACAAATGTTCGACGAGGAAATAAAATACAAAAATAAAATTACTAACGTTAGTTTTCATTTTTATTTTCCATACACTCGATCACACACGTATGTACATAGTATAACGCCTTTCTTCTCTTCTTTCAGCCTTTCGGCTGGTAGAGTAAAAAATTAAATGATTTTCTTTTGACAATATATTTTAAATACTAACAAAAGACCAAAAACTACTAATTATAAAACTAGTGCTATATATCGTTAAAATAATATCAAATAAAAAAGCATGTTCTATACCTCTACACAACTTATAATTTGCCAGCTATGTTAAGTTCATACATATATTTTGTGTCTATCCCTACACGTGTACAAGACCCTTAAGCTTTCCAAAATCCATCGTACAACGGTTTAATTACCAACAATAGGTGATGCGTAAAATTAATCGCGGACAAACAGTTGTCTGTGGCCGAAGGCGGGTTTCTATTTAGATGTATTTTTTCGGAATGTTCGTGACAAGCTTTAGACCAACAGCGCTATTTATTTAGGGGAAAATTCGAAATCATTGCTCCGTCGTTGTACGGAATAATTGATTTGTTCAATAATACATTTATTAGTAGGTCTCTCATATGCGAGAGTCCACCTGGGTAGATACCACCGCAATGTCTATTTCTGCCGCCAAGCAGTAGTGTTTAGCGCCAAGCGATTTGAAGAGAATTGTAGCCAGTGTAACTACTGGACATGTAAAGACTTAACATCTCATGTCTCAGGTTGAGGAATCCAGTGGAATACCAAACAATACTTTGTAATTTAGAGTGTTGGATGGTGTTTCTACTGTTTATGGGCGGTCGTATCGCTTACCATCAGGCGAAAGGCAAACTCGCCAAGCAAGCAATGAAAATAAACAATTTTAAAGATCACAGTTTTTATAATACATTTATTTTATGAATGTTTACTTTGACAAATATTTCGCTAGTTATTACAAGGAGTCGTGTTAATTTTTACTTGTGTTAAAAAAAATAAAAAAAAAATTCCATGTTGGTGATAATTAGAAAAGTCTATCATTCATGGCTCCTCCTTTTTTGCTCTTCGGGATTATTGGAAATATTCACTGAAAAAAACTTAGAATCATGTATATAAATCTATATGTGCATTAAATAGTACCTTGTAATAGTGAGCCAGCATTTAAATATTAACAAGAGAGTTAATTATTTTATAAACAAATTAAATTCTAGTGTTATAACATAGTCACTCTTATAATTATAATTTTAACTACTATTCTTATAATATAAATAAAAAACGGTGTCTTTTAATGTAACCTTTATAATGAGACGACAGAGTAAAAAATGAAATTAACTACATTTTACGATATCTTTTAAATTCTAAGTAAAGATCAACCCCCTTATTTATAGACGTTATTTATCTAAGGACGGAGCATTGCTGTGATAACAAGTCTGTTTATCAGTGCTGACGGCATGGCAGCCTCCGCAGTGCATAGACATAGGGCCGTTGTGATTGGCTATTATTGAGATACAACTTGAATCTAGTTGGCTGTCAGATAACCAAAGCTGAACAAACAGCAAGCTGTCAGATAAACAAAGCTGAGAAACAGACTTGTTATAACAGCAATGCTCCGTCCTTAGATAAATAACGTCTATGAATAAGGAGGCAAGTTTACAACAAAGATGATACTTATTACTATTTAAAACTAGAATCAAATAAAACTAAGCTCCATTGGCGAAAGTTCTATATAACCCGATTTCTACCGGCTTCCCTTTAAAACTAAACTAACTAAAACGATATGCTGTGTCGGGTTTCCTTTCGGGATATTTCACCTTTCGCCACTGCTAAGCTCAAGTTAACGACATGAGAACCTACGAGGATCTACTCTTAAAACTAAGGGCAAACACAAATAAGCAAGCTCAGTGATGACATCAAGCTATTATTTCTACCTAAGGTCGATTATATAATAATATCAGCCCTGTATTATATACTGTTCCACTATTGGGCACGGGCCTCCTCTACTACTGAGAGGGATTAAGGCTTTAGTCCACCACGCTGCCGTAGTGCGGATTGGTAGACTTCACACACTGTCGAAATTCCTACAAAGACCTTCTCAGGTATGCAGGTTTCCTCACGATGTTTTCCTTCACCGTTAAAGCAAGCGATAATTCACAAAGAATACACACATAATTTTTAGAAAAGTCAGAGGTGTGTGCCCTTGTGTTTCGAACCTTCGGACATTCATCTCGGCAGTCCGTTCCACAACCAACTGGGCTATCGCCGCTCGGCTTTCTTTAAGGTCATTTAACGTGAAACTAAATGTTATTAAAGTGTGTAAACTGGATCGTGACAATGATGAAAGTGATGCAGGTGGAGATGATGCCTACAGGCACATCCATGTTTAACGGCACAGCACCAAACAGCACGAAGTTGAAGGGACGTCGCGTGACGTAATCAAGAGCCAACTCCAACTCGTAGCGCAGGGATTCGTCTGAAATCAAGATAATTTTTTGTATTTATTTATGGGCGGTCGTATCGCTTACCATCAGGCGGACGATAAGCTCGTCTCATCATTCGAAACAAAAAAAAAATACTAGCACTATATGGTGCACCTGATGGTAAGCGGTTAGCGGATTAAGGTCTAGATAGAAAGTCGACTGACGAGAGATGTTTACCCCTTACTAGTCGACATAATTATGCCGGCCTGTTTGAACCGGATATACAGGTTGATCCTGGTACGCGACGCATTTATTGGTACCAATATACACAGGCTGATTCCGGAATTTGATACATTTACGTAGGCCACTATGGCAGGTTATACAACACCTTGTATACGGTGGTCACTATCCGTTTACAAAATATATCTAACCACCTTTAGGGGTAAGCAGCTACCAACATGTTACCAGCTATCTAATAGAAGGCGAGCTTTTTGCCATTTACTTGGTACGATAACATTCAATACAATAAAATATAATATTATTACTAAATCAGGTCCATAAAGGCGATAGTCGTACCGTCAACATAATACGCCACTATAAAATGGCCTATATAAAATATAAATCTTACCGGAACAGCTAATAGCTTGTTTTAAGAGGGTTTTTTTTAACTTGGCCACTTCATGCCTTATCAGGTCAGCGATAACAGCTGGCAAACACACCAGAATGAACCCTTGGGTGACCTCAATCTGTAGCATTAATTTACTAAAGTCCCACGTCTGTAAAAAAAATAGATATAACATCACTTTATCCACAAAGGGGAAGGTAGAGGTTTAACCAGGGCACCCAGTTTTCGCCAAGTGCGCTCGGTCCCGTGATGTGATAGCGGGCGAGCCTATCGCCATATCGAGCTTGGATTCTAGATTGCGGGCTGATGCTGAATAGGAAAAATTCAATATCACTGCCTGGGATTCGAACCCTAGAACTCAGAGCGGTAGTTTAAAAGTCAAAAGAAGTAAAGCAGTCCTTTAAAATATCCTATAAAATATTACTAACTTTCACTCGCGACTCCGCCCATCTGAAAGTCGTTTCATGGAATTTAGATTCATAATAAAGCTATTTTATCTTTATATTAATCAATGTGACTGGGTTTTTCCATCTTAATAACAAAAATTCCTCAGTTTGCGGCGTGATGTCCTTCTCCTATTCCCTCTCCGGTTATGTCGGATTGCCGTCTCACCGGACTATGAGAGTAAAGGAACAGAAAGTGCACCTGTGTATTGCGCACACACTTGTGCACTATAATATATCCTTTGTACCCGGCTGATCGTTGAGATGACCCGCTGTGGCCGAATTTGGCTAGGAGCGACTCGATTCTTACATAAGCTAGTTTGTTATGGCAATATAGTATTACCTCAAGTAAAACACTGCCTATCAACTCGACGTCTAAAGTGATGAGCTTCGGCATACAGAAAATGATGATAATGGCCATCTAAAATAATTAGTACGTTTTGTTAATAGCAATAAATAAACGTGCACGACAAAGTGACTCCACAGCACCTGATGGTAAGTGAAGTGGGATCGAATAGAATTTCGACTGACGACAAATGATTATCGCTTGGCCGTCGACACAATTATGCCAGCCTGCTGAAATTGGATATACACAGGCTGATCGCTATCCATGCGGATATAAAACACCTGCTAATACAGTTAAAAATCCGTTAAGTAATAATATAATAATATTTTATTATATCAATTAAAATAAAGCTGAATTCGCCGCTCAAATAGAATAACTAGCAAGTATACATCGAGCATCAATAACACATAACCGATAAACCTACCAGATACTGCAACTCTTCTTCTATATCATGAAAGTTGTCGAGCAAGTTGTTATAGTCCAGCAGACATCGCCTCACTTCCTTGATGTTGTTCATCACATTATTCTTGTTCACAATATTAATCGGTATAGGGTTCCTCTCAAATCTTACTCTCAAAATTTTCATACGCACCAACAGAGTGTAGAAAATTACCACCGAAACAAAAGAATCTATTCTTTGGTTCAACAATGGTATATTATAAGATAATAAGGAATAAACATCTTCGTCCCCAGAATAATGGATAAAAAGAAACAATATTCTAAACAAAGTCATATAGGCGACTAAACACCTCACTTTGTTGTTGAAAATAGAACGGGATTTGATTCCCATCACAACATCAAGTGTTTCCAGAGAACGAAAATATCTAAAGATATAATCGTCAGCAGTTAACAAAGAAATGATAACACTCAATACGTATTCAATAGATCTGAACGGTATTAAAGGAAATGCGCCGTATGCAGAAACTACACACAGGACAATGCAATACAATAAATAAACACATTTCACGAATTTGCACGAACCAGTGTAAAAGTAATGAGCGGTTATGAATTTGAGTACTTTTATTAATCCTAATATTGAGACGTTTTTGTACCAAATATCCACTGCTTTTTTAAAGCTGGACATTTTGGTTAATGCTTCGATTTCTTTGGTGTTGTGGAATGTGTGGCGATCAAATAATGTAGGTACTATAACCAAATGGGTTTATAAAAGGCTATCATAGCATCAATATCAACATACTATATTTTACTGATGTTAATCTTTTTGCTGTACAACTATTTTTATATTCCTTTTATTATAATAAAAATTATATTACACAAGAAATCCTTCATCTAAATAATTTGCCACAGTTCTTATTTCGAATATAGATTTTAGGGTCTATGTTAAGTCAGGATTCTATTTTCGCTCTGTGGATTGGGGGCGTTTGGAGAATTCCACCACGGTATCCTCTGCCTGTCGGAATAGGCGACTAAAAATTAAGATTAATTAAGATTAAAAGGGGCCATCGGGGGGTCATCGGCGGGCAGCAGGAGGCTGTCCATCCTTAGTGTACATCGTACGCTTTTGCACATTCGGGTGACCCCCGGGATGGACGGCAGCGTGGAAGGTAGTGGACAGTGTCTTTCGGTGCGTGGGGGCTTAAGGTAGTAGTAATAAGGTACTTTCTCCGCGACACAAAAAAAAGAAAATAATGTCTATCTGTGAACAAATTTCAACTTATCTTATCTTAATTTTTCTTTGATTTTGTGTCTAATGCAAATACTTTGAACAAATAGATTACAGGTACTAACAACATATATAAAAAAACGCATTGAAAAAAATATTTTTATTTACATAATTGGAATACATTTAACATATCCGCACGAAAGCATACAATTAAGGACAGTCCTAGATAACTAATTAACGGCGGGGTAGTTATATAACTATTATGGCAATCTAAATGAATGACATGAAAAAAAAAGATGTCATTTACAATAATTGATGATAACAAGTAAGTAAGGAGTTTCTTTCTGTCTCTCTTCTTCGGATATTCATCACTTAGATAGCTAGTGAAATGCTTGTATATTACCTATCTTAAGGTCTATCCCCATGGTTGATGATCGCAATGAGTCTTTTTAATATGAGCACGCCATAATAACCCAACTGCACCTCATGGTAACGAGTTAGGTTCAATACAATGTGAACTGCCAAGAGCCAATTACCCCTCGGCTGTCGACACAATTATGTCGGCCTGTTGGAACCGAATATACACAGGCTGGTCCTGGAACGCGACACACGTGGGCCACTATGGCGGGTTTTAACACCAGTACGGTGGTCGCTATCCGGGCGAATATAAAATATATCCTACCATCATTCTTCTCTGTAATTTGTTTAAATATAGACCTATATATTTTCTCCTTTTACCTCCCAGCCGAGCTGGCTATTTTAGTGACATCAAGCTTTGCTTTTTAACTTAACTAGTAATTATAATTATTTCATATATCTTGGCCTATCATAAATGCAACTATGTTCGCCTACGAGACTAATAAATTACTTTGTTTTATTTTTAATGTTATCGATTAAAACTGAATATTCCTCGCACGACATATCACAACCAAAAAAACGGCTTCTTTCTTCGCCTGCGACATGGTGGAGAATATTTCCCTCTCTCTATCCACGGACTCACAGTGAGATCAGTTTTTTTTATCGCAACCACCACAGTTTTCACTGTAACGTATACCAAAGTCAAAAACAATATCACTATAAGCTTATCAATCGTCGCTCTATATCTTTCAAGCCATTTTGCTATTTTATACAGGGTGTACAAATTATGCTCCTTCAGCGATTCACAGGGTGATTCCAAAGCTGCAAACGGGATCGACAAACAGACTAGCCAAGTGAGAACCGATAGTAACGTAGATATGAATAGGTTCATCCGTCTGTCTGTCTGCAGTTGCGTTTTGTATGCTTTTTGCTTTTTGTGCCTCGGTTCTTCATGTTTGAATAGTTGATCGAGGTTTAGGTAGTCGATGATTCTGGAAAAAATATTTTCTTTAAGAGTTTGTTTGAGAATTAAATTACTTATTGTATAACAAGAATATTTTCATGGCAGGTGGTAAAAGGCACTTGGTAAGTATAGTATTGATCAAATAGGCTGTTGACGACCAAAGGCAATAATATATGCCTTTATAGTTGCCAGAATTATACTGGCTTCTCATTCTAGATGTATACCAGCTAACACCAAAATAGACTAATCGAAAGGGACCATCATAGCAGACTTTTAACATTTGTGCTATAGTGATTCCCTTTCATATAATTAGATTGTAAGCCTGATGACAAATGGGGTGAAGAAGGACAAACGAATGAATTAGAAGAACAATAGATGAACGGCATTAAATACACCACTACAAACTCTTGTCATCTAATTAATATTTTAATATCTGTATACTCAATGAAGGCAAAAATCTATTTTTAAATAACAATCTGATCAATCCAATTGAGCGTAATCTCTTTTTAGCACACACCACACTAAACGATCACGAACAAAGATTCAAAATTACAAAGCCATTAAACACTGAATTACTGGCCATTAAAAAAAATACCTTTGCAAAGCTAGTCGATAAAAAATCATTTTCTTAAATATCACTTCAACACAAAACTGAATCCCAGTATGCCACTGAGTAGACTAAAGTACACACAGTGATTCAATCGTTTTGTATCGATGCAATCGTCATTAAATAACGATGATCATTAATTAATTACAATTATCTAGAATTATACAACTGATGTTGATTTTTTAAATTAACTAATGTGATAAATTTATTCTCTGGAAATATTCGTTAAATCAAACGTCGGGAATAAATAACTTCTTAATTATGATTCATAAAAATAAGAAATAATTAAACTACGAGCCCTGATTTTTATACTATTCCACTGCTGGGTCTCTTCTACTACCGAAAGAGATCTTAGTCTACTAGATTGGTGCATTGATTTGATTAAAGTATTAAGTTAGCTAATAATAACCTTATACAACAAACAATTATATTACCTTGTCAATATGCTGTAAAAATGATTTCAATAACAAGGAGAAATAAAACATAAAATCTTATTTGACAATCGATCGCATGTGCTAATAAAAAGAACAAAAAAACACCATTCAACACCATTTGGCACTTTTGCTGATTTACAATTTAGCCAAGTTAAGATGGAATCTTAAGGGTCTATTATAAATGATGCACGCAACGTCAAGATTGTCACGTAATAGTTGCCTAAAGCATGGCAACATCTAAACGTGTAACAACAAGATGGGAGGTGATGAATCTTGAAGTGGGATAGGAACAGGTGGAAATAAAATACACTGCTTAACAAATGGTATATTCATGATCATTGAGCACCGGTAGCCTAAACTATTATGCGTTCAAAATATAAACCAAACAAACTCATCACAGCTTTGTCCCCAAAGGGGTAGGTAGAGCAACGGGGAAACCCACACTTTTCGCCGTGTGTGTTCCGTGCCATGATAATGGCATCTATTGCTATAACTTTTAGACTACGGGCTGATAGCTGGAAAAAAAAATTCACTGCTCGACCCGGAATTCGCACCCCAGACCTCAGCTTTACATTTGTATCACATAACATTTTAAAAACAGCATGCCTACAGAAATGTATATTTATCCAGATTTAAACTGAACTTGCATCATCAACCAAGGATAAATTCGTATGTTCCATACTTGACCTAATCAAACCAACAATCAGGATGCAATTAATTAATTCACTTAATAGTAATCTAGTATCCTTGAAAACAATCTGTACGTGCGTCAACACGACTCCAATACTAAAATTAGCTTTCGTATTAAAGTGCACTAGCTGTGCCCACGGCTTTGCTCGTATTGTAATTAGTGTGTTACAAAAATTTTCCGCGTAAATCCCAACCCACGTGATTTTTTACATCCACACGAACACTCGGTAATCGTTATATTTCAGTCAATTTACATACAAACGTATGTACTATTAACTTAAACCTTCCTCAAGAATTGCTCTATCTTTTAGTAAAAACTGTGCAAAAATCTGTTCTGTAGATTTTGAGAAAATCGATCTCATACAGACAGACAGCTTTTGGGGACTTTGTTTTATAATATGTGAAGATAGTCGAAGATTAATTTCTGTAACTAAATATAGTATATTGGGGTGATTTTAAAGTGGGAAAATCGTTGGACTGACTTGCTTTGAGGTCACGAATTCGATTTCCGAGTCGGTCTAATTTATTGCTCAGCATCAGTCCGGAGTCTGGAATTTATAACCGATATGGCGTTTGACTCGCCCCTATCATATCATGGGACAGGATATATACATCAAAATGGGGTTACACTACTTGCGGTCCTGCATACCCTTTGAGATTAAAAGAGGTGTGCTTGTAATCCTTTATACAAAATTATTAAACCCAAACTAAAATTATTTCTGTGGACACTGAATTGGGATCCGTTACGATATTAAAAATGTAATCAGTTTTAATAACAAATTTGTGTCACCGGTCATGCCTTGATACAAATTTCCGTTAAAAAGTCGCTTTTTGTGTAGTTAGCATATCTGTGAGGGCTGGGAACCTAAGCTTCTGTTTAAGTTCGAATACGTTCTAGACTATTCCATGGGTTTTCTATCACAATTTGCTCGGGACTGGCAACCCTGACGTGCTGACGTCAAGTAGAAGGCGTGTCATAAAATCTAGACTAAATACTTTCTGTTGTCAAAAAGAATATATTACATTTCAAAATGTGTTAACGTTCAATTTTATGACGCTTCTAGAAAATACAAGACGCCATCTAAGCTAGCCGATAACACTAAAAGAGAAGTGAAGTATTTTATATAGCTTAGATGCGAACTTTCTTTGTTACACTGCGCCCTTGACTTTGATCGCAGTAGCCTTGCAAGTCGAGGTCGAGCAACCCCACTGCGTCACTTACGTTCTAGATATTTCTCTGTGGAAATGGAACTGTATCGATTGAATACTTTACTGAAATATCTACAATAGAAAATGTATTTATGAAACAAATTTTAAATGAAGTTATCAACGTAA
Organism: Manduca sexta; assembly: GCF_014839805.1. Classification (NCBI taxonomy): domain Eukaryota; kingdom Metazoa; phylum Arthropoda; class Insecta; order Lepidoptera; family Sphingidae; genus Manduca; species Manduca sexta. The sequence continues at coordinate 5,117,460 of NC_051120.1, read as the reverse complement.
TGTTAAATATCAATATCCTAATACGGTTTATAATGAAACTTACTGATGGATTAGAGTACAAGGTATGTTATTTTATTTTTTCATATCAATTACTTTATGTAATTACATTTATAATACAGATTTAGCTTTTTAAAAGCGTTGTCGACTTTCAAACGTCAGTAACTTCATCCAACTCAAAGACTACTGAATATGAAAAAATTAAATCGAAAACCAGAAATGTTGAGGAAAGTGAACAACTTGTTTAAAACTGAGGAGGTGAAGATCTCAAAACCGATAACAATGATTATGAAAATTATTCATATTCTGTACTCACTCGATATGGGAGGATTTAACATCAAAACTAAGAAAGTGAAGAGAATTACAAAGGCTCTGTCCCTTGTGAAATGTCTTATCGTCGGCATCATTACCGTTGTCACCATGTATATGAGTCATAAAAATGTCACTTCCTTCATGTACTACATACAAATTGGCCACAACGTAATAGCAACATTAACCTTTGCATACTTTGACAGTGGAATGACGTATTGCGACTACCAAAAGATCTTATTGAAGTTCGACACGGCCTTGAGGATCAACAGGAAGAAACAGTACCTAGACATCAAAATGTTTATTTTCGCCATTACCGGCGTTGCTTTACGACTTAGTTTCGTGTTTGTTTACTGTTCATTTTTCGATGCATCTTGTGTTAGGCCTCTCTTGGCAAGGCAGTTGTCTATTTTCCTCTTCATTTCGTTTGATTTGATTTTGATTGTTTATTTCTTTATATTTTACACAACTTACTGGCGATTGTCTAGTATCGTTACTATTATCGACAACAGTTCGACAAGCATTGTGTTTATGCAATATCTTTATAAGGGATTAATAGATGCTATACAGACGGCGAAATCTGCGTTCGATGTTGTGGTGAGTTATATTAATTTATAGGTGTTTTTTCTGGTGGTAGGATATATTTTATATCCGCCTGGATAGCGGCCACCGTACACAGGGTGTTCAATCCGCCATAGTTGCCCATATAAATGTGTCGCGTTTCGGGATAAGCCTGTGTCTCGTTCCAACATGCCGGCATAATTTACTGTGGAGGGGTAATCACCTGTAGTCACCTGTGGAGTTGTAGTCGATATTTCATTTGACCCCACTCCGCTTACCATCAGGTGTAGTGGGGTCACTTGGACACTTGGACGTATAAGCGAAGTAAAAATGGCCTAAAAATTCATTTTTTTTTTATATTTTACATGATAGTTATTTCAGAATTAAATGATTTAAACCTAGAATCTTATTTAATATAATTAATTGTATATTTTATATTGATAGAGTTGGCGTCGTATTTGACACTATAATACCTTCAGTGTTTAAGGGAGTTTTGTAATGGAAAGGCTAATACGTGGGCACCGCGTACCAAACCTACATTTACATAAGACATGACGTATTAAAATTGACATAAAACAATTTTTCGCTTTCCATCTTTCTTTAAACTTTCATTTCTAGTTATTATTATAAAAACCTGAACCAAAAAGAAAAAAATACACATTAATAATTTTTACATGCATGCGTTTATTTGCAGTTCATCCTGATATTTCTGCACAATGGACCAACATTAATGATATCTATATACAGATCTTTGAAAGGGTTGCGAGCTCAGACAGGTTTGGTAAGTGTATTCAATTTTTTTTTTATATTTCGGGCAAGGAAAAGTGACCCCACTGTACCCGATGGTAAGTGGAGTGGGGTCCAATGGAATGTCGCCTAATGAGAAATGATTACCCCTCGGCAGTCGACACAATTATGCCGGCCTGTTGAAACCGGATACACCGGCTGATCCCGGAACGCGACACACTTACGTGGGTCACTATGGCGGATATTAACACCTTGTATACGGTGGTCGCTATTCGGGCGGATATAAAATATAACCTATCACCATGAGAAATAAATTAAATTATCCGTTACTTAGTTTAGTCCCTCACATTCGAAATACCGTCTGGGTTACTGCCATTGCAATGTCTCTACCTATCGGGCCGAAGAATATTTAGATTTTTCCTTCTCAGTATCAGCCTGGAGAGGTATTTGCGCCTCATATGGCTGTAACCTCGCCCCTATAAACAACGGTGTATACACCTGTAAAGGTTTATCATCTAGTATAAGAAAATTCATTGTATTAGTTGTAAGGTTATAGAGGTAAACCGTTGGTGTAACTATTGAATAAATAAAATATTTAAACATACGGCGAAAATTGGGTGTCCTGGTTGCACCTTCTCCTTCGGGGATAAAAACTTTTTTGTTTCATACATCATTATCATCAACCGCAGGATCTCAACTGCTGAAATAGTCCTTCCCCAAAGATTTCTAGAACCTATTGTAAGCGGCCCGCATTTAGCGACCTCATGCGACTTTTGGTTCATTAACTTCGTTTTAATAAATAAATAATAATAATATCAGCCCTGTATTATATACTGTTCCACCGTTGGGCACGGGCGTCCTCTACTACTGAGAGGGATTAGATCTTAGTCCACCACGCTGGCCTAGTGCGGGTAGGTAGACTTCACACACCCTCGAAAATTCCTATAGAGAATTTCTCAGGTATGCAGGTTTCCTGACGATGTTTTCCTTCACCGTTAAAGCAAGCGATAATTCACAAAGAATACACACTTAATTTTTTTGATAAGTCAGAGGTGTGTGCCCTTGGAATTTGAACCTGCGGACATTCGTTTCGGCAGTCCGTTCCACAACCAACTAGGCTATCGCTCACTAACTTCGTTTTGATAATTACTAATACATTTTTAGCAGATAATACCTGGCATGTCTGTTGGATACATCACCAATCTCTATTCGGTGTTTCTGATGTTCTTGCCGCCGCTCTGTGGTGGACTGCTGTCGTGGCGATCTGATGACATCAAAGTCGCGCTGCACAATAGACTGCTTTTGGAAACTGGTAGTTATTGCAGTATTAAGTAACAAATGGATACGAAAATGCTGATCTTTGTAATATTTAAACCGGGGAAAATAATCACCTCGTACCAAGAGTTGCTGAAAAACATTAGATACTTACTGCCATGAAAGTGACAGTTGCTGCAACTTTAACAACTACCAACGTGACGCCAAAAATGAGTTCTTGTCCAATAATTACACATAAAATATAAGTACTTAAGTATACCCTTAATCTATCATCGGCACCGTATCAATAAATAAATAAATTGATATATGTTTCAATTTAGAGAAGTATGCCAGATTGCAAAGTGGCAATCCATAGTCTCTACCTACCCCTACGGGACAGAGGTGTGATACTATGTATGTATGTATCTGTATCTTTCATAAAAATATATATTTAACACCTTTATTCCAGATAAGAACACCTATTCTGACATAAAGCGCTTCATCTCGTATGTGGAAGCTCGTCCGTTCAAGCTGCGTGCGTGCCGCATCATTCCCCTGGACACTTCCCTGCCCGTCCATGCCCTGAACATCTTCATCACTTACCTTATCATCATTGTTCAATTCACTCATTTGTTCTAAACACACTTACTTCATTTGCTTAATTTTGGAAAAAGTCATCAATTTAAATGCTGTTTGATTTACATTCCCCTGGACAGATTCCTGGCTGTCTACGGCCTCAACTTCAACGCTAATTACCTTCTAGCCATTGTTTACTTTATTCATTATAAGACAGTATGTTAACTGTTGCACAATTTACTTATTAGTAATAAATCTTTCCTAATGTATAAGCTAAAGAATTTGTTTGTTAGAACGCGCTAATCTCAGGAATTACCAAACCGATTTAGATATTTAGTAAGAAGCTACATTCCTCCTGAGTACTACAGGCTACTTTGTATACAGAGAAACTACTTATCTTGGAAAAACTTTTTCACGCGGGCGGAGCTGCAGGGAAAAGCTAATGTTTAGATGTAACCGTAAGAGTAGATGGTAGTTTGCTGACTGCGACCTTTTTTTCAATTCCTTACTTCCTTTTTATTATCTTTATTTGCTTCTGTAAAATAAAATCAATCGCTGTATTGTTAAGAGTGTTAATAAATGTAAAAATGTAAGCACAAATTCGATTCCGTTATTTTCTAAACCCGTCTCCTTACCCGAAATTAGTCCCACGCAACTTATATTAGATCATAATTGCCTAGAGAACCAAATGCAAGACTGGCCAATGCACGTCCCAACACGCTCTATCTAGACGATAGTGTTGTAAAACTGAGTTAACTTATTCTTCAGTAGTGCGCATTTAAGGAGCGGGATCAGTGAAATCTGGAAGACGGGATTTTATAACAGGAATACATAATTTATGGCTGGAATCAGGAACGTGGAAACGCGAGTAGAGTCAGCGTCTGCGTTTGTATATTTAATGGTTTAGAATAAAGTTACTTATATTATAGAGTGGATTTTTGTAAAGGTGTTTGCTGAAGTCTTCTAATGGAATTTTCTTGCAGCTACAGGCAAACTATTCTTAAGTTGGGAAGAGGTTTTAGCCTGTATTTATAGACTTAGGAAAAATTTACATAAATACAGTCAGCAAAAAAACTATTAAGATATTTAGGAAAATATACAGACAGCAAATAAACTTTGGCAATTTGGACAAAAATCTTTTTAACGTCTATCGATCTTGTAACTTTAGTTTTAAGAATATATAAGACAAGGCTTTTTGTGGGAGCACGCTGTACCCCCAAAAGAAATTGTTGCCATTAAAAAATACAGGAAGGGAGGGGGGTACAAAATATTCTGGACTAACACCTTTCGAGAGTCATGGCTGCCATACACGCTACGGTCCATCGGAAAGGTCCACCGGTGCAGGTATGCCTGCGCCGATAGACCGCAATGTGTGTGGGAATAGACCTGTGCAGATTTTTGAGCCTGTGCAGGTGACCGGCGCAGAATCGAAAATCAATTCTTTCAATTGATACCTGCACAGATGACCTCTCCGGTAGACCGTAGTATGTATGCCTTACATTAGTGTGCAAAAAAGACTTGACATAAAAAGATCTGTATAAAACTAACATCAGCTTAAGAACTTATAAAGTTACAAATTGCTAGAAAGTTTTTCCATGCGTTTCTCTTGCCTTATCTCAAAAAACCTGGCTAATATATGAGCATATAAAGATGTTATGATAACAAAAAAAACCTATAACATTTTCAAAACAAACAACAGTCATACATTTGCTTTATTTGTATCTTAAATAAGACCTAATTGCCTTGTTTTTAAAGTACAGAATATATTTTTCTGCAAATCCCTAAAACTCCCAGTCACATATTCTACCGAAGATAAGTATAAACTCCCGAGGGAACTAACGCCACGGAGCAGAATACCGGTAATAAAAGTGGCTCAAACTGAAGTTTTTATAGGGAACTCTCAGAGCTGACTTGTTGATTCTAAAGTAGTTATGGTAATACTTCAGTTATTTATGAAAAAGACAACTCAATAGAATAATTTAGCACTCACGACTAACCTTTGTAAGGGTTGGCAGAGACGTAAATCAATATCATTTCGCTGTTATATACCATAGGAGATAAGCTTATTGCGACATACCGGCAGGCGCGGTCACAGCCTGAAATTTCAAAGGGGGTCATTGTGTATTTTTTTAGATTTCCTATTATCAAGTACAGATCGGTTTTCTTGTTTTATAATTTTTTAGAATATTTTTTAAATTGACGTATACTATTTGGTGGGGTTATATAATCCCACCTTCGGACCGCGCCTGCACAGTGCACACCGGAGGCAATTCCCGTGAAAAAACTCAACATTCTTCGATATCACGATTTATTTATTAATAATCTCCGCTCAAGGAAGTACTTATCATCCATAATGTGGTTACAATTTGTGTTAATAGATTACACTTATAACTATTTACCCGACCTAGAAATCAAACTCAAGACCTTACGACCGGCGTATCAAAATTCTACTACGCCATCCAAACAGCCCTGAGATCCTATGAGTCCACGTCAATCCAAATGTCTAAAATTATTGAAATTATTTTGACACACACGAACGCAAAATCTCGCATTATTATTCCCAAATCGCATTAAGGTATCAACAGCAAATTGTGAATAATGTGACGTATCAACATACAATATTACATGAATTATTCATACACACATAAATCATCCACTTTCAAACGACACATGTACGTAAAATACACCAAAATAGGTCCTAATAAATTGGCAATACGATATATTTACGACCAGTTTAAATTGATCCGTGGATGCGATCGAACGTTGTTGAAAAACATATTCTTTACAAATGGATATATATATAAACGAGAAATAAATGAGTATTTCTGAAAATAAGTTTATGTAACGAAATAGTAAATACGAAATAATGTTACAAAATTTTCTGTCTCCATGTGTATATTTTTGTTCGTCTTAAGACATTCGATTTATTAAATAATGTATAATTGTTGTATTAAAACAAATAAAAAACATACGACACAAAAAATATATATAATTATTTCGGAACGTACATATTATATTAGAGAAATACTCAAATAGAAATGATTAAAGAAAAAACTAATCACTTCTGTATTATCACTTATATAAGGCACTCTAAATTCAATTCGCCCTCTACATAAATATATACAAAATCTGTGCTGTCCTCACAAAGACTCTTACTTACTTTAACTTAAACTTTCATATCAATTTAAAAAAGGAAAATTCAAGTAGTATACATACTTATATTAACATTAAGATAAAGTTAGATTAACGGAGACTCAAGCAAACTATGGTTATAGTAATAACTTATCACCTCCCAAATCTATAGATCGATAAAAAAATCCGTAAGCACACAAAATCTATAAGAAAAAGATCCATAACTATAACCTTATGTAAAATACCATATTTTTTTCAGATCAAAAGACAGGTCAACTTACAATGGTCGTTATTCCAGTGGCACACAATAAGAGCATCAATCATTCTAAGATTAGACGATGGGTTCGAACCAATACCGCTAGGGGATTGCGTGTAAAAATTTAAATGAGGCCTTACCGTCTTTGTGTTATATATCAATGAAATAAGGATACTGATGCAATTTTAAATTTGAAAACAACCACACTCACGCCTTTTATTAAAGGCGATATTCCCGAAAGGGTAGGCAGAGGCGCTATTGGTACCACCAGTTTCCACCGTGAGTATTCCGTCCCAAGATGTGAATTTAGATTGTCGTCACATCGGGCACAAATTTGATAATTGGATCTTCAATATTGATTACATTAGAAACATTGTTGTATTGTGATGATACATAGGGACATAGACGTATATTCGCGTGACGATGGAAATGCATGCAAGTACTCACATCTGCCACTTCCACACGACGTCAGGAACCCGCCTTGGTTATGCTGCTGCACTCCGTCACGTTTGTCAGGACACCACACACAGTTAGTACACACAATGTAAGGATTATGGGTCCTGGGACATCTATACTTTCACAGTTATAGCATTAATTATGAAGCGCGCCGGGGAACGTGCCGCCATCAATGCACCAAACTTTCGTTACTAGCGTCATCCGCTGGATGGCGCGGGCGTGTGGCCTCTCGTTGGCCAGCGGTATTGGTCGATTTAGTTGGCGGCAAATGCGTGCGAATTTGAATACCTTTCGCTCTCACACACATACCACCATCACGCGAATTATTATAGAATCAGTTTATTATTATAAATAACGGTTACGAAACAATTGTACTTATACCATATTCTCTCTGAAAATAGAACTTTAAATATAGGTACAGACTCAGCTATTTAGCAAAATCGTACCCCAATTAGTGTAAAATATTAAGTGAAATGGCCAGCAATATTAAATCAAGACTATAATAATTGTAAATAAGAAAAAAAAAAACAAATTATTTCTTCCAGTAGCAGCACTTATTGACCCCACGCTTAGCATTTATACTGGCAATAAAAACGTACTAAAAACAATAAAATGAATTACATAAACAAACGAAACCCAGTGTTGCCGTTAAAATATTTTATCTGTTATGAATATAATCCCATTTTTATGGGGGCTGTTAAATTTGGAACCGTTTTAAGGGCAACAATAAAGAACGCGTAAACCTTAAGGAACTGTTTGGAAGGATTATCTATTCCCTTGTTTTTCAAGGCTCTAATTTAAACCCTTTTGGGAATTGTATTAAATCTTGTTCAGGTGTCTCGAGGGAAATGTTATTTATTTACCTACTCCTTTTGTTTTACGTCTTGAACAATTTTTTTTTTTATTGCTCTCTTTTAAAAGTTTGAAGATCAGTTATTCCACGCCACATTGCCCTAGAAATAACTCTTTTGGATTAACATGCTTTCGATTCTCTCCTAAACCTATCATAATATGTAATATACTCAGTATAATAGAATAAAATTGCCTAATCTGAATTGCATGGCAGAATTTGCGTGCGAATAAAAACAAACTAGATTATCAGTAGAATAATAACTAATGTATTTGTAATACATTACACATCAAACACAACCATTATAAGACAGCACATAGCACTTAGTAATAATTCGACATTGTTAATCATTCCAATTTCAATAATTCAAATAATATTATGCTGCCAGTTCACATTATCCGAATAGGTTTTGTGTTTGCCAATACAACCTCAACATGATCAAAATAAATTATTTTGAAACTCATTAAAGGTTACATAAGATTCTACACGGGTTTGTGACCTGAATAAGTTTAAATTCCTATCTGTCACTGAAGATACAAGCTTTTGCTTAGTTTGAGAGACAGCGATCCATATATTTGATTAAGCCTTAAGAACTAGTTTTGGATATTTATGTATTTTTTTCTCTTATTTTTGTGGCTAAGCAAGCATGTAAATAAATAAATAAAAAATATTACAGTATATCCAGATGAAGTGAATAATTGTCTTTTAGATAATAATTTTCATTCTGTACAATATAAATACTATAGTAACCCCATGATTCAAACCCGCGAACATAAAGCATCGATCAAAGTCACTGCTCCCAAGGGAAGCCGCGCTCAGAAGTTAAATTGGAACGACGAATTCATTCCGTCTCGGCTAATCCAAATTATGCAAATTGATTGGATTGTTTATGATTAAATCTGGTTGCTTCCATTTTCAAAATAAAATAAATGAAAATCGTAAAATTAAAGTTAGTTATAAAATATATATTACTATTTTATTTGTGTTTTTGTTACAATGAATATAAGAAGTAAAATGTTAATATTCTAATAGTATGCACCTACAACTGTTAAAGTATCAGCAGTACAGGACTTCGAATTAAAAAACAAAGCATTGTACTCCATGGCCCGTAATAATTATCCAATCTAAGATCTAAGCATTCGTTGAAGATACTGAACTATTTATAGTATATGGTAAAAAAGCAATTGGAATTGTTTATTTAAAATGACGTTTAAATACTGACTTTAACTCGACAGCGTATGACATCGCACTTCAAAGCAATGGCCCTGAGCTTGACGTCCATCATCAGACTATTTTAAGGATTTTACCGCGGTTTTAATATTTTACTTTATTCCCGACGTTTCGAAGACTTTGCAGCCTTCATGGTCACGGGGGGGACTGAGGTGTTGTTCATCCGCAAAGTCAGAGTTACAATATCTACCTACATTTTACAAATATACAACTTTTTAAAATTAGCTGTTGGTGGTCCGATCTACGTAGAATGAGCTCACAGCGTCTTGAAGTCTGGCAGCCGGTCTTTTGGGTTCCGATTTAAATGTAGAACTGGATCCCAGACTTGTGCAAGCTTCCAACCATCTTCATTATTAAAATTAGTATGTTTTTTAATTTCAATAGCTTCGCGGACCATCCTAGGCAGGATTTAAAAAGTGGTATATTTGTAAAATGTAGGTAGATATTGTTACTCTGACGCCACATAATAGAGCTTACATAATTAATTTTGATATAAGGTAGACTAATCTATAGTCATGGAACTCGAGAAACTTCTAAAAGAAAAGTAGCATAATATGTTAAGAAATATATTATTCTAAAACTCCATTAGTGTAATAAAACGTCGAGACATGCACTCATTAATACGAAATTAGTCAAATTTAAACCTCGGTTGGCTCATAAATTCGTATCGGTGAGCACTAATAATGCCGCTAGACACCACACAGGATTCCCATTGCATATCGAGGACATATTATTATTGGAACTTTTATTTCAATACAATTTACTACTGAATATTCTACAGCGAGGTTTAACTCTATTTTCTTGTCAACTTGTTGTCAAGAAACATATATTTATTTATGTTTATGGTGCACCAGCAGCTTACGTATTACACGAAATAGGACATAATACAATGTTACAAACATGCTAGCTAATTTAATTACAGGTTACACAGAATTGACAACATAAAAAGACACTATAGAATACTAAGTTATTGTTATTATTACAACAGTCAATCAAAACAATACATTACACAAAAGAAGTGAAATAAACCGAAGAGTTTCTACTGTTTATGGGCGGTCGTATCGCTTACCATCAGGCGAATAACAAGCTCGTCTCGTCATACAAAGAAATAATAAAAAAATCAGAATACAAATTGACTGCTATATAACTGATAATTAGTAAATTTGTATCTCAACAATCTGTAGACGTGGTGCGACTTCCGCTCTAAGGTCCCTAGTTTGAGTCCAGGATCGGAAAAAAAATTGTGACTGGTTTTTCTGTCGTAATAATTACTTCGCATTTTGTTGGGGTTGGTTTTACAATGTTATACCACGTGCCTCGGCAAGCACGAAAGCCTTTGGTCTTACACCTGGTGTTGCTCCACTCGGATGGGATTCCCGTCTCATGCCTCTAAGAGAGTGAAGATCAAAGGGTGCACCTGTATACTGCTCACGCACTGGTGCATTTTGATATCTCCTGCGTACCTGATGTCCGTTAAGATTAGCCGCCATGACCGAAATTAGTGCGTAGTAGTAGTAGTAAAATGGGTAGGAGGGATTTAATTAAACAGTTTATCTTCAACAACATACCAATAAATAATATTTTAACTATAAAAAAGGGAGGTCCATACAATTCTACGCGCAACAATCATAAATAAAGCTTATGTCGACACAGAAATATCGGCAAACAAACCAAAATAGCGACTACAAATTACTGGACAAATTGGAATATAATAAATACCTTTAGTGCAACTGAATTCGGAATGGTTATAAATTTCAATATAGAAAATGAGAAGTTAATTATGTGAGTCACCTGTGTTGTGTCCATTTCAAAATTAAATTGGTATATTTCGGTCGTGAAAGATAAATAATTTTTGCATCATGCTTTAAAGTAAGTGTTAAGAGTGGTTAAAGAAATACATTATAATAATAACATAATAATTAAGATATTCTATTAACAATATGTTCCGAAAAGCCATAATAAAAGAGTAAGAGGGTAAGTAGGATCTCAAGTAGGCATTTGATGTATTGAACTATTTAATAAACAAAGTTTAAGTTATGATTTAACAACTCGCATCTCGCATCGCACTTCAGAGCAACATTGAGTTTCATCTTTTTGTTTTTTTATTGCTTTGAATGACGAGACGAGCTTGCCGTTGTCATAGTAAGCGATATGACCGCCCATAAACAGTAGAAACACCATCCAACAACTCGAATTACAAAGTATTGATTGGCATTCCACTGCACTCGCCATCCTGAGACATGAGTTGTTAAATCTTATTATGTCCAGTTGTTACACTGGCTACAATATTCAAACCGGAACACAACAGTGACTACACACTGCTGCTTGGCAGCAGAAATAGACATTTTGTGCATACCCAGACGGACCCTCACATATGAAAGACCTACCACCCGTAATCTAGTAACGTGGCCCTAATATTTGTAGCTTAATCTCAGTTCCCGATTGACTTGGTTAATTATGTAAACACGAAGTGATAAATGGGCATGGGTGTCGCTGTCAATACTGCCCAATGCTAATATATGGGCTGGCTTATGATTTATGAGCGTCACTTCATTAGACCGGCTTGGCTGACTCGTTCCCGCAGAGTACTATAGTTATGGAACTAATGTATTTCGATGCCTAGACAAAAGGGTTTAAATGCTAACCGCCACTTTCAGACTTTAAAGGTCGAAATAAATAAAATTATAATTTTTGCTCTTACAGTATTAAATTTACATATATTACATACTTAAACTTGTGTCCTATAATTAATTATGAAGTATTTACTAGGTGACATATTTTCCAATTAAGTAAAACATGTATATATTTTTTAATAAATAGATACAAATGACGTTTAAGGTTCTTATGGTAGGGGTTTCCATGAAGATATCAGTGATTTAGATATTGCTAAATCACTGATACGTTTATGGAAAATAATTGCTTTTCTAAATAAACTTTAAATAATATAAAGTAGCTAACATAATTATTAGCCATTACGAGATTCAACATATTATGGATGAGAAACGAAGTATAATGCAAGTAAATTATAATTGAGGTTGTTTTTTTACAGGTTCAAATAAATTATCTTACTTCATTTAATTTGAAACAAAGCAACACGAATTTTAAATTACAATATACTTCGCTTGCCATCCAGAATATTTTGAAACTGGTAATCACCAATAATTATGGCTACTAGCCGTAATACACCAGCTCTTATATATTGCTACATAGTGGCAGAAATAGACAATACCCAGGCGGACGCAACTGAAATATAAAAAACCTTAAACTTAACACCCCTGTTTTAGCGTCGGAGGTTAAAAACAAAGAGATATTTCAACAATATATCTCCTAAAGAGACCTGATCTCATGCTGTGTTTTAAGTACCGGTTTTCTAGGAATTACACGGATATTAATTTAGAAATTCTTTCTCCTTTCCTCTCTGGAGGTGTCTTTAAATTTACCTAGCGTAAAATTCATGTTTTTCTGTATTTTAGTTTTATTTTTATCTCCATTGATATAATGTTTTATTGCATACTAGCTGACCCGACAGACGTTGTCCCGTCTTAACTATGAATTTGTAGCGCGCATTCTGTCAATCGCTGACACTTATTTCAAACAATTGACAGTTATGTAAAATTAATATTTTCGTTAAGTTTTCTTAAATTTTCTTATTTTCCGTGCATTTTTTTATTTTTTTTCTTTCATAAGAACCTTCTCCTGACAATAACAAGCACAACAAAAAAAAATAGTGAAATCGGTCCAGCCGTTCACGCGTGATGGCGTGACCAAGGGAAATAGGGATTCATTTTTATATATACAGATAATTTTATTTTAGTTGACTGCCTTGGTGGCAATTTCTTGTGTTCATGGAACGACAACCGCTCGAAAGTTACGGGTTCAAATCTCAGATTAGACAAAGTGATATTGCGTTTTTCTGCTCAGTATCAGGCCTTGAGATTGATATATATGCACGTTGTGGTGATAGCGTAGCCCTATGATGAAACGGAACACACTTGGTGCAAAGTGAATGCCCCAGATGCACCTCTGTCTACCCCTTCGAGGTTTAAAGGCGTATGTATGTATTCTTATATTTATGTTGAATTAATATTTATTTGTATTTAATTATATTTTTATGTAATAGTTATTCTACCCGCCTTTATCACAGTTTGATTTATCACAACTTTTAAGTATATTTCAGTTGACTTAATTGTTATTGGCAAGTTTGCCTAATTATCTCTGGAGGATATAGTCTCGGACTAATGGTGCTAGGAAAAACCACGCAATTGAAAATTAATCGAAAATTATAACAATCATATTAAGTTAATGAAAGAAACAGCCAATTTTCAAAATACTTTAATACACAATATTTGTTCACCTGTTTTTTATTCAATTAAATTATAGTATTCCATAAAAGTACCTTGAACCGGCGGGAATGCATAAAAAGATTCATGAAGGTGGACAAAGCGAGAGAAGTATACCAGAATCGTGCAAAGTTGCAATCCACAGTCTCTGTCTACCCCTATGGGTTAGAGGCTATGTATGTAAATTATGGCAAGTTTTATGTATTGACTGTATCTAAAAGTGAATTACAGTTTTCAATTCACTACGTGCTCGGACTGCTCTTACCATCAGGACCTCTGCCAGATCCTCAGGCATGGATATAAAACTAATATCGTTTCATTGCTGTTAGTAGGATATATTTTATATCCGTCCGAATAGCAACCACCATATACAAGGTGTTAAAACCCGCCATAGTGACCCACGTTAGTGTGTCGCATTCCGGGATCAGCCTGTGTATATCTGGTTCAAACAGAACGGCATAATTATGTCGACTATCGATGGGCAATCATCTCTCGTCACTCGACATTCTATTGGAACTCACTCCACTTACCATCAGGTGCAGTGCGGTCACTTTGCCTAGCGAGTAAAAAAAGGAGCTACAAAACTCACTTAAATGTTAACCTCAAAACATACTTTTTCGTCAGATGTTAACTATACTAATACAAATGACTAAACTGTATAGTTATTATAATATAATCAATGCATAACTGCAGAATGATAATGATAAGCGAAAAGTTTAGTGGAACTATTTTCAAAGCGCGAGAAGCTATCGGCCGAGCGGCTACGTAGTTAATAAATCGTTTGATATATTTCACATTACATTCATCTGAAATGGAAAAAAAAATGTTTATAGAAACCTAGTTTTTTAGTCAGTCGATAGTCAGATATCGACAAAATCACAATTATTTCATTAGACCATCACCATAAGATTCGTCAAAGATCGCGTCGACTATAGAAGTACCATTGTCTCTTGTTGTTTGATTAATTTAATTTCTAGAGATAATCCCAGTCCTTTACTTCAAGGCCTACGCGTCTATGTATTAAAAAAAAATATTTTACGGATTTTATCCTTTGACTTTGCCATTCGTGGTCACGGGCCACGAATGCTGCAGTCTTCGAAACGTCAGTAGAATATTATAATATAAAAAAACCGCAATAAATCCGTAAAATAGTTTTATTTTAATGTCTAACATTCGCGTAAACATAAGAAATCATTATGCGTCTATGTATGTTTTCGTACTGTGGGTTTTTGATAATGGCCAACAAACATCAAATGACCCATATTCCTTCTTCTGTACATTTTTCAGCCTATACTACATATTAAATCTTAAATATCTTACTTTTTTCTTCAAGGAGACGGTCATGTAAGATCGCCTTTATATCTTCCGCTTGGAATGCCAACTTCTCACAAGCTAGTACTGGTGCAAATGTCAGTATGGCCATCTTTATGATCACAAACGACAGAATCCTGAATTTTATTTGACTACACTGAAATTAACATGGATTCTAATTATTACATCCTTAAGAATTATTATTGTAAAGCTACAAAATCGTACTTCTGCAAATTCCACTTCTGCCATGGCATCATATATTATCATAAGTATATATGGTATTGTAATCAGCAAAGTTAGGACGAACTGAAATAAATACTTTTTTTTTTAAATCTTACAAGATATAATGGTATTATTAAGTGGATGCAGGCTGCTTATGACATGGCCATCTAGAAATATCTAGAGGAGGCTTATGTTCAGCAGTGATCTGTATGTGGCTGTTGATGATGAGGATTATAAAGTGTTGATACATAAAAACGGTAAGACATGTGAAACGGCATGTAACTTCTTACAAATATTTATTTTACGACTGATTTCAACAACGATACCCAAAATCGGATAGATCTTAAAAATGGGTAGTTTTCTTAACATATTTGCAAATAACTGATTCTAATTGGTTCACATATGTAGCAGAACTGTTAACCACTGGAGTAAGAGTGTTCTGTTAGAGACCGCATCTTGGCAAACGTAGAGTGGGACGCCCTCTGGCCAGGTGACGGGACGACTTACACAAGAAGGCCGGCAGTGACTGGATGCATAAAGTATACCGGGCTCTGTGGCGTACCTTAAGAGAGGCTGGACATAGCAGTCCACTGCTATGTCCAGCAGTGGACTGCAATGGGCTAATGATGATGATGATGAATAGCGTCAGTGTGCCGCCTTGTATAAAATTTTAAAAATTCTTCTACTTACAGCACAGTCAAAAACCTTTCTAGTCTTTTCAGTTATATCGACGAACTCTTTATAAACTGTTTGACTGACGACAATATCGCTTTTAGGCAAATGTAGGCTAAACACACGCAAATGACAAAAAACAGAATAGAACAAAAAGAAATAAACAATTAAAACAAAATCTATCGCAATTATTGGTACAATAATTAATAACGAAAGTGGTTTAAGAATTTCACAATTTGGATCGATAAGTGTGTACTTCATTATTGCAAGAACGGTATCAAACATAAATATAGAGAGAGTACATAAAATAATTTTGATATCTAATTTGAAACTGGTGTAACCATATTTGGAATTTATTATATTCAAAGTTTCTTGTAAATCGAAAAGAGTGGAGTCGTTACGAAATGACAAAATGAATACATAAATGATATATCTTAATAAATGCATAGAACTTGTTATATGGGTATGTATGTCGGAAGACAAATAGAAAGAGATAAAACATGTTGACACTATAACGGCAGAAAGGAACAGTGTTAATGCTTTAAAAACTAGCTTGGCTTTTGAAGATTTAAATCTTATGAAGCCGAAATCCAAACAGAATATAACGTGTATTAACACGAAAAAAATAAACATAGCTTTCGAAACAGTTGTCTTTTGGAGATCGAGGGATTTCAACTTTCTTTCTTTCGTTGTCATTTTCTCGAACATCTTTTCGAATCCGATTTTATTTCTGATATTTTCCAAAGACGTTATTAATGTCGGAAACGTCGCGCGTATACACTTATTTTGAACGTATATGACCCAACAACTAACGTACGTAAAGTTAAATATCTGTCTTAATTTACTGTGGTCCGGTTATTTCAAACATCAGCCCCCTTACAATGTCCTAAACGAAACGCGACTCGTAAGTTGATGTCGTTTAATTTTGATGTTTGTGATTGGTCGAGAGACCAATACGTCCGTCACGTGTTAGTCTCTCAGCCAATCACAATAAAACGACACGAAGTCTTCTCGTGTTTTTTTACCTCATTCTAAGCATACAGTTCAGCTTTATAAATAGTTAATTGGACCACTTATCAGTGCTAGAAAATAAAAGATATATAGTTTCTCCCTTATAAATATTATTAAACTGAATACTGTGTTTTTATTCAAGCAATCATTTTTTGTCTTGTGATACATCGGTATAGGCTTAGTGCTCTATGATCAGCCTAATATTGGCATACACCTGTTACTTAAAGAACACTTAACATTTTTACAAAATACCAAGTGGAATTAACGTAAATAATAATAATACTAAAACAATAGTCCAAAATTAATACATTGACCTTTTTTTCAATCACAAAATTGATAAACCAGCATACTTTAATCAGTTATTAACACTAACGCGCCTACATACTGTTTGGTACAACCGGGCGTTAATGTGATGAAAATTAAATAAAAACATATTCAAATTACAGAAAGTGCTACATTACTCAATTATAATTGGACATATTATATAATATATGAAATGTCATTTTGAATATTATTAAGACTTACGCAAGATATATGATATTACTAGAAGGCAAAACGGTTTCATTCACGTATTCTTAGTCGGAATTGTTGACCACTTTCAACCTATAAGTAGGTCATCTTCATAAAACCGCGATAAAATCCAAAAACAAATTTTACTTCAATGTTGCGATGATTTTTATTTTATAATTTTCTTCCAACGTTTCGAAGTCTGCAGCCTTCAAGATCACGGGCGGAACTGCGGTTTTGATCGGCCAAAAAGTCGAAATTGCGATATCTACCAGTGGCGAAAGGTGAAAATTTACAAAAGGAAACCCGAAACAACAAATATGTAGGTACTAGGCATAAGATGGCCAGCAAATTGTTCTGATGATAATTACATTCTATATAAAGAAAAGCCGGCAGAAATCGATTTATATGGACCCTTCGCCACTGATATCTACCTACATGTAGATCTGAAAACTAGCTTTATTTATGGAATCTGGTTTATAAATATTCTGTATCACAAAAGAAAACTTACCTCAGCGCTTCTTAAAGTGGAACATCGCAATTCAATTTCCTTACAAAAATACGATCATTACCTATACGGGGAACCTTTCAGATTTGTACAAACATTTGTATAACGTCTTCTATAGTAAAAAGTAATGTGTCGTTTGTATGTTGATAATTTTTTAAGGGAAACGTTTGCATTTTTTAGTGAACAGTTTTTCAGAATCATATTAAATTATTAGTCGCCCGCGGCTCTTATATCAACTTGCCAACCCCCCCCCCCCCTCCCCCCCCTGGGCGACCGGTTGGCGCCCGTCTTGGCTTCTGTGGTTAACGCTTTCAAACAAACTCTTCAGCATTATATATTAGTATTGGTAGAATAACAATATTTTGTGAGGGTGCTTGTGATATGCTTTGCTATAAAAAGACAGCGTTTGACAGACCAGAGCAGTCGCCAGTTGGCAGTTGGGAGCCAGCAATTGTTCATTGTAGTTGGTGATATTTCTTTTTATTTTAATAAAAATCGCTACAGTTTCTAAACAGAATAGATAATAAAGCCTTCGTATCGAATGTGGCTTTGTCGCGAAACACTTTTTCGAGCTTGATAGACTAAGTCTTATTATAAGCTCAAAATCCACTAGATAAAGAAGACAAACAAATTTCTTATTGAAATATAATCATTTATATTTCAATAACAAATCATTAAAACACAAGCAAACCATGGCATGGAGCTTAGTTCTTCAAAATATGATACAAAAGGCACCAAACATACACAGCCATAAAAGCCATCCAATTTGTATGAGTTTCAATTGTACGACATAGCGATATCTAAGGATGTTTAGATAAGTTTCCTTTGCCTTCCCTAATCTGTTGAAAAGCATTTCGGAAGTGAATATGGAAAGTAAGCAATATCTACATTTACATTTGTATTGCTTGTGCTGTTGGTTTTTGTGTATTTGGTAAGTTATGATTTTTTTTGTATATGCATGGCATAGTGGCCCAACTGTTCCTGATGGTAAGTGTGGTGTATGGAGGGTAGAGGTAAGGAGCACCGTCTCAGTGTATCGAAAAGTGTCCATCAAAACAGGGAAAATAAGGGTGGCGCTGCGATCGCATAGGATAAAATTTTAATGAAAAAATTGAATGAAGAATTTAATGTTAATTATGTAAATAATTGCGTAAACAGAATAATTATTTATATTTACATTTGGTAGAAAGGTTTATTGACTACTTGACTCATGAAAAGATTTAATTTGTTCATTTGGCTTACTTCACTCACTATTAAAGCAACCACATTCGTATCGTAGTTTTTCGTATGCCAGCGCTATTGTGGTAGGTTAACTCTATTTTCAGCAAATGCTGGACACTTTTTCGAGTTCCCCTCCATATCAGACGGTGCCCCTTACCTCTACCCTCCATAGTGTAGTGGGCTCTGGGATGTTAACTGACGAGAGATGATTACCCCTCAGCAGTCACAACCCATGGTGCTAGACAAAGGATGCATTCATAATTGAAACTTTATTCGTTTTTACGTATGCTAACATTGTGTCAAAAAAATCATGAAAAATTCAAGTTTTACTTGTCTAATATTTTATATTTTGTAGTTTAGCGCGAATATGGCGTGTGTGTGGGTGTATTTGTGACTGAAAGTGTGATGTTGCCGCTGCGACTTTCTTAAAGTAGTATAAGTGGTATTAGGGCGCGAAAAATTAAAGTGACTTTATATTCATATTTATTTTGTTCGAAACTTACACACTATTTTACATCTACAGTTCAAGTAACTTATTCTAAAGTATTATTTATTAAACGATAATCACGTGCTTTCATTAACTAACGCAATGTCAAAACGACACTGACTAAAAAAAGAAGAACAAATTTAATGGATGCAAGTTACGTGCTTATCTATTATGCTATCTTCTTCAAACAAGGAGTGTCGCTGTTTACCTCGAGGATATAAGATGTTACTGAATATTAAGCCGTGTTCCATCATTACTTTATCACATATTCTTTGTAAGAACTGTGATTTTATTTTGTTATATTTATCATTGTATTTGTAAATAACCAAAAACATAGGCTAAAGATCAAGCGAAGATAAAACACAAATTAGCTTAATTTTATTTTAGTTTTTAATATCATGTTGCCTGTAGTAGGATATTTTTATCTACCTGGATACCGACCACTGTACACAAGATGTTAAAACCCGCCATAGTGGCCCATATAAGTGTGTCACGTTCTGGGATCAGCCACTGTATATCCAGTTTCAAATACGCTGGGATTAGTATTGTGTCAAATGGCGAAAGACAAGAATCATATCTCGCTATGTAGAGTCCAGACTCTAATCTATTTACTAGCAGGTGCTGAGGAGGCAATTTGCCGATTGTCTATAAAAAAAATTGATGACTAAAACGAATTTGAATGTCGTTTTCGAGTAATACATAACACTTGCAATAAAAATTGCATCTTGTCGACGTCGTCATTTTCATATCGTATATTAATAGGATTCTAAATTACTAACCATAAATAAACGCTATCAAGGCATCAATATTATCAGTAAAGATATTACTTATATGCACTCATAAATATGTGAATTGTTACTTGTTGCACGCTAAAATACACCCGTTACTCATTTATATCGGTCGGTGAATATTCTATTTCGAAAATGTTAATCAAATTTTTATTAAGTCTAAGTATCTTTATAATGTGTGATGGTGCAAGCATATTGGTAGTGTTTCCACTAGTCTCTAGAAGTCATTACATGGTTCTGCGGCCATTCGTCGAAGAACTAGCGAAACGAGGACACGAAGTGACAGTTATTACCGCAAACCCAGCGTATCCGAAAGGACAAACGCCTGCTAACTACACAGAAATCGACATCCAAAATGAAGCTTTCACTTTCAGAGATAGCATGCTATCACTGGCTAAAGGACACGGCATACATCATCAAGTGAATCAAATACTGAATATGTTATACGAAATATTCGATAGAGAACTCAAATCAGAAGCATTACAAAAGTTATTAGGGGATAAGACGAAAAAATTTGATCTGTTGATACTAGAAGCGTGTGTTAGAACAACTTTGGCACTACAACACGTGTACAAAGCCCCTGTGATACAAATAAGCTCGTTTGGAACCCTCGAGTTGAACAACTACGTGCTTGGTTCTACTTCTCATCCGTTACTGTACCCAACGCTGTTTCATCAGAAAATTTACAACTTAACATTATGGGAGAAATTAGATGAATTGTACAACCACTATTATGCTATGTATTTGGATTATTATTACGAGAAGTTGGAAAATGAAATGTTGAAGAAACACTTTCCTGATATCCCACCTCTGAGTGAATTAAGTAATAATGTGGAGTTGCTGTTTTTGAATGTTCATCCAATTTGGGAGTCTAATCGGCCGGTGCCTCCTAATGTGGTTTATTTGGGAGGACTGCATTTACATCAACAGAAGGAAGTTCCTGAAGTAAGTATTATAAATATCATTATTTTATATATAAAAAATAAATTGAGGATCAAACATCTTGAGGAAACCAAAAGGGCATAAATTCCAAAATAAAAATTATCAAGCTATAAGCAGTAAAAAAAAAACACAAATCCCATAAAATTAAAAAGACAAAAAAATATATTATTTCAATAAAAGAAAGATACAGAAGATAATTATACCAGAAGTTCTTAAATAAGACTAAGTCTGTATTTTGATAAACCAATTTATATTATATATTATAATTTGTTA
The DNA here is from genome assembly GCF_014839805.1 of Manduca sexta. Classification (NCBI taxonomy): domain Eukaryota; kingdom Metazoa; phylum Arthropoda; class Insecta; order Lepidoptera; family Sphingidae; genus Manduca; species Manduca sexta. The sequence goes on along the minus strand of NC_051120.1, from coordinate 5,095,810 downwards.
ATAACGAGTTTGTGAGTTATGTTACTAAAAATAGGTCCAAGACCAACATATTCAATGGGTAACAAAATAGCAAACAATCGATATTATTTTTATATTGAAAAAGTAAATAATTATATTCTTATTTAAACACTATTCCAGGATTTAAAATCATACCTCGACGCGTCTAAAAACGGCGTGATTTATATGAGTTTCGGCACGAATGTCAGCCCAGCTCAAATTCCTGAACAAGTCGTGACAACATTCCTCAAAGTATTCGCTCAGTTACCTTACGACGTTGTATGGAAATGGGAAAGCGGTGACATCGTCGGAGCACCAAAGAATGTTAAGATAGGAAAATGGTTTCCACAAATTGAATTGCTGCGTGAGTAAATTGTTATGCATTTATTTTTAAGAATCTTTAAGTTTTCATGTTTGATACTCATTAGCAAACTTTTAATTTTGTTCTTGACTTCACGCACGAATAATGTTTTAATACAGCACTTTTTTTGTATTTTGTTGTAAATATATATAATATGTAGGATCGGAAAACAGGATAAGGTAAAAACCTTTTACTACTTTAAAAACGAATTATATTTTCTCCGCCCTCTTTCACCTAGCGCGGTTATCCTGACAGACGCCATCTTGCGCCCATCTTATTTTAATTCCACCCGTGCACCCAGGAAGCCTGAACATTCAGCATACGTATATAGTTCCAGAGAGTATAGGACCATTATAGTCGATCACAGTTCTCTAATTAAAAAAACACTTCCAAATGTTACAGGTCATCCAAAAGTAAAATTATTCGTAACACAAGGAGGTCTGCATTCCACTGAGGAAGCTATAGATGCTGGCGTGCCTATGATCGGTATACCGATGTTTGGAGATCAGTGGTTCAACGTTGAGAGACACCTCTACCATAAGATTGGAGTGCGTCTTGACATAGCTAATATTAATGAGGATAATTTCAAGAACGCTATAACAACAGTTATTGAAGATGAAAGGTAAGTACTAACGTATACTCCAAAATAATAAAGTCTATTTAATCCGTTTCGTACTACATAAAAAAGATAAACGGCTATTGATACAGCTTGTACTATTGTAGATAAATCTGTAAAACTATCTATACCAATATATGGGCGATCGTATCGCTTATCATCAGGCGAACAGCAAGCTCGTCTCGTCATTCAAAGCAATAAAAAAAAGAAAAAGTTTGTGAGTTTGTTTGTTCCAATACTCCCGCCATATTACTTTCAAAGGTGTTCTATATTCAATTTATTAAAAGCAAACACCACAATGTATAAAGGTTGAAATTCAACACATGCACACTCCTTGCATATTATAATATAATCCGCTCTCATTGAAGAGACACATCCTTAATGGTTTCCACCAGGTGTTCAACATCATGGTGTCCAGACCCTACTCGAGGCATAAACTCGGCTGCTACAAAATGATAATCAATATTACATTATGAAGGCGAATCCTCTTGACCTCAGAAATGTAAGTAAATGAACTATTGTTTTTTCAGCTACCGTAACAACATTTTAGAACTGCGCTCCATCATAAACGACCAGCCCCAAAGTTCCCTGGATCGTGGTATATGGTGGACGGAGTACATACTTCGGCATGGCAGCGCGAGACTCCTGCGATCTCCTGCAGCAAACATGCCATATGCTGAATATCTACTACTAGACTTAGTTGCAACTATATTAATGGCATTGGTGTTAGTTTCAGTTGCATTATATAGTTTAATTAAAGTTGTGGCGAATATGTTAAAGAAAAAAGATAAAGTAAAATTAAAATAGAAATCATTTTTTAATTTTATTGAGATTTATTTTGTTTCATTTTTAGAACCGTTTTCACTACCCATAATATTGTGAAATATTGAGAATAAATTTAATTAACAATATTTGATTGTGTTTTGCTTTCATACGGGCACTAACTTCTGTAAACACATAAACATTCTCTTGTCTATGAAGTAAACTATATGTCAAACTACGATTGAAAACAAGGCATGAAACCGACTCCTCCTATGGAATAACGTGTGTTATCTTAATTAGGGAAATTAGCTGGGATTAATTGCATGACATTTGAGCATGGCCTTCACATTCTTGCCTATTCTTAAACTCATTTAAACGTTTCAAGGCGTAAACATTATTCATACGTTATGTACGTTATAGTTATCTGTGACTCTGGCCTGATATGGCAATAACTCCATATTACATTCAAAGATAAAATACGATGCAGACATTATCTCTGAGTATATATTGTGGACAAAATACAGAATCGAACCAGTAATATCCGAAATTACCGCGATCAAACAAACAAAAAAATACCGTTGGTTTATTTAATAGTGTCAATATATCAGTACATAATTAACACGGTACGAAATTCCTGCATCTCGCAATTTCTTAAACTTATTTTTATAATTCATAGATAACTTACTGAAATTTATCCGTAACTATAAACACTGATTGTCAGCCAAGTTGGTAGTGTGATTGGTCGATTCGTCAATTCAATTATGTTTATAATAAAATTCCTTGTTACTTTAAGTTTTGTGCTCGTTTGTGACAGTGCAAGAATATTAGTAGTGTTTCCTCTACCTTTTCTAAGTCATTATATCTCTCTCCGGCCTTTTGTCGAAGAACTAGCGAGCCGGGGACATGAAGTGACAGTGATCACGGCAAACCCAGCGTATTCGAAGGGTCATGCACCAGTTAACTACACAGAAATCGACATCCATGAAGTAGCTTACACGTTCGAAGACAATACGATATCTCAGGCTAAGGAACGTGGCATACATTCCCAAATAAGCCAGATCTATCATTTATTCCTTCATATTTTTGACGTGGAACTTAAATCGGAACCAATCAAGCAACTACTTGGAGACAAGGAGAAGGAGTTTGATCTGCTAATACTGGAAGCATGCTTGAGACCTGCTTTATCGTTGCAACATGTGTACAAAGTTCCTGTGATACAGATAAGTTCATTTGGATCTCTAGAAGTCAACAACTATGTTTTTGGTTCAGTGTCCCATCCGCTACTATACCCAACAGTATACCATCAAAGACTTTACAATTTAACTATATGGGAGAAGCTGGCTGAATTATACAATTATTATTATGTTATGTATTTGGATCATCATTATGAAAAATTGGAAAATGAAATGTTGAAGAAACACTTTCCTGATATACCGCCTCTAAGTGAGTTGAGTAATAATGTTGAGTTGCTGTTTTTGAACGTCCATCCGATTTGGGAATCCAATCGTCCGGTGCCTCCTAATGTGATTTATGTGGGAGCATTACATATAAAACCACAGAAAGAGTTACCCAAAGTAAGTGACAATCGTACTTAGTTAAATTAGACGATATAAATCCTTAAATGATATTTAAAATAACAGACTGGTTTGATGTTTTGTTTCTAATATTAGATCGAATAAGAAAAGTAAAAAACGTACAAAAAAATTATTACAATTACAACTATCAATTTATCATAAGTCTCAAATAAAAACCTGTTTCAGGATTTGAAAACATACTTTGATTCTTCTAAAAATGGTATAATTTATATGAGTTTTGGCACAAATATTGGCCCAACACAAATTCCTGCGCAAACTATAAGGATTTTTTTCAAAGTATTCTCTCAATTGCCTTACGACGTGCTCTGGAAATGGGACGACGATGAAATTTCCGGAAAGCCAAATAATGTAAGAATTGGTAAATGGTTTCCGCAAGCTGATTTACTACGTAAGTTCTTATTGCACTCTGTATAGTACATTAAAATCAACTATTAACTTAATTTTACTAGTTTTTGCTTTCCCAGTATAGAAACCAACAAACCAACCGTGCAAATTTCCAGGATGCAAAGTAGGCTGTATGTCGATTCAAGATTTGATGACACTATGTGCCAAATTTTCTAAATTCAGCGATTTCTTTGTTAATTTCTAACCTCCAAACATCATTAACATTTTCACAATTATAATATTTGCATAATAAGCATTAAGATGTTATTAATCAGTTCAATGATTTACGAATAGAACTTCACCATTAAGAAATACATAATAAAATCATATTGAATAGATTTATTTATAAATATATGTGCACAAATAAATTTCCCTCTAATCTAATATAACAAAATGAACATTATCTCTGACAAGATAAAATTTATAACAAGATAACGTTTAATTATAAAATTTACAGGGCATCCAAAAGTGAAACTGTTCATAACCCAAGGAGGGTTACATTCAACTGAAGAGGCTATCCATGCTGCTGTACCGCTGGTTGCTATACCGATGACTGGAGACCAGTGGTTCAATGCAGAGAAATATGAACATCACAAGATCGGAGTAGGACTCAACATACACACCATTAATGAGGAGAATTTCAAGGAAGCTATAAATAAAGTAATCGAGGATAAAAGGTAAAAAAAGTATTTATGACATGTTAAGTGAACCAAAAACTAACCCTAGACTAAAATAGCTAAATTAAAAGATTTGAGCACACTTAACTCTGAAAGTTATTTGATTGTGTATTTTTATTTCATGAATAGAATATACATTGTCCCCAACTCTTTGCGACTACTTTTTATCTCTAGAACTTAAAATTTATCTTAAGGTTTCTTAATTGAAATCCACTTAACGCCCTGTTACATTTATGGTTTCTTTTGTAATGCACCTGTTTGAAGATAATAGGGTGTACTGCAACTAAAGACGTATCTTATTTCACTATTCCAGTTACCGCAACAACATCATAAAACTTCGTTCGATTATGACCGACCAGCCGCAAGCACCCCTCGAGCGTGCTGTATGGTGGACAGAATATCTTCTTAGACACGGCGACGCGCGGCAACTCCGGTCTCCTGCTGCGAACATGCCGCTGTATCAGTATATAGAATTGGATTTAATTTTAACTATATTAGTTGCGTTATCAGTTGCATTAGTTGTGTCTTTAGTTGCATTTTATAGTTTAGTTAAAGTTGTAAGTAATATTTTTAAAACAAAAATTAAAACTAATTGAGTTTAGAGCGTTTTATTTATATTATTTTGTTACTAAATGCATAAAAAAATAATAGAAGACAACTATGTAACAATTTACTTCGTAAGGAAAATCCTAAGGTTGTATCGTCATTCATGTTTATAAAAAAACAAACTGGAACATTCGAAAACCCATTATATTCAAACTGCCACGGATTCAGGTGTGTTATTCCACTGCGAAATTCAATTTTCGAACGTATAATCGCGTGCAAAATGTTAGGACGCGTCCAACGGGTGCTGGCCAGTTGGAAAAACTTTAAAAATGAATATTTATTCCACAATACCAATAACCCGCCCGTGGCGTGCGGCACAATGGACCATTCTACCTCAGCGGGATGGACGCGGGATAATTTAAAAAATTTAAGCGGGTGGTAATTATTTTATTGAGCACCTAACGGAGCAGTATTTTAGATATTGCTTACAATATAGTGTTTAATATTAATTTATAATAGAATATAATAAAAAAAAGTCCTGAAATTTATCTAGGCCCCGGGGGGATTCGCACCCCCGATCTCCTGTTTACTAGACAGGCGCTTTAACCAACTAAGCCACGGCGCCGGTTACTATTAACAACAATATTGTACTTCAGTGACGGCCCTTATAGTACTTTCCACTTAATAAACATCTTAAATCAAAATTTTTGAATTTTGTTACCAGTAAACATATATATAGTTGTTGTTTCGTAACCGTTGTTTATAAAAATATAAACTATTTCTATAATAATTCGCGTGATGGTGGTATGTGTGTGAAAGCGAAAATTATTCAAATTCGCACACATTTGCCGCCATCTAAATCGACCAATACTGCTGGCCAATGAAAGGCCCCGCGGCCGCGCCATTCAGCGTATGGTGCACTAACGAAAGATCAGTACATCGATGGCGGCACGTTCCCCGGCGCGCTTTATAATTAATGCAATAACTGAAAGTTTAGGTGTCCGAGGACCTAAAATCTGCATATTGTCTGTATTAACTTTGTGTGGTGTCCTGATAAATGCTCCTGAGTGCAGAGGTATACCAATGCAGATATCCTGACGTGGTGTGGCAGTGGCAGATGTGAGTACTTGCACACATTTCCATCGTCACGCAAATATTCGTTTATGTCCCTACATATCATCATGATACAGTTGCAACTATGTATTTGAATGAAATATGGCTCACAGATAGCATACCCTAGATGAATATATAACGCATAATAATTTCATATGTTTACGCGAATATTAGACATCGAAATAAACTAGTTTTCGGATTTTATTATAGTTTATTTTTTTAATTTTATTTTTTTTAATTTTAATTTTCTCCCGCTGTTTCGAAAACTGATGCCTTCATGGTCACGGGTTGGACTGAGGCGTGTCGCCGAAAAATCAAAGTTACAATATCTACTTTTATTTTACAATATACAATTTAAAAAAAAATCTTGTCTATTCTTCTGTTTAAACTCATTTAAACGTTTCAAGGTGTAAACATTATTTATACATCTATACCATATAGTTATCTGTTACCCTGGCCTGAATGATGTACTGATGTACAGAATCGAACCAGTAATAGAGATTAACGCAATCAAACAAACAAAACAATACCGTTGGTTTATGTGATAGTGTCAATATATCAGTACATAATTAACACGGTACGAAATTCCTGCATCTCGCAATTTCTTAAACTTGTTTTTATAATTCATAGATAACTTACTGACATTTATTCGTAATTATAATCACTGATTGTCAGCCAAGTTGCTAGTGTGATCCGTCGATTCACCAATTCAATTATGTTTGTAATAAAATTCCTTGTCAGTTTAAGTTTTGTGCTCGTTTGTGACAGTGCAAGAATATTAGTAGTGTTTCCTCTACCTTCTCTAAGTCATTATATCTCTCTCCGGCCTTTTGTCGAAGAACTAGCGAACAGAGGACATGAAGTGACAGTGATCACGGCAAATCCAGCGTATCCGAAGGGTCAAGCGCCAGTTAACTACACAGAAATCGACATCCATGAAGTAGCTTACACGTTCAAAGACAATATTATCTCTATGGCTAAGGGACGTGGCATACATGCCCAAATAAGCCAGATTTTTCATTTATTCCTTCATATTTTTGACGTGGAACTTAAATCGGAACCAATCAAGCAACTACTTGGAGACAAGGAGAAGAAGTTTGATCTGCTAATACTGGAAGCATGCTTGAGACCTGTTTTATCGTTGCAACATGTGTACAAAGTTCCTGTGATACAGATAAGTTCATTTGGATCTCTAGAAGTCAACAACTATGTTTTTGGTTCAACATCCCATCCGCTACTATACCCAACAGTATATCATCAAAGACTTTACAATTTAACTATGTGGGAGAAGTTGGTCGAATTATACAATTATTATTATGTTATGTATTTGGATTATTACTATGAAAAATTGGAAAATGAAATGTTGAAGAAGCATTTTCCTGATATACCGCCTCTAAGTGAGTTGAGTAATAATGTTGAGTTCCTGTTTTTGAACGTCCATCCGATTTGGGAGTTCAATCGCCCGGTGCCTCCTAATGTGATTTATGTGGGAGCATTACATATAAAACCACAGAAAGAGTTACCCAAAGTAAGTGACAATCGTACTTAGTTAAATTAGACGATATAAATCCTTAAATTAAATGTAAAATGTCAAACTGGTTCGATGTTTTATTTATAAAATGTCGAATAAGAAGAGTAAAAAGGGAACTAAGACTTTCATTACAATGACTACTCTCTAGGAATCATAAGTCTCAAATAAAAACCTGTTTCAGGATTTGAAAACATACTTTGATTCTTCTAAAAATGGTATAATTTATATGAGTTTTGGCACAAATGTTGGCCCAACACAAATTCCTGCGCAAACTATAAGGATTTTTTTCAAAGTTTTCTCGCAATTGCCTTACGATGTGCTTTGGAAATGGGACGACGATGAAATTTCTGGAAAGCCAAATAATGTAAGAATTGGTAAATGGTTTCCACAAGCTGATTTATTACGTAAGTTCTTATTGCATTCTGCTACTCCCAACCTTAAGCCACTAATATTAACTTCATGCACATTTTTTTTATCTCATTCTCCTTGGAGAAAAATAATACCTAAACGGATTCCTGCATAAAAATATTTAGCATATAGTACATTGAAATGAAGCGGCGATAGCCTAGTTGGGTGTGGAACGGACTGCCGAAACGAAAGTCCGCAGGTTCAAATCCCAAGGGCACACACCTCTGACTTTTCTAAAAAATCATGTGTGTATTCTTTGTGAATTTATCGTTCGCTTTAACGGTGAAGGAAAACATCGTGAGGAAACCTGCACATCTGAGAAGTTCTCTATAGGAATTTCGAAGGTGTGTGAAGTCTACAAATCCGCACTAGGCCAGCGTGGTGGACTAAGGCCTAATCCCTCTCAGTAGTAGAGGAGGCCCGTGCTCAGCAGTGGGCAAGTATATAATACAGGGCTGATATTATTATTACATTAAAATCAACTATTAACTTAATTTTACTAGTTTTTGCTTTACCATCATAAAAGTCCAACGATGCAAATTTCCAAGATGCAAAGTAGGTTATATATAAATTCAAGATTTGGTCTCACCGTGTTCCACATCTTCTAAGTTATTCAGCGATTTCTTGATTAATTTCTAGCGCCCAAACATCATTAAAACTTTCATAACTAATGTTTTTTTATTGCTTTTAATGACGAGACGAGCTTGTCGTTTGCCTGATGGTAAATGATACGACGGGCCATAAACAGAACAAACACCATCCAACACTTTGAATAACAAAATATTATTTAGTAATCCACTGCGCTCACCATCCTGAGATATAAGAGTTCAAGTCTTATTATGCCCAATAGTTACACTGGCTACAATATCATTCAAACCAAAATACAACAGTGAGTAAACACTGCTGCTTGGCGGCAATTATATAATAAGAAGTGAGATGAACTTAATCAGTTAAATGATTTAAATATACCAACATTTATCTATAAAACACGTGAAGAAATTAAACCCTTAAATGTAATATAACAATATGAACACTATGTCGACAAGATAAGATTTATAATAAGATAAAACTCAATAAAATTTACAGGGCATCCAAAGGTAAAACTATTTATAACTCAGGGAGGGCTACATTCAACTGAAGAGGCTATTCATGCTGCTGTACCGTTGGTTGCTATACCGATGTCTGGAGACCAGTGGTTTAATGCTGAGAAATATGAGCATCACAAGATCGGAGTAGGACTCAACATACACACCATTAACGAGAAGAATTTCAAGGAAGCTATAACTAAAGTAATCGAGGATAAAAGGTAAACAAAGTATTTATGGCATATTAAGCGAAGCAAAAACTAACCCTAGACTAAAATAACTAAATAAAAAAGTCTAGTCACGCTTATCTATGAAACTTCTTCGATGTTACCTTTTATTTCTCGAATTAATACATTGTCACTAAGTGTTTTAGGTTACTTCTTATCTCTAGAACATAAAAAAGGATATTAAAGTCTCCTAATTAAAATCTATTTAGTGGCCTGTTACATTTATATGTTGCATATCTGTGAGTCCTTTATTTTTGACTAGGGTGTGAAAGTAATCCTATAAATAACCACTGCACGAGCATTTCTTTCACTATTCCAGTTACCGCAACAACATCATTAAACTTCGTTCGATTATGACCGACCAGCCGCAAGCATCCCTCGAGCGTGCTGTATGGTGGACAGAATACCTTCTTAGGCACGGCAGCGCGAGGCAACTCCGGTCTCCTGCTGCGAACATGCCGCTGTATCAGTATATGGAATTAGAATTAGTTGTAACTATATTAGTTGCGTTATCAGTTGCATTAGTTGTGTCTTTAGTTGCAATTTATAGTTTAGTTAAAGTTGTAAGTAATATTTTTAAGACAAAAATTAAAACTAATTGAGTTTAGAGCGTTTTATTTTTATTGTTGTTAGTAAAAGTGTAAAAAATAATTTCATAGTATACAACTATATAACAATCTACTGCATGAGAAAAAAACGAAGGTCGTATCGTCATTCATGTTTATAAAAAAACAATCAGGAATGTTCGAGAACCTATTTTATTCAAACTGCCACGGATTCAGGTGTGTTATTCCACTGCGAAATTCAATTTTCGAACGTATAATCGCGTGCAAAATGTTAGGACGCGTCCAACGGGTGCTGGCCAGTTGGAAAAACTTTAAAAATGAATATTTATTCCACAATACCAATAACCCGCCCGTGGCGTGCGGCACAATGGACCATTCTACCTCAGCGGGATGGACGTGGGATAATTTAAAAAGTTTAAGCGTGTGGCGATTTTTTTTTATTAACTAACGGAGCAGTGTTTGATGTTAATTTATAAAAGAATATCATAAAAATATATGCTGATTTCAGCTAGGCCCCGGGGGGATTCGAACCCCCGATCTCCTGTTTACTAGACAGGCGCTTTAACCAACTAAGCCACGGCGCCGGTTATGATTAACAACAATATTGTGTCAGTGATGGCTCTTATCCTACTTTGTACTTAATAAAAATGTTAAATGAAATATTTGGATGTTTTTTTATTGTTTATTTGGCAAAAAACAGTCATATAAAGTTAACGTACGTTATTACGAACCTACGCTGTTATCAGTAAACGTATAAATAGTTGTAGCTATGTATTTAAATAAAAACTGGTTCACAGATAGCATATCTTGGATTAACATGTAATGGTTTCTTATGTTTACGTGAATATTAGACATTAAGGCTAGTTCAGTTTTTTATCGCGATTTTTTATATTTTCATTTTCACCCGATGTTTCGAAGACATAGGTGGTCATGGAGCGGAATGAGGTGCAGATCGTCAGAAAAATAAAAATTACAATGTCTACCTATATATTTTACAATATACAATAAAAAAAATTGCTGGTGACGGTCCGATCTACGCAAAATGAGCAGCTTCAATACACAGTGAGCTCATTCTGAGTAGATCACACCGCGATTCATTCTGAAAACTTGTTTTATTTCATTACATTATAAAATATAGTTTTTATTTTGGAAAATTACACATTTGTACTATTACGTTTTGACATTAGCCTTGTTAATAAACTAAGACAATATCTTATCCCCACTAAAGATGACATCTTTAACTAAAACTCAACCCAAATAACAGTTTATCATTGACAGTCAAGGCTTTAATCACAAGATTTCTTGCACTCAATTACATTCCTCTCAGTAATAAAGACTTGCCCAGCAGTGGGACGGTATAATACAGGGCTATTATTTTTACATAATTAAATGAAAACTCAATTATCCGCTACCGCCTATCACTAGAGCACTCCACAGTCGTACGCACTAACAGTAGATCACATCAGTTGTAACGTACGCCCGTTGTTAATTTTGCACGAAACGCCTCTACTCTTGTGGTTTATTCGACCCACTGCGCTGGAGGGTTATTTAAGTGCACGTGACCGGTTAACGTTGCTGATGGTTGCGAAAACAATGAGTTTTTAGAATTTATGGGTTAAATTGAATTGGCTTTGGTCGTAGCTTTGCTGGATTAGGTTAGGTTAGGTTAATGTGAAATGTGCCGTAATGCAATTCTGTAAGTCATATAATTAGATAATTTCTTTTTTGTTACTAATATTTCGACGGTCCTGAAGAACAAAATCTCATCTGCTAAATGTCTAGTTACAGTATGAAGGTTTTAAGTTAAGTGAAAATATAAATATCAGTTACTTATTTGAAAACTATTGCTTGTTATCAAAGTATAATTTAATTTCTATTTTGAGATGAGTAATTTGATTTTTATATTTTCACTTAACATATAAGAGTCTTACTGCAACTAGACATTATGCAGATGAGATTTTGTTCTTGGCGACCGTCGATATATGTTTGGCTGTTTGTGAGTAGATAGAGTCAGAAAACGCTGAACGGTTTTGGATGAAATTTGGTACTCGGATAGACCTCTTCCTGGATTCATATATACGCTACTTTTACCCCGGAAAATTACTTTAAATTTTTATATCGGTGAAAGTGTCGAGCGGGCAAAGTCGCGAGCAAAAACTATCTATAAAACATCCCGCACTTGATATTCACACTTCAAAATATTATACTTTCCGACGCTCAGTAAAACACATATTATCCACAGCACCCAAGTCAAATACAACTCCCACGTCGTCTGCCTTACCTTAGCCAATATATTTTGTATTTATTATTATTATTTTGTAACTAAATAACATGTAGGTGTCACCTAATTTGAATAAGTTGTATACACTTCTATTTGGATTTTGACTAGCCATTAGATCGACTGTAATGTAATTTAGATAATTATTGTCAGTAATCTGTTTAGTGTATCTTTATAAATAAATAAATAAATAAACACCTAGTTTCCAATATACCTTAAAAACATTGATAGCAATAATTTTGATGATTAATTTGTTATTGAGGTCAAATTGTATGATAAGACAATAATGCAGTCACTGACATTAATGACACATATCGCTGGCTTACTATTATTGTTTTTTGCACATGGCAAAGTCACTCCACTACACCTGATAAGTAGAGTGGGGTTCAATAGAATGTCGACTGACGAGACATGATTACCGGCAGTCGACACGATTATGCCGGCCTGTTCGAACCGGATATACACAGGCTGATCCCGAAACGAAACTAAAACGAAACGCGACCGGCTTACTTGGGCCACTATGGCGGGTTTTAACACCGTACGGTGGTGGTTATCCGGACGGATATAAAATATATCCTACCACCAGCGTATTACTACAAGGTTCTATTTTATACCACTATCAATATTATCTGCCTATATCGATAAGTGAAGTCAAGGTAACAATTTAGTACTTTACTATCAAACCAGCAAAATTTCGTGGACCCAGCTTACGAATTTTGAACCCGCATTTTTTGGTCACGCGATCGTAGGCCTCTGGCAAGTCTCTCGTGGCCCTCGAGGTCCACCTGGATCACTTTAGGAATCAATGATGTAAAACATAGAAATTATATTGATACCTCTACAACTCTTACTCTCTGTTTCACAACATTTGAATAAATTCATCTTATAAACGTATAAGCCAACCAAATACAAAAGTCACTCTAATCTATCCTCCCAAATAAGTGATAATAAATTGAGATCTACACTAGCTATTTAATACAATAAATGACAAATAAAATTTACTTGATACTTGTAAAACAGGGCTTAAATTACTCTATGCTCTCAAATGTTAATAAAATGAGTAACTACATTAGCTGTTTAATACAATAACTGACAAATAACTTTTACTTGATACTTGTGAAGCAGGCCCTATACACTATTTAGGCTTCCTAATTACTACCAACCTAACCCTACAGAGCGAAGATGTATAAATGCCTACACGTCGAAATTAATCAAACCGACAATCGTCATATTACGTTTCAATCAGCTGAGTGGTCGAAAGGACCGACAACAGCTGCGCGCTGTTCATCCCGCATGCTAATAGTGCAGTTGCATTAAATACCGGTACTATTGACCAGCATCTCGAAAGTGTTAACCAAACTCTCTTGTATCCAAAAACCCGGACCGCTGAGCTACAACATGTCAAGCAAGTACTGCGAGAGAACAAGCTCCAAATTCCACGCCGCCATCACAGAAACCAGCCACAGTTGGACGTGTTCCAGTTGTTTTACCATGTGTAAGAGGAGTCACTGACAAGATTGGCTACATCCTGAAGCGTGCTTCAATTAAAATTTATTTCAAGCCGCCTAAGAAGATTAGTCAATTTTTACCACATATCAAGTGCCATATACCTGCAAGAACCGGGAGTTTACAAGATAGATTGCAACTGTGGCCTCACTTACATAAGCCAAACTATAAGAAATTAGGGGCCTTAAAAGAACATATACTTAGCTGACGTGAAACACCGTCGCTCTACAAAGTCTGTCGCTGACCATTATCTGCGACTAGTCGCTTATAATGATTGGTGTCTCCTTCTATCCTTATACTGGAATTCCCCGGCTTAAGGACTGCAGGTCATTACCTAAACCGTACTTCGTTTATCATCAGGTAAACTGGGGCAAAATAGCAGTGTCTGTAAAAAAAAGTATTTGTTAAAAACATACATGGAATACCCGGTTCAAAATTGCAATATCGGATCGAGTTTTCATAGTAATATTAGCCGTGTAATATGTTCCGAATTTTTTTGCACAATATTTATGAGTAGAACGTTAATTAATAAAGTAAAGCGTATATTAAAAATCTTTACCCTACAGAGTTAATAGAGTGGCCCACGTAAGTGTGTCTCGTTCGGCGTGCATCTGGTTCCCAACAGGCCGGCATAATTGTGTCGACTGTCGAGGGGTAATCATCTCTCGTCAGTCGACATTCTATTGAACCCCACTCCACTTACCATCAGGTGTAGTAGTCGCTTTGTCGTGCTAGTAAACAAAATTACAAACGGAGACATTTGTGAAGATGTTTATTAAAAATTTACGCACTTTCCTATTAACGCGTAGGGCATATCGCACTCTTAATAAAATACTGACCTATTTGAAAATTGTTAATTTGTGGCAGTCCTCGGAAAATTAATTTTTGTTTGCTACCTTTTTTAAAGTTGCTATGAAATTGAGCTTATTAAAGATAGGTAAAAAATAAAACCTATAGCATGAAAAAAGGGGAAATCTAAAAGGTCGCAAACAGAAATTGGTTGTTTGACGATTCCCACAAATTGTCAATTTTGGAATGGGTCATTATTTTATTAAGAGTGCGAATTATTTTGATCTCAAAAACACAAAAATATCACTTTTATTCCAAAAAAATCCTTTAGCGAACGATACCGCGAGCGATATTTAGTATTACAACTATCATTAATCCGATGCAAAGCTCATTACGGTGGTTTAAAATTAACACATTTATGTCGGGCTGGGATGCGTGTGATTAATGCGATGGCCGGTTAACACAATTAACATGAACCCCGGTTTGACAATGAAAGATATTGTTTACTCAAAAGGTAAACTAATTACTGTAAAATGTGGAAACATGTTGTAACTAACTTCTCGAACGCTGAACACAGTCCGCCGCGTGACCATGAAGGCTGCAAAGACTTTGGTACTTAGCCGTGCCCTCTATAAAAAAAAGTATACGTAATCTAATATTCAAACTCGGAATTTACTGGGACACAGCTAATGTAATATTATACGCTGCTAACTCAGGCTGCTAATCAAAAGAGGTGTCAAATATTTATAAGTAAATTCAGAAGCAATGGATTTAAAGTTAAAGCCAGCAATGTCTTGAAGCAGTTTTTATTCCATTTGACTGTTCTTTTCGAGCGTCTAACACTGAATGCTCCCCGATTATAATTATCTTTGGCACCCCGTCTCAACCGTGTGCTAACTACATATATAAAGCGAGGTCGAGTCTAAACACTTACATTTTTTAAATAAATTCTACCGATCTAGTCAATTGACTCTCTTAAAAATATTAAATAAAACTAACACTAAATTGACTTACGTGTTAATTATAGAAATATGTATTACCTATTTAACCCTTTTTTATTTAATTGAATACATATATTGTTAAAATATATTAATATTACTACTCATTCAAATTATAAAGAAGTAATTTAGTAAAATACAAAGGAGCTAGTAAGAAATGTATCTACTAATTAATACTGGAGGCGCCTCGCACTGTTTTATTTGCCGAGACGAGCTATCGCGAAACAGAGACGCTCGTAAATCATACGAGCTGACGGGCACCACGCCCGCACATTAGCGATTCTATCGTTATATAAATAAGTTTTATTTTTGTGAATTTATTTTAGGTATGATAAAAATGGTTTCTGAAGAAACCGACTACCGTTTACTGTTTATAATTAAACTAGCGACCCGCCCCGGCTTCGCACGGGTGCAATGCTGATACTAAATACACTAAGAAAAATTGTGAACGTTGTATATAAAAACATAGCGGCCCGCTCTGGCTTCGCACGGGTATAATATAACAAAATAACAGTTATAATTAATTAATATTATTATTTAATGGATGTTATTATACATATAAACCTTCCTCTTGAATCACTCTACCTGTTAAAAAAAACCTCATCAAAATCCGTTGCGTAGTTTTAAAGATTTAAGCATACAAAGGGACATAAGGACAGAGAAAGCGACTTTGTTTTATACTATGTAGTGATGCCTATACACTTACGGCTTTTTTCCATCTCTCTCTAGGCAAAGATGTACCACGTTTCGTCAGCTGCTTTAGTTCCCATATACATCGATAGATCACTACTATATGGTTCTATGTTACATACGATATGCAAATTGAATTGTGTATATGACATCATTCCGTCTTTTTTAATGAAAATTTCCAGTAATACCGAAAGAATTATTCTTATAATTTGTACCAACATAACAACTTGAAATCTCGTTTTTGCAATACGAATTAAAATGAACATAGGACCTTGCCTTAGTAAACCAGCGACATGGCGAAATGAGAGCGATTCCAAACCCCTAGCTAACAGATAGCCAGGATAGACATATACTCAATATGGTAGTATAATAACAATATAATAATATCAGCCCTGTATTATATACTGTCCCATTGTTGAGAAAAACGATTTTATTAAAAGCCAAAACAGACACAATACAACGATAAAAACTAAAATTAATTTACTTCTCTTATTGTTCTCGCACAAAGAACTTAGCGTTCATTAATTTAAAATCACAATACGTGAACCTGAAAGGGTTCCGTAGTTAAGAATCTTCGCTGATACTAGACATTAATCATTCACTCTCCACTAACGAAAATAGATAAAATGTTCCAAGGAAATCTCTTTTCATAAAGATTGATTATTGTGCGACTGAATTTTGTAAATTGTTTTGCTAATTTTATAAGTGTTTAATGTATCAGAAATTTTGTTAGTTCATTATTTTGAAATCTTAGGTCAAATTATTTTGGAACACTACACTTCAAGTTATGTTGGTATGACATGGAAATATTATGTCCTTTAGAAATTACTATAACTACCAGGATCTGAGATAACTTTTCTGGGTATCAGTAAAAAAAAATTCGTCACTCAATTGTAGACATCTCTTTACAATATCTATAATACTACATACAACTTCAATATTTTGAAAAGTAAAAGGAGTTAGGAAAACGCAAGGAAGTTAAGTCGGCCAGCAATTTCAGATTTTGAAAATTACCAAAGCAGCCAATTTACGACCCCATTCTATCAGATATTAGAAAAATAAAACCCCCATTGAACAGGTTTATTGATTAAACAATAGACCTAATTGAAATTGATTCTTCATGCCTTTCATTAAAAAATATCCCACTGACAAAATAAAAAATACTTATACCTAGAAATACGTAAAAACTTTTTGGACTATTAAAAAAAACAATGAACTCTAAACATCATATTCCAAATTCAAAAATGGACAATAGATAAAAAAGCATATAACCAAAAGTAATCAACCCGCCACTGCACGTATTCCTATCAACAATGTAACTAAATAGCGTTGACAAATCCAGATGTATGGACCTCGGGCCGGCGCAGTAATTATGCGTCAAACAAAGGGACGTATGTAAATATAGTGGATATTACGTGGACCGACAGACGTATGTGAAAATTATACGACAGTATTGAGTGGCGTTGGTCGGGTTAAGGTGGAGGGATTGGATGCCTTTGATCTAAAAATTGCATTATTTGTATGATGTTTAGGTAAAGATAGTAATGATTCAGACCTACGTGGATATTGGTCAAGGCCCTTAACTTTATTGTACGGAGAAATTAAAAAAAATCTGCATCTGGTGGATTTCCACCTTCTATTACCAAATACACTTACACTGCCAGAAAGTCGTCCATTATCAGCCTTGAGCTGGGTAATATTTGAATGTCTGACCTCTGCGTACCTCTCTTAGGATAAAATGTCAGCTTAGCTATATAAATAAATCTATACATATGCATAATAAAACAGCAAAACCCGGTGTGAAAGAAATGTAATACCTATAAGGGGAGCAACTATACAAGTAATAGAACGCAAGCAAATTTTATGATCCTTATCTGTTTTTTTTTCGTTTAGATTTTCATACAGTTTTTACAAGTGGACAGAATTGTTGATAAAAAATTGGATATTGAATTCGTCGTCATTTTAAGATATTTTTTTACTTTAGTAAGAATAATGCGCAGGCTGAACTGCAGACAAAAAAGTCTTTATGTTCATAAAACCTTTCACAACCCGTATCAAATCTCCCGACATTAACCCAACTGTACTGCTAAAGGCCGGTCATTAAACAGGGATTTGAAGGGTCGAACAGACCGAAATAAAGTTAGTCTCTGCCACGGAACGGTACACTATACCCATGCGCAGGTAATTAAAGACACATTTAAAGGGTTAATAATCTTTAGTGATGTGTGGATGAGGATATATGTCTTTAGCTTGATTACTCGTTTTGGATTTGAAGGGAAATGTATGTTATTTTAGTGACAATAGGGCAATATTGTGTACTATTATTGCAATCTATGTAGATCATGTTATGTTATTTTATGTACATATTAATCATCTCGTGTCTTCAATTGCGTATGAAGACGAAAACAGAACCCATTTAAGGTAGTTTCTGCATTCTGTTGGTCATCCTATTTTTTTAATATTAGCTTTTATTCCCGGCTTCACGAGTGCTAAAGAATTTTCCTCGATAAAAGTCCCGCGATATGTTTTCTAAGCAAATAAAGTAACCTCTGTTTTTTTTATCTCAAACTATCTCCATACCAAATTTCATCGAATGTTGAATGTCGTACTACGCATGCAGTACAACTACGCCACCGAGGCAATCAAAATAAATGCGACTGCAATTAAAACTGTGTTGACTATAAAGCATCATTATACGACGGTGAAGCCTTAACTCAAAATCAGTGGTTTTTATTAAATTTAGAATATATTATCATACCAAAATTGTGGAACGTTTATTTACGTTTATAACGAACAATTATTGTGGAACGGACTGTAGAGACGAATGTCTGCAGGTTCAAATCCCAAAGGCACACACCGCTGACTTTTCTAAAAAAAAAAGTCATGTGTGTATTCTTTGTGAATTTATCGTTCGCTCTAACGGTGAAGGAAAACATCGTGAGGAAACCTGCACATCTGAGAAGTTCTCTATAGGAATTTCGAAGATGTGTGAAGTCTACCAATCCGCACTGGGTCAGCGTAGTGGACTAAGGCCTAATCCCTCTCAGTAGTAGAGGAGGCCAGTGCTCAGCAGTGGACAAGTATATAATACAGGCCTGATATTATTATTATCATACCAAACCTTGGCTATCGAGCAAGTGACATCACTCCAAGCCATAATATAAAGTTCACTAAACATACATAAATCATAAACTCACGAAGGTAGGAATATGTAATTTACGAGCGAGCGGTCTGGCGCCGAGCGATAGTGGACGACTTAACTTACCTCACGATACCTAGGGCATCTGAAATCTGAATTACTGTTTGAAATGTCGTACAATGTTTGAAGACAGTTTCGTATTTCTGATATTAAGTTATCAAATTTGTTATAAACTAACGATTCATTTGATAAATTCTCAGTTTTTTTTAAGAAATTATATCTATACTCATATTATAAAACTGTACTGTACTTATCTCAACATAATCACAGTCTTAAATTATAGACAGAAATTCATGATTAAAGTTTATCGTTAGCTTTTTTATAACGAACGGAATAGGGTCCAGATATTGTACACTGACGAGACATGATTATCCCTCGACAATCGTCACAATTATGCCGGCTTTCGTAACCGAATTTATACAACTATTTATTAAACACTATCAGTCTTACTTATTAATTTGGCGAAGCTATGCTTAGCTAAAATACAAATTTACTCGACTAGCTGTAAGTCAAAACCCGCCATCTAGTCTCTTAATAAGATTTAAACTAGAAAACCGGTGATTTTTTGACAGCTATTTAGCCAATTTTTAACCACTTAACACTAAAACAAGTTTATAAGTAAGACACTATATTAGATAAATACTAGAAATGGAATCAATCACATAAGCATTACTTCGCATGAGATATCAAATACATAGACTAATTATACTGAATACTTGCACATACAGGAAGCAATTACCCCCTAATCTAATATAACAATATGAACATATGTCTGTACGTCATGACATCTAATTAACTGCATGATTGACTTGTCTATCGCACTAATTGCCCCAGGCTGGCGGGAAAAAGTCCACGCTGCCTTTGATTCTAACCAACAGAGCTTGTAATTGTCAAGGGATGATGCTTATGATCTAGGGCTTAGGGTCAATTATTTAATCAAAAGTTTTTCTTTATGTTTTCATCAAATAATTTTATGAAGGTATTAAAAATACGTGGACCTTTAAAGACCCCGTACCTTATATATATAACTAGCTTTTGCTCGCTGCTTCGCCGGCATGAAGGAGTTTTCCGGGATAAAAGTACCGTTATATATTTTCCCGGGATAGAAACTAACCTATAACCTTTCATGGGTCTTAAACTATCTCCATACTAAATTTCATGAAAATTCGTTCAGTAGATTTTGAGAAAAATAATAACGTACAAGCATATAGGACTTTGGTTTAAATTATGTATACATCATAATAATGTCAGCCCTGTATACTGTCCCACTGCTGGGCACGGGCCTCCTCTAATACTAAAAGGGATAAGCCTTTAGTCTACCACGCTGGCCTAGTGCGGATTGGCAGACTTCATAGGTACCTATCTCAAAATTCATATAAAAAACTTCTCAGGTATGTAGGTTTCCTCACGATGTTTTCCTTCACCGTTAAAGCAAGCAATAATTCACAAAGAATACACTAATAATATAGACATTCAGAGCTGCGTGCCTCCGTTTGAACCTGCGGACATTCGTCTCGGCAGTCCGTTCCACAACCAACTAGGCTATCTTTGCTACACGTAAAACATGGGTAATATTTTATCGTTGCAAAAATATATCGATATATCTGTGTTATGGGTTTATAATGTTAGTTTGTTTATCGAAGGGTTACGAGTGATAAATGGGGCTATAAAGGTAGCCATTTAGGGGACATTTGCTGAGTCCGCTGTTTCTTACAAGTTATGAATGTTTTAACGTGGAATATTTTTACTTGTACGTTTGACTTTACGGAGGAGGTAAGTTGATTTATTTACTACTTTGCTTGCGGTTCTGGTAGTTAAAGACCTTGGTAAAAGCCCTACCTTGCCCTTTCCCGGATAATAAGTAGTCTATCCAAGATATTACGGTCTGTTTGAGTACCAAAATTTTTAGTTGTGGTTTTTTATTACTAACAAATAATCAAATATCTACACACTGTTTGAGACTAAATATTGCTCGCTACTTCGTATATTCTTTAATATTCTTCGCATACTCTTGAATAGCTTTTCCCGCTACAAAAGTCCCTGAAGCACTAAAGCGATTAATAACACAACTTATACACTAGCGCTATTTATTTAAAGTCAGATTAAAAATGACATTATTATCCATTGGACCAATTTACCTGGAAGAGAACTAGCTTATGTGATAATCCAGGACATGGTCGACTCGCGTACCAAATTTCATCCAAATCCGTTCAGCCTTTTCTGATTTTACATCTAATAAGTATCCAAACATATACACAAAATTTTGCATTTATAATATAAGTATGATAAGAATGATTACGATACGATTGTAGTGTTGAAGTCTCGGGTTCGATTCCCGAGTCGGGCGTGATATTTGGTTTTCCTACTCATTATCAGCCTGGAATCTTGAATTTGTGACCGATATGGCGAAGGCACGCCACCTATCACACCATAGAACGAACTACACACGGCGCAAAGTGCACCTGCTGGGCCTCTGCTTACACCTTCGGGGACACAAGCCGTGAGTGTGTGTATAATTAAACTACTAGTGACCATTACTAGAGACCGCGGGGCATCGTTACCTAACGCAGTCGGGACAACTCACTCAACGCCTAGTCTCTGCATTATTATTATATATACATATAATTGTGTCTCCTATTTGAAGGTATACAGGGCACGGGCCGAAGCCAAGTGCAATTTAATGAAAAAATGCAAGAAATTATATCCTTCGTACACCTTATGCTGCCCCTTATAATTTCGTTTTCTCTTATATCCATCCCGTGGTTGTAAAGAGATTGCCTTGTGCGATAAGACCGCCATTTGTACTTTTTTTTCTTTTCTTGTTATATTATTTTTATCCCTGGTGTACAATAAAGTGTAATAAATAAATAAAATAAATTAATTCTATGGGTCGGTAATGATAAAAAATTTCGAACAATACGGCAAATGTTTAATATTATTGCTTTTGCAGAAGGATGTATGTATTATTATGTAATTATCTCTGCACCACTCTAAGGTTGACTGGTAGAGAATGCCTATGGCATTAACTCCGCCTGTATACATTTTTATATGAAAAGCTAATATAAGTAAATAAATAAAGGCTTATGTCTTCAAGCTTAACAAACTCATGGTCATTGTTACACGTTGAAATCGCTTAAAGGGTAGGTAGATATATAACTATAGCAACAAGGTTAGCACTATTTCCCGCTCTACGATGGTCGAGTTTGTTTTTGTGTTATATAGCAATGTTAGATTTAATCAGATAATGTCTTTTTTTTACAAGGGCATGACAAAATGTACCCACTGCATCTGATGATAAGTGGACTCCAAATAGAAAGTCGACTGACGAGATAAGATTAGCCTTCGACAGTCCACACAATTATGAAAGCTGGAACTATTCCTTCGTTTTTAATTGTTACGTACGAAAAATTACTTAAATCTAATCGTATAAGCTTTTGTTCCGGGAAGGATATTTAACATAGATGAAAACGAGAGCAATAACGTTTTAATACAAATAAACGTTAATACTAACAGCTTGCTTGCTCAGTGGTCAACAGTGTAAAGATGTTGATTATACTCTATTTCCGCCTTAACTAAATAAATGCTAATGGCTGCCATACATGCTACGGTCCATCGGAAAGATCCACCGGTGCAGGTATGCCTGCGCAGGTAGACCGAAATGTGTGTGGGAATAGACCTGTGCAGATTTTTCAGCCTGTGCAGGCGACCGGCGCAGGATCGAAAATAAATTCTTTCAATTGATACCTGCACAGATGACCTCTCCGATAGACCGTAGCGTGTATGGCTTACATAAGAATTGATTTTCGATCCTGCGCCGGTCGCCTGCACAGGCTCTATTCCCACACACATTACGGTCTATCGGCGCAGGCATACCTGCACATGACCTCTCCGGTAGACCGTAGCGTGTATGGCTTACATAACACGAGACGAAGGGTCATATAACCCGATTCCTGCCGGCTTCCCTTTATATACAATTTATGTAGAATCTAATTATCATTAGAACGATTTGCAAACCACATTCATGCATATTAGTACATATGTTGTGTCGGGTTCACTTTCCATAAATTTCACCTTTCGCCATTAGTAGCAATGATACATAAAATACTGCATAGCACTGCACTACTGTTACACTCGTCATCAATTCCAATGGGTAATAATTACACTGGCTCAATGACTGGCTCCAATATTACTGAAAGCTTTATTGCGCTCCACGGCAGATACAGACAAAAGTCGCCAATGATTGACAAAATTGCCGTGGAAAGCAACCGGCGCCGTGGCTTAGTTGGTTAAAGCGCCTGTCTAGTAAACAGGAGATCGGGGGTTCGAATCCCCCCGGGGCCTAGCTGAATAAGTCAGTGTATTTTTATGTTTGCGAAACTGTTAAATTTTTGCGAATTTTTTTATTTAATATAGGTATGCATCTACTATAGTTATTATTAATCTTCTCTTCCTTCTAATTTTATAAATGCGAAATTTTGTGATGATGGTTGTATGTATGTTCGTACCTCTTTCACGAAAAGACTATTGAACGGATTTGGATAAAACTTTACAGTAATATTGGTTATACATTAAAATAACACATAGGCCACAATTTATAAAAACTTGTGTATTTTGGTCATGATAAAATGATAAATATTAAGTAAGTTGGGAAAAAATATTTCCCGGAAAACTCCTTCACACAGGGAAGCCGCGAGCAAAAGCTAGTACTATATAAATGGAAAAATTTATGAAGATATTTGGATGTTTATCAGAAGTAAACGCAAAAACAACTGAACTAATTTGGATGAATTTTGTCACACGGAAAGTCTACGTGTTGGATTAATTAACAGGCTACTTTTTAATAGAGTATTTTGCTGTCATAGGAAATAATTAAATGTATAATCCGATTTTTAAATGTATGGCGCTGGCGTGCAGGTGGCGCTATGGGTTTCTACAGTTGTTTTAGTTTTTTTTTAGCGCGAATTGCTTCTCAACGCGTAGCTGGGATCAAAAGTAAGTGTACAATAAAAAGTACAAAGTACAATAGATCATTGGCAATTAATAGCCTCGTTGCTGTAGTTACAATTGTATACGGTGCGCGTACAACTACCGCGCTGAGGTCCTAGAATCGAAACCCGGGTTGGACCAAAATAATTATGACTGGGTTTTTCCAATTTAAAAATTACTCAGCTGCAGAGTCACATATCTCCCTCTCAGTAGTAGAGGAGGCCCATGCTCAGCAGTGGGCAAGTATATAATACAGGGCTGGTATTATTATATTATTATTAGAGTCATATAAAGTAATATGATTTCTAGAAGCTCTAAATTACCCTTTAGAAGTCAAATACAGAAGGCAATATTGGACACGCATTGTGAGGACGTTCCTCACTTTGAATCCCTAAACATGACTTAGGTCTTGAACCTCGCCATTGAATAGTGATGCATTTTTCCTTTACTAATTTTAAATGCGTTGTCGTTTGAAAATATACATAAAAACGTGAAAAAATAACTTTCAAAATAAAGAGAAAGAACAAATTAATATGATTACTCAAACAACCGCACTGAAATAGGACTAATTCGTTTCAGTAAAGCAAACAATCTCTCACAAGCTAAATGTTTGTTTAGGAAGTAAAACATTTGACCATCCCACAAACACGGATTCACATTTATTCACATTTTAATAATTAAACAGATTGGCATTATGGTTTGCGAGCATAATTAAAAGAAGTATTAATGCAACTTCAATTAAATTTGACTGACCATTCTGCTTGAATGTGGTAAGAAAACGTGACACTAACGTTGAGAGCCTAACACGTGAATGACTGATGCATTGGTCTCTCGATCAACCACAAACATCAAAATTAAACATCGACTCACGAGTTGAATTTTTTGGGATTTTCTAAGAGGACTGTTTACGCTTAAAAATTGCTGGCGGTGGCAGTCTGTAGGTAAGTAAGACACACTGCCGCCAGTAATTATTGGTTCGAGTGATAAATATGTATTCAACATATTATGTTGTATGATCTGATGCTTGTCTTACTCTATACTAAGTACCTACATATGTTGAGTATGTTTGTTTGAACGCGCTAACCTCAGGAACTACTAAACCGATTGTATTTTTTGTACTAATAGGAAGCTACATTACACCTGATTACTATAGGCTACTTTTTATCTGGGGGAAATATTTATCCTGGAAACCCTGCAGCCCCGCCCTCCGGCAAAAATTTGCCTAAAGTACTAAGGAATAATGTAGGTGTGGCGGTACAATCGATACATACACCGCCATCTTGTCAATATCGCCGGAACTGCAAGAGGATCGATGCAGTGACGCAACTACAGTGATATCACACAGCAATCACGATAGATGGCGACGTCGATCCTGAATCACGCTTGCACAATTTGAGCAACGCGTTGCATATATACCATCTCGAATAGGAACCGTCGGAGGGGCCGCGGCCGGTCAGGCGCAACATCTGCCTGACTGGAAATCTTCCCCTTCCATAGAGGAACGCGCAACCATCTGTTCCTCTACAGTGGCGTCTACCTTTACGCCGCTAAAGTAGGTTCCCATTACTGAACAAAAAATAAAAGTGGGAAATACTCCCAAGATTAGCGCGTTCCAACAAACTCTTCAGCTTTATTTATAAGGGTAGATTATTTATTGCTTTATAATTTTTTTATTTTTTTATTGCTTGAATGCCAAGACGAGCTTGCCGTTTGCCTGATGCTAAGCGATACGACCGCCCATAACCAGTAGAAACATCGTCCAACACCTTAAATTACAAAGTATTGTTTGGTATACCACTGCGCTCGCCATCCTGAGACGTGTGAAGTCTCACTATGTCCAGTAGTTACACTGGCTACAATGTCTTTCAAACCGGAACAATAGTGACTACACACTGCTGCTTGGCGGCAGAAATAGACATTGCGGTGGTAACTACGATACTCACATATGAGAGACCTACCATCAGTAGACTGTCTCAATGGCAAGTCAAATTAATCTTGCCCTCAAATCGAAAATGTTTCAGATAATAAATAAAATAAATAATAGATTCTCGGATCACTTCTCGCGGCACCTCAAGGCGATCTCGCCGCAGTCCGATAAGTCGACTCCATTTCAGCTTCAACTAAGAGCCGGCTATCTTTGTTTTATACTTACTACTGTTCCTACCATTGGATATTAGTTGGTACTCGATCGGTAGTAGTCTAACCAGGATATTTGAAAACCTCGACATATTGTGGTAAAATATGGATCAAATTTATTGTATTGAAAATATTTTAACACCAAAAATTAAAAGTGGTACCCTCAAAGCAAGTTTTTAATTTTTCTGGTCAAGCTTCAGTAGATATTTTGCATTAATTGATATAAAAAAAGTCACGATTTTTTAACCCATTTACCAGCGGAATGTTTGCCGGCAAACATGACAGCTACATTCCGATGCTAAATGGGTTAATTCTTAGCCTACTCAGTCAAAAGCTCGTATCTAGAGTTATAAACTGTGAATAAAGGACTTTATCTAGCATATGTTTTTGTCTATTTTTTAAACGTTCATGATAAAGTGACCCCAATGCACCTAATGATGAATAGAGTGGGATCCAATAGAATGTCGACTTACGAGAGATTATTACCCCTCGGCAGTCGACACAATTATGCCGGCCTCTTGGAACCGGGTTTACACAGGCTGATCACGGAACGCGACACACTTACGCAGTCCTCTATGACGGGTTTAATTCTTGTGTACGGTGGTCGCTATCTGAGTGGATATAAAATATGTCCTACCACCAGCAAATTGTATCCTAATACCTTGTCATTAGGTCTATCATTTAATATATTATTTGTGTAACATTCGAGAATAAAAACATTGGTAGAAGGAAACGCAAAGCCAGCTGCAGGCGAAACATGCATTATGTATAAGTTTTTACAAGAGATGTCAGAAAATGCAATTTGAAACAAAGTATCAAGTTTAATGCGATTTCAGATTAAACATCGCGAGAGTGTATTAAAATTACATTTTCTTGTTTAGATAGCACGGTGTCGTGATGCCATTTGAGGTGTCTTTATATTTTATCCTTGAAAAAGTAGATAAAAAGAAGCACTATCCAGGTGTTCAGAAAAAAATACGAGCTTGAAAATAAAAAATTATATCGCATGATAAACAAATAGTGTGCATAACTGAATTCAGGGAACATTTTAAAAAGAAAAATTGTGGAATAACAACTCAAAAATAAAAGACTCAAAATGTGCAGTGACGTAGCAAATGGCTTATAATAGTGATAGGATCAAATAATATAATTCAGTATATATTATTTGCTTCTAATTGTCCTTACTTTATTATTTAATGTACCTAATTATATTTTGTTTAATTAAAAAAACAACGCACACCTCCATTCCATAATTCCATAGCGAAAAATAAAAGGAAAAGCTAATTAAATCTTAATCCGGATGAGCATTCCTCCTAATTGCATCCATTAACTAATAACTCAAATTATTGCTGAGTTCAGAGAGAAATGCTTAAATATTACCGTATTAAAATCCGTTGCGAGGTAATCCGTCAGGCGAGGCAACAAAATGGACAGAGGGAAAAGAAATTCAAAATGGCGGACGCAGGTGCAGCGGGAAATAGAGATTATTTTATAAATTCTACATTGCTTTATTTCTTTATATTTAAAGCAAAAATATACTGTGAAATAGTGGCGAGGAGTGAAATTTTTTAAAAGGGAACCCTACACAACATAATATAGTTACTAATATGCATAATTTTAAATAAGACAACGACTTATTACCAAATAACTTCTGGAATTCAAAATTGGTCCTAATGTCCGGTCTATAACCATACTTTTTAATGTCTTTAATAAAATTAATTTGTAATCGATTGATTACGATTTTAATTTGTAATCGATTGATTACGTTTTTAATTAGTAATCGATTGATTACGATTTTAATTTGTAATCGATTGATTACGATTTTAATTTGTAATCGATTGATTACGATTTTAATTTGTAATCGATTGATTACGATTTTAATTTGTAATCGATTGATTACAATTTACAACACCTAATGAACGTTAAATATTCTAAACTCAATTCAAAGGCATAAATTTAATGCGATATAGGGTTAACAGGCGGAGAGCATAAAACCCATTCGAGTAAGCGTCGTAAAGTGTGAATTTTCAGCGCCAATGCGCATCTCGATTTGTCGACGTTTTATTGCATCGCAGTTATTCGATTTGTTGTGTTACATTATAAAACTTAATAGTGACGCGTAAAGTTCAATGTGACTAAGCTTGTTTAAATGTTAAAATATTAGGTGATGAAGAATGGATATCGATAAGGTCGGTAGGTGGTCGATGCACACGCTGGATGCAGGCCTCTTTTCACAGGTCCGTTTTGGAAATATTTAGAGTGGCCTATGTTCACCAGACTTTACGTGGCTGATGATAATGAAGCCTCGATTTGAAAATTTTATATATATTTTTAACCGACCAAAAAAAATTACTTAACAAAGGAAGCCCGTTTTTTTACTTATGTAACTGACAGTTGCTTTGGCAACAATTAGAGAGAGTCTACGAGTTTCCTTTACTTTACAATATTATTATCGTCCCACTGCTGGGCACAGGCTTCTAGTACTGAGAGGGCCTTAGTCTACCACGCTGGCCTAGTGCGAATCGGTAGACTCCACACACCCTCAAAATTCCTAGAAAGAACTTCTCAGGTATGCAGGTTTCCTCACGATGTTTTCCTTCGCTGTTAAAGCAAGTGATAATTCACAAAGAATACACATATAATTTTAGAAAAGACAAAGGTGTGTGCCCTTGGAATTTGAACTTACGGACTTTCGTCTCGGTAGTTTAGTTAACATTCCCTACATCATTTAAACCATAATGAAAGTAGATATAGGTACATTTTATAAGTTTACTATGACCATTTCAAAACAAAACAATTGTTTTAAAACTTATTACCAATAATAAATGACTTGCCAAACAAACCCTTGTAACAATGCGGTAAGACTGTAAATTGACCTGTTAATAATGAAACATCCATTAAGTAATTTGATAGAGTAGAACTAGATCCTCGCTCGCGGCAATGGTTCTGGGTAAAGATGTTTTGATTAATTGTCTGCTGCGGTTCGTGCGGTGATTACATTACCTTATAGATAATTCATTGATAATTCATGAGAGGTATGTTCAATGTTTTTATTTTCGATAATTTTATTAAAAAATTTGTGGAGTTGAATTTTCTTTGACAATATTAATAACAGAAAACTATATGAAGCTAACGATAAAGGAAAACATCGTGAGGAAACCTGCATACCTGAGAAATTCTTTATAGGAATTTTCGAGGGTGTGTGAAGTCTAGCAATCCGCACTAGACCAGCGAGGTGGACTAAGGCCTAATCTCTCTCAGTCGAGGAGGCCCGTGCCCAGCAGTGGGACAGTATATAATACATCGCTGATATAATTATTTTATATGAAGCTAGGTAAATGAGGATTAACATCAGGCGATGTTTGGGCCCTTCAATCTTTAAAACTCTACAAAAACTGTAAATAGGTGGTGAGTAGCTAACGTGTTTGTTGAGGTGCGCATTAGTTATATACACATGTCTATTATTATATGGGGCCTGCAAAGTGACCTTGTACCTGATGGTAAGTGAAGTGGAGTCCAATAGTGTCGACTTACGTGAGATGATTACCCCTCGGCAGTCGACACAATCATGCCGGCCTGTTAGAACCGGATACACAGGTTAATCTCGGAATGCGACACACTTACATGGGCCACTATGGCGGTTTTAACACCTTGTGTACGGTGATCGCTATCCGGGCGGATATAAAATATATCCTACCACCAGAAGTGCCGACCGATGACGCAGAAGCCACAATTATGCCAGTATTTTTGGAACTAGACACAAGCTTAACCCGGAAAGCAACACGCTAGCTAATATGGCGGGTTCTACATATTGTATATGGGCGCCGTGGTTGTTCTTCGGGCGGGTACTATTGTCCTACCACCAGCTGATGTAAGCTGTAGATATACAGGATCATTTTGACACTGCGTTAATAAACCACATAGTCGCCTTCACCTTTGCTAACATTTTGCAAAAATTAGGCATGGAATAACAAATATTTCCATCAAAATTCCATTTTACTTTTCTGATATTTTGGTCACTTTTTAACTCAATCCGAATATGGTAGGTGCTAAAATATGTTATTCGAGAAAAGGATTTGAACAGAAGCGAAGACGAGAGCACATGATAGTGGAATAACAATTTAGTATAATACAATATGAGTGTATGTACGTAGGTTGTAGATAGATGGAATAGTACGGGTTCAAAGTGTGTAATCAAATAGAGGTGCAAATAGCCCGCGGGCACAATTAATTTAATGCTCGTATGTAATACGCTCTATAATTATAACATCGCATTATGGTAGCAACGGGTAGTTAGAATTGATTTCCTACTAGGTTATGTACGCAGGTTCGCTCACGGGAGACTTTTCTGATATAAAAGGATAACTACCTACTTTTCCGAAATAAAAATTGCCTATTTATTAATACAGAACATTGGCTTATCTGTGAATGACATCCATACATCTTCACAAACTTTCATATAATACTTTTTGACTGTCTTATAATTACACACGAAAAATTTGTTTCTACGAGTCGATATGATCGAGGTTAGCCGCGGATTTACTTATCGCAAATAATAAACATCTATATATATATATATATATATAAAAATAAATCTCTATTTCCCTTGGTCATCCAATCACGCGTGAACGGCTGGACCGATTTCACTATTTTTTTAAGAAAACTTAACGACACTATTAACTTTACATAACTGTCAGCGATTGACAGAATGTACGCTGCAAATTCATAGTTAAGACGGGACAACGTCTTTCGGGTCAACTAGTCCTTTATAATATTCTCCTACCAGTCTATCCGAAGAATTTTGAATGTATTGTTGACGTTTAAGAACAAAAATATAGTTTGGAAGTGGGTTTGTTGGATTTTCGGTAGTCTCTGACTACGAAATGTAACAGCAATCTACTTCTCTATTCCGATGTTATCAACAACACTGACTGATCATTATGGATCCTTATGAATTTTCTGGAAGGCAGACTTTCCCGCCCTCACACCCACCACTATAACTCCCGTAAACTGGAATAGAGGACACGCATTTTATGACACCGAGCGGTGAAGCTCACCGAGTCTTAGGGAATACCAATATGTCTTCATCCCACACCAATATTAATCAAATTGAATTGAATATGAAAGACAGTGGCACAAGTAGTCATCTCATTGAAGCTATCGATAATCCTACTAATATTATAAATGCGAAAGTTTGTGTGGATGTATGTATGTTAGTTCCTCTTTCACGAAAAAACTACTGAACGGATTTGGATGAAACTTTACAGTAATATTGGTTATACATCAGAATAACACATAGGCTACAATTTATAATTTGTGTAATTTGGTCATAATATAACGATACATATCAAGTAAGTAAAAAAAAAAATATCTCGGAAAACTCCTTCACGCAGGCGAAGCCGCGAGCAAAAGCTAGTAATATATACCGCAGTACCAAACTTCCTCACATAATCTAAAGTAATATTCGAGTCGACGTTCAATGATTGATAAGACGAAAACAATTTGCATATAAACATTTCAATTTCATTTTTCACCGACCGACGCCCCAGCGCAGACAATGCGATACAAATGGCAACGATGAAGCCCGACGGGGACCGCCAAATGAAAGCCTAATGTGCACCATCACATTTGCACACGGGTTTCAATTCCATCAACACGCGGAGGTAGGAAGGGAATAAATGTACACAATACACGTAAGAATATTATAGCATATGAAAAAATAGCAGTTTAGTTAATACTCAGAAGTTAATGATGTTAAATCAAGCGCCCATGGACACAAATTCTAAAGAACCAAAGACGCCATACCAGCTTTAAGGAAAGTAACAATAGAAAGTAAAAAGAAATATTTTTATTGCCACTGACGTAGGAAAATGCAACGAAAAGAAAATATATTATGGCATAAGCCTGCTAATTGCAAAATAGTAGTTAACTGATGTTAAATCAAGTGCCCGTAGACACAATTTCCAAAGGATCAATGAAGCCATACCGGCCTCAAAAAAAGAAACAACAGAAAGTAAAAATAAATATTTTATTAACATAGGAACATGCTACCAAAAAGTTATATACTTATAATAAAAAATAACAACGAAAATTAAAGCTAAGAATAAGAAATTGCACGCTCACACCGTGCTACTTAAGAAAACGTAGTGATTTTATTCTTTTAACATTTGAGTGGCCAACCCAGTATACACTGAGTTATAACGAGTGGCATTAAAACTCAACAACGGTTCAAGAAAAGAAAAAGATAGATTTATTATAGGGAATGATTATTTTAGGGAATAATGGGAGGTTATTCAGGCTTCCGGATATTTTTTTATACAGAACGCATAACAAGCGATTCTGTCACGTCTGTTTTCTATGAGAATATGGACTTCGATCGAGCTGGTCCATTAATGTAGACAAAATTATCGCTTGCTAAATGTGTAAGCAGTATAATACGTTCCAAACTGCAAACTTATAAACTATTAGATAAGCCCAAACAAATGTTTCAATTTAAAAATACCAATTAATAATAAATAATTGTGTCGACTGTCGAGAGGTATTCATCTCTCGTCAGTCGATTCTATTGAACTCCGCTTACCATCAGGCACAGTGTGGTCACATGCCGTGGTAGTATAAAAAAAATACCACATCCATCTAAGTACATTCACGGCTCAGTGCTCTATTTATGCCAAACAAATAGCCGTTCATATTTCAAGCGTGTATCTCGCCAAATTATTTGTTTCCATCGACTGTATCATAGTTCTTTATATCTTTCATCCTCTATTTATGTCGCTTTCATATGACTTTAATAAAAGCGATCGCGGTCTTAATAATATTAAATCTATAAGTACATACTGTTATTATAGATATTTAGATATTTAGGTGAAATATTATAAATAAATAATTATATTAGTGTGGTGTGGATCCGTCTTCTTGTAATTTCGGGTGTCTAATCGAAGTACAGCTTTGATAGTCGGATAGGTAAATAGATAATTTTTTGATTCACTTATAACTCCATAGTAGGATTAAGGCCCCCTGACCTTATTGAAGTTTTTGTGTCTGAATCTATGGAACTACCCACTAACTTGATACTGAAAATTCTTATAGTAATCTGAAATTACATTAAGGTTAAGTATTTTATGTTTATTTGTAAAAGAAGAAAGCCCTTTACTTGGTACCACTATTTATAGGCAGACTTAAAATATTATAATATTACTTATGTATATAAATTTACGATAGCCTAGTTGAGAGCGGAACTGATTGCCGAGAGGAATGTCCGCAGGTTCATAACCCAAGGGCACGCACTTCTAACTTTTCTAAAGTTATGTGTGTATACTTTCTAAATTATCGCTTGCTTTAACGATGAAGGAAAACATCGTGAGGAAACCTGCACTCCTAAGAATTTATAGGAATTTTGAGAGTGTGAAGTCTATCAATCCGCACTAGGCTAGGATGGTGGACTCTCAGTAGTAGAGGAGTCCCGAGCCCGGCAGTGGGACAGTATATAATACAGGGCTGATATTATACATATAAATTTGGTTCGAAATGCCTCAAAACCAGCAAAACAGAAAACTTAGCACGTTGAAACAAACTATAATAAAGAAGTATTCAATACGTTTACGATGTCAGTATCCCGTACACCAGTGACAGTCCTGAGCCGAGGTTCGTAACCTGGGCCCTTATTCTGTATGATAGTGTAAACGCGTAACGCGGCCGTGTTATGTTATCTTCGAGAAATGTGCGTGAAATGGTATTCTGTAAGCCAAATTTCTATAGTCCTAAACATGATGCGTTGCGTCACGTGCTTGTTACGAACTGTTAAAATAACGTGCGGGATAGAGAATAAGGCCCCTGTTTGTTTCCCTTAACATGGTCATTTAATTTTCAAGGGTTGCGAGCGCCTAAAGCTCTCACCCAAGTCCGATGTGTTTGTATAAGCCGACCATTGCCAGGCTAACAAGCATGTCATATTTAAAAAAAAAAACACTATTTTCAGTCACGTACTCAGACATTAAACTATATACTTAGCAAAGCAGTCTTCGAAACGTCGGGAGAAAATAAAATACTAAAATCGCGATAGAATCCGTAAATTAGTTTAATTTCAATGTCTAACATTCGCGTAAACATAAGAAATCATTATTAAACTATATAGTTAGTTACAGACCGGACGTTTGAGCCAAATTTTTGCTGCAAAAGTTATTACTAATTGGTAATAAGTAGTTTTTTTAAAATGTCCGTGTGACCAGATGTCACAGCGTTCTTAGATATTAATACAAAAATATTTACTGAAAATATATATTCCTATTAAAAACGCGCAAATTATGATATAGAAAAAATATTAAATATTTTACATTTATGTTTTGCTACTTCGCGGTTGATTGAGTAACCATCACAAAAGCGCAAAATTTATGTATGACAATGTTCACAATGTCCGCTCTTTAATATAATCTTAGAACTCCTTGCACGTACTAAATACACGTGGTTTCTATCACATTACTGAGCACATATATCGAAAACACAAAAAACGGCATCCGTAATCTCTATAAATCACAATATAGACGATAGAAGTCGCGAAACGTATCATAACGCTATTATTTCTACATGGCCGACAATAAAACAGAACATTATGGTGACTTATTGAATCACCGGAGAGGGTCGGGGTCACTGACCCTCGCTACCTATTATTTATTAGATGTCACATATCGATTGTATTTATTTTAGTAGAGGTTATGTTCAATGTATATTTTTTTAGTTTTGTCAGCATACTAGCTTTTGCTCCCGGCTTCGCCTGCGTGAACGAGTTATCCGGGATAAAAGTCCCGGTATATACTTTACCGGGATAGAAAGTATCCTATAACCTTCCCAGGGCCTTAAACTCTCTCCATACCAAAGTTCATAAAAATCCGTTCAGTAGACTTTGAAAAAATCTAAAACATACTTACTTACTGAAAAGGGGACTTTGTTTTATAATATGTATAGACTGCGAGAAAACCTTTATATAAGGCATATTCGAAACGCACATTCCATCAATTAAGTGATAATATGCATTCAAGCATCCACAGCACCAATAAATGTAAATTTTCTTATATAAAATCTTTGCATATAATAAAATTGTAACAGGCCGATACCTGTACCTTATACAAATTTGTCTTTTTACATTATTAAAAGTTTTCCTTTCTTAGATCAACAGAAACCAAAAACACCAGATTTTAGATTTTTTTATTGTCTGTATTTTTATAGACACGACACGCATTAACTAGAGCATTGGATCAAATTGAATTTTCACCGTTGTATTGCTAGAGATGTAACTTAAAATATTGACTCCATTATATCTCGAAATATCTTTATTACGCGGGCGGAGCCGAGAGTAAAAACTTATTTTAAATACAATAATATACGTATAATCTAAAACGTTGCTCAGATGCTGCCATTATGTTGCACAGAAATACTACAACACCTAATTAAACATACCAGTTTCATCACTAGCAACTTGATGCTTTAGCAACATTGAATTTTATGTTCACGACGCTTTTTATTCATTCAACTTCTCTTCACGTAAAAAGCCTAGGCAAGAAGATTGAAAACAGCTATAAATAATAATAAGTATATTTTATATACATTTATAAATAAAAGACGAACTTCGTATAACAATCCGAGTGAGTTATCGTTAAATACTTTCACGCTTGGTTAAATATGATTACACAACAAGCTACAAATGTAATAAGAATTTCATATCGACAAAAGATGTGCAGAGGTGCAATAAATAATTTATGAGTTGATGACGTATTTGCCTTTCGCTTTGCGACTTCTTTACTGCGTAATCTTTCATACGCGAAACGGATTTACGCACAGGCTGATGTTTTATATCCGGCTTAATAAATAACACAACTGTCACTTAATATTATTATAGTATGCACTAGCGTCATCTAGTTCTAAAATCTGATTAAATTTCCTATTATATCCCACGGGGCCAAATTAACGGGATAAAATATAGTATATCCACAATGTTATCTAACCACGTGCCAAATTTTATCAAAAGTAACTGAACCGACTTTTGGATGTACTCCTAACAAACATCTAAAGTCTTCACAATCTTCGCATTTATATTAGTAAGAAATAAGACGGTCCACCTTATTGTAAATATTACGAATAAGCATAAGTATGAACTATTATTTTATACAGAATTTGACCGCAATTTTTAAACGTCTATGTTTCATTACAACCCTCTGCATTATTATTTGGTAAAAATAGCATAACAATATTACTTATGTCAGCTGATAAGTATAGGATAGCATTATTAATTAAATTCCTAATGAATTATTGATAACACGACAAATTTGTAACGGGTCTATGTAACTCTAAGACACTGATTTCCACATTACTTATTGTAACAGAATATTCGCCCTAGTAATTAATTATTAAGATGCCAATAAACAGAAACTAAAAAAGTTATTTAACAAAGAAACCTCGGCGTTTATGAAAAAAATGCAATTCTAGACGTAATTAAACCCAAAAAACAAAAAAAAAATCACCAAAAAAATAAACTATCGCGATTGAAGTTTGAAGAACATCCCGTAGGCTAACGTTTTGCTGACAAAAAGCCGGCTGTATAAAGCGGATCCGTTGCCTCCGGGCGCGCCTAATATGCTAATATATGCCCGAATACGAAGGGCGGAGAATGTAACCCAGTATCAAATGTCTGCGCTATTAGCAACTGATACTGACGTGCAAACAAAGTTTTATTTATATTTGTTTTTATTTCGAGCATATTAATTGATAATTATGTATTTTAGGGAAATAAGAACGTATTTTTTTTTTTAAATTTTGCATACTGTTGCATATGGGAAACATTTTACATATTATATGTTACATATTAAAGATCATAATTAATACTACGTTTATACAAAATAAATTGGTATTGATTAATAGTCAATAATATTAAATGTAATAGTGAAACACAGCAGATTACATTCTATATCTACTAACATATCCCTCAAAGCAACGGCATCCGAATAACAATATTCCTATTACAAGAGGCAAATAAAAAATAATCCAGCAAATTCACCACGTCCCGGCGCAAACTCAAATCGCTTGAGGCGGGTTATGCATTTTATTTAGTCGCTTTATAGGGAAATCTTGTTTATCTTGCATTACCTGGATAATTCATATGATTGTGATTTTAAGTTTGAAATACGGTTAGTATACGATTTACAATGGACATGTAAGCTTAATTTTTGTTATAATATATCACTTTCTTTAGGCACACTTACGGCTTTCTTTCCCCGAAAAGGTAGGCAGAGGCGCAGCCGGTGCACTCACTTTCTTCCATGTATTCTCTCCCATGATGTGATAGCTGGCAAGCCTATCGCCATATCGAGCACAAATTTCAGAATCCACACTGATACTGAATAGAAAAAATCTAATACCACTTTCAAAAAAATGCCTATATCACCAAATTTTAAAATTGTAACAATTCAAAACAAATACTTACATAATTCATTACAAGCATAAATTTTGTGTTATAGTTGCCGTACATAATTATGAAATCCAGGATATGTTTTTTTTTACCTGACAATATGTTTGTTAGCCTGGCCAGCACCAGTTTATACAAACACACCGAACTTTTGGGTGAGCTCTTATATCTATGTATATTATATACGTTCTTAAACGACTACTTCAGCAAAAAGTACACCAGTACATTTTTTATGCGTAGTAGGTCCCGTAGTAGGTCAGCTAATTGTTACACGAAAAACTGTTTAGAACCTGCTATTGCCTATTGTAGGTATGCTCTGACAGTGTTTCAAAATCTAAAATTATTAACGCGTGAAAACTCCATCCATTTAATATTTCGTTTGGATAAATAAATGTAAATAAAATAAATACATAACACAATAATATTTTAACATAAAACGAAACGATAAAAATAAACAAGACAATCGATTCGGTCCGCGTCCCGGGACCTATAAAACACACCAATAGAATAGAATGCATACTATACGAGAATTTTTAAATTTTACGATTCAAACACTTTAATAGGTCTTTTATGATTGTTTTACTGCACTCGTTTATACCTTTAAATATTGGATATGGAGGTTTAATTGTCTGTGAACGATTTTATAACCTAGCTACATGAACACTAAATATAAAATAGAGTGTAAATTTTAAAGATGGGGTGAGCGTGGATTGGCCAAAGGTGGGTTTTTGGATTGGAATTTTTAAATAAATGACATACAATTTGCTCTCCAATAATACATTCTCTAATCTCCATGCATCCATACATGATCAATGTCATTTTCACCGTTTTAAATTACCTTTCTTATTCTTCTTCAAGTGCCTCTTATTTTTTAAAGGTTGGCGCTCAGTTTCTTGTATTCCTCGTTGTCATTGGCCAGGAGGAGTGTTCCGAGGTGATACCGGACCACTCCTGGATGTTTCTCTGCCACGATTTTTTCCTTCGCCCACGCCCGCACGCTCTCTTCACCTTGCCCATCATTATTAAAGGCAGCGGCATATGTATTTCGTGCCTTGGCACGTGGCAGAGATATCTTATTACCGAAATTATCTTTAATCTCGTTTAATTTGGATCACAATTCACGCCAGAGATTGCACAATAGGTGGGATCAATTTGTTTCAGATCAGTCTTATACGTCAACCACAAATAATATCTTAAATATACTTATATATACCTCTTTTTTTGTTTCTTCTTTCTTGCTAACGCGAGCTAGGTTTTTTTTACTTTGTACTTTTTCATCTATTTTATATTCAATATAAATGTCTGTAGTTATATAAGCAACTTAATTGGAGTATACATTAAATATTCTCATGTTCCTTGACTTATAAGCGTAACTATGTTCGCCTACTGATGAATAAAGCATTCTATTTTATTTATTTTAAAACATCGGAATGGATATTTGAACTAAAACGAAAACCAATTCACCTTAAACCTGTCAAGTCTGAACTAACATTGCAAGCGTACAATATGTTAGCAGCATAAATATTAAAATTAGTTTTCATTTTAAGCCCCAGCACAGACGTAGTTTCCGACACTGAAAAATTACATCGCGGCTTGGCGCTCGGAATTTTCAATTTGTAATAAGCCGGGCGATTTGAATTAATTTCTTAGCATTTTTAATGTAATATGAAAGTCGATTTATCTCTATTCAACCTCTCGTATAAGTCTTTGTACCAACTACCAACCGTTTGTTTCTATCACCAGTATGCATAAATGGTTATGTTCCGATTTGATGAATATTGCTGTGATTTTTCATGTTTAGACACTGAAATAAAATTTATTTTCTATTTTTATCATTGTTTATCGTATTTTATTTTTCTTCCAACATAGCGAAGACTGTAGCCTTCATGATTACGGACTGAGGTGTTGGTATTTGCATATTGCTATAATGTATTATACTGGGTAATAAGTTATCAATTTTGCCTAAAGAGTAAAGTCCACATAGAATATTAATTCATAGATCTACGTAATGTCAGTGCAGTGACGCCGGTGTCAGCGGTGTCTAAGCCAAGAATGTAGACCCTGGAGAAGAGGTAGACCAGCTTTGGGCCAGACCAATTTTTGGTCACCTGGCGCCTAAAATGATAGTTACGTTGAAATTAAACCATTTTTCCGGATTTTATCGCGTTTTTTTTTTTATTATAATCACGATAACATTATAATTAACATTTTGTATAGTTGGAAAACATAGGTAGATAGATATTGTAACGTTGAGTTTTCCGACAACTAACCTCAATCTACCCGTGACTATGAAGGCTAGTCTTCGATGTCAAGAGAAAATAATATAAAAAACCGCCATAAGATCTTAAAAATATTTTTATTTCAATATGTAACATTCACGTAAACCTGAAGGTAGTTTCACTGGGTGGTGTTGGTAAAATTCTGAGCAGTTATAAAATCTAAATTTTCTAAGTGCATTACCTAGGTCATGGTTACCGAATTAATGACAAGCATGTCAGTGGCGGCACGTCACATAATAATTCGGTCACGTCAATACGCCAATGATAATTCAGAATATAGATATGCCAATAAAAAATATTTCAAGTACATAAAAACAAAGACCCCAAAGGTGTGCTCGAATTAACCTCAAGGGCCCTGAATGGCACTTCACTTTTCTTTATTATTGTACTTTAACCAATAAAGGTTGGACATCCTATATTTCTATTAGATACTATTTCTTAAAGGATTTAATAAAAAACACATTTAAAATACAATTTTATTAGCTTACACACGTCCGAGCATGCATCTAACAAATAACAAATTGTTCTACTTACATTATGCTGTATAATACCAATTCATTCGACTTAACACAGTCACCGAAATAATAAACAAAAATATAGGAATAAACAAGATTACGTACGGTTCGTTCACACCTAACCGATACATAGAATTATAGATTAACAGTGACTGCGATAACCAGATTGCCGGCTTCCTTTTAAAACCGAAGACCGCATTTATGCATATTAGTACCTATATGATGTGTAGAGTTCAATTTTGGAAGATTTCACCCTTCATCAGTGCTGCAATTAGTTATGAAAATTATGTGTTAATATTACATTGATAATTTTTTTTAGGAGATACCTGGAGAGAATTAACCACTCTGTCTGTACTACTTAATACTACTCATTTTTTTTTATTTTCTCGGCAAAGTGTTTGCAATGATAATAGTTACACGTCTTTTCATATAATTCTTTAGCGTATAATTTTGTTATTTAAATGTTATAATATATAACCGATCTATCGGCAGTGTGTGAACGAACCTTTAAATGGACGATAATATACAATTAAGTAATAACTTTACAGTCGTCTTTACATACAAAATATTAATAAAAAATAATAATTGCATTGTTTGAAATCACCTAATGTTAGTTTATGTTGCGACATAAATTCGACCAAAGGTATATGTATTTATAAGGTTTATTTTACATGTTCAATTTAAATTTAATATGAACTTTATACTACGGCTATAAAATCCACAAGATAATTTTGAGTATTTTTTAAATTAGAAACAAAAAAAAAAGCTAGAATATTTTTCTCTTTACTCGTAAAAATTAAATCCAAGTTCGAATTATAAAATCTTGAAATGTGTTCTTAAAAATGTTAATTTAAAAAAATTATCAATTTTATGTCACAACAATGGACCCCGTAAACAATAACCATTAAATGTATTACAAAAATATAAGTAAAAAAAATACCCGAATACGACTAACATACAAAATAAAAATTTAACAACGGAGGCGATTTTAGCGTTACTTGGAAATTTCCAAATAAACAATATATGACTTTAAGACGGGAATTACATGTATAAGTTTTATCAAAGCATTTACTAATGAAACAATTCCGTAAATCGATTATATTAACAAAGATTTTTTACTTACAGCCAGTAGCGTAAGCTATAGAGGACCTATATCTAAATTTGTTAGGGGCCCCAAGACAGTGCGAATTTTTGGACGCCTGCTTAGTTTAATGGGCGTACCAATGATACGGCTGATACAGCGGCAGCTACGCCCCTGCTTGCAGCTAACGTAGGCAGTGGCAGCCCTAAACGACGCAAGGCTCGGGGCGAAAGCAAAAAAATGCAACACGAGGCCCCGGACGGAGCAAAACAAAAAAAAACCCCGGTTTTAAATTTAAAAAAGTTTCGTCTGTAATTGTAAAAAAAGGTCCTTCAAGACAAAGCTCGGGGCCCAGTGTGGTTGCCTGGTTCACCTTCCCCAAAGACCGCCTCTGAACGCAGGTAACTTACGTAAGTAAAACTTACAATTAACGCAATGGTTTCCTTATAGGTTTTAAGGAAATAATGCTAAATATATGTTGTATTTTTTAGGAAAATCTTGTCCTCCTTTCTTGAAGAAGTATCTCGAAGCAAATATGTCCTAAATCGACCACCGTTATTAAACTAAACGTCATATGTTTCGACGCAAATAGCAAATTATATCAACTGACAAGAAAATTATAGTTAGGGGTCCTATTCCGTCTACGGGGGTATGTCCGTCTTTTTGCAATAACGGGCATTCTAATAGGACAGCTTTATTGTCATATAGGTAAATAGAAAATATTTTTACTCTTTTACCTATGCTCTTTTAGCTATGAAAGTTATCCTTGGGTAAAAACGCCCATAATTCAAAAAGACGGATATACCCCGTAGACGGTACAGGACCTGCTCACTATAAGTATTTGGACACAATGTATCGGCCAAGTGCATACTGTCTTTCTCTGAATATATTTAGAGATAACTAGATATTACTCGCGGCTTGTGCTTGTAAAAAAATTGCAGCTACAATAGGCCCTAAATCACTGTAACAATGCATAGCACTATCTATACGATTCCAGCGCCATCTATTTTAAAAATCAGATTAAAAATTAAAACTTTTCCGACGGGACTAAATAACGGAATCAAAAGTAGCCTACATGCTAATCCAAGCAGGTATATGTATGCCAAATCTGTTCAGAGGTATCCGCGTTTACTTCTATAACAAATATCCAAACATTGTTTTCACATTAATATTAGTAAAATTCTATCCCAAACAATATTTATAAAATAATTTTCTTAAATTAATACGGTATTCACTTCATGAAATCAATAGATCGAGTCAAGAAATAATCCAATTTGCGTCTAAACATAACAATAAACTAATATTTACATATATTTTACATTTTATCAGACTTTTATTATTAACATAAATTACTTTCAATACATGCCGCTTAAATAATACCGCATGTGTATACATAAAGTGTATAACAGTTTGTCTATAAGTTCACCACAAATCAAGCTGAAATATTACAGAATTTTATTGATAAATATCGTTCTTATCTAATTTAAATACAGTTAAAATTTGCTTGCGATTTAGTGAACATTTACAACCCTATTTGAATTACGTAAAGTAGACATATATATAATAATAAATTATGAAAGGCAATCAAATCCCTTCATCGGACTTTGGTTTCTATCAGTTTAAATGCGTTATTTTATAAAAGCGACATCTATTGGAAGTAAAATATAACCATGTCAACACTCAGTGTTGCCTTATTGAATAATTACAATATTGATTAATCAGTTACAATTCTAATTTTATTCTTAGTTATTTAATTTTAGATATTTTACAATAGTAGTGTTATTTTACATTCTTTTCATTCATTTAAGTATGTCTGATTATGTAAATCAGTTCTGAAATATTCCTCGTATATTTTAAGCACTTAAAAATATAAGTAGGATACTTATGAATCAAAGTTCATTTATAACCGCATAGTCAAGGTCTTAGGAGACAGTATTAATTTATGAATCCCTCTTAACCGAATTTCGGGCACGGCGGCCAATCTCAACAGAGATCAACCAAGTACCCAGAAGATATAGTGCACAAGTGTGCGCAATACAGGTGCACTCTCTGTTCCTTCACTCTCATAGTCCGGTGAGACGGCAATCCGACATGACCGGAGAGGG
Organism: Manduca sexta; assembly: GCF_014839805.1. Classification (NCBI taxonomy): domain Eukaryota; kingdom Metazoa; phylum Arthropoda; class Insecta; order Lepidoptera; family Sphingidae; genus Manduca; species Manduca sexta. The sequence continues at coordinate 5,051,925 of NC_051120.1, read as the reverse complement.
ATCAGGCGCAGGACCTACGGCTTTACGTGCTTTCAGAGGCACTGGGGTATTACACCGCTAACTTCCTCCGAGCTACGACTGAGCATTTTTAAGAAAAAAAAAACCCAGTCGCAATTATTTTTGGCCCGACCTGGAATTCGAACCCAAGACCACACCGCGGTAGTCGTACTCGTACAGCGTACGCATTACAACTACGCCACCGAGACAGTTAATTGATATAAAAACTCGCTTTACACTTATAATGGCGAAAACCTGGCGAAGTTCGTAGTATCGTCCAGATAAAACAATACGATAAATATACATTTTTAAAATATTGACTGTCTATCTTACAAACACACAAATGAAAATAAAACAGTAAACTTGATTTACTCACATATTACAATAATGTTACTTGTAATAAAAAATAGGACTTGAAATAGGTGCGTTTTATACCTAAATTATTAAGCGAGAAAGTAATAACCTTTAGAATTTCATTTAATTGAATATTTCCTACATAAAAATCTGCATTACATTTTTGGACATTTCGTATTTGGATTTTATAACCCAATATAATCAATATATCCAAATATTCCAACCTATAGTTATGCAAACTATTTTGCCTATTTCGTCCATTAAGGTAATGTTCAAATTTTATTCTTATATTTATCCGACCAGCGGTTTCAATTTGCCGATTTTATTATAGTTTTGTAAAACTTTTAAATAGAAAAGGATGCTCATGGAAATATTTAATAAAGTATTTAAATATACTTATAAATTTTATAGCATGCGAAGGCATGCGCTTTGCTACGATTATCAGAGCGTGAGCATAGCGGTTTTCCATACAAAACGATTCTAATAATTACACCTTGAACGTCTCTTACTAAAAGAGTTTTTTGACCGCAATATGTAAAGAATCGTTACAATATATAAAAATAATTGGAGCGCAACCTCCATAGAATGTGAAAAAACACGTCACGTCAGTCCGTGTCGTTTCATTTTTGATTGATAGACTACCACGTGACTCTCACAACCAATCACAATCGTCACAATTGAACGATACGGATCTTCGTGACGTTTTTGATACGCCACATTATAGGGGAAGTCTGAAAGGTTTTTTTTTCATCGATTATGACTCCATGTGTAAAATATTTTTTTAGATCGTTTATCAATTAATTCATACTGAATTAATTGAATAGCCCCGTAACATAAGTAACAAACGAAACGAGTAGTTTTCGCACGTAGGGGTAAGTAATATTTTCTATTTATTTGTTAGGCTAATTTTCCAAAATACCTAACGAAGATAAAATTGTAAATATTTAAAGAAAATTATTTGATAAAATATTTTATCGTGTAAGAAATCATGCCAACTACTTACGCAAGTAAGTTTGCTATTACTATTGTGGGCGCAATACATAACAAAAAAAAACAGTCTAATATACAAATAGGTAAAAAAGTCACCGACATCCCAAAAAGTGAACACTCTGTATAAACTGACATTCAGAAACACGCTTTATATGTGGCACACATTTTTGGTCCCATGTATTTTGTAATCGGCATATTATTCATCGGTTATTATCCATTTGAAGTGAAATCCTCAATAAAACGGATCAATGATTGCTAGCAATAATCATACGCAACTATTTCTAGCAATAATCGTCTATTATCCGTCAAAGGCTTGTGTACAGTCAGTCACAAAAGTAGCTGAACAAATTCGACACATCAAAGGCTAACACATTAACTTCAATTGAAATGTTCTTTTTTATCCAAAATAACGAAAAATCGATTGCTAAGAGTACACAAAAGTTTAAAGACAATTTGAAATTTTGAATTTGTTAAACTATTTTTGTGGGAGACTGTACGTCAATGTGGGCGAGAATTGCCTCGCCATTGTATTCTTACAGGGTTCAATATTTGCATACGATTATTGCTCGCAATAAATAATGCTTTCAAATGAGAATTAAGGATAGCACGCACCACGACTTTACAATTACTTTCATTGATCTTATCATAGGCATCTTAGATTATGTATCTACCATGCCGCTACAAATGGCAATGGTGGATGCCATAGATCTTAGAGCATGTTACTGCCACGCTGCTCTAAATACCAAAATGGCGATGGTGCGTGAAAAAAAAGATGGAAAATATATTTCCATCTCTTTTTATGACGCATGCGCATTTAAGCCTTTTTAGCTATAAATCAAATTCAAAGCAACACTTCTCGATTTGATTCGCTTTACTTCACACAGACAAACAATCCCGACCTACAACGCATACATATATATTTTGTTTCCATTTATTATCGCATTTCCGATTACCTTGCTTTATAATTTAAATAATTGAACCGAAATAAACACATCGACGGATTAGACTAATTGACATAAGCAACATTTTTTTCGAAAAAAATTTATTAATTTAAAAAAACATAGAAAAACGTGTTGACTTTATACTGCGCACTTTTCACTCACTTCGGTTCGTCGCAACTATGTAAAATAGGCATCGGTTATTGTTGTATGTGGCGAAAATCATACCTCAGCGTAACATAACAAAGCAATGTCCTCTTTTGCATACATTAGCAGGGATTTGGTCAATACGTATGAAACTTAGTGCCGCGAATGTCGCTTAAGTAAACCGTCGATATGTATTATCTTGGTTATATTTAAAATATAGTTGGCATCTATCGACTAATTGAGATTGACTGTAACTATATAGAATATCGATAATTAGTGTTACGCATTATTCCTGAGTTCTTAAGCGTTGTAAATTGACAAACACCACTAAAGAATCAAAGAATATCGATGATTCGTGGTACACACTATCGCTCAGTTTTTAAGCGTTTTTAATTTACAAACACCATTGGAACTTGAGTTAAAACAAAATAAGGCATGCCATTTGTACATACATACAAATCTGATAGCGACATCTAGCGGCTAACAAACTTTCAGAGTCTTCACGTATATGTTTATAAAGATCATTATTGTTTGCTAATTAATATCAATTCCTTGTTATTAAGGCCGTTGTTTTAATTAACTGAATATAGAAGTCAATCGGTAGACTTAATTTATTCATAAAACTGCAATTTGTTATATTTTAAACTTATAGCTTTTATCTGAAAAATCGATCCAACTATCATCGATCTGAAATCTAATTGTAGTCAAGTTCAGAATCGTTCTGAGGTCTCGGATTATTGACGACGGAATCCGGATTAACCGAATGCACCGGGGCCGGATTCATGATCCTTGTTTGGACCCGCGATAGGTCCAACACTGGCAACCTTAACACGTAATCGTTATCCCACGACCGGGACCTATCCGGCCAGGGTATCACCCGGATATCCGCTGAACCGCTAGAACTCGACGAGCTAGGACTAGAGGCAGTCGCTATAGCGTTCAGTCTAGGCATCCGCTGCGCTAAGGCCCGCAACCTGGAGTTCTCAGGTCGCTCTTGCCTCTCCGGGACCGTGGTTTGGACCTCTGGCCGCCTTTGGTCCCTGTTTGACGCGAACATATGTTGGTACCGCGCTATCTCGCACGTCAGGAGTGGACGAGCGTCTCTCCCGATCCTCTGGACGGTGATCTGTCGTTGTGTTGGCGTGGTGTCTATGGTGTGGGTGGGGTGGATTATGATGCTGTTTTGTTGGACCCGTGTGGGGGATGGGAAGTTTAGGGCTAGGAAGTCTGGAAGGGGTACACAGTAGACGCCGAGCTCGTCCTGAAACAATATACTCTTTATATGTTACTGTTGATACGTTATGACACACATATTGCCTTGATCCCCAAAATTGTAGGCAGAAGCAACCAGGGTACCTACTCTTGGCCGGTGTCTATCGTCCCATGATGTGATAAGGGGCGAACCTATCACCATATCAGACACAAATTAGACCAAGCTGAGTGACTCCATTGGGTACAAAAAAGCAACACCCACTTTGCCCGACCCAGGAGTCGCATCCAGAATAGTTGGTACACCAGTTGTACCTAACTCCTTCACAAATAAAAAATATGAGTGTGTGGGTATAAAAAACTTACCGTAGTGTTAGTCATCCGCTCATTACTCTCCGGTATGGCCATGAACGGCTTCTTCTCCACTTCAGGTGATTGGTTAACCTTCTCCTTGTCTTCATCTAAGGCTACATCCGGCACCACCTGCAGCTCTTCCGGCGGGTTGGGGACCACCACGTACGACGCTATGATGCTTGACAGTTGGTCCAACACCTAATAATAATTTATTTATTTAGAACAAAAACATTACAATAACCTTGTGAAATATATTCAGTTTTCTAACTTACAATATTCTTGCTTTCAATAAACGATCTCGATCTTAATCTTCGATACCATCCCGGGAATGAACTAATCAAAATAAGTCATTTATAAGCATGTCAAAATACTTCATTCTGATTGGTCCATTTTAACGATGGATTAAAAGCGATTGGGATCATTTATTGAAAAAGCGGTTAATGAATATTAGGCTAACTACAGTAATATAATGATATACCATTTGTCCAAACAATTTTAAAACACAATACTGATACAAAAAAATACACGTCGAATTGATAACCTCTTCCTTTATTTGAAGTCGGTTAAAAACAATGTTCACGATGGATACAAAAATAATACAAATGGAAAGTCACTCTACGACATATAACTTGCTATAAATTTAATTTTTTATTGGCTCAAAAGACCAACAGCTTAGTTGACCTGATAAGTCACCAGTCATGGACATCAACTATGCAGAATGTTGCCTATATTTATGTGTAAATTAAACTATTATGTCTATCCATTGTAAAAGGACTTGTAAGCTTACATCATCGGCAAGTAATCTGTGTTTGGGATCTTTCACTAGCAGTCTTTGTATGAGAAACACTGTATTGTCCGAGACTTGGACCGAATTTCCATCTCTGAAAAGAAATGAGATACAACAGAGCATTAATCCAATGTGGAAAATTATAAAATACCATTCTTTAATTTTCTAATGGCTGAAAAAAAACTTTTCTTTATTTATTTATTTATACTATTTACTGTACAAAACGGAAAAAAATAAACAAATAAGAAAAATGAGACAAAAGGCATAAGTACAAATGGCGGTCTTATCGCCTCAGGCAATGTCTTCCAGACATCTATGGGATGGATACAAAAACGTAAAAGAGAAATCTAGATTGATATCTAAAGATCGATCAATCATATAAACCAATCAAAATAATATAACAAATTTATAAATACAATTTTTATGGCGGCAAGAAATTTGTAATAAAAAAGAACGTACAGCCCCCATAGAGTGAGGTTAAAAACACTAAATGAATGTCTATATCGTTCGACTGTGATTGGTCGAGTGATTGACGCGTGACTGACGCGTTGACCTCTCGACCAATCACAGACGACACGTACGTTCGTGTCATATTTATTTCACCACATTCTTGCAAATCAAGCATTATTTTTAATTCAATTCATGGCGGTATAAAATATTATATGCTCAAACATGTATAAACATGTTTTAATCATTACTCACGGCGGTATATTATAATTGGCAGCTTGTATCCTGCTGAACAATTGGGCTAGACTGGTGTCGCAGAACGGGAACTGTCCGTACAGCATCGTGTAGAGGACCACACCCAAAGCCCACATGTCCGACGGCTTGCCCAAGTACGGCTTGCACATCAACACGTCAGGAGATATGTACGCTGGCGACCCTGAGAAGTTACATCGATGGATAAAAGGATTGGTATCCTGAGCTGTAAAGTTGGGTAATGTAGCTTGAAGGACTGGTATGCTTAGCCATAATGGCATCAATATATTTGTTGATGTAACTATAATATCGATATTTTGTACCATTATCAAAAAATAATTAAAAAATATAGTAATTAAAAAATATATGGAATATTACAGGATGTTACAAACATTAGGTAACTTTATATTATTACACTAGCTTTTACCCGCGGCTTCGCCCGCGTTATAAAGTTTTTCAGGCTAAAGTTTTCCGTTATAAAAGTAGTAGTTTCCCGGGAGCCTATGTTCTTCCCGGGGTCTTAAACTGTCTCCATACCAAATTTCATCTTAATACGTTGGATAGTTTTTGAGTTTAACACGTTCAGGCAGACAGATGCAGCGGGGGACTTTGTTTTATAATATATTTTTTAGAACTTTTTAAGAGGAACAAATCCGTCATACATCATTGTTGCATAACTTTAACCGTTTACGCAGCGCACGCAACGGAAGCTCTCAAAACTAATAAATTGTCCCCGTTTTTGCAACATGTTTCATTACTGCTCCGCTCCTATTGGGTAAATCGTGATGATATAAGCCTATAGCACTCCACGAACAAAGGGCTATCCAACGCAAAAAGAATTTTTCAGTTTGGACTGGTAGTTCCTGAGATTAGCCATTACTGCTCCGCTCCTATTGGGTATAGCGTGATAGATTATATATTGACATTGACATTGCGTTATTTAATGACACCACATACTTATTTACTTGAAATTAACAAGTTAATTAAAGTGTTTAATAAAAAAGTAATTTTATTTTTACGCGCCCTAATACCACTACTACTACTCTAAGAAAATTAACCGCGGAAGCAACTTTACACTTTCAGTCAGAAATAAACTCACGCGCACACTATATTCGCTGTAAAATAATATTGTATTCTAACTATTACTGTTTAGTATCTATATCTACTTTGTTCCTATTCTTCCTATTATAAATATTTATAACATTTACTAATGCAATTTCCGAACATAACCAAACAATACTGAAACGCTTAATATTACTTACTGTAAACAATTATGTTCGTACCTCGTTGATCTTTTAACAGGTCCCGATCGCTCCCCAGGTGCGTCCCGAGGCAGAAGTTAGTTAATATCACGCGGCCAGTCCTCTGATTTAGCACTATATTGCCCAACTTCAAATCCCTGTGCACTATGTTTCTCTGAAATAATTACAGTGAGACGATAAATAATAACAATGTAATGCAAATGTTTAATATGTCATGACAAATTCTGTTGCCGGTGGTAAAAGTACATGTATGAACAAACACACTAATACATATTGAAATAATGCTATTTTCCGGATTTTATCCCGGTTTCTTTTTTATATACTCCCGCCGTTTCAAAGACTTTGCAGCCTTCATGGTCACAAAAAGGACTGAGGTGTTGGTCGTCCAGAAAAATCACAATTACTACATCTACATACATTTTACTATTATACAACATTTGAAATTGTTTTATCTATTGACTGTCAATAGGTTAATAATTTCAAATTTTGACCTGCCAGTGACCATGAAATCTTCGTATCGTCGGCAGCAAATAATAATATAAAAAACCGCGATAAATTCGGAAAATAGTTTTACTTCAATGTCTAACATTCATGTAAACATAAGAAATCATTACACTTATACAGACCTTTGGACAGAACATAAGGCAGCGACATACCAAACACATTTCACAAGCAAGTTAAATCCCAAGAAACTTATAATCATTACCCACACCCAATTCCAAACCTTAGCTAATATATACTAACAATAACATTTTCCCCAATTTCCCCCAGATTCGTCCAAATATGATATTCCAAGGATATTGTTCAGCGTAATTGAACGCTACCAATGCAGTCAATTATTCTATGAACCAAACATATTATATATCTCACCTTGTGTAAATTGGCGACAACCCTAACAATATCATAGAATATAAGCACGGCCTCTTTCTCTGGAACCTTTTTCACTTTAGTCACATATTGTTGGAGGTTGATCAGTTCGCTGCCCTTCTCGCTGAACTGGTGTGACGTCACGCAGTCCAACACTAGGAACAGACGTTGCTTCACTCGGCCGGTGTACACAAACCCAGGGCCGTTAGGGTTTGGCACTTCTTCCAGTGCATGATCCTAGAATATGGATTAAAAAAAAATTAATTCCCCAATTTCCCAAGTTGTTGGAGCCTTAGCTTTGCTTTACATCAGAGAACTCTTATAAAATGATGTTGTTAATTATTATGTTGTCAACATTTAGTGATTTTTACTAACACAAAAAATAAAAACTCACCAACTCCAAAATGTTTTTTTATTGTTAAATGTTTTTATTTTACGTAGATTTATAGATTTCTTAATGAACAATATTTCATGCTGTAAAATTTACAGGATCCATATTATTCAGGGGGATTGTTAGCAATCTTTTAGGAGTAACCTTACGAAACTTCAAAAGTTCTCTAGAACCTTCTCTGAGCCTTCAGCCACACTTTCCATTAAAAAAATATTATTTAGTTGTTATTGCCGCCATCCATTCATTATGTCCTTATTTAAAACTACTACAATAGATGTAACTACCTTAAACAATCCATGATGGTGTATAACGCCATCTTGGTCTTTAAGCAGTGATAACAATGAATACTCTGTGTGCAGGAGCATCTTTCCTTGTCTATCATCCTGAGTCTCCATTTGTCCCTCATTTTTCAATGTTAATATTTTCACCTGTAACAAGAAATATTACATTTTCATTATCCATCCTTGTATCTATATATATTGCATCTTAGATGGAGGGGTTTCCAAATTGTACCAGTCAAGATAGCACACGTTTCTTAATCCTTCTTGTCATCTATCCATTAATAAGGTTGTGTTATATTGGATAAAAAAGTGTTTTTTGGCATTAAAGTAGTTAAACTTGATTTTGTTTACTGACATCATTTAGATACTAAACAAATGTAAATTTGGACACTATTTCAAAGTATTAAAGACAAAAAATGCTTTTATACAGAAAAGTAACACTGTTTAATACAGTGTCGCAGCTAGTCTCAGTGAGTAAATACATTAATACTTTTATTATATAGAAGTAAAACTTTAGAATAAAAGTAACCATAGTGCAACAATACAGCAAGTTCTCCTTGATTCAGTATTATAACAAACATAAAACAGTATACAATGTACAGGACATTTCAACTTATCAACTTCAGCTGAGAAATTATTGCATTGTTTTGTTATAATTGTGTACCTTGTGTTTATATTTAGACCTGAGCTTTGTTTGTTATTGCGATTTCACCAATCTATAGAATGTGTTTTTACAATTTAATAGATGTATTCTGTTTACCGGTTTCTTAATTTAAAAGAAGGCTATAAATAGTTATCTAATATAATGTGATTATTATTAATACATAATGTCATTATGTTACATTTATATTTCTTGTTTATAGTATTTGTTGCAGTTTTTCTTTTTCAGTATTATATCACTCCTTTGACTTCATTGTTTATTTTTTGTATGTAAAATTTTGTTGTAATTTAATTTGTTACTGTAATTATTGATATGTTTAGATATTCACTATAATTAAGCTGGAATTCTATATTTTATGCATGTTGTGTTTGACAGTAAATGATTGCAATGTAATTATCTTCCTCTAGAGTCTAAACTCTGTACTGGCTACTACCAGTTTTGTGGACCTAATAATAAATAACTAAATTATATTCTAGTAACATTTTACTTAAGTTTGCCAGTTTACTGAAAAAATCCAGTGCGGTTTTAAGATACCAACTGTCATACTTTACATTGTAATGTTTATTTCATACAAGCATGACACATACAAATCTGCACCAGAAGGTAAGTGGAGTGGGTTCAATGGAATGTTGACTAACAAAAGATGATTACATCTCAGCAGTAGACACAATTATGCCAGTCTGTTGAAACTGGATATACACAGGCTGATCTTGGAATGTGACACACTTAAATGGGCCACTATTGCTTGTTTCAACTCCTCGTGTACTGTGGTCGCAATATGGGCAGATATAACATGTCCTACCACCGGCAAACCAATCAAGGGAGTTGTTTCTCCATCGCCAGTTAGAACTATGCTGGCTTGTTAAAAACAAGATATACACAGGCTGATCCGACAACACACTTATGTGAACAACTTTGAGGGGTTTCCACCTTCTGTATGGTAACTGCTCTATGGGCAGATTCTAGTATGCTATCACCAGCATAATGCATTACATTGTCATACTAATTGAAAGCTAGATTATCCTTAAACAACTACTTTATATTCAAAGACCACATTTTTATTTTCTTATTAACAAGAGGACAAGCTAATAAAAAAATGTATACAATATTATTGAAATAAATTTACCTCAACATAAATAATGTAAAACCAGTCTCAATATGTTATGAAATTGTCAACAATTGCTTATGACTCATATTTTTTATACATTCCAATACCTAATTGTTTACAAAATTACATCATACTATAAGGAATGTGTTGGTAACAGCATTTTTTCATATTGAATTTGTATGCAACACATATATAAGGAAGTTCTAAACATACTAGATTATTTAGTGTCAAATAATGTATACCTGATAAAATTCATCTGTTTTCTCTTTCCTTGCGAGGCATTGTACTATGCTCTTCACGGGACTGGGTCCCAATTTGGGTCCAAGTAAATAAGCACCCGCCTTTCTGACGTGTTTATCAGGAACAGGTGTTCCAGGCGCAGGCACATCACTTTTGTTATACGAAATCTTCGCTCGTTTGGGGGCACTAGGCCCAAACTTTTTTGGGCTCTTTAACATACTCGAACTCGCACCCCCGTGCGCTGACAATCTGGCGATCTTCGGACTCGGCTGCAGTAGCAAAGGTCGTGTCCTCTTTCCATGATTTCTACTTGTGTCTGGCCTCTCTTGATCCATAACGTTGCAACTTTGAACACGGATTACGTTGGTCTTTGGCAGTTATGAGAGTGTAAATGTCACGACAATAATAGCAAATTTAAAACAATATGCTAATTTGGCAATATTTTGTGGAAAATGTATTGTAATACTAATAAAAAAGTTAATTTATTAAATCTCGTTTATTTACTTGAGAAACGAAAATGTCTGATTTTTCGTTCTGAAACGAATATAGCTCAGTCCGCACAACACATTTTTAGTAGGTTGTTCCTGTTTAAGTTTATATAAATCGTGAAACTGTTGACTTATATACTTGATTTTAAAATGTATTACATTTGATATTATTATGATCTTCATTATGTATCACATACATTTTCATAAGGTTTATTAATTGAAAGTAAATCAAGGACCGACTTCAATTTCCGAACTGTTTAAAAATGCGTTCCGTTTCATCAATTCAATGTTAATTTAATTTCAAAATTTAGAATACAATACTTCAAAAACTTAATTTATTGCATAAATCCTGCATTTACAAATTCTAATTAAATAAAAATTTTTACCATTATTGTTCCATTAAACTAAAGATACATTGCTAAAATATAACATGATCGTACCGACACTGCATTGTGCAACTGAGGAGAAATGTCAGAATAGATTTTGACATAATTTTCTAACCATGTTTGTCATGATAATTCTGGACGGCTTTTTGTGATCTAATTTCGAATCAAATTGTGCAACATTAAAAAATATATTAACATTTGTAAATAAATAGATACTCAGACATCATGTGGAAGGGCTTGAGGCTAACGCAATCACAGCTATCTAAGCTACATTTTAATGGGCACAAATTGCAACCAGTCGGTGTCCCAGCATTGGATTCTGTATTGAATCAGTGGTATGAATTTTGTAAAAAGCCGCCAAAAGGCTTTGAGAAGTATTTTCAGCCGGGAGGGGCACCGAAACAGTCAAAAACTCCAGAAAAAGATGGAGCCCCACCGCCGTCAAAATCAGCTCCTCCGCCACCCAAAACCCCTTCTTCTGGAGATAAATGGAACATGAACATGTTCTCAGGTTCCTCTGGAGGCAGTGGCGGTAGCGGCCGTGGAGGCTATGAAGGTCAGGACAGGGAAAAATGGATGATGTTTGGAGCCATGGGTATTGTCACTCTCCTCGCATCAATAGCTTATTTTGAATTAAGGTATAGAGAAATAAGCTGGAGAGACTTCGTAAATATGTATCTAAATAAAGGTGTAGTAGAAAAACTGGAGGTTATCAACAAAAAATGGGTACGAGTGAGACTTCAAGGGTCAGCCTTGGAGGGCAAGATTATTTGGTTTGCTATAGGCAGTGTCGACTCCTTTGAACGTAATTTAGAAAACGCACAAATCGAAATGAGTGTAGACCCTCCAAATTTCGTACCAGTCATTTACAAGACAGAAGTGGAAGCCGCCAGTTTGACTGGTATGCTTCCTACATTGTTAATAATTGGTTTCTTAATTTATATGATGAGGAGATCTGCGGATATGATGGGACGTGGAGGACGTAAGGGTGGTGGACTGTTTGGAGGAGTCATGGAGTCCACTGCAAAGTTAATAAACCCAACAGACATTGGTGTTAAGTTTCAAGATGTAGCCGGTTGTGAAGAAGCTAAAATTGAGATTATGGAGTTTGTAAATTTCTTGAAGAACCCACAACAGTACATCGACTTGGGAGCAAAGATTCCCAAGGGAGCGTTACTTACCGGACCTCCTGGAACCGGTAAAACCTTACTTGCCAAAGCGACAGCTGGAGAAGCGAATGTCCCATTCATTACTGTCTCAGGCTCAGAGTTCTTGGAGATGTTTGTAGGTGTCGGTCCCTCGAGAGTGCGTGACATGTTCTCCATGGCGCGCAAACACGCACCCTGCATCCTATTCATTGACGAAATAGATGCAGTCGGTAGGAAGAGGGGTGGACGCAGCTTTGGAGGTCATTCTGAACAAGAAAACACATTGAATCAACTCCTTGTTGAAATGGATGGGTTTAATACCACAACTAATGTTGTAGTGTTGGCTGCTACAAACAGAGTGGATATTCTAGATAAGGCTCTGTTGAGACCCGGTAGATTTGATAGACAGATATTCGTCCCTGCACCCGATATTAAGGGCAGAGCGTCAATTTTCAAGGTCCATTTAGGACCACTAAAGACTACATTGAACAAGGAGAACTTGGCACGTAAAATGGCTGCGTTAACTCCAGGTAATATGTTATTAATGAAATTTTTTTCAGCGTCAGGTTTCTGTAATCGCCTCGGCGTTGTAGTAGCATTGCGTGCATGGTAAGACACAAATCTAAGGTCTCAGATTCGAATCTTGGATTGAACAGTGATAAAGGGTTTTTCTGCTTAATATCAACCCGGAGTCTGGAATTTGTGCTCCTAACACACATGGTGCTAAGTGGGTGCTGTGGTTGCTTTCATGTCTACCTATGTGATGTGTGTTTGTTTCAGATTTTTTTGAAATGGTATACCTAAATGAATGTAACGCATCGCGTCACGTTTAAGAAAATGGAAATTGGAATACAGAATACAATTCCACGTAAATTTCACGAATATGATACGGCCGTGTTGCGCGTTTAGTGTTTCATCTATACTATCTATACTATTATATAAAGCTGAAGAGTTTGTTTGTTTGTTTGTTTGTTTGTTTGTTTGTTTGTTTGTTTGTTTGTTTGTTTGTTTGTTTGAACGCGCTAATCTCAGGAACTACCAGTCCAAATTGAAAAATTCTTTTTGCGTTGGATAGCCCTTTGTTCGTGGAGTGCTATAGGCTATATATCATCACGCTATACCCAATAGGAGCGGGGCAGTAATGGCTAATCTTAGGAACTACCGGTCCAAACTGAAAAATTCTTTTTGTGTTGGATAGCCCTATGTTCGTGGAGTGCTATAGGCTATATATCATCACGCTATACCCAATAGGAGCAGAGCAGTAATGGCTAATCTCAGGAACTACCGGTCCAAACTGAAAAATTATTTTTGCGTAGGATAGCCTTTTATTCATGGAGTGCTATAGGCTATATATCATCACGCTATACCCAATAGGAGCGGAGCAGTAATGGCTAATCTCAGGAACTACCGGTTCGAACTAAAAAAATCATTTTGTATTGGATAGCCCTTTGTTCGTGAAGTACTATAGGCTATATTTCATCACGCTATACCCAATAGGAGCGGGGCAGTAATGGCTAATCTTAGGAACTACCGGTCCAAACTGAAAATTTCTTTTTGCGTAGGATAGCCTTTTGTTCGTGGGGTGCTATAGGCTATATATCATCACGCTATACCCAATAGGAGCGGAGCAGTAATGGCTAATCTCAGGAACTACCGGTTCGAACTAAAAAAATCATTTTGTATTGGATAGCCCTTTGTTCGTGAAGTACTATAGGCTATATATCATCACGCTATGACCAATAGGAGCAGAGCAGTAACGGCTAATCTCAGAAAATAGGAGTTTGAACTGAATAATTCTTTTTGTGTTGGATAGCCCTTTGTTCCTGGAATGCTATAGGCTATATATATCATCACGCTATGCCCAATAGGAGCGGAGCAGTAATCGCTAATCTCAGGAACTACCGGTTCGAACTGAAAAATATTTTTGTGTTGGATAGCCCTTTGTTCCTGGAGTGCTATAGGTTATATATCGTCACGCTATGACCAATAGGAGCGGAGCAGTAATGAAACATGATGCAAAAACGGGGACAATTTATTAGTTTTGAGAGCTTCTGTTGCGTGCGCTGCGTAAACGGTTAAAGTTATGCAACAATAATGTATGACGGGATTGTTCCTCTTAAAAAGTTCTACAAAAATATATCATAAAACAAAGTCCCCCGCTGCATCGATCTGCCCGAACGTGTTAAACTTAAAAACTACCCAACGTATTAGGATAAAATTTGGTATGGAGACAGTTTGAGACCCTGGGAAGAACATAGGCTCCCGGGAAAATATATAGCGTGACTTTTATAACGGAAAACTTTAGCCCGAAAAACTTTATAACGCGGGCGGAGCCGCGGGCAAAAGCTATACAGAATAAGACTCCAGTTGTTATTCCCAAAAAATACATTGTACAAGACATACCGAATAAGTTTAGCCGATATCACGATATTCTCCATTTGCCTAGACACTATTTGTATTTTTAGTACGTGCACCTCCTGTAATCAAAGTAAACGCCGCTTACACACGAGTATAAAATAAACACACCTCGAGTTTTGAATCATAAGCGGTAAGAGACTATGCCCACGTTTTTGGCAAACAACACGCCCCAAACGCAATTAAAACGCTCAGTAAACGCCATGTACTTTTCGTTTTTAACCGACTCCAAAAAAAAGGAGGAGGTTATCAATACGACGTGAATATTTTATTTTTTTGTTTGTTTGTTACCTCAGAACTCGCTCATTTATTACAATGTTACGTTTGTTAGCCTGACTAGGGTCGATTGAGGTACAAACAGTGGCGGATTTGGTGGACGCGAGGCCCCAGGTAAAATCAAAAATACAACGCGTTGCCCCGGACGGCGCAAGAAAATTCCCTGGTTTTAACAGTTTGCTTAGTAAGATCGTAAAAAATGTCCTCCAAAGCACCGCGCGCGAAGCCCCTGTAGACGCGAGGCCCTGGCCGATTGCCCGGGTCGCCTCTCCGTAAAGGCCCCTGGGTACACACACCTGACTTTTGCGTGAGCGCTTTAGGCGCTCGCAACCCTTAAAAATTAAACGACCATGCTGAGGGCAATCTACTAACGGGTTGTGAACCTTGGCTCAGGACGGTCACTGGGAGAGGATGAGACATCAACGATTAGGGATAAGCGTACTAACGACAATCTATCCATTACCGTATTCGTCGGCTCTAAGGCCGGAATTATTGAAAGTGAAGGGGGTACGCGGCAAAGACGGAACTGCGGTCTTGTAGAGTGTAAGAGTGTGTGTGAGTGATACTTGTTTTTACAATGAATAGCCAAAGTAATATCGTTTTAAAGTTACACATTAGCTAGCAAAATGTTTGTATAGTAAGCCTTCGAGGAATATTTGTATAACATAACATCAATATACACAAAAGAGTTTATACAAATAATTGACTCCACGCTAAATTGCATTGTCAGAATCTAACCTTTATGCCAGCGCAAAATCTGATCCTCTTGTCGGCATACAAAATGTCGCTCAAAGATTATAAAGGCTCGTTTTAGTGACAAGATTTACTGAATTTCTGAAATCTAACTCTTTGTTATGATGAAAGAATTAGATTTCACAACACCGAATAAAAATAAATATGTTTATTTTGAACATATCTCCAACGGCATCAATAAATTTTAGACCAAACTCCAATTGTACATATTTCTGCAGAAAAAGGATTTCCAAATACTTTCACTATATTCTGAGTTTGCCAAAAGCTCCTCCTCTAATCACAACTCCATGCCTGAATCTAGTAACTAGTAAAATAAATTATAACAGACATTATCGTGTTCCAGGATTCACCGGTGCAGACATTGCGAATGTGTGCAACGAAGCAGCTTTGATCGCCGCTCGAGAACTCGCCAACGACATCAACATGAAGAACTTTGAACAAGCCATCGAGAGAGTTGTTGCTGGAATGGAGAAGAAATCGAACGTTCTCCAACCAGACGAAAGGAAGATCGTCGCCTACCACGAGGCAGGACACGCAGTAGCAGGCTGGTTCTTAGAACACGCCGACCCGTTACTCAAAGTTTCCATCATACCACGAGGCAAAGGCCTTGGATACGCGCAGTACTTACCAAAAGAACAATATTTGTATAGCAAAGAGCAACTGTTTGACAGGATGTGCATGACTCTTGGCGGAAGAGTGAGCGAGGAAATATTCTTCGGTAGAATTACGACCGGCGCGCAAGACGACTTGAAGAAGATAACCCAGAGTGCCTACGCCCAAATAGTTCACTACGGTATGAACGCGAAAGTCGGCAATGTGTCTTTCGAAATGCCACAGCCTGGCGAGATGGTCATCGACAAACCATACTCGGAGAAGACAGCTGAGTTAATAGATTCAGAAGTGAGAGATTTAATAGGCAACGCTCACAAGCGAACAACTGATTTATTGACTCAACACAAAGAGAACATAATCAAAGTTGCCGAGAGATTACTGAAACAAGAGATATTGAGCAGAGATGACATGATTGAGTTGTTGGGACCTCGACCGTTCCCTGAGAAGAGCACGTATGAGGAATTCGTTGAGGGCACAGGCTCGTTAGACGAAGATACAACCCTACCAGAAGGTCTTAAGGACTGGAATAAAGAGAAGCAACCTGCCTCGCCGTCGGATCCCGCGCCCGCCGCTACAAGCCCCAGTAAAAATTAAGCCTCCATGTAGATTAGTCTGTTTTATGTGAAATATATTTTAATTACCTTTAAGTAAAGGGTTTTTGTTAACATTCGTTGATTGTAGACTCGTAGTTGGAGAGTGAAATGAAAAGCTGGAAATATCAGCAGAATATAATCAGTTCTTTTGCAGTAACAAATATTTGCATTACTGTCTAACAGGCGCCGCGGCTGATTGCTTTTTGTAAAATAAAGAAAATTCCAGTATTTCAACAAAATGTAAACGGAAGTTTCATTTATTTCCTTGTATACGAAACAATAGCTTACAATTTCCCAATATCAATATCGCAATAATACCTTGGTAGCTGCTTATAAGAAAAGCAAGAATAATTCGTCACTTAGACAATTCCTGTGTAAAAATGTACTGTTTTCAGAAAGTTGAGTTTTTACCGTCGCGCTGCTATTATAGTGGATTTTCATTATTAGCTGTATTTACCATCAGATGTCTCATTTGCATAAGATTTTTTGAGACCCTGCGAAGTGCATAAGCTACTTTATATCCCGGGTAAATATATAGCGCGATTTTTATCCTGGAAAACTCACACAGGCGAAACCACGAGCAAAGGCTAGTATAGAAATATAGATGTCTAGATTACTACCTAAGTACCGATGATGTAAGATAGGTTCTGTTTCATCATACGATTTAAAAGAATACTTAATTTGCTAAGAGTTGCACATTTTTACATTTGCTATAGAATAAGTAGGTAAGTACCTTACGTGACTGCAAAATAAAATATGATCCGAGTGTCGGCTTGCTACGTTATAGCAACATGTATACTATCGATGGTTGCACTTATTACGCAGGTAGACTAAAAACCGATAAGAATACCTAAGTGTTTTCCTTATTAAGTTACTTGACTATAATAATGTAGATGGCACCACAGTCTATATTGAACTGCGTTTTTGATAATTTTGTATTTTTTTTAATAAATAGTAGATCTTGTATCCTTTCTGTGAATGGTAGTACTTACCTGCCCTGTTATCTATTTCTGCTGCCTGGAAACAATAAACAAGCACTGTTCTGATTCACAAGCCGGCATAATTCTACTGACTGGCAATTTAATGTTTCACATACACACGGGCGTTTTATCCCAAAAGATGTAGGCAGAGGCGCAATTAACGCAACCTCCTTTCCCGTGTTTATTCAGTCCCATGATGTAATAGAGGTCGAGCCTATCGCATATCGCCATATTGGGAAAATTCCGGACTCCGATTTTATACTAGGCAGAAAACCCTAAAATAATTTTGACCGACTCGAGTTTCGAACCCGAAGCTTCTGAGCAAAAGTTACAATAAAACTACGCCACCCAATCAAGAACATTTCTCGATGTTAATTTCATTGGAGCATGCTGTACACTAAGACCGCCCAATCATAGCCAGTGTTAGCCACGACTGGCCAAAAATGTATTGTTTCTGAATTCTAAGGATAAGACATAAAGAGCGGCTGTTTCTAATATGCTACCCTCCTATAGATACTTAGTTATATTTTTTTTATACGTGCATGACAAAGTGAACGCACTGCACCTGATAGTAAGTGGAGAGGGGTCCAATAGAATGTCGATTGATGAGAGATGATTACCCGCCAGCAGTCGACATAATTATGTCGACCCGTTGAAACCGGATATATACAGACTGATCCCGGAACGTGTCACGCTTGCGTGGGCCACTATGGCGGGTTTTAACACCTTATGTACGGTGGCCGTGCCCTGGGTGGATATAAAACATATTCTACCACCAGCAATTATCATAAGGTTCAGTGTAAAAACGAATCTATTCCAGGTCGATATGCTTTAGAAATGTATCTACCGCGTGATGAATTGTTTACGTGACTATTTTTAAAATTGCTTACTCACCATTGTATAATAATAAATTTTTGCGTTTTCCATAAAATAGAAATCACAGAAAGTATTGTAAATTTTATGTATGGCAGTTGACTGAGATCGGGGGAACACACGGCTTTTAACAGGCCTTTTTGGAAATCTTTAGGAGAGACCTATATTCAGCAGTGAGCTTCATGTGATAAGACGACCAATAACCTTCGGATAATAACCAGTTCATAATGGAGTGCTAATTAACTCATACCTAAAACCTAGGTTATACAAAGGAAGGAAGTTATGGATGTGTTACCAAGTGACAATTAATACTTTGGCGCCAAAAATATATTGTGCTATTCAGTGTCTCGTTTTGTTCACAAGTCTTTCCCGCAAACTCGCGTAACATGTACAGGTGCACACGCATCGCACGTTTTAAAATACCATAGCTGGGACGTCTGTGTTGTAGTCTCCGAAACGATTGTGATGCTGCAGTAAAGAGTACCAGTAACATTTTTCTCGGCCATTACGGCCAACCTTAGGTAGTATGGCGCCTTGCCGTAGTGCTCCCTTTTCTGGCAAAAAAAATCTAATTAGGTGTTGATTGACATTAGAATCAGAGTACATGTATCGAGCTCCCAAATTCCCTACACCTAGGGTACCTATTGCTGCTACTAGAAACAAGGCAGCCGCCGTAGATTATATCTTGCGACAAAGCACTGGACAAAGTTCATCGACTCTTCCGATTTTTGCCCGGCAGCAGAGGGGAATTCCGTCCCCACAACGGATATAATAATATACAATATCACAAGCGACTATTCATAAGGGTCACAGGAATAAAACATTTACCAGGCACTCAATTTGTGATTACCTAATGAATAATGATCCATCTAGTGTCATCAGCACAAGTCTTTCATGTATGTTCAAAGATGTGGGCAAACTTTTCAAGATTATCCATCTGTCTGCGAGACTAGGTCCTCGGAAAATAGTAATAAAAACCATTTAATGTTTGACCTCGGATTTGAATCCAAGGTTTTGTGACATACAGCCCCCATAAGCGTCATATTATTAGCAATGCGGATAAAAATGTGCACCTATCAAATATTTTATAGAAGAAAAAAAAGAATAATTGATTAATAAAAAAAAATTAATACATACTCTCCTTTCAATTATAAACTTGTAAAAAAGTATCGACTGTCATTTATTTGAAATTTGGACATACCAAACCCAGCCCCCCTCATCTAGTACCTAAAAAATAGGGGTAATATCGTACAGGATAAATAACTTACTACATTTCGAGTACCAATATATTTAATTGGCCACTGGCTGAAATCAAATTTACATTGCCTCCCCTCCAATTAGTCGAATGCAGTAAGACGAGCACCATCGTGTAATACGACCGCGTCGCCTACACTGCAATGCGCGAGCGCAACACGCAACGCGACGCATCACACGACCGTGCCAGTCCTGTACAAAATGAAGGAACAACTTTAACAAAAAAAAAACAGGGTTATATTAAAATTATAATATGAAAATATTCAAATATCAGCTGAAAATACATCCAGCTTTTTTCTGTTTATTTAAATATTGACTACATTACTTTATACATCACCAATATCTTAAGTAAATTCAGTTTTTGTACAATATAAAAAGAATCTTATATTACCATCTATGTATACACGCGAGTAGTGTATAACACGCTCGCGACCCTTCGTCTTGATCTGATCGAGCGAAAAAAAAATGAGACAAATAGTAACAAAATATTTAAAATTATGGTAAAATTATTACAAGTAACTACACTATCTTTATATTCAACATTTTATGTCAATATTCAATTATTATCTATACTTATTCCAAGCCTATGATATAACATTATTAATTATGAAAACATTTTTTCTTCGTGATATCATTCAACAATTAATCCATTAACAACTCGCATCCATTTACTCATGTCTATAGAATGGAAAATTAAAACTAATCTCAGTAACAACGAAAAGTCCATATCAATGACAGTCTCTGATTTTGTCCCCTTTTGGTTTCCGGCCTCTCTTCTTGCCGGACGTGACGCCGGCGAGCGCCATGGCGGCCCGCTTGGCGATGCAAGACTTGCAGAACCAGTCTTCCGTGGCGCCGGGCTCCTCGGTGATGCCCACGCACACCCAGTGGTACCAGCCGTCGCAGCCGTCGCAGCCGATCATCGGCGAACCGTTGTCGGGCCGACCGCACGCCGGACACACCCATATTTTGTTCCCGTGCTCGTCGACGTAGTAGGGCGTGGGCAAGGGCCCGGCCGGCTTCTCCGCGGCGGGCGGAGGCGGCGCCGGGGCGGGAGCGGGCGAAGCGGCGGGTGGCGGCTCGTCCGATAGTGTAGCGACTTCTTCGTCGAGTTCCACGTGCCCCTTCTTTGAAAGTGGTTTGAACAATATCCGCTTATATTTCGAGTGGCTTGAGGGTGTGTTTTTTCGCGGCGGCGAGCAGCCAGAAGGCGGCGACGACGAATGCGCCTCTGCTTCGGCGATGTGATTGTGCTTTGAATGTTTCTGCTTAGGAGGTCTCGTGACCAAGGCAGATATTTGAGCGAGTTCCGGCGACCGGCTCTGTTCTCTTGACACCGGCTCCTCTTTGGGCGGGCTCTCTTCCCGCTCTTTTTTCACGAGCGGCTTTATGTTTAGTTTAAACGTGTCGGGCGAGCTCGGCGGCATAGGTGAATTTGAATTGGAAGAACTGAGTTTCAACGTTAACTTGGGCACTAACCCGTCGCCGGATTTTTCTTTTTTCTTCTCCTTCTTCTCTTTCTTTATCCTATCCTTTAATTCCTTCAACTCTTGCCGTTCATCTTTATCACGTTTCTTTTCAGACTTATCTTTGTTTTTATCCTTCTTGTCCTTCTTCTTTTTAATTTTGATGCCATCTTTATCTTTCTTTTCTTTTTTATGTGACTTATCCTTTTTCTTGTCTGAATTTTCTAATTCTTTTTCTTGAGACGTCTCAGGTGTGGGTGGTTTGACCGGTCGCGGTGCGGGTTCGGGTTCCGGTTGCGGAATAGGCTCTGGAGTAGGTAGGCGTGGAGGAGGAACAGGGGAATGCCGCGGCGGCTCTTGCCTTACAGGATCTACTTTCGGGGGATTTAATTCGATTGTTATATCGGGCTGAACTGGAGGCATCTTGTACAGACTCGATTTATGATCTTTGTGTGATTTTGATTTATGCTTTTGTAATATATTTGGAATGGTCTGAGATTTGTGCTTATCGTGCCTGTCTTTGTCTCGGGACAACATTGAACTCTTATGCATACCTCTGTCCTCGTCGTTATCTACAGGGATTACTTCTAAGCTGGGACGACGAAGCATGGGAGGTATTTTTACAGATGAAGACCGGGACGTATGTGGGTAATTTCCCATGGACATGAGAGGATTACGAATGCCTGGATTTAAACCGCCAGGCAGAAAACTGGGTCCAGGAATAAGCCCAGGCCCGCCAGCGCCTAACGCGAACGGATTACTTAATAAATTTGAAGGGGGAAGCCCTCGTAATGCCGGATTTGATGAAAAACTACTCAGGAAGTCAGTACCTGGCATAAGACCAGGATTGGGAATCAACCCTGGGCCTGGCATCAAGCCTCTACCTGGTGCCATTGTAGGGAAAAATGGAAATCCAGGTGGCATTTGTGGCATTTTCGATTCATTCTTTGGCCTACTTGGTTTAGGCGGTTTGACACCACTCATTTTCATACCTTGTTTCTCAGCCTGTGCCATTTCAAGTGCTAATTGCTGTTTCTTTAACAACTTAGCTTCCATTTTTGCAACTTTATCCTTTTTAGTGTGCTTTTTCTCTTTTTTAATTTTTGGACTGACACTAGCTACATCTTTGGGGAACGGTACTTGTAGGGCTTTGTTTATTGATATACTGGGACGTACTTCAGGCTGCTGAAGCCTGGCTTGTAGCATGGGATTTTTTTCCATAGAATCATCGTCAATACTAATCACCTCATTGGTTCTCAAATCCATAACCTTAGATAAATCTACAGCTCTACTATCATTATTGTTCACAACTCTTAGCTCCGGCTCAGTTTTCATTCTAACATTCTCATAGGATCTAGATTCCACGGCATTCACTTCTGCAGAGTTCTGCAACCTTGAGATCATTGGATCAGACTGTGTTTTCTCAGGGACAACCTCTGGAGTACTCTTATCTTCCTTAGATTTGTTCGTTATTCGCCTAAATATATTAATCTTTGATCGGTCAGGCTGGGACGCCAATTTTTCCTCCTCATCAATGACCTCTTTCTTTATTTCTATATCTGGTATTAAGGAATTTGTTGATGTATGTTGTTTATTTACAGGGGCTGAGTTAGCAATGAGTGGTGATTGGGATATTGGTATCTTTCTTGGAACAGGTATAGCATCCTCTGCAAGTACCACGTTTTTAGGACCTGGTGACGGTGATGGTGGTGGTGGTGTTGGTGGTGGTGGGTCTACAGGCTCCTGCTTTATAACCGATGGTGGTTGGGGCGCAGATATCGGTACTAAAGGAGGTGGCATCATCAGTGGCCTTAATGGAGGTGGTGGAAGTATTGGCTTCGGCGCTGGCATCGTAACATGATTATGATGCTTAGGATGAACATCTCTACTCTTTACTGGATGTCCTGATGGATATTTATTCAATTTACTATTATCCTTTGATTTACTACTTTCACCTTTATGACTCTTATCTTTTCTTTTACTTTTCATAATTTTACCATTCAATAATTTATTTTTCTTTGATTTCTTGTCAGCTTTCTCTAATATTGGAGGTTTGATGATATTTGTATGATGTGAGTTTGCTTTGTGTTTGTCATAATGTTTTTCTGATATAATTGTTGGAGGACGGGCTTCAGGCAACTTGCCTTCTCTGGCAGGAGATAAAAAACCTGACATGGTCATCATCACACTACTTATCTCTCGCGTCCTCTCCTCCTCCTCCAGACGTAACCTAGGTCTTTTGCTGTTGGATAAAGACACAGGGTCCGTTGGCCTCTTGAATAAGTCCTTAGGTTTCTCAGGACTATCAGTGACTGATATTTCTGGACTTGTACACATTGTATTGCTATTATCAACATTGTCAATGCCATTTTGACGAATTTCAACAGTTCCTGCAACTGCTGGTGTATCCCTTTCCTTCTCAGGATACATGGGGGGCAGGTGTTCATGTACATGCATGGGCCTTGTGACGACTTCATGGCTGCCGGGCTTCAGGAAATTCAAATTTGATTCTTTTGGCTTGGGGAACTTGACAGAATTGACAGGTGGTGGTACAGGTGGTACACAACGCACATACTCTGCCAACTCGGGCAGGTTCACGTGTAGATCACGAAATACTAATCCTAAATCATGTAAATTTGGTTCAGTCCTGTTAAATTGTTCAGCATGCCTGTTTGCTTGGGTGCCTAGAGTCCTTATGTACTTCTCCAACACATGAACCAGAATGTCAAGTGGTGTCGAGTTTATACCGTTCCATCCTACAGTTTGGCATATTTGCGCAACATTCCTTCGTAGTATCTCGCGGGCGTACGCCTCTGACATTATGACACCAACAAAGTTATCTGGAACAGACGTTTATATTTGTATAATCACGGCGAAACGGCGCAAAACCAACAGCGGTGGTACCAACAAGTACTACCGATGGGTTTTGTACGAAACAAACCAACGTTACGAAGGCTGTGAGTGGTAAAACAGCAGATCTCATGATTTTTATACCTGCAAGTGTCCAGTGGTACTGAGACGTGGGTCCGAACCAATGTAAAAATCAAGTTTGGAACACACATGTATGCTTCACTACAACCGTAAAAACTCAAGGATAATTTATAAAAACACATAAATCGATTTCAATGTAAAATAACGAAGTGTTTACGTAAAAACTTCTCAGCATTCTAAAAACACAGTGCCCCGTGCGCCATGATTGCATTTTGGGTTGTCAATCTTTGGAGTTGCTAGATAAAAATAAATAAATGGCGGTCTTATTATGGAAGCGTTCAGATAAATAAAAAAAAAGTAGTGTTGTACTCGTGATCAATAAAAAAAACAACCGAATAAAATAAACGAAAAAGCTGAATTCTATAAACATAATTCTTAATGTTATTTATTTCACATGAAACTAAATGCATTAATAATTATTGAACTAGTAATAATTTATAATTTATTTTTGCTCATTTTGTATGTTATCTCTATTATTTTCATTATCTTCATCACAAGGTATGTTTTGAATGCATTTAGATTTAATATGATTTTTACAGAAAATAGTGTGTAATATTATGTATTACAGGTTATCAGTTTTTACGAAATATCCTTGGTCATTTGCTGACCTCGAAATATAATCAATTATTATTCTTTCACTCATACCGTCTGGAATTCCAATTTACCTGAATACGATAATAATAATTGTGATACATTAGCAATTTGTTATCCTATTCTAATCAGCTCGCACCTTTTTTACGATATAAAATAAAATCAAATGGTAAAATACTTAACCTCCAAAAAAGATAGCCTAAAATTGAAGTATAATAGCAAAGGATACCTAACGTAATAAAAATATTTGTAGAAGTGAAATAAGCCACGAGCATTAATTTATTTTATGGATATTCCATAAGTATTCTAAAATACCTACATCTTACATTTGTAAATTTTTGCCTCAAATTCATCCGCTCTCTATAATATATTTGACGTATTTAGTCTAGAAATTGTGGCACTGAAGCTCTATCTCATTGCAAGTTGCAATTTCTAAAGCTTTATAGAATAGATAAATAATTTGAGCGCACTACCTACCGCGTGGTAGGGGACTTCGTTTTGTACGTAATTGTAGCTTGGTCTACACTCAAGTACACCCAAGTAGGCCCATTATGTAGTTTGTTTAAGTTATTTGCCGACTATTATAATATTATGGACATTTCAAATGGCAAAAACTTAAAAATAAGGATTGATGTAATATGGTACGCAAAAGACTATAAAGTGACTATCTAACTAATAAAATAAGCATGTATCCAATCTGTTATGTAAATGTACCTAATATTTTTAGACTATGAAAATATCAATAAAAAATTGAATTCTCTTATGTGAGTTTTCTGAATAAAATAAGAATGTATGCACGATAGTTTTTTAAGGCTGAATGTTAATTTCCCATGCAAGGTGTATAGACTTTTTAAAAATCTGTCAGTTTGTCAAATCCGCAAATGGTTGACAGACTTGTAATATGCTTTTTGTAGGTGGAATTTTGTAATTACTGCGTGTTTACACATGAAAAGGCATAAATGTTCTACATAATACATTTATATTCATGTAGCTCGACAAAGAACTGTTACAAACGACTTTAGAGGTCACGAAAATAAAGATAAAAAATTTGTCCTATGAGGACAAGTTTGAGGCTGCAAGGATCTGGAACTTTTTCACGATAGCCGTTTGTAAGTCCGTTTCGGCAAGGAGGTGAAGATGACGACGTCTTCGGAGGATGTATTGTTGAGCGTCAGCTACGTGCGGTACAAAAAAGGTGATGGGACCCTGTATGTGATGAACCAAAGATTGGCGTGGATGCTAGAGCATCGGGACACGGTAGCCGTGTCACACAAATATGCTGATATTAAGAGTAAGTATTTTTTTTTACACCTCTTTTGTATAGGTCTTTTAAAGTGTTATAGCATCACCTTAAACAACTTAATCTGACTTATGATTAAATGGTATGAAAAGATTGTAAAAAATACTGAACTTAAACAGTATTTAGGAGTTAAAGAATATTGCAGGCCTAATCCCTCTCAGTAGTAGAGGAGGCCCGTGCTCAGCAGCGGGCAAGTATATAATACAGGGCTGATATTATTATTATTATTATGACCTTCGGCTTGCATATCATTCACTCCCTGTGGGGTTATAATTTTGGGTAAATAATAATAGAGAACCATACATAGTTTCCTGGCAAGGGAATGAACACAGAGCCACACAGCACCCCAAGAGCCAAGACCATGGAGGTACTAAAGATAGTGAAAAAAGAAATGTTATTAATCTATAGACCATTGTACATTTTCTAGAAAAAAAAAACACAGTTGCTATAAGGTTGTTCATTTGCATATAGTTATATTGAACCTTCATAGAAGGGACTTTGTAACTGACAATTTCCATTTTTTACCAGAGACGCTTTATTCCTTATGAATTCTTAAATATTTATGGTTTCATTATGCAAATAACCATTCTATAAAAAGGCAAACAAGGGCATCATATGATGGTAGTGCGAATATGTTGTGCCTGTATCTTAGGATACAAATTATAATTGTAAAGTTAGTTATTTTTTGGGTTTCGACAATCTTTTAAACTTTACAGGACTATTTGATATTGAGTTATATAAATAAAAGAATGTATGTTCTTGAAATTAACATTCTGCAATTAGCTACTCTAACTATAGATGAAAAATAAATAATGGAAAGTAATTTTAATTTAACATCTAATGCCACTTCTACTTCTCCAAGAGAATTTGTTGCAGCGGCAACATTACACATTCAGAAATGTACTCACACACATATTCACTCTAAACGAAACATTTATAAAAAATCA
This sequence comes from Manduca sexta, assembly GCF_014839805.1. Lineage (NCBI taxonomy): Eukaryota > Metazoa > Arthropoda > Insecta > Lepidoptera > Sphingidae > Manduca > Manduca sexta. The sequence goes on along the minus strand of NC_051120.1, from coordinate 5,024,567 downwards.
GAAAACTAGAACTGGGATTTTTGGCAGTATTATTTATTGTGTATGATTTTTAGCATGATATTAGCAGAAGTAAAAATGAATTTGTGTTTTTATTTAATAATGCAATGCAAGAAGCACACTTTTCACATTAGGTAGTAAATTTTACACTAGTATTTAAAAAATGGTTATTAGATGAAAAATACACAACTTGGGTATATAACTAAGAATCAATATAATTTATATTGTTGTTGGAAGTATCTGGCAGGCACATCGTCAGCTCACACGGCAGTCTGTAATTGAGCATAAGCCTTGTACCTAAAACCACTTCCTAGAACGCTTCCTACAGGAGTCCCACATACTACTATAGTTATGTTTCTTTACTAGCATTCTAAGACTACTTATCTATGTATATATATGTGACTATAATTACATTTCATGGGAGACACTTGGTCAGTGTATAAACTCATTTGTGCATGAGTGTGTAGAAATTGAGTGGGTTTGGTTGTTGAAATGTGTGAACTGCGGCATGCGGAAAAAGATGTTGAATGATGTGTCATAAAGATATAAGCTGATAAATAATTATATGATATTTATGAATACTAATAGTGTATTGTTTACAAGCTATTGGAGCGGGTGATAATCAATCATGGGTGTGTACCGCCCGTCTATCACCTTACAACGCACTCTACAATTGTCCGTCTAGATGCATTATCAGATTTTATAAAATATAACTTGTGCCCGCGGCTTCGCCCGCGTCAAAGAGTTTTTTCGGGATAAAAGTCCCGCTATGTATTTTCCTGGGATAGACAGTAGCCTATGTCCTTCCTAGAGTATTAAACTATCTCTACGAAATTTCATCGAAATCCCGTAGGTAGTTTTAGAGTTTATAGTGTTCAGACAGGCAGACAGATGTGGACTTTGCTTATAATATATTTTTTAGAAGTTTTGAAGAGAAACAATACTGTCATTCATGATTGTTGCGTAACTTTAACCGTATTCAGAGGGCACGTTACGGAAGTTCTCAAAAGGAATAATTTTTCCCCATTTTTGCCAACATTTTTCATTGCTGATCCGCTCTTATTGATCATAGGGTGATGTTATCTAGCATATAGCTATTTATTGGCATGGAAATGCGCGTATGGACCACATTAATGAACACACAATATAAATATGGTTGGAATAAAGAAAATGAAAATTATTACAGCTCAAAAAATATCCCCCGCTGGTAAGCCAAAGGTGCAGCTCCAAGTGGTACTACACGACGGGACATGCTCGACGTTCCATTTTGTAAACCCAGCCGGCGCAGACGCACAGGCGAAGGACAGGGATCAAGTTAAGATGCTTCTGCAGAATCTGCTACCTAAGTTCAAGAGACAGATAGATGGGGAACTAGAAATGAAGAGCAGGTAATTGAGATTTACGAAAGTAATAAATAAGTTCTAGAGCTTTGAATATTTATGTATTTTATGGCAGTTATTTATATGAATAATTCCTACCAATACTTCGAATACTTTACAGCCTTCATGGTCACGGGCGGACTGAAGGCTGCAAAGTTTTAGAAACCTCGGGAGAAAATAATAATATAAATAACCGCAGAATCCATAAATAGTTATATTTCAATGTATAACATTCGCGTAAACATAACAAATCATTAAGTTTAGTGTTAATTTGACATGAAATAATTTAATGAGATTTATTCGATTTTTTTTGCAATGTATCAAATGACGTCAATGTATAATTAAATTTATGAAATTACAACATTATACCATTAATTAAATACCATATTCTTTTTTTACTAAAATAAAAACAGTTTTATTTACATCGCAGCGAGATCCGCTCACAAGTGAATAAATTGTTCAACTTTAACTGTTATTTGAATTTCATTCCTCTTTTCAGATTGTTATCTCTACATCCAACATTAAAACATTTGTATGAAGATTTGGTGATATCCAAAGTTATAAATAGTGAAGAATATTGGAATACACCAACATTAAAACAATACACTGAGTCCAATAATGTTAAACAAGAGGCGGGTAAGTCTGTGGGGTAATGTATAGCACATTTCTTATGGGGTAATTTAGAATAAACATTTATTTACAAATCTTTTAAAGCAATATTCTTTATTTAAAGGGAATGTATTTGACAAGACAATATTTATTTTTCTTGGTTATTGTCTACATTTTAGAGAAAATAGAAAAGTTCATTAACATACTATAACTGTCATTTCTCAATTAGGTCTTTTATATTAGTATGTCATATAATAGCTGGTTTGAGCAGTGATAGAATAAAATAGCATTAAAATATTCTCTTAGTAAAAATGAAGATTGCCTATATATTAGCTGCTTACATTGAATTCCTTTTTCTAAATTGAATATTTATTGAAGCGAATATTTATTTTACTAAATATCAATTAATTTATAACATTATTATAAATTACCCAATCTCGGTAGGAGTGTCTGGAGCGTTTCTAGCTGACATACAGCCTCAAACAGACGGATGCAATGGACTCAAATACAACCTCACCCAAGACATAATAGACGCGATATTCAAAACGTATCCCGCCGTGAGAAAGAAACACATCGACTACGTGCCCAATAAGATGACAGAGGCTGAGTTCTGGACCAAATTCTTTCAGTCACATTATTTTCATAGGTATTGTTATTTTCATAGGTATTACTTCAGGATATGAATTATGAGTTTTCTTTAAGTTTTTGCCAAATATATAAGTATTTATATTGTTTTGCTTTTGACTTGAAGATATAATATTTGACTCAAATTTTATTTTATTTTATTTGGACAACCAACAAAACATACACGATATATATTTATTTGTTTATATTTGATATTTCTGTGTTATCCAGGGATCGTATAGCGTCCTCGTCTAGTAAGGACCTATTCGGTGAATGTGCCAAAATGGACGACCACGCGATAGCGTCCGCCATGAAACATACCACGTTGGATCTCACAGTATGTACCGTTCTTACCACGTATAATCATTTGAGCTAATTTTAATTTTGAAATCGATGTAGAAAGCAGTATGTCAATAAAGTTTAAACATGCTAATGCCCATTATTTTAATTTCAAATTCTAAAACAGAATTTGAAATTTGGTAGTAGGGGTGAGTGTCAAAAAACAGAAAAGAGACAAAGTAATTGCATGTGACGTCAGTGGGCATTATGATGCGTGCGAAAGAAAGAAATGGAGCGATATCCCCACACCACGCCCACTCCTGCACGTAGCAATATTTGAAATTTGAATCACTGCCTCACTTCTTATCGAATTTTAATGCTGTTTTCACAAAAGGATTTCGTTCTTGTACTAATTGTTGCTACACAAAAAAAAATGCATAAAAAAACATTCACGTCGAATTGATAACCTCCTCCTTTTTTTGAAGTCTGTTAAAAATCAATCATAGTCAAATACCCTTTTAGTAATACCATTATTGCAAATAGTTAAGATTATTATTTGTAGGGAGAACAAAAATTACTTCCGCACCTGACAGGTAGCAATGAGACATAAAACAATTATGTTCAATCCTTCAATAACTTATAAACCCATATTGTTATGTAAATTATTTACGAAAATTCCCTTTAACCAGGTTGATTTAAACCAATTCACGGAGCCGGTACCTCTTCTACCAAACGAAGAGGAAACCAGCAATGACAAAGACCGTTCTGACACCACCTCCATACATAGAAACATGATTAAACGGTTCAACCAACACTCTATTATGGTAAGCATAAGTTTTACTGACCAGAAATGTATTAAACTTTGGGTGATTTTCTTTTTTCTTGGGAGTATTTTCGGACTAGTTGGGATTTCTTAAATCATTTTGATTTTGTTCAGTATTCCGTAAGCTATTGCAAATTATCTATAATTAACAAATAATAAATAATTAGAAATAACGAAGCTGCGAGCAAAACTTTGTATAAAATAAATGTCCATTTCCACTAAACACATTACACCTAATACTGAAATGACATGGTATTATTGTAATAAATGATAATTTTTACAAAAAAATTTCAGGTGCTTAAAGCTAGTCATAAAACAAATTCAAGTAGTAGTAACGTAAGCAACAGTAGTAATAAAACGACAAACAATAACAACAAACTGGAGAATGGGGTAAAGGACACTAATGGGGTGAAGCGACCGCCCGAAGAGAAGTGTGTAGAACCAATGGAGAAAAAGAAGAGGATATTAGAACAAATACATTACGAAGATCTGGAGGGTGATGGCGGGAATGATGATATACAGGAGTTGAAGTTGTCTAAGGTATGAATAAAATTTGTTTACACATATACAGTCTTACTCATAAAAATTTCGCAAGCTATGCTTTGTTAAAACACAAATTTACTCGATCAGCTGTAAGTCAAAACTCGCCATCTTGCCTCTTAATAAGGTTTAAATTAGGAAACCGGTGATGTTTTGACAGCAATTTAAGTAAAACTGATGAGATGTTTAGTATAATATTCACTTTGATTATGGGGTATATTTAGAAATGTTTATAAGTATTATGACATACCCCATCTGTAAAAAATAATCAGTAAACAGCTAAATGCTTTTTTTTATAAAATTTTGTCTTGGAAATTAGTGTTTTTTTTTTTTTGTAAAATACTTGTATAAATAAAATCTTTTTTTTTTTGTATTGCAGGTAGAAAGATATTTATTAGGACCGGCATCTCAAATACATCAAACGACCACGCACGCGGCAAATCCGCCGCCGTTGTCGGCGGTTGCTTCCATATGTCAGGTAAGTCTGTTTTATTATGGAGGCTTTGTACAGGTCTATGGTATTATAATACATTTTATAGGGCAGGGATGGCGAACCTAAAATGATTAACCTGCCATTTTTTATACGAAAAACATGGTTTGTAATCTGCCATCCAGGACCAGTTTTATCTATTCGAGTGCACCTTTTTTGCGATTTTTTTATGACCAAACTATATTTTTTTATCATAGTGCCCCTTTTATCGGCTTTTTTTTTATGAGCTAAGTATAATTTTGTATTTTTTTTTACTGTCCTTGCCAATTTTCGCCTGATGTAAATAGTCCATTGAAAAGTTACATTTGGGGTTACGTTTTTTAGAGGACGCAATTTTATTTTTTTGAAGTGTAGGGTGTGTCCATTGCAACGTCATCAGAACGTGTGTTTATTAGGTTCATAATACTTTTTTTTGTACTCTCATTACGTACAAAAAAAAGTATTGTATCTGATGGTTCAAATAGAGATGTGTCGACGAGAGATGATTATTCTTCGTTCGTAGACATAATGAATGGGATATACACAGACTGATCCCGGAATGTGATACACTTACTGCACGGTCACAATATTTGTGCACTTCTCTGGAATGCGGTGCCCCTCTCTCCTTTCTTTTCACCTCCCCGCGCACGCCGTTTTTTGTCCGTTTGCATCTTCGTTGCGGATACATACGTATTTCGAGAATTAGGTTATTTGCGTTTAACTATTGTGTTGGTTTGAAACTATATTGCTATGTTTGGAAGTTTATTTGTTACATTTCGACTATTTTTGAAAGTTGTTTTTCAAAAAAAAAATATTTTAAATTATTCTATAAAAACATACATAATAACTATTATGTATTTTTTGTATTGTGCGCAGGCGTGGAGCAGCGGGCAGGGCGCGGGCGGCGGGGGCGGTGCGCGCGCGGGCGGGGGCGGCGCGCGCGTGGCGCCGGGCGCGGCGGTGGGCGCGCTCGGCGAGCTCAGCCCGGGCGGCGCGCTCATGCGACACCACCACGCCGCGTCCATGGCGCGTGAGTACACACAGTATAGTGTCGAGGGTGTGGCGCGGGTGCGGCGCGCGCGTGGCGCCAGGCGCGGCGGTGGGCGCGCTCGGCGAGCTCAGCCCGGGCGGCGCGCTCATGCGACACCACCACGCCGCGTCCATGGCGCGTGAGTACACACAGTATAGTGTCGAGGGTGTGGCGCGGGTGCGGCGCGCGCGTGGCGCCGGGCGCGGCGGTGGGCGCGCTCGGCGAGCTCAGCCCGGGCGGCGCGCTCATGCGACACCACCACGCCGCGTCCATGGCGCGTGAGTACACACAGTATAGTGTCGAGGGTGTGGCGCGGGTGCGGCGCGCGCGTGGCGCCGGGCGCGGCGGTGGGCGCGCTCGGCGAGCTCAGCCCGGGCGGCGCGCTCATGCGACACCACCACGCCGCGTCCATGGCGCGTGAGTACACACAGTATAGTGTCGAGGGTGTGGCGCGGGTGCGGCGCGCGCGTGGCGCCGGAAGCGCGGCGGTGGGCGCGCTCGGCGAGCTCAGCCCGGGCGGCGCGCTCATGCGACACCACCACGCCGCGTCCATGGCGCGTGAGTACACACAGTATAGTGTCGAGGGTGTGGCGCGGGTGCGGCGCGCGCGTGGCGCCGGGCGCGGCGGTGGGCGCGCTCGGCGAGCTCAGCCCGGGCGGCGCGCTCATGCGACACCACCACGCCGCGTCCATGGCGCGTGAGTACACACAGTATAGTGTCGAGGGTGTGGCGCGGGTGCGGCGCGCGCGTGGCGCCGAGCGCGGCAGTGGGCGCGCTCGGCGAGCTCAGCCCGGGCGGCGCGCTCATGCGACACCACCACGCCGCGTCCATGGCGCGTGAGTACACACAGTATAGTGTCGAGGGTGTGGCGCGGGTGCGGCGCGCGCGTGGCGCCGGGCGCGGCGGTGGGCGCGCTCGGCGAGCTCAGCCCGGGCGGCGCGCTCATGCGACACCACCACGCCGCGTCCATGGCGCGTGAGTACACACAGTATAGTGTCGAGGCTGTGGCGCGGGTGCGGCGCGCGCGTGGCGCCGGGCGCGGCGGTGGGCGCGCTCAGCCCGGGCGGCGCGCTCATGCGACACCACCACGCCGCGTCCATGGCGCGTGAGTACACACAGTATAGTGTCGAGGGTGTGGCGCGGGTGCGGCGCGCGCGTGGCGCCAGGCGCGGCGGTGGGCGCGCTCGGCGAGCTCAGCCCGGGCGGCGCGCTCATGCGACACCACCACGCCGCGTCCATGGCGCGTGAGTACACACAGTATAGTGTCGAGGGTGTGGCGCGGGTGCGGCGCGCGCGTGGCGCCGGGCGCGGCGGTGGGCGCGCTCGGCGAGCTCAGCCCGGGCGGCGCGCTCATGCGACACCACCACGCCGCGTCCATGGCGCGTGAGTACACACAGTATAGTGTCGAGGGTGTGGCGCGGGTGCGGCGCGCGCGTGGCGCCGGGCGCGGCGGTGGGCGCGCTCGGCGAGCTCAGCCCGGGCGGCGCGCTCATGCGACACCACCACGCCGCGTCCATGGCGCGTGAGTACACACAGTATAGTGTCGAGGGTGTGGCGCGGGTGCGGCGCGCGCGTGGCGCCGGGCGCGGCGGTGGGCGCGCTCGGCGAGCTCAGCCCGGGCGGCGCGCTCATGCGACACCACCACGCCGCGTCCATGGCGCGTGAGTACACACAGTATAGTGTCGAGGGTGTGGCGCGGGTGCGGCGCGCGCGTGGCGCCGGGCGCGGCGGTGGGCGCGCTCGGCGAGCTCAGCCCGGGCGGCGCGCTCATGCGACACCACCACGCCGCGTCCATGGCGCGTGAGTACACACAGTATAGTGTCGAGGGTGTGGCGCGGGTGCGGCGCGCGCGTGGCGCCGGGCGCGGCGGTGGGCGCGCTCGGCGAGCTCAGCCCGGGCGGCGCGCTCATGCGACACCACCACGCCGCGTCCATGGCGCGTGAGTACACACAGTATAGTGTCGAGGGTGTGGCGCGGGTGCGGCGCGCGCGTGGCGCCGGGCGCGGCGGTGGGCGCGCTCGGCGAGCTCAGCCCGGGCGGCGCGCTCATGCGACACCACCACGCCGCGTCCATGGCGCGTGAGTACACACAGTATAGTGTCGAGGGTGTGGCGCGGGTGCGGCGCGCGCGTGGCGCCGGGCGCGGCGGTGGGCGCGCTCGGCGAGCTCAGCCCGGGCGGCGCGCTCATGCGACACCACCACGCCGCGTCCATGGCGCGTGAGTACACACAGTATAGTGTCGAGGGTGTGGCGCGGGTGCGGCGCGCGCGTGGCGCCGGGCGCGGCGGTGGGCGCGCTCGGCGAGCTCAGCCCGGGCGGCGCGCTCATGCGACACCACCACGCCGCGTCCATGGCGCGTGAGTACACACAGTATAGTGTCGAGGGTGTGGCGCGGGTGCGGCGCGCGCGTGGCGCCGGGCGCGGCGGTGGGCGCGCTCGGCGAGCTCAGCCCGGGCGGCGCGCTCATGCGACACCACCACGCCGCGTCCATGGCGCGTGAGTACACACAGTATAGTGTCGAGGGTGTGGCGCGGGTGCGGCGCGCGCGTGGCGCCGGGCGCGGCGGTGGGCGCGCTCGGCGAGCTCAGCCCGGGCGGCGCGCTCATGCGACACCACCACGCCGCGTCCATGGCGCGTGAGTACACACAGTATAGTGTCGAGGGTGTGGCGCGGGTGCGGCGCGCGCGTGTCTCAGCCCGGGCGGCGCGCTCATGCGACACCACCACGCCGCGTCCATGGCGCGTGAGTACACACAGTATAGTGTCGAGGGTGTGGCGCGGGTGCGGCGCGCGCGTGGCGCCGGGCGCGGCGGTGGGCGCGCTCGGCGAGCTCAGCCCGGGCGGCGCGCTCATGCGACACCACCACGCCGCGTCCATGGCGCGTGAGTACACACAGTATAGTGTCGAGGCTGTGGCGCGGGTGCGGCGCGCGCGTGTCAATTCTGTCTTTTGACAGTTACCATTTATTTTTTCAAATGCTTGTAACTTATTTATTTTTAAGCGGATTAAGATAAAGATTTAAAAAGAGATTTTTTTATCTACCCTTTTCGCTGATAGCACTAAAGATTAGCAACTATACTTTTTACAGAATTAATACCACCGGACGTAAAGTCGGAGTTGCATAGGTTGTACCTCTCGTGCGGGGAGCTTCTCAGGGAGTTGTGGCGTTGTTTCCCGCAGCCCGGCGCCAACGCAGAACCGGACGACAGCTCTGCGAGGGCGGAGAAATTCTACGACGCGCTGTTGAGGTTTAGGAATGTCAAACTGAGGCCTTTTGAGGTGAGAGATAATTTTAATCGAAAATAGACATTTACCTCTAAATTTACAACTAATAAATTTACAATTTTGAATTTTGAAAATATGTAATAATTTAAGGCCGCCACCTTTTTTGTGCAATGAAATAAAAAAATGGGAAATTACACTGAATCTAATAAATAATCCTATTTGCTATCTCCGGATCGAACCTGGAAATTCACTTATTAAAAATACGTCTACTGCGAGCATGTCATACAATTTTTATTCTAATTTGTGAATTTTTCACGATCGATTGGTATCGTTAATTGATATCGGTAGTTAATCTAATTTTCATCGACTTAGATTCGACTCTCCATCTTTCTACTAAGACCACTATCGAGAGAGATAACATTAATTTAATAAAAAAAAATATTTACAGGAAAAAATGCTTCGCGACCTGACACCTTTAGCGACCACACTAACACGACATTTGAATCAAATGATAGACACCGCGTGCGCTAAATATGCGGTCTGGCAACAGAGGCAAGCGAAAATGCGGTAGTAGTAAGTTATCTAATGTATAATGATGAATATGGTGACCAGTGGCGTAGTTAGGGATCGGCGTGGGGCCCAAATCACACGTTAATGCTATACAATTGAGTGGAATCGTAATTGGACGCAGTTTAGCGAAAATGTTCCAATACATAACAAATAGTTTTCGATTACTTAATTATTATTTTTTTTTGGAGAATTGGCATGTCTTATATCATTTTATACAGTACTAAAATATTTCCAACTGTCGTCCCGATGCGAGGTAAATAAAACTTTACTGTCAATAATTTTATGAGTCAGTTTTGACCAACTTATGTATTGGATCATTTTTTTTTAAATTAAGTCCATTTTTATATGTATATTTGATATCTTAGGTGGAATATCGTTGGGCCTCATTAACCCTACATACAGCGCTGTAGGTGATAATGTAACGAAAATTAATTGAAATACAAATATCTTAAATGTATTGAAATACTTCTCTAATAAATTTGGGGATACATTTGTCTCTTGTCGACAAAGATATTCCCAATGAATATGTTGCAGTTTGGTTTTGTGAGAAACCTGGCATTAGCTTAAGTATGTGCATGATATAATATGTGGATAACAATGATAATACACAGGGTTAAAATGATTTATTGTGTTTTCTGCTGTTTTTCAATTTATTTTTGCTACATTATCATAAAGATATCCGAGTGGTGTCTCGGCAGTGTACTGTGAAGCACAAAAATATGAGAAATGTATAATTCTGTAATGCGTTTTGTTATGAAATTTGAATATAGGATATTTATGGATTTTATTGCTCGTATTCCACTTATAAATAGCGATGAGTAACTTAATTTTATGCTTCTGAAAAGTGTTAAGACTAGTTTGAACCGCCGAATATATTTCGGGCATATGGTATAAAATTAAAAATAATTTACCTTAAAATATCGATTTATCGAATGAAAGGCAACGCTACGATTTAGAAAGTTTAGGAAATATTTGCCAATTCATTTATTGAGGCAAAGAACGAACAATCTAATTTTTATTCTGTTCCTAATTGTTTGTTTCCGTTGATGGTTAACTAATTTAATTTTTGGTTTTACTCAGTGGCTGGTCATTGTAAGTAAGGTGGATGAAATAAGTATTTATTACACTCAAGGCATCTCAATAAGGGACTCATCGCTTATATCGTATAAAATTTGCCTTATATAGATATCGCGAACTGAATAATTGGTCCGAATGTTTCCAAAAATACACGACGCAAAATCCGTAAAACCATTTCACTTATAATAAAATGTTAGACATCACGAATATAAACTTGTATCTCATTTATGTGACCTCAATACGATTGTTGTGTTGTCGGCCATCTTGTTTTACACGTGATCCAAGATGGCGTCTATTTTTGATGTGACGATTGAAATGTTAGAGCAATATTGAGTTATTACTATAGATTGTTATTTGAGATTTGAATTAAAATTGCACTCACGAGTCAATTTATTGTCATAGATTGTTTTGAATTACAATTGATGCTTCCTGAATCCATAATCTCGTTTATCTTGTCCATTCAACTAATTTTTTTAGGTTTTTTGTGTTATGAGACTTGTACGCTCTATTTCTGATTCTATTCCATTTCTGATTTACGAGTCTTCCTTTTATTTTTATATGAATTCTGCCGCGCTTTATGTACAAAACGAATTATTACCGAATTAGAACCTATAACAATGTTTATAAAAGCTAAAAAGAAACAAATAACGTCACTGGAAAACATTTTAAAACAAAATAAACAATATCGGACCGCTTGATAGTTTAAGAAAAATATGTACAAATTTATTTCCTGCATAGGTAAAATCAGCAATAAATTAGATATGTCAATACTGCCAAATATTTGAAGATTCTCAAAGTGCTCTTAGGTAAGTATGAGTAAGTGTTCATACCCTAAATATCTGATTAAAAATTGTTATCATGTTAAAAATATATAGTATGCAAGTATTACTGCATTATTATAAATTTATGCTAGACAGGACCGTATTTAGTAATTTCGTGCGGGGGAAATATAAAAATGTTTTTTTTTTTAATTTGGAAATTACTTTTGATTTTTAGAGAAACAAGCATACATATCCCTAGACAGATTTATTTGAGTGAGATTTAGAGCAGCACGTCACATCAAAATTTAATTTTGTGCATAATTCCTTAGCACAAAGATATAGTATAATGTTAATATGCGATGTATACAAAATGTTACACACAATATTATCAGATTGTAACGGCTGGCCAATTTTGTGGGGAATCAACGGTATTTAATTTATATATTATGTTAATCCAAAAAGTAAATAAATAAAGTTTTCGAGTTATATTATTTAATTTTGTTTATATGTAAATCTTGAATATAGACTCGATCTTATCTTGACTTGAATGATACACACATTTAGCTATTAGTGGGTAAAGTACCTAATGACCCCCCACTGAATCCGTTCGTCATGAAATTGATCAGCCGATGTAGACGTAAATTGTGTAGAATACATAAATAATTATTTATAATGAAAATAATGCATTTCGTTGAACCAAATCCTAACTGAATGATTTTATATATATTTTTTTCAAGTTTCAAATGCATGCCATTGCTCCCGCGGAATAATTTAATGTATAAAACAATAAAACTGCATCAAAACTTGTGTCTTGTTTTCTTTTACCTTTGTATTAAAAAAATGACAATATCAAGACGTAACGGTTTTAATTAATCGTTTTTTGTTAATAAATTAATTCATGTTGCTTTTAAGTTCATTTAGTTTGCAAGTATTTAAGTAAATTAATTTCTCTATCGAAAAATGTTGGTTTATTGAATTTTGTTTGATGCAGTTTTACTCACGTTCAACAATTTAATATAAATTTGAGCATGTTTTGCTTTTACTTACATGATTTTAAAAAATAAAAATTGATTTACCATTGATTTCAAAAACAGACATATTTGTTAAGACAAGACACGAATATATTTCGAAATATGATATCTTACACATTAAAATCTTAGGTTCAAATACTGATCTCAGGATTTCTATATTATAATTTGGTTTATAAAAAACGAAGACAGGACAAGACGATATAAGGTGGTACAATAAGGATATTACGTTGCTTGGAGCTAAAAGTAGACAAAGCGCTGGTATTTACGAATTATTTAGACGAAGTGGTATACAAGAATTTCGACTAACGATCTATTTCAATAAAAGGTCCCAATTTTTCACCTTGTTCACAAACAATACTATGAAGACTTATGTCGTACTGACAGTGCGCCCGATCGCATAGTGGCGGTAATTTTATGGTTTTCTTTAGCATTGTTGAGCTTTATTTATCTAAAAGCCAAATGAAGTTGTATCTCAATATAAGCCAATTACCCTATGTCTATGCACGAAGGCTAACTTGCCGAAAGCATTGAGAAATATACTTATCAAAACATTGCTCCGTACTTTGCTAAGTAACTTTTGTGAACACGGGTCTTTTCAATCCGGTACCAATAATAAACCATTCATTCATTCAGTAATTCATTTTATTCTGATCGATCGAAAAATATTGATTGACACGGTCTATTGAAATTCACATTTAGGGTCTGTTTTACGTAAATTTTATTTGAGAGTTATTAAACAGCTAATGTAGTTGTACTCATTGTTTTACCATTTGGTAGCCTAGATGGGTGCCTTTTGTTTTTGGTCGACTTAAAATTCATGTGACTAGTAGCATTTACTCAGAAGTTGAGAAATAGGCCGTAAGTAATTATTTTGAATTCTCTTCCAATTTATATAAATTCCATCTTAACCAAGTGGTCTAAATTGTTATCACGAATAGGGTTGCAACTTTACCCTGACTTCTTGTTTACCCAACGTCTTACTTAAGGTTTGCCTTAAAGGCCTACCAAACAAGAAAAAACTTAATTTTGGTTGAGTTTGTTTAAAATAAACACCTATTTAATAAAAAATTAAGTCCAAAATTACTCATGTTACCAATTTGGTTGAATTAATTAAGTATTTAGTATAAATTTGATTTGGTTAAGTTAATATCACTCAGTTAAGGCTATATGTATAAACCCACCAACTTTTACAAAGTTGTAATAATAAGTTTTAAGTGTGACAAAATAATTTAGTACATATTATGTAAATATTAAAGTGTAATTTGTAACACAATATTAGTTTCAAAACTGATTTTATTTGAGACGCTTAGAGTTAGTTGTCACTTATTTCATGTTTTGAAATGTTGATTCTCAAATATAAATTTTGTTTAATAAAAATGTTCTAAGCGACATAAATAGCTGAACAAATTTAAAACTCCAAACCTACACAAGTCAAGTTGAATTGAATTTTTTTTTGTGTAGCGTAAAATAGATTATAATGATTTCTTATGTTTACGCGATCAGTCATTGAAATAAAACTATTCTACGGATTTTAATATTTTGTATTTGATATTATAATTTTGTCCGTTTCGAAGACTGCAGTCTTTATGGTCATGTGGGAAGTGAGGTGTCGATCGTCCGAAAAGTCAGTTACAATATCAACCTCCTGCTATAAAAACCGCGATAACATCCGCAAGATAGTTTTATTTCAATCTAAAGTAAGTTTCTTTTATTTAAAAAAAAAAAATTGGTAAGACCACAAAAATGTATAGGCGATTTGAGATTTTGAATTTGTTTAGCATTATATGTGGGTGATTACATGATACCTTCAAAGCTGCTATTTATAAGCCTTTAGAGAAACCAGTACCGTAAAAGTCTTATTTATTTTCTGATGTTCCAAAGTTAGTAATATTATATTACTTAAATGTTTGATGTTCCTCAATAAAACAATTATTTAAAATTTTAATATCTCAATTATTTTTATATTGTGTGACGGCAAACATAGAAAATTGACTTATTTTGCTGTCAAGTGAAAACAGCTAAAAAGTGTGAGAGAGATGAAGAATCGTGCGGCCCATAGACATCGACTATATCTATGCTACAAAACTACAGAAGACATACTAATACTGGCCACACAATCGCTTTGTCTCTTTCTACAAAACGGTACATTTGGAGAACTTCACAGGTTATTTTCTATGTTTGCACGTTACAAATGTAAGCAATATTAGATGTTTTTAAGGTTTAATTATGTTTACAATTAAGTTGTTACACAAATTAGTTAGGGTGATTCGAAACATTTCAAGTGTACGTGACGTGCGAAATAAATGTTTTTTTTTTTTTAACAATTTTGACTTTTATTCAAAGGGAAACAGTCTATATCGATAGCGAATAAACCAACCAGAATAAATCTTGTTTGATACGTTTACAAATGACTTATTTCGGTAATTGCAATCATTTTGTGGTATCTTTTAGAAGCATTAAGCCATTTAATAGTCGATACTAATTACATTCATAAATGAAAAATCGATAAAATTTGAAAGTGATTTATTATAAATGTGTTTTACAAAATCAAAAATAATCATTTTGGAAACATCAGGAGCGACAAAGAAACACATTAAGTATCCTTAAATCTTAATTATCCCAAATTCTGTAATTGTTTATAATACTGCTTTTGTTAATTTCATAGACATACAGAATTGAACGATTCCATGAAGCTATCTTAACTGCTAACTACCCGTTGACAGTAAAAATAAACCAAACAAAATAAGTCCCAAGTAAGCATTTCAAACAAACTTTACTTTGATTGGTCCATTTACACTATAGATTTGACGATAGCGGTGAAGATAAGGAATCGGCCATTAGCAAAAAAGAAAAACTTTCTACCAGGGTTTCTCAAACTTTCGGCTCCACCAATCCCCATAAAAGTTTTTGATAGCGAACCATTTAACTAATTATTCTAAAACCCAAACCCCCCCAGGAAATAAATAGTCCCATGCCTGTGCCACCATGCATGCCGCACGTGCCTGCTAGTCATCATGCCACCATAACGAAAATCTTGACGTATAACCTCTACCGTCGAATGGCAAACTCCTAGTGGTTCTCCTACACCACTTTGAGAAACCCAGCTGTATAGAAATTGAAACCAGTAGCCTGGTCCGTAAGTTCAAAGTAGCAAATGGTATGGACTGAGCGATGGTCGGAGTCTCTGGTAAATAAAATCAGAAATGAAGTAGAAATTAAATAATCCGCCAGAGAAAAGTAACCGACGTCGCTTGCAACATTAGCACATTGACATAGAAGTGGGCCGTACATGTCTGCAGGGATTGTCGATGGAGCAAGGTTCTGAAGTGGAGACCGCGATTAGGTAGACGTAGTGTAGGATGTCCTGCTGCACGATAGACCGAGGACTTGAAATAGGCGTATAGCTGATGGATGCGACCTTCTCAAGAGTGGAATGGTTGGAGCTCACTTGAGGTCTACGTTTAGCAGTCACGATAGGCTGATTGATAGAAAATAAAAAAGCAAATGTGCAGCTGCTAATATTACTTTTTTAATGGTTATGTTCTTGTGCAGCCAATATTGTTTTTTTTTTTTGTTTTTTATGTATGTTCTTTGTCGCTCCTGATATTAAACAGAAATCGATAATTTATATTATATAGCTGTTTATCATAGTATCGACTCGACGAGTGTTTTTTATAAACTGGATAGGTATATATCTAGTTTATTTTTGCTATGAGAAATCCATATTATCTACCAAGATGTAATAACAAAAAAGCATTGAAAAGTCGCTACCTGTATCTTATAAATACTATTAGAAATGAATTAGATTAATTTTGCGACTTATCACAACGAACGTAGGAAACTTCTATCACTTAAATAGATAAAAAAATATTTTCATTAATAAAAAATACAGAAATAAAATAGAAACTGGATTACATTTTTGACATCTAAAGACACGATATTTATAGCACCGACAATACTTTTGTTGCCTTTATTATTAACATTAAACATCGATATTACACAATCGATAATCATAATCAACATCGATTATAATAGTAAGAAAACAATGCAATCCTATTAAATTATCTATCACTTCATCGAGTCGTAATGTTCTAATGAAAAAGAACAGCTAGTGTCAAATTCCGATAGATTTTTATCGATAAACCTTTGGAATGTGTAGATATTATAATGGTTGAATTAGTTAGATATTACTATAAAATTCCTAACTACGTATAAATAACATATTGATATAATTCACTACATTAAGGCCTTAATTAAACAATATAACCAGCGTTTTTCTAACGGGCTGAAACAAAACTCAGGTATATTCTTATCGCTATTCAGCCCTATTGAAAAAAATATTCATTTCATCGATACGAAATGAAAAAATCAACAACATTATCTACGTGAATATACCTCATTCCAAACAAAATAATATCGATTAAATTAATATATTCTTCTTAAAAATATTAACTCTACAGAATTCTATAGTGAAACTGTTAATATGATTTCGTTATAAGAAAAATCTATATTAGAGAGACAGCTGTAGGAAAATGGATAGTTACAGAAAGAAGTCATATCAACAATCGATTTGACTGTCATGTTCCAGTCTATATAATCCCATACGCTTGCTTTGCAATTACTTGCTGTAAAAAACCCTGGCTTTAAGTAAGTTTTAGCAAGTTGTCGCAGGAATATATTGCGCAAGAACTTCAAGATGCGTTTACCTTAGCCGCAATATTACACATGCGACTCGTCGCAAGTCTTCCAAGTTTCAAAATCTGCAAAAGTTGCCTTGATCGTCAACACTGTAAAGATAGCTTGCGGGAGTCAACCTCACAAGAATTCTTGTTCATCAAAACCTCGCTTTAGACGTAAAATAAGAGCCAAGATGCCATTTTACCGGATATCCGGCACCGATTAACAGTCCATCGGGACGGTCAAAAAATAGGTAAGCATAGTACAAATCGAATCTGTGTTTTACATGCAGAATAATTACAAAGCAATTTAAACCTTAACATCTAATTTGAAAGTCGATATTTTGGCAAACAATTTCGGTACAGCACTAAACTGTTTTCTTATAGTATTTCGTAGCAAAATTTATAAAAATAAAAAATATATTGTAAAATAGCTTGGTTTGATTATTCATTGCAGTTCAGTCGTAATTTATTAATGTCTTTAATTTTGAGCGATAAATAACATATTTTAGTACTTGTAATAAATATTTAAGTAGATGTACATTTATGTGTCGCTCTAAGATATTGAAGAACAAAGTTGTAACAAAAAAAATATATATTGTCATAGCCCTTAGATATTTATCGATAATATTGGAAGTTTAACTAAGGGCTCTATTTGTATCAGAATAATTCTAAATTACAAATTGTCTCAACAAGGACATTCAATAACACTTCCTTTCATAATCATTGAGTATTTCGTATAGAAAGTACAACTGTCCCATAAATCAATTACCACCTTTTCCAAATTATCGATATTTTAATAATCGATGTAACGATTAAGTTTATCGACCCGCATAATGAATACGTTAACTCTGATCATAATAGGGTTGTCCCTCTATCGATATATCGAATGATTATAATCGCTTATACCGAAAATATCAGTAAGAATATTTCTTGGGTATTTCTCGCTTTTATCACAATTATCGATTTGACATTAGTACGATTATTTGAAGGCTTTAACAATCCATACAATTAATAAAATGGCTAAGATGGCTCCAATTATGCTCAGAATTAGCATTTTTTTGCGGTATCGTCGTTGATGCTCCTCGGCTTTTGCTAATTCGTCAACTCCAGCCTCTACATTCGCGCTTGCTGCCTCCACTTGACTCTGCACGGTTTCTGAGAAGATAAATAAGAAAAAATATATTTACATACTATTTCCAACATTTCAGCTAAGTTTAGACTAGTAAATTTGTCCTTCCTAGCCAAATTTCACTTCCACTTTCTGTTCCTTCAATCATAGTCCGGTGAGACGGCAATCCGACATAACCGGAAAGAGATTAGGTGTAGGACCAACGGCTTTAAGTGCTTTCCGAGGCACGGGGGTATCACACCTTCAACTTTCCGACTCCGAGTAATTTTAAAAATGGAACAACTCAGTCACAATTGTTTTCCTTCATCGTTGAAGTAAGCAATAATTGACAACATTTCAAAATGTAAACGTGCCTAAAAAAAAAAATACCGTTTCTTAATTTTTCTACTCTGAGTTCGATTATGAATTTTTAATATTTTTTTAATACTTAATTTCGGAGAAAAAAATTAAAAATCGAAAAATGTTTGATGACGTCACATATACGGTTGAATGAAATAGTTCCTTGGTCCACCTTATTATTTATTTTAAAAAACTAAGACACCGTCATTTGTCAATGTCAAATGTCAATATTACAATAGATACGTCACAACTGTCACTTTCAACGAGAGAGACAGAAACAAAAAAACTGTCACCTCATTTTTTTTTACTGCAAAGCAAAGATCATTGCGTTTTGAGCCGTATATGTGACGTCATTTGGAGCTTACGTCGTTTTAGAATAAAACAAAATTCAAAGTGAAAATCATGAATGAAAATATCTGCATTTCGAAAGAAGAAAAAATATGGGTCCCATCATTTTAGATCTAGTTTCATAAAATATAAACATTTTGGTATGTTGCAAAAATGAAATGTTGTCAATTCACAAAGTTTACACACATAACTTTCCATAACTCAGAGGTGTCGTTATGTTTTGAACTTGCGGACATTGATCTCGGCAGTCCGTTCCACTCTCAAGTAGGCTATCATCATTTAAGTCATCATAGTGTAGTCTAAAACCTTTTTTAGTTAATAAAGGACAAACACCGTGACTTACCCACGGCCTGTGACTGTTGATGGACCATCTCCGACAGTTCCTGTATGATGTGGTTGACATCCATCACATCCGCCTCTATCTTGTTCATGTACTCCTCTCGCTCTACCAGCATGCTTGTTTCGAACTCCACGAGGCGCGCCTGGAACGAATATACAAGGAAAATTAAACCTTACTGTCTTGCTGGTCAGTCTAATACTCATCAAAAAAGTGCAGTCGAAGTATAATTGAATTAATACATATTGTCCGTAGTGATAAAAATGTAGCTAAAAAATAAAACAAACTCATCACACCCTTATCGCTTTGGGGTAGGTAGAGGTACAACAAGGCACACACTTCGCATCTATGTGTTTAGTCCCATAATATGATAGGGGACCTATTACTATATCAGGCATAAATTCCAGAACCCAGAGTGATTCTGAGCAGAAAAAAACAATATTACTTAGCTCGACCCAGGATTCATGGATTCATGAAAGCATGAGTGTGTGAAGGTATGTGGCTGTGTGTGTAGAGTGCTTTGAGTATGTGGACTCTGTAGTGTGTGTACTTAGTATATAAGTCATGTAATGTACAGTATAAGGAGTGCAGTCAAATAAAAAATCTGAAACCATCAACATGTCTCAACATATATATCTAATATATATATAATCCATCCTTCCATTACATCTCTTTATTTGACTGCACTCCTTATACTGTACATTACATGTCTTATATACTAAGTACACACACTACAAGCTTGTAGGCAAGTAGAAGAATTTGCACCTGTGCCAACTGCTGCGCTAGGGCCGTAGACTCCTCGTCGTCAGCGATGGCCTGTTGTTCGAGCAGCTGCGGGTCTGTGTTGCGCATGCGCGGCGGCCGGGGCATGTGCGCCGCCATTTTCTCTGATACTTGCTGCACACAAATTTAAACATTAACAATTAGGACAATAGTGATTTGAGATGGATATTGTGTACATTGGCTAAGTCTTCCGCACAATATGTATAAGATTTAATTTGTAGATAATGAAAAAAAATATTTTATTCGCTTGGCTTTTAAATTGACAAGCAGCTGCAGGCAGACCTTTGAGAGGGACTTAAATGGACATAAAATAAAGTCTATCCCCCTTATTCAGACTTTTTTTTATCTAAGGACAGACTAAAGCTGTTGTTATAACTCTGTGTTATTATATACTGTTTTATCTCAATATTAGTCAATCACAACGGCCCTATATCTACGCACTGCGAAGGCTGCCATGCCGTCAGCACTAAAAAAACAGACTTGTTATCACAGCTTTACTCCTTCTTTAGATAAAAAAAAAATGTGTATGAAGAAGAGGGTATATTTATTAATAACTTATTGACAGCCTGGTCAATACATTGGTTAAAATTGAATACAAACATGTGTTATGTGCCTTACCTTCTGCACCTCGGTGTATTTGGCGAGCGCGTCCCGGAAGGCCTGCGTGAGTCGCTCCACCTGCAGCTTCTGTGGCTTGTCGCCGCGCCGCACCACCACGCCGAGCCGCTGGATGTCGCGCGCCGTCGCCGACACTGACCCGTTCACTGTTTGTTGTGTGTCGTGACTGTCGACAATAGGGTAGATGACAACTTTTTAAAAATACATTTATCAAAAAAAAATGTATCCAAAATCTATCGGAAAAAGAATTTTTAAAATCCACGCATTAATAAGTAAGTTATAAGTCTTTGAAATTTGGTGGAAAGGGTCAGCATTACATCCCAGCCCAAGCTGGTTTTTTTATTACATTATTCTTAGCTTTTTAATTTTCCCTCTAACACTAAATTTCTGTAAAAGTTCGTATTTATAAAAGTAATTCTTAATTAATCTTGACCTGTCATATGTGCAACAGTGTGCGACTATATGAGTTATATTATTTTTATTTAAGTATTGTTACAATGATTGATACTCGGTCTCGTAAAATTTAAACCTTTATATGAAGCTGAAGAGTTTGTTTGTTTGATCGCGCTAATCTCAGGAATTACTAAACCAATTTTGATTTTTTTTCGCTAATAGGAAGCTACATTGCTCCCGAGTGTTACAGACTACTTTTTTGCCCCGAGAAAACGTGTTCACGCGGGCGCAGCAGCAGGCAAAGAGTTACTTTGCTAATCTCAGGAACTACTAAACTAATTTTGATATTTATTCACTAATGGGAAGCTACATTACTCCTGAGTGCTATAGACTTTTTATCCCGGGAAAACGTTTTCACGCGGGCGCAGTCGCAGGCAAGAAGAAGAAGTAATACTCAGAACTGTTGTAAATACAACTAATCTCTATAAACTGTCCAATGCTGGGCATGGTAGCTGATATTCATTAGGGTCTGATGTAAAGCACATTTGTAAAATATTTTTATAACAAACTGGCTGATACGCACCTATACTTAATGCCTTTTCTTTGTGTTTTTTTTTTCTTTTTTATAATGCTAAAGTGTTTTTATTAAAAGCACTTGTGTGACTTCGAATAGTGACCAAACCGAGGTCAGAATGTAGTCTGATATGTAAAGAATACAAGGAAAATCTACATTATTATGATTTATAAATTGTTATATGTTTTATTTAGTATTATGAACGAACATTGTGGCTTTTTATAGCCTTTTGTTTATCATCTTTCTGAGTAAAAGGAACCTCCATTAAACTCCATAGTTTTCTGCTTTTGGCTTTTGACAACCACTGCTATGTTCTATGTTGAGGGACTCCTTTTTACTTAGCCCGTAGTAAGTCGGGCCGTTGTGAGTGGTATACTATGGGTCTAGCCAGCCCAACGCCTTGCAGAGCGTTGACAAACAGTTTTCAACATCTTTTTAATTTCATCAATGAAATTTGTTTCTCTCTCTGATGGGGCCAGTTAAGTTACTTGTTGGACCATTTATTGTTATTAATATGTGCAACATGGCCTGACCGTTTCCATTAAAAAAAACAATGGCTTCGTATGTTACAGTCTTCCATTCCCATATAGTTTCATGCGTTACTGAATCAAATGCCTTGGTGTAATCAGCAAAGGTGGCATAGAGTGGAGATTTCTGTTTGTCATATTTTTCAATTATTTGTTCAAGTATGTATATCTTCAATTGTTGAGAAATCTTTTATAAATCCCGCTTGCTTTATTGCTTGGTTTTTTCAGTATAGAGTTTAAGACAGTTTTCGAAGGATAAGGCAAATACATATTATGATATATTAGGTTAAACAATATTACATAGTTCTTACAACTTTATTACATCGGTCAATAAGTCCCGAGCCTAGGTAAGAAAAAATATTTTTTTTTACATAATTCGTTTTTATTCATCAAGATAGTCTCCTTCAAAAGTGATACAATCAATCCAGCCCATCTTTAAAATTTTTATACCCTTCCTATAAAACGATTTGTCTAACCCTTCGAAATACGCTTCAGTTTCAGCGATCACTTCTCCATTTGGGCCAATTTTTTTTCCGGAAAGCATTTTTTTCAGTTTAGCAAACTGGTAATAGAAGCTGGGAGACAAAACTAGAGATTATGGTGGGTGAGACCTCAACTCAAACTTTAATTCATGCAGTTTTGCCATTATGACGTCGCTGTGTGACCCGACATTGTCTTGATGGAAAAGCACTTTTGACTTGTGCATTTGAGGCCGTTTTTTCGCGATTTTATGCTTCAGACGCACCAGTTATGCCATATAATATTCGCTATTGATCCTTTCTCCCTTCTGAAGATAATCAATGAATATTATAACTTGCGCACGCCAAAACACGGAAGCCATAACCTTGCCAGCTGACATTTGTGTTTCTGGTCGCTTTGGACGCCTTTCATCGATTGCCGTCCATTCAATTGACTGCCGTTTTGACTCTGGAATGTAGTGGTGCATCCAGGTTTCGTCCGTTATCACATATTGCAAGAAAAAATCCGTTTTATTTCGCCTTAAAAGCTCCAAACAGCACTCTGAGGCTTCAACACGTTGATGCTTTTAGTCAACGGTGAGCAAACGCGGTACTCACTTTGAACAGAGCTTTCTCATGGACAAATTTTCTTGCAAAATGACAAATGCATTGCCTTTTGATATCTTTGGAATGTCGGCTATCTCCTGTAACATCACTTTACGATCTTCCAAAACGATTTTGTGTACTTTTTTATGTTATTTGGAATCACAACCTCATTTGGACGTCCTAAGCGTTCAACATCATTGGTGTCTGTATGCCCACGTTTAAATTCAGCAAACGAACGTTTAACTGTTGCTTTTGATGGAGCAGAGTTCTCATAACATTTATCGAGCCAAACTTTTGTTTCAACGGTATTTTTTTCCATTGAAAAACGATGTTTAAACAACACTCGAAATTCTTTTTTCTTCCATTGTTTTAGAGATACTCAAAGTAGCATCACTAAAATCACTGTAACTTTTTTACAAATTGTTAAAAGTTTATGAAATTTTGACATGTGTTACATAGAGGTCAGTAATTTTTGAAAATCGGTAGTATTTATCCGTAACAGCGCAATTTATATATTAGGCTCGGGACTTATTGACCGATGTGTTACATGATAATCAACAATCTATATTCAGGGAAGGAAAAAATAAGTAAATAGTAATTATTAAAACCCTCTTGAAAGTATGAATGAATGAATTTAGTTCATGACAGTTAATGGAGCATCACCCAATAGATTGCTTAACGAAGCCACAGTCAAAATTACGGTGAACATAATTTTTTTATTGCAACTGAATGATGACAAAGGCAATACAATAAAAAAGTAAATTATAAGGTATGACATTCCAATGCAGGTGTTGAGTCGCATAATACCCAGTAATTATGCAATAATGTTATAAATACTAGCACTTCATGGTTTATTTGATTTACCACCAATTGTAGGATATAATACATTTTTAAATAAAAAAATACTTACATTTTGTCCCTCAACTGCACATTATCCCCGGGCCCTCCGATCTGTTTCATCATCTTCTCCAGCGATCGGAGTCCGCTGTTGATCGTGTTGACATTCTCGGCAATACCTTCGCTCAAGTTGTACAGTTCTGTTGGGCTGAAGTCTGCGAAGCTGACCGCTGGCACCGCGGCCGTGGCGCCATAGTCCCGACTGGAACCGCTGATTGGCTCGCGTTCAGACATTATGCTGTATAATATTTATATATTATTAACAATTAATAACAAATATCAATCCTATAACATACTATACCACTACTGGGAACAAACTTTTTCTAGTAAGATGTTTTTGGTCTACTGTATTTGCTTAGTATAACCTGTAAATTCTCAATAAGGAATTTGACATGCTCATGAAATTCCTTTTCAGTTCTGAGTTAAAATAGTTTGTGTAAATTGAATTGTTGGTGTAAAGTAGCATATTATATTATTATAAAGCAAACTTTTATAACAAAAAATATTTCGTAGGTACGTAAGGTATTTATAATTATTTTTGTTTCTGTATACAATAGTGAAACTTATGAAAATCCTCATTTACAACTAATTTGAATTAACTATCACAATCGCTTACTACACATTCTTATATATTATAGAACAAAGTCAACTACCATCTCTGTCTGTAGGTTTGCTATAAACTCAAAAACTACCAAACAGAAATAGGGGACCGTCCTGTGTTTGAACGAAAAAGAAACCCTCCTGCGAAAACTGCATTAAAATTGGTTAAAAAATGAGCCAGTAATTCATATTTCAAATATTACTATGTGACGAAGTGGGGACATCGCTTCATCTCTTTCTTTTGCACGCGTCGTAATGCCCGATGACGACACACGTGGGTGTTGCGCTTCTTTTCTGTATCTTGTTACTTACCCCTTCTACCGAAATTGAAAGACTCATAACTTGTTAATTTTTTAACGGATTTAAATAATTCTCTCTGTGTTATAATTTTTATAATTTAAATATTTGATAATAATAAAGAACAAAAATTAGTGCGGTCCCCTATTTATGAAATTTGGTATGGAGATAGTTTGAGACCCTGGGAAAGATATAGGCAGAATCCTTCTTTTTATCCCAGGAAAATATACAGCAGGGCTTTCATCTAAGAGAAACACTTTGACACAGGTGAAGATGAGCAAAAATTTGCTAATATTAAGAATAACACAATTACATTAACTAATCTGTAAGCATATCATAGAGCACAAACCAGTTATTTTGAGAGTTTTAAAATAGTCAGGTGTGTCTTATATAACATAGGTAAAACCAGAAAAAAAACTTTGAAAATTCATTTCTTATGGGCTTACTAAGGCATTGTCAATCTCATTCCATCTGGGACATCCACTGATAGATATAAACATAATACCTATATAGTGTGTTGACATTGTTATTGAAAAATAATGTTCTTGAATGATAATCTTATCTCTATTATTGTTTTTGAATTAACACATCTGTAATTGATTTGGTTTTGTTAGCATTTTTTTAATGTTCATTGTAAAGCAACACAAGTACCGCTTTATATAATGAATGTTTATTCACTGAGTATCAGAGTTAAAGTTACAGGAAGCCTACTAACCACTCCTATCAAGTTACAAACTTATTACCTATGGATAAAGTTGGTTATCAGTTTTCTCAAACAATTTTTATAATTAATTAATTTATTTATTTATCATATCTCTTAATAAAAAATCTAGGTGTTAATATCTCTAAGTTTCATTGTGATAAAATCAGTTTGTATTTCTTTCTATATAGGCATATTAATTTTGGAAAAAAAAATATAATTAAAATGATTGAAAAATAATGATAAAAAATAGTTTTAGATGTTCTTATTTATCACTATTAGGATTTTGTGTTGTTTAATCATTTCATTTCACTTTTTTAACTATAAATATGTTTATAAAAATATGTACTCATATTGTGTCCATCTTTTAATATAGAGGCAATGAAAATCTAACCATATGTACATGTAGATGTATGTTTAATTTAGATTGTAATGTTGGTGGTCATAAATAAATAAAACAAGTATATAAGCTTTACATAATCTGTACTAGAGCTAGAGTTTTTACTTGTACTACACTGCTCTGAATCTGACAATTTTGTATTTACTTTAATTTATTTATTTATAATATAATGGTACTATAGTAAAACAGTGTAAAGCCCCTTTTTATAAATAAGAGAGAATTTCTGTGATTCAAGTTTGATAGTAATGTTAGTTAAAAATGTGATCAACAACTTTAAATACAGTAGTGGAATAAATAATTAAGCAAAACAGCCACTGTTACTCAAAAGTTGCATATTTTTATAGTTTTTTTCAATTTGCATCAACACTTGGTTAAAATACGATAAGCCAGAGTGCCCAAAAGATTATTATTAATATTAATGAGTAAACTCGCTCCAACTTCCCCTATCTTTATTGAAAAAATATGCTAACAACATCTAGATAAGTTCAAGGCTGTATTTTGCGAAAATAATAAAATTAATTGCTATATAGTCTGAAAGTGATAACATAATATTTTACCTTGACTAGAAGCTATTAAAATACCTATCGTTTTTCAAAGTATTGAGAAAGGGCATGGGAATAAAAAACATCATTACTTACATTAGAAACTTGCGGCTTCTTTACGAAAAAATGAGGTCTATGAGGTAAAATGAAAAAGACTTACAAATCTCACTTACACCAAATCAACACACGAAACGATTTAACAAATAAAGATGATTCACAATTTAAAACGTATTTAATCGGATCGACAGTAAATCGCACTATATCTGTAAAATGCGCTTAGACGAATGAATGTAGATTCGATATAGTTACACAAGATTAGAAATAACCGGTTATCAAATATGTTTACCTTTAAACTGTTAATCAGAGCTATTTATTTCCAGTTTTTGTTGAATGTAGAAACGCTTTTGTTCAACTCGGTTGCCGATGGTCGATGAACTGTCAATGTCAAACGAAATTGTCAAAAAAATCTGCATTGCAACTTGCAAGATTGAAGAGAAAGGAAAAAAGTGATTTTAGTTTTTACTATTATTATAAAAAAAAATATTTAGTGATGTTTGTCACGATTTAAAAAGCAACATCGGTCAATCTAAATAACAATATTAAGTTATATATATTTTTAGTTCTTAATACTGTTTATAGATGGCAGTATTAACCAATTTTTAAGTGCATCCCCAATTATTTACATAATCTATACTATTATATAAAGCTGAAGAGTTTGTTTGTTTGTTTGAACGCGCTAATCTCAGGAACTGCCGGTCCAAACTGAAAAATTCTTTTTGCGTTGGATAGCCCTTTGTTCGTGGAGTGCTATAGGCTATATATCATCACGTTATACCCAATAGGAGCGGAGCAGTAATGGCTAATCTCAGGAACTACCGGTCCAAACTGAAAAATTCTTTTTGTGTTGGATAGCCCTTTGTTCCTGGAGTGCTATAGGCTATACATCATCACGCTATGACCAATAGGAGCGGCGCAGTAATGAAACATGTTGCAAAAACGGGGAAAATTATTAATTTCGAGAGCTTCCGTTGCGTGCGCTGTGAAAACGGTTAAAGTTATGCAACGATGACATATGACGGGATTGTTCCTCTTAAAAATTCTACAAAAATATATTATAAAACAAAGTCCCCCGCTGCATCTGTCTACCTGAACGTGTTTAACTCAAAAACTATCCAACGTATTAAGATTAAATTTGGTATGGAGACAGTTTGAGACCCTGGGAAGAACATAGGCTCCCGGGAAACTACTACTTTTATAACGGAAAACTTTAGCCTGAAAAACTTTATAACGCGGGCGGAGCCGCGGGCAAAAGCTAGTAATAATATAAATAGCACATTATCGTCAATTTAGGGAAACAACCGCCTATTGTTAATAATATTGACGAGCTTGTAGAGTTACATCGTATTATTAAAATAGAGTCTCGCCAATAACTCCAAAGTAATAAGCAGAAAAACAATTAGCATTCTCGCTATATACCGAGCATAGCTTTGCTATGGAGGGAAGTGGACAATGAATATTTCCAACTGCTCCCTATCTTTCTATTTAATTAATTTCGTTGCGGGAAAATGACATAATAGCTTTCCCTGAGACTCGCCGGGCTTCGCCGGGCGGGAAAGTCTCTTTATACCGAGCTTACTCTGTTATATTTAGGATAATGTAAAATAGAATTACGTAGACACATTATATCATAAACCAAAATAAACCGTTACATAAATAAATTATTCTTGCATTTTAATATGCATATCCGAAGATATAAAAAAAATATGCGCAAATTTAATATCAATACCCAGTGAGGTAATCGTTCAATACTTGACGATTAAGTACCTAATGTTGGTAACAAATATTAAAACTATTAGTAATAATTCTCAGAGTACCTACCAATAGCGATATGTCTAATTATTCTAAACAATACTATTTTTTGGAAAATGATAGAAACACGACGCGCGTGACATTCTCGTACCAATTTTATACTGGAGACAATGTTTTCGACTATTATCTACAATCAATATACCAGCACGATCTCAGAATTACCTATCAGTGTCCCACGGAAAACCACAGTGAATTAGTTACTTATAGCCTACTGTGGTATTTCGTAAATTCATATTATGATCTGTGAGATTTCTTGACGCTCAAACACTCCCCCGTTCGTTATTTCTTATTTTGTAATCCTTCTGGTTAATGTTTACGTATGTATATCATCATCATCAGCCAAATAATGTCCACTGTTGCACATAGGCCTCCCCTAAAAATTTCCAGACGGACTTGTACCTGTTGGATATCACTTAACTAATAAATTAATTTATGATATAATCACTGCTTGGCACGGGTGTACTCTATTACTATTTAGGTTTTATTTTAGGCTTGTGTGCCGACAAAAAAAATAGAAGATATTTATTAGAGCAGTACATTGTCATTGAACTCACGTTTATGATAAATTTTTCTCACAAGCTTTGCATACGGACACATAAAGAACTCAACACCTGTTTTTCAATGTGATTAAAAAACACATCTACTTGGAAATTTAGAATAATGGACGGGAAATGCGGGATTGTGACGGGAATATCAAATGCAAAACTATGATAAATGTAATCATGTAGTAAACTTCTTGTAAGGTGGACGACGGCATATAGATCTTGAATTCATAATATGTTATTAGCTATAATATATTATTCACGTTGTTGAGTAGATGATTGCTGGGTCTTAATACTTAAAAAGTAAACAAGCGTTTTTATAGCATTAGTCGAAATGATTTTTGTGACTTCTTGCCTCCTTCTTTCGTTTCATCTCTACCGTCACTTCTTCATCAGTTTTATAGAGTCTAGAGGCATTGCAGGTGCAATGATTACAGGTGTAATGCCAAGGGGTCACAGAACCGCATTAGTACGGACTTATTGGTTACAATAATTGGTGACATAAAGAAAATCCGGTTAATGTGTTTCTTGTCTAAACCAATGCACTCTAATACATCTTCAAATCGATGGCTCCTACGTATATAATCGTATCCCACAATTTTGCTGTTTTTACTTTTTTGTATTTTCTAAATGAACTAGATGAGTTCCATGAACTGTGTAAATTTGAAAGTCCAATATTGAAAATTAAGTATTTTAGATTTCCGTTTTCTATCGTATGTTGTTTTTGCATGCGACGTAACTGATCGTATTTACTTTGGCCACATTTTACGGGGGAGAAGGGTCAAGCGCCGCGCGTCGTATGTATCACTTACCGGTCGATACGTTGAGCATACGCATGTTCGAACCTAAAATATTAGTTTAACTTGATGTGAACATTATTGATTGGTTCTACTAGAAATATGTAATAACATATTTCTACCTATGAAGAAATATTCACGAACACAAAAACTCTGTGTTATTTGTTTGTGAATTGGTTTAAAATGACGACAATGTTTGTAACGTTGTAAATAAAAATGAAGAGATCATTGCATTTCAAACAATTACACTGAAAATAGGCTATTGGGTAAGTCTTTTTGAATTATATTTGTAATATTTACGCAGTTTATTATAAAATACAATTTTTAGTAATACTTACTAATCAAATCATGTAAGAATATGGTTAGTAACACATACGATTATGTACGTTGTTTTTGTTTTTAAAATTATATCGCATGTAACACATACATTTTTTTACATCGATCATTATCGAAAGTTATTTATCGTATCTAATACATGCAATATTTTACTTAGTTCGCACAAAAGTGTTTACTATCGTATTTATAACTTAATATAATTTACGTCGCTCTATCTCTTATCGTAAGTATCAATACAATAGTATACATGGACCTCAACAAAAATAATGCTGTCTTATGTCAGTTTTTTAATGTTTCAGACTCTCCGTTACCAGCCAGAGCCGACCTTATTGAAATTTCAGCCCTTTCTGAACTCTTGGGCGAAGATTTTGAAAGTATATCACCAACATTAACGACTTTAACTACTTTTGATATTATCTATGAGGTTATTTAAAAATTCGGTATTATTATTATTATTTTATTATTGATGGATTTTGTATGGTGATTGTTTTTCTCCATACAAAGTAAATGAGATGAATCATGTAAATTTTCTTGATTTTAAGTTGACGTTACAATACAAAAATTGGTGAAAATTTTTGCAGGGTAATACTTTTCAGTGGTCTAAGATTAAAGAATTAAAACTACTAGCTTTAATATCATTCTACATAAATATGACTGATGAACAGAAGTATATGACAATTGTTCATAACATAATTCTACCCATAGGGGTAGAAAGTGACTATGGATTGCCATTTTGAAAGATGCTGACATACTTCTCTCGCTTTCTCCACCTTCATCAATCTTTTCATGCATTCCCGCCGGTTCCGGGTACTTTTGACCTGACCTATACTAAGAATGTCAGATATCTGACATTCAAAGGTACGGTGCGGTCGACCCCTATCAGCTCTTCCATCCACATTCGCCTTATAGACCGTCTTTGTCAGTCTCTTATCATCCATCCTCTTCAAATGCCCAAACCACCTTAAACCGTATGAAAATTGTGACGAAAATGAATACCATACCGCTTAATATATGGCCAATGAATTGTAGTAAATCCAATTTACTACAATTCATTGGCCATACACTAAGCGAAAAAAATGATTTAATTAGTCTTTGTACTAGTGGTGTCATTTCAAAAATTCACCACAGTTTTTACAAAGGCCTTTCATTAGAACCTTCATCCTCTCGATATCAAGAGAGAGACTTATGAGAAGGATTCAGAATAAGACATCATTATCTTCTCAAACCATTATAGAAGATACCGATTGTTCCTTATGACGGTTACGAGATCTTTTTTATTCTTGATTTTAAGATTATCTTAAGTACAGTAAATCATGTGATACTAATCCTTGACACTTAGAATGATCTATGTAATTATTATTTCATTTTTATTTTACATTTTATATACGTAAAATGTGTAAAGGGCATTCTCTACCAGTTAACCTTTGTGTGATGGAGTCATGAAGGCAATAAAGATAAGTGTAAAAAAATATAATATGGGATGAATAAAAATTGTTAAAAATAATAAAATAAATGTTAAATGTTATATAAGTAAAAGTATAACTACACGGACATGCATATGTTAAGCAACAGCAGTAGAACCTTAGCTTTGGATGCAAAACGATTTGTGGTCGTCCTAATATCGAGTGAGAGTGCATTCCGGATAAGAATGGATTGATTTGCAAAGGAAGAGGTGAGTAAAGTCGAAACTGTGAGACACTTAACTAGAAGATTGTTTGAAGAGCGAAGGTTTTTATTATGAGTACTACTTAGGTACTGGATTGAGAAGGTAATTAGGAAGGAGACTTGGGATGTGAAAGTATAGAGAAAGTATAGTGAGTGCCCGCAAAGAACGGCGTTGACGTATGGGCAGCCATTTCAACTGTGAGCGGTAGGAAGACACATGGTCGTATTTACGGAGATTCAAAATGAATCGAATGCAGTTATTCAGGAGGCAGTCAAGTTCATTGAATTGGTCTGCATTCAGATCAAAATAGCACGCATAACCGTAGTCTATTATAGAAAAGATAAGGGATTGCACAGGCGTTGCCTTAGTTTTGGTAGGGAGAAAGTTTTACAAACGATAAAGAGCATGCAGAGTACTCATAACTTACTGGCAAACAGAGTTTATTATGTTATGTTTTTATATGATATTAAATAAGCTTTTAAATGATTTTAGATAGCCATTATTACTATTTTTACGGGTTAATGTTCCTCATAAAAGTTACCTACTAAATCTTTCTTGTAACGACTGTTAAAACCTCATTAATAAAAAGATTGTTACGTAAATTGTGATGCTCCATTATAATACTGCCAATCTAGTATATTAATTAAACTTTTATACCTAGATGTCATTGTGATTCTAGAAAATTAAGGGTAATGAAAGGGTCACTTTGTTTATTTAAGATAACATTTAGTTCCATGTTTCATGTACGTAGGTAAAAAAAAATTACCTATACATTTGTTACATACATTTCAACTTGTATACCCAGAAAAAAACGAGAAATTGTGTGTTAATTTCATAATTATCTTTGGCTATTTATTACTGTATAAGAATAGTACCAACCTAAATACTTTATAATAAATATAACTTAAGGTAAAATTTACTATTTTTATTTAAACTTATTTTAAATAAAAATAGTAAATTATAAGACAGAAATAATCGTAACTGCAATATTTAAAAAACTACAAATAATTAATATTTTATTCCTACTCTATATTGTGCCTCCCTAGATCATCTATGCATAGATTAAATTTCGAAACAAAAGTGTTAAAATTAACGATACGGTGCAAGAAAACACCTTTAAACCTCTGTCCTGAAAAAAGTGCAAAACAAACATACGATTATATACGTAGGAACCATCGAAATTATCATAGAACGTACAAATATGTACCCTAAATAAAGCAACATAATTGAACTTTCACTGCAGAGCCCATTTGATGACTAACATCTATATATATCCGCAATACACACAGATATATTTTACGCTGTTGTAACATAATATGAATACGGTGATGTTGGTAAAATAATACACTTATTTACGACTATTTAGGCGCGAATAATTAGCCTTAACTCGTAACGTGCCGCGTGAAACGGAACGTACATCAAAAACTTGACGTTTATTTTTAGAAGGTTGGCGCCACTGCGTCATTTAACGACCCGTGTAAATAGAGGTAATAAAACGTTTAAAATGTAATCAGAATTTGTAAATGAGTTTTAGTAAAGATAACAATGCTTACAGATGATTTATATGTACTTGTCGTTCTCGGAATTATTTATAGTGTCTTTGTAATCCGTGTCCACAACCAAGACGAGTTTCAAAATGACTAATGTTTTTCTAAGTACCCTCCACTATGTTTTTTTTAGGATTTACTAAAATACCTTTGTTCTTGTATGGAATATTCCTAGATAATTTTAGTTCTAAGTCTTACCACTGAGACTCTAGCGTGAAGATGTAGTGGCAAAGGAAATAAAACACAAGTCCAAATACGCAAAACATCACCAATTTGCATTTTATGTATCCATAATATACTATCTATGAGTATTATATTAAAAAAATAGAAAAGTAAACTCCAACATAACACCTATAACATCTCGCTTTCCAATAGGAGCTCATTTGGCAGTATGATGTAATATCTTAAATCGGCGGTGTTTTGTTTTATGGCGGACATAACGAAACCACTTAGAACGTGGCTGTTTGTTGAACGTATAGCTATCACCCGCCGGTGGGGACGTACTCAAGGTCAATATTAGGGGGATAACAACTTCAGGGCAGGAGTGAGATTGCCGAGTAGACTTTCTTGACTGCTGTTTGCCACTTTAACACCAGGTGCAGCAGAGCAATGATTACTGGCTATCGAGAAAAAATACTGCAGTCGATTAATAATTGTTTTTTTGGGTGTTAGACTTCGCAGTTAATACCGGGATACTAGAGCTGAGCGAGCTTAGCGATTGCAAGGTTCTAAAGGAAAGTAGGGAGGGGATAGGTGGGAAGAAAAGGTGGAGGAAGGATGAGGAACTATTTTAGGGCGGGAGGAGAGGAAAAGGCCAGGAAATGTTCGCGAGTCCTCTATAACAAATTACTAGATCGGTCATTGGATGAGCGAGGCTCAGTGAATGAGAGTTGGGACTCCTTTAACAACACACTATTGATGAGGCACCAATTAGTTTTGCAAAGCGTGAGCGCAATACTTACTTTCGCCTCTGGCCTTTGCTGGTATAAAAGGGAGATGTGACATTATTACGTGCTTTCGAACGGGAAACACACGTGCGCATTACAAACAATGACCTCCATGGAAACCCCGCTAAATACATCCCAGTACGTCTGGAACCATGTTTGTTTACACCGAGAGTCGAATCTACTGCCCGCCACTGAGTTACGAGTGAGTTTAATGGTGTATAGATTGAAAAATATACACAAAGCACTCGCTATTACGTACGTATGGATCATGATTATTTTTAACTGGCCACTTTCGGTAAGAAAGTAATGGCTATTGGGGGTTAGTGAAAAGTTAAAACAATAAACGCGATGACGCCGCGTCGGTTGTTATGGCAACGGTGAATGCGGAAAATGGCGGCCGTTTTAGGCGGGAATTTTGATGAATGCGCGTTTTTAATTATTTTTAAAATAGTTTGGCGTGAGGAATTTGTGCAACAGTGTGGTAATGGGACCTAAATTTTATGCTGAAGTCTCGGGTTCGATCCTCGGATGGGGCAGTGATATCAGATTTTTATACTCACTATCAGCCCGGACTCTGGAATTTGTGCCCAATATAGAGATAGGCTTGCCTCCCATCACATCACCTTGTGAGACGGAATAAACACAGCGGAAAGTGGGTACATCAGTCGCGCCTTTTTCTACCCTTTTGGGGATAAAAAGCATGATTGTACATGTACCTACAATAATTGCAAATTTCGCAAGAATGGCTTCAAAATGTCATGTAAAATACGTTAAAGGATATCCCAAGCTCGTAATTTCTTGCTGCCTTTTCATACAATCACGTTTTGTCTACCCGTCAAATAAATTTGACAGGCCATACAATTTGTCTAGAACTTCCTTCTTATCTAACAATAAAGTGTGATGAGATATCACCTGTTAATACAGGCGGAAATAAACGTAATGCGTAGAGTAAAAATAATTGTTCCCCGCGCCTACTGCTGCAGTTATTTTAACAATTGGAAACTTCGTACGTGACTTGGGTTGCGAATAATGGATGCGGTATTTATTTATTTGATTTATTTTGACATTTGCTTATGTGGTCTAGTGGCAGCGTATAGCGTCGGTTTTGGGTAGGGCGTTGTGTTGGTCAACAAGTGTGATCGAATTCTAATAGAAAATTAGGTAATATTTTGTATGAGATATGAGTAGGAAAAAATAAACCATTGTTTAGGCTCACTTTCTTGGTTATTGTTTTTTTTTTAATATTATTTGGTAAAAATAATGTACATATAACATTATTTTATTTGCATACTATGAAGATGTCCGATGCTGAAGTTTATTGGGTTTTGGATTACTAGATATCTAACAATTTATTTTAGACAAATATAATTATTTTTTTTGGATAAATAAATTACATTAGTATTTATTATTTTGATACTTGCTAGTAAATTACATAATTTATAATAGTTTATATTGCAACTTCAATTGATAAAATAGCCATCGAACATTGTCATGGCTAAATCATACCCAACACCACATCCATAAGTACACTAACTACGCACATTTCGTACACGCAGTGACAGGCACGGGAAGTTTACGTGGCACGCGCGTCCAGTTTCCGTGTGCGCAGGATGTTTTGCGCGAGCCCCATGAATTAGGAGCGGTTAAATGTATTAGGAATTGTACTGGACTTTGGACTGTGGAAAGCGCGGGAAATTCATAGCTATTTAGTCGAATTTAAAACTGCCAGTACTTTGACGTACGTAATCGATGTGCCAGTATGTCTATTAATACCAAGAAGTATTTACGCTTTGTAGTCAGTAAGTAGTACGTAGTTTTTTTTAAATATGATATTACATTTTGGTGGCCTGGCAAGGGTCGGCTTATACAAACACACAGGGCTTTAGGCGCTCGCAACCTTGTACGTTGATTAGTTTTATTCTTTTTTATACTACCAGTATGACTAATATCAAGTTTAGTGAAGCACGTAAAGCCGTAGGTCCTGCACCTGATCTCTCCGGTCATGTCAGATAGCTGTCTCACCGGACTATGAGAGTGAAGGAACGGAGAGTGCACCTGTATTGTACACACACTTGTGCACAATATCACCTCCGTTGAGATTGGCCGCCGTGGTCAAAATTAAGTTAGGGAGGATTCATTCGTTCCAGATTAAGTTTTTCGCACAATGTAAATCTTTCACTTTCTTTAGTAATTCATTTTTTCGCTTTCTATAGCTGCGAGAAATGAAGACAGTTTTAACCATATTTTATGCATAATTTAGACTAATTCGTTTACGAATATGACTATAAATTATGAGTAACGAATATACATTCGTGTTCATGGCCATTCGTCTGATTTCGACGAGTATTTACTTAAATTTATTTCTTATTTCTTAAATCAGATAATAGTCATTTCGTTGGCGCACTGTTGCAAGGCCTATTTGTTATTATTTTTGTGTTGGAAAAATTAAATCTAAAATTTTCGTGTTGGTAAATATTGCAAAGATCATATATTCTGGTTCCTCATTTCTTATGTTACGGGATTCGTGAATTTTTTTACTGAGATAGAAATAGGATTATGTCATAATAACTTTTGCTGGGGGCTTCACTGTGTGAAGGAGTTTTCCGATAAAAGTCCCGCTATATAATTTCTCGGGGTAGAAAGTAGCCTATAACCTTCCAAGGCCCTTAAACTCTCTCCATACCAAATTTCATAAAAATCTCTTCAATAGATTTTGAGAAAATCGATAACATACAGACAGACAGAAAATAGGCTCTTATAATATTATAATTATGTTACGTATGTATATATATCAAATAGAAATTACTAAACATGACGTGACGCACTTGATCGCTTGTCGACCTCTGCTAAATAAATCTTCTCAAGATTATTGCATAAATAAAATCAAATTAACTGCGATTAGTCAAAATATTTCCGTTGTCTTACGTGAGTTCCGGAGCGAATTTACGAATATAGGATTTGCGACAATGCCTATAGGCTTATATTTGATATTGATTAGGCTGCTTTTTATGATATCCTGTCACGCCTCCCTCAGGATGTGTAGGCATATCCGCCGTGTAAGTTCTCGGAAATAAAAAAAAAAATTCGGATACTGGCAAAAATCGAGCCGCGAATTGTGTTTAGGAGTAAAAATCTTTATTATTATTTTCTGCCCTAGGCTAAATCGTGTAGCTTTGATTTCTTCGTTTCTTAAACTAACTGGTTATGTAATAAAACATTACCTTGATTTAATTGGTATTACGGCCATCTTTTTTAAAATCGGAACGACAATTTAAAGAACAAAACATACATTGCAATTTACCCCATGCTAGAGCATCATCGAGTTAAAAGTAGCATACCCGTATATGCTAATTCAAAACATCTCAGAATATTTGCGTGAAAGTTACCTTCAAATACGGTCAACGGTTTGCGTAATGGGGTAACAACTATTTTACTCGTGCAGCCTGTGGGTCAGCTATACGCAGAAAACTTATAATGCTCTGCGAATCCAATACAATAACGCATTTAGATTGTTGTTGGGTTTCTCTCGTTTTTGTAGTGCGTCGGGGATGTTCGCCGGTATGCATACAGACGATTTTAGTGCGATAATGCGAAAGCGCGCGACATCACTGATGCGCAGGGTTTGGGGTGCGCCCAACAGCATTGTAGCCCTTGTAAGCAATGACTGTACAAGCGATGTTGTGAGACACTGGTTTGAGCTGCATAAGCCTGTTGCTCAGCTGGTGGGTCAGTGAATCGCACGCTGTAATGTTTTGTCTTATTATTGAGTTTTGTTATATGTGTAACTGTACGTACTAACATTTAATATAATATAATTATTGTAATTTACTAACACTATGGGTGTATACTATCCTGAAATAAATGTATTGAATTGAATTGAAACTTCCAAACATGCTGACTCTGACACGAGAGTTCCTTTAGGTTTGGCTGTCATGTCTGGCTAAGAAGCAGTGTACAGTCCCGATTCGAAGGGCATTTTTATTACGACTATCTTGAATCAGACTAACGAGTTTTGCAATTACAAAGGTCTCTGTGGTGTTGCTACTGTTTATGGTTCATCGTCATCAAATCAGCCTGTTTGTTCCCCTGCTCGGTATAGGACTCAGCTTTATCACGCCACTCTTTCCAGTTCGTACGCGCCACATCCACTGCCTGCGGTCACACCTCGCAATGTCATCTGGCCGTCGGGATGGTGGTTTGCCTCTCTCACTGTGACGGCTCCGTGGGTATCATTAGGTGACTCTTTTAGTCCAGTTGTTGTAGTCCTGTCCAGCCAAGTATCCCGCCCATCTCCACTTCAGTTTTGCAATGCGTGTCATCTTTTTATATTTATTAATGTGTGGTATTTATTCTAATGATTAAATGTTTTCGTTGTTTATTTTCATAAAAATATAACAGTTAAATGTTCTGTATTAAATTGATATACAGTTGATTCCTTCCTTTGAATAAACTCCTAACTTAAATATACTATACCAATACTGCTATCCACGAAAATAATATCTTAACTATAACTTGTCGACCTTTCTTTCGTGACGGCCTTGGGGCTCGATACACGCAACGGGACATTGTTTGCACAAGGTGTCCTTAAAGAAGATAGATCGTTAAATATTGTTTATGATATTATTTGTGCCCCGTTTTTGCGTATTAGTTGCAGTGTATAGGAACACGTAGCGACGCAATAAAGGGGGTTCTGGAAGACCTGTGTTTACTCCCAAAATCGCGCTTTACGCGATACATACTAAGAATTGTTTTGCACTAGATCCCTCAGGCAACGCCAGGCAGCCGGTTGTAATGTCAAATTCTTTCTGCATCAAGCTTATATAAATATATAAGTACACCGATAGTATATTGGTGGGGGATACGTGAATAATACACCCAATCCTGATACCACCAGCACTCACTTCAAGCCTAGTGGCTTAGGCCCGTGAATGCTGGCACTTATCGGCCTTACAGATCGAGCAGTAAATATTATAATAATAAATCTTTATTTGTGATATTAATATATTTTTTTTAAATAAATTGTTCGATAATATCTGCATTAGTTCAGTAACTGTGTCGTAGATATAGTATTTATTTGTCCATTTCTTTATGATATAAAGGGGAAAAAACGTTTCATTACCTCTACCTTATGGCTTTTAGGAACAGCTTGTATGCAGACTCGACCCTGGATAATGTATTGGTCACGACGCGGAGAATCCTGGCGCAGGGTCACGGCTCACGAATGCGTGTATATTTATTATTACATTTTTGTCTACATGCTTGATGAAATGCATTTCTTAGAAATACAGTTACATTGCAGGTTTGAGGAGATAAACTCAATATTGCCGACTTTGGGATTATATGTTGGGATATGTATGTACCTTGAATATATTCGTCATTCAGAACTTTAAGGGTAAACTATTTATTTATTTATTAGGGTTTCCAGTAGACTTAAAACTACGATTACAATAATTATGTATAACGTATTATTAACTATGTATACACGCATGTTATGTAGCATGTATAAGGGAGACTCATTCCATTTACCAGCCAATTCCAAGCCAACACTGAGGAGAAAAATTCAATATTACCGACTTTAGGATTATATGCCAGACCTTATTATATTCGTCACTAACGACCCGCCCCGGCTTCGCACGGGTGCAATGCTGATACTAAATACACTACAGAAAAACTGTGAACGTTGTATATAAAAACATAGCGGCCCGCTCTGGCTTCGCACGGGTATAACATAACAAAATAACAGTATTTCTCCACTATTTAATGGATGTTATTATACATATAAACCTTCCTCTTGAATCACTCTATCTATTAAAAAAAACCGCATCAAAATCCGTTGCGTAGTTTTAAAGATTTAGGTAAGCAAACAAAGGGACATAGGGACAGAGAAAGCGACTTTGTTTTATACTATGTAGTGATTTTCACCTTAATGCCGAGTTCGCCACTTAGTTGTTGCTGTATGGACAAGAAATTTGTAGGTACCTCGATATTATTTTGTTTTTTATACACATAAATTATGTAATTTGTTGATACAATATGTTCTACTGCGACTGTTACTTATTCTTTTTTTTTTACGTCATGGCAACATGTTCCCACTGCACTTAATGGTAAGTGGAGTACGGTTCAATAGAATATCGACTACAAGAGATGATTATCCCTCGACAGTCGACATAATTATGTCGGCCTGTTGAAACCGCATAATCACTGACTGATCCGAGAACGTGACACACTCACGTTGGCCACTATCGCAGGTCCTAACACCTTGTGTACGGTGGTCGCTATCCGGGCCAATAAAAAGATAACCTATGACCGGCATCTTCTTTCTTACGGACGTTTACGTACCTATTAAGGGTCCATACAAAATAAGACCTCAATAATCAACTTACAAGGCACTCTAATTCCCAAATAACCGTTAATAATATTTATAGTCTGATGGACGTTTGATTTTTACTTATTAGTGTTCATTGGTCAAATGAACAACCCCATGTAACGAGAGACCAATTGAGAAACATCCGGCTAATCATCTATTAATGAGAGTTGTGTTGGAACGATGCGTTGTTTGGATGCAATATTGATTGGCGATGTTTGTTTTTAACATTGACTTTACAGCACAAATGTTGAACATCAAGAAAAATTATAAGATCAATATTGATAATCAAACCTTATTTTATAGTATGGCTTCCGTCTTTCATAGGTTTTCACCAATGTCAAGTAGTAATAGCAAAATTTACGCTATGCGTAAATGTCCCTAAATTAACAAAGATATTTAATCAGTCCGTTACAATAACTATATAATAAAATAAAAACACACGCACAAACGAACGAGGTCGTAAGTCAACTGTACATCGCAATTAATATTCAAGTGGATATTGTTTTCAAATTTTGACCATGTTCATAATATGAGCGGAAATTGTAGTTAACGGTGGGTGTTCGACTCGTCATGCGATTGTTCCGTAAAGGATTTCTACGTGTGTTGCGTTCGCAGTGTAGACTTGTACTATCATAATGCGGGGTGCAGATCTAAAACTAATAAATAGCTTAGATTAGCTCGCTTGACTCAAAAAAATATAGCACAACCTCTATACTGCCGGGCTAAGCTCAAAAAAAAAAATAAAAATCATGTTTGTATTCTTTGTGAATTTATCGTTCGCTTTAACGGTGAAGGAAAACATCGTGAGGAAACCTGCACATCCGAGAAGTTCTCTATAGGAATTTCGAAAGTGTGTGAAGTCTGCTAAACCCGCACTAGGCCAGCGTGGTGGACTAAGGCCTAATCACTCTCAGTAGTAGAGGAGGCCCATGCTCAGCAGTGGGCAAGTATATAATACAGGGCTGATATTATTATTATTATTAAGCTCAAAAGCGGTATCTCAAAAAAAATATCTTGATTTTATATCGTCAGATAGCTTAAAGAAATACCCATCCAATAAACTTACTAAAATAACGGTATCTTGTTTAGAACTTATTAATAAAAAACCTTAAAAGAGTTTCTCTATCTTAGTTTTACACACAAAACTATATTTACAAGACTTCAATTATATTGAAATAAGGTTTCCTTGACATACCGTTTTATGCGCTTAGCACGGCACTATATCCGCTCGGATAGCGACCACCGTACAGGTGTTAAAACCCGCCATAGTGGCCCACGTAAGTGTGTCGCTTTCCGGGATCAGCCTGTGTATACGGTTCCAACAGGCCGGCATAATTGTGTCGACTGTCGAGGGGTAATCATCTCTCGTCAGTCGACACTATTGGACTCCACTCCACTTACCATCAGGTGCAGTGGGATCACTTTGCTGTGCACGTATGAAAAAAAACAATGATTAACAGTCGCAGTAGAACATATTGTATCACCAAATTACATCATTTATGTGTGTAAAATAAAATAATATCGAGGCACCTACAAATTTCTTGTCCATACAGCAACTAAGTAACCAACACGGCATAAAGTTCTAAATGACGAATATAACCAAGGTCTTGCATACAATCCCAAAGTCGGTAATATTGAATTTTTCTCCTCAGTATTGGCTTGGAATGGGCTGGTACATGAAATTAGTCACCCTTATACATGGAACATAACATACGTATATAAATAGCTAATAATACAACGTTATATCATTTCATCAGTCGACATTTTATTGGACCCCACTACACTTGCCATCAGGTGCAGTCGAGACACTGCCAAGTGCGTATAAAAAAAATAGTTGGGTTTGCGGCATTGGCAAAGAGTGAAATTTTCCGAAAGGGATCACGACACAAAATATACTTAGGTACAATACATGAATGCGGTTTGCAAATCGTTTTAACAATTCGATTTTATATAATTACGAAAGGGAAGGCGACAGGAATCGAGTTATATGGACCCATCGCCACGGGTTTGCGGTCTGCACGTAAGTAAAAAAAAATATCTCAGCTATGCGAGCTAAGCTAAAGCCAAATATTCCCTTCCAACTTTCATCCTCGCAGATTTCCGATACAAAAAAAAACAAAGAGGCATCACTCATTAAACTAGCTTAAATCTTTTCTCTCAATTTTACCTTAGTACTTAAGACATTTACAAAATGCGAATCTAAAACCGAACTATAAAATTACATATTTTTTAACTGCATGTTACTTCTATTATGGATAATCGTAGGTGGTGGACACCAATTCGTCCTTTAGACGTACAGCTAACAAAAAACTAAAATCAAAATGAAACAGACTGCACCAGACTAAATATTTATTTTTTTGTAGACACTTTTAATTGTAAAGAATGCTGGCAAAATGTTTATGTGAAAATTGAACTGTTATAGAAATGTTTATTTATGTTAATGCAATTTAATTTGCGCGGTATTTCTATGAAACCATATTTTAGGTTGTCAGAAATGCGATTAGAATATTTTAAATCGTACAACTATAACGATATGACGGCGCGTCTCATGAAAGTCAACGTCAAGAGTGACACCGTCAGTCACTCTAGCGGAGCGGTGGCGACGGTAGCGGGGCCGACCATCTTTACTTGGCTTTTGGTGGTACAGAACAGCCAGCGCACCACGTTTGCGACGAATCGCTACAAAACTTGTTAATCAGTGTATCAGTGTTATAATGAGTTGAAGGCCCTCCTGCGCTTTCAGATATGTAAATCTTATTTGTATTATAAAACAATAGCAACGTTCAGAAATGTAGTTAGGATACGGATCGGGAGAGGGCTGACCACGTTTGAAAGACGAAGACGTTAGGAATCGGATATGTTGCAGAGTAATAAACGCCCTTAGAATTTATAAACAGAGCAGAATTTATTTACTGTTAGCTGAGTTTTACGCAACATCTTATGTATCACATTAATAGCATTTTTGTTCTCTCGTCATTTTCCATTGTTATGGAAACTACAACGACATTTTCTCTATAAGCCAGCTAAATTGATATAATACATATAAAACCTTCAACAGACGTCA
Source organism: Manduca sexta (assembly GCF_014839805.1). Classification (NCBI taxonomy): domain Eukaryota; kingdom Metazoa; phylum Arthropoda; class Insecta; order Lepidoptera; family Sphingidae; genus Manduca; species Manduca sexta. The sequence goes on along the minus strand of NC_051120.1, from coordinate 4,980,793 downwards.
AGGCGTTTGTGTCCATCGATGGTACATCTGCTTAACATAGATAAATTATAGATTGAGTGGGGGTTAGCAAGAGCTCCTATTCCACCACCAAGACAGTGCTTTTACCGACGCACTGGTGGAGTTCTAGCGTGTTTATTTGAGGTCCCTGAGCTTCACCAAGGTGCAAATGGAGACCTAACATGGCGTTTGAAGCCGGTAAAATGTGGCAAACCCTGTTTACTACTAGTAGGTGGGGATCCAAGAAGATGTTCTCCAAGAAAAAAAAAGATACCAACAGCCAAAATTTAAAAAGTAGTATAATTATAAAATGTAGGTAGATATTGTAATTTTGGCTTTGCGGATGAACAACACATCCATCCCCCCCGTGACCAGGAAGGCTGCAAAGTCTGCGAAACGTCGAGAGAAAATAAAACATTAAAACCGTGATAAAATCAGAAAAATAGTTTAATTTTAATGTCGAACATTCGCGTAGACATAAGAAATCATTATAAAAAAGTTACGGATCTAGGCCTCCCAGTAATTTGCTTCCGTGGCAAGTATAGATATTTTAAAATCCGATTTTTTAAATAGGACTAGCGTTGTTCAGAATGCGTTATGGATCGATTTGTAGCGCAAAGGATTTTCATGGAGACAAAGCTAGTAACATCGAGTTTCATAATATTAGAGTCAAAGACAAAGCACTAATACTCGTTACAATGTTATCTTACTAGTTGACAGTGCTGTCGTAAATGAAACCAACGGCTGTTGGATATTAGAATTGATTTACGATGTCTGTCAGTTTGGATATCTATTTTGCTGACCGTAGCAATTAGGACACAGGATAATGTCAACTCGGGTTGGATAAGAATTGTTCTGAGGGGCTAAATAATCGCTATTATTTGTTCCATGCAGATATTATTTTGCATTTTCCTTTTTACTGTGTAGTTTTTTAAGATAAATATTTATTTTTATAAAATACCGGCCAACACTTTTTTTGTATCAATTAATTTGTTAACATGAAATACTAACAATGAATTAATAGAAGGTGTTTATACTCATTGCAATTTTATTGTTATTGTATCTCAAGATACCGAAACTATAAAGTTAAGAAATTAAAGCCTTTTGGTGAAACAATCAACAAAATAATTTAATTTGTATGAAAACTCGCTGCATTTTATGCTATAATGGAGAAAGAAATCCATGTGTTCGAATGTCTACGAAGGCTCGTACAACATAATACTAGTTCATGTTCGCGGCTAAAGATAGATAAGTTAAGATATTGTCTTATGATTGAAATCAAACAAAGCACTATGTGGAATTAAATTTATAAAACAAAAGTGAATAGAAATCTTTATCTAATAAATAGTAAAGTACATACATAAAGGGTTTATCCAATAAAGAAGCAAAATAAAATACATTCCAAGCAATCAGCATATCGGCCCATTTAAATTATTACCAAACACAATTAGAAAACGCAATCGAACGTCGTTCGATGCAAAATGAACTTATGCAAACTTAATTGAAATAGCGTATGTAACACATTGTAATTAACATAATTTATTCACAATAAATCTTTGCTTTACACTCTCGTATTGCAATTAAGACGATCCTTTTATCAGAGCCATTGTTTATTCCACTTGGGTCTTGTGTTAGCTCGCGAGAATTCCCGCGATAAAATCGGTTTGGCGCCTTTTTCAGTGTTGACATTCTAGTAGCTGATAGGGTATGGTTAAAGTGCTCACGTTTTACTAATGATTTACTATTTATAATAGAGAATATTTATCTTGGTTTTGTATTTAAATTGTTTTTTTTACTGTTGCTATATTGTTTTTTATAAGCTCAATGGACTATGTTAAATGAAAGGTAACTGAAGTTCTTTTCTAGTATTTATATAGATTTTTCGTAGAAGGGCACAATTTTACATGAATAAAATGGAGTAAGGAGTATTGAAATTACTGCGTAGCTTCAATTTTGACTTTAACATTTTAGTTATGATGCTATAGTTCATTAAGTATCATAAGTCGGTTATTTCTTCCCTACTCCTCTCACACTCTAATACGGCCAGTAAGATACGACATACATTAATATTCGAATAAAAAAACAATAACTAGCTAACAAAAAAAAATATAGTATCCACTGCGACCGTGATCCTGTTTCGAAACCAAATAGAACATGTAGATAGTCACGCGGTCGTGCCGACATAGCACGTAGTCGCGCTGGGCGGCGACCAATTTAGCCGCTAAGCTGCTAATTAGCCGCGAAGGACCGTGAAAGTGTTCCTTTTTCAAATCTTTATCAGCTATCCTTTGTTATTTATGTCCTTATACTATCTGATCTTATTATGCTTAGATTTACGTGACGTGAGTAAAGATTGTAGAATACTGATGATGTTGATTATTGAAAATTCCTTGTGGAGTTTTAGTAATAACATAATTATTAATTAGCTGTTCAACTATTAACGATTTAAGGATTTTGTGAACATTAAAAATTCAGTTTTCTTTGACACTGATATTATTTTCTATTTTTTATGGTTAGTTTTACATTCCTAAACTTAAAACAAAAACTAAAAAAAGAACTATTACGCAACAAAGTTTTTCAATTGTTGTTTAAAAGCTGAACGGACTATGATTCCTTTGCTTACATAATTAAAGGATCAATGCTGCCAACATAAGCGGCACAAACTAGGCTTTCTCGAATCGATACATAGTAATTAGCCCGAGCAGTGTGCGCGGATAGATTCGTCCTACAGTACATATCAATTCTCGTTTGACGTGTACAACAGTCACTATAACATTAGCGATAGTGGAAAATTATGTAATTTACTTAAGTGTAGGCTTGGCTTTAGACGTCTCATCCAATATAAGCTAGGTCCAGATAAACGGTACTGTTTATTCTCTTAAGTAAATATCTAAATGAAACCGTTAGGCATCGTGCAGACGGTGGGAACTTGAGGAGAAACTAATAGTTGTTTCAGTACGTTCGTGGCCAGCATTAATTTTTGTGTTTCTTATTAATAAGTTAACGTATATGCGGGACATTATTGTTCTTATTTTAAAAATGGTAAAATCAAGATGTTGAGATGAATAGGTCGATTCTTTGCAGGTGGTAGGATATATTTTTATTTTATATCCGCTCGGATAGCGACCACCGTACACAAGGTGTTAAAGCCCGCCATAATGGCCCTCGTAAGTGTGTCGCGTTCCGGGATCAGCCTCTGTATATCTGGTTCCAACAGGCGCGCATAATTGTGTCGTCTACCGAGGGGTAATCATTTCTCGTCGACATTCTATTGGAGCACACTCCAGTGTGAGACAGTGGAACATTTTTTTAGCAATGTGAAGTGTAATTCATTATATTGTTATCTATGGGATTATTTGAATTTTGAATATTTAGAATATTTTCCCCCGCTTTGTTTCCTTTACATGCATACATGATTTTATGGAGTTATGGGTGTTTATAGACACCAGATGACCCATTTCCACGTTCTAAATGACTTTTGTGTCGTAAAACAAAAAAAAGTGTAATTGATTAACTTCTATCCGTGATGAAAGGCTACAGCAAGTAAGAGAGTTTGTGTATCTGGGTTGTGTTTTCACTAGTGATGGAAGGAATGATAGTGATATAGATAGACGTGTGTGTGCAGGGAATCGGGTGAATGGGGCGCTGCACACTTTTATGGGTAGCTGTAAAGTGTCCAAAAAGGCACGACTGGCTGTCTATAGAGGAGTGTTATTGCCCACTCTGATGTATGGTAGTGAAAGTTGGGTATGGCAGAAAAAGCATGAAAGTAAAATTAAAGCAGTGGAAATGAGAGCGTTAAGAAGTATGTGTGGGGTGACTATGAATGATAGAGTGCGGAATACTACGGTCATGGATATGTGTGGAGTGACAGAGGATGTAGTTACAAAAATTGAGAAGGGTATGCTAAGGTGGTTTGGTTGGTTTGGTTTGCATTTGGAGAGGATGGATGATAAGAGACTGTCAAAGAGGGTTTATAAGGCGAATGTGGAATGAAGAGCCGGTAGGGGTCGACTGCACCGAACCTTCGAATGTCAGATATCTGACATTCTCAGTAAAGGCCAGGTCAAAAGTACCCGGAACCGGAGGGAATGCATGAAAGGATTAATGAAGGTTGAGGAAGCTCGAGAAGTATGCCAGGACCGTGCAAAGTGGCAATCTATAGTCTCTGCCTACCCCTATGGGATAAAAGCGTGATGCTATGTATGTATGTATGTATGATTAACTTCTCGGAAATAATGGCGCATGCATACTTGTTTTCTTCAGGTACCGTGACGTCACAACTTTTTGACAGTCATCCCACACCCAAAATACCCGACCACCAACACACGTACCGCCTTTGATACGATTCGCGTCCTATGATCATCTTGATGTATGAGTTTGGTAAACATTCCCTTTGTTTCAGACATTTCTTTTGTTCTTGTTGTGTTAATGCGGTCAATAAAACTGTTTTGATGTGGCCGGCGGTTCGCTTTGGAGTGGTATATGTATTTTTAATAGGCTACCGGCATAACGTACCTTTTTTGAATTTGGAACTTCGCGCCATTTTCGAATTTGGAACTGGTATAACGTATTTTCTTGGTTATTGTCAATCGCATAAACTTCAAAGTTCATAGCAAACGCTTACAAAACATTTTGTAGGTAACAGCTAATGTGCATTCAACCACAAAAATAGCTGGACAAATTCAAAATTACAAATCGCCTTAAAACTTTTGTGTCTTTATTAGCAAACATTTTTTCTTTAGTAAATGAGAAGAAATACTGTTTACGTACTGGTGTTTGGAAACATGAAATACTTACTACAATTTATAAAACAGCCTTCATCAAGCACCTCTAACTTTTCTAGTTATTTGTGTATTTTTTGTGAATTATCGTTCGCTATCGGTGAAGGAATACATCGTGAAGAAACCTGCGTCAGAATTTCTCCATACGAATTTCGAAGGTATGCTTGCCAGTATTATGCAACCGTGGTGGACTAAGAACTAACCTCTAAGTAATAGGAGGCCTAGCAAAGGAACAATATATAATACAGGCCCGATATTATTTATTAACATAAATCACAATTGATCTAGAACAAAATAGCTCAGTAAATAATTTACATACATCCGTCCATTCCTCGGATATCGTTTGCCGCTAATCATAGACGCTGACTCACGCGCCGACAAAACCAAAATTATTGTATTCAAATTCGAATACATTTCCTCGGACTGCGTCGGCGCTTTCATTGACAGAGGAAGGATCGCTTTCGCTTTGATATTTCAAATATGGAGTAATGTTTACTACACATATTTTAAAATGGTAATAAGGCACTACCTCTGTTTCACGAAACTCGGTCGAAAACCATTGAGATCTAAAGCATCCTGCTTAATATAACTAAGATTAATAAAACAGCATTTAAATACCGCAGTTACCGGTGGTAGGTCTCTCATAAGTGAGAGTCTATTTCTGCCGCCAAGCAGCAGTGTGTAGTCACTGTTGTGTTCCGGTTTGAAGGACATTGTAGTCAGTGTAACTCCTGGACATAATAAGACATCTCATGTCTCAGAATGGAGAGAGGAGTGGAATACCAAACAATACTCTGTAATTCAAGGTGTTGGATGATGTTTCTACTGTTTATGATTGTATTGCTTACCATCAGGCGAACGGCAAGCTCGTCTCGTCATTTAAATCAATAAAAAAAACAAATATGTCGCATTTTATTTCACTTAGGTCACCTAAAAGATGGTCTAGAAAAACAACATTGTAAGTTTATTTTCAGTTGGTCAAAATTACTGCTTATATCGTATTGCGTAGAAGACGCATAATTTGCTCCAATTTTATAGAAAATAATTAACTTCACACCTTTGTAGTTCAGAGGAGCAATTACCAATCGACTATTAATAAGTGGTAAATACAATCTTATTTCGCTTACACTCTAATTAAATTTTCATGCAGTGAAAGTGTTAGAACATGTGTGTACAGAATAGGGTGTTTCCATTACTGGATGTTAGAACAAGCTAGCTTGACTGACTTGAATTTGAGTTAAAAGAGCGTAGCGTTAAACTGGACCTAACATTCGACATTGATGACATTGAATTTTATGTATTTAGATAGATTGAAATTCGTAATATGAAACTTTTTTTTTATTCGGAGGGCGAGGGTGTGACTTCTATTAGTTTTTTTTATTCTCGTTCAGAACCTTGAACGGTAAATTTTGGTTTCTCCGCGTCAAGAATCCAGGCTACACAACTGACGATACTCAATAATAAAGACGCTAAAACTTTAAATAATAATGACATTAATCAATATATTGGAGCTATAGACAAAACATACATCCAAATAAAAAAAAAATGGATTTTATCGCTGCTTTTTATATACATAGATTTTCTCGCGATGATTCGAAGACTTTGCAGCCTTTATGATCACGGGACGGGACAACGATAGAATATATACCTAAATTATACGAAATTTAAAAAAAACCCGTGACGTGGCGGTCCGCTCGACGCAGAATGAACTCGCAGTATCTTGAAGTCTGGCAGCAGTCTGTAGCCCAAAAGACCGCCTTTAATTTCGATATCTAACATTCAACTTTACTATTTTTTTCATTTATTTTATTTTCAATATAAATTCTCTTTCTTTATATAAGCAAATTTAATTAAGTAGTAATTAAATATTCTCATGTACCTTGACTTATCATAAGTGCAACTATGTTCGCCTACGTGATGAATAAAGCATTTTATTTATTTATTTATTTGCGTCAACATAATATCATTATACCTACAAAATCAAATACCACGGTTAGGTTAACTCTACGCTTCAACCAAGTGCTCAACAAGCGACCCCACGTCGTAGAAGTAAACAAATCTCAGTCGTATCTGGGTACAGTCCAAATTAAATAGATAAAGTGCTGTCATTGCCGTACAATAAGAGATGGACAATTGAATAACGATTTTAATGCGCACACGGTGGACAGGGGGACGAAATGTGGTGATGGGGGCTTTTATCGATAGTTTTGGTACCAATGTATTTTTTGTAGGGATCTTTTATCGATATCGGTGGAAGTAAAGCTCTGCGTTTTTAGTAGTCTAATAGCAAGAGACTGTTCATAAAAAGTAGAAGTATCAATTAATATAGCATGGTATAATGCGCTTGAGATTTTCAAACTTAATTTGTCGCATTATGCCTACTAATTATATTGTACAAGTTAACATTAAAACATAGTTAACGCCTTTGCGGTACTGCATTAAACATAAGTGTACCAACGCTTATTAGGGAACAACCTAATTAAAATAGGAACTTTTGCAGACGAAAGAATTATCATCTAAACAGTGTCACATAGTGAAAATAAATGAAAATTTATTACTCCAAAAATCTAATGAAATTAACTAAAAAAAACTATCGATATATTTCACATCGACAACCCAAAACCCTCTGTTGAAATTGAAGGGCACTTATCGTAGATGCACAAATCGGTACGGGTCGAGTGGATACGGGGCCGTTATCAAACCTCCTTGGGCTGATACCTGAACTGAATCAATCCGGTTTGAACCAGATATATTGTCTTTGAAATTTTAACTGTAACTATTGTGGATTGTACAGAGATGTTTTGACTAATATAAATCATAAATGTTATTGGACTGCTGTTGATGGCATAGTTGTAGAATTGCAGTAGGACTGCCGTGCTGAGGTCTAGGGTTCCAACTCCGGGTTAAGTGATATTGGATGTTTGTATTTGGTATTTCTATAAGCGCATACCTGAGAAATTCTCTATGGGAATTTTCGAGGGTGTGTGAAGTCTACCAATCCGCACTAGGCCAGCGTGGTGGAATAAGGCCTAATCCCTCTCAGTAGTAGATGAGCCCCGTGCCCAACAGTAGGACAGTATATAATACAAGGCTGATATTTAGATATTATTTTTAAGCGCATCATGGGCCTTCCAGTGGCAAGATTGGTCGAATTATAAGGGTCGTGGGTCGAACCTGGATGCGATTGGAGACCGAAAAACGTATACGGGAGAGGCCTATACGAAGCAGTGGGACTATGGGTTGTGGATGATGATGAAGGAGATAGGCTCGCCCCCTATCACATCATGGGACGAAATACACATGGCACTGTGAGTGCACTAATTACTCCGCTGCCTACTCGTTTGCGGGTAACGCGTGTGACGGCTTTAGTGGCGCATTTGTATTATGAGTTGTGGTATGTCTGCCGCGGTGTCTCTGGTTCGATCTCCGGGTTGGGTTGATTTAGATTTTTATTCATCAGCTTGCAGTCTGAAAATGTGCCCAGTATATAGCAATAGCTTATCCCTATTATCTTTTATCCTACTCTTATTCATATTATAAATTAAGTAATGAATAATTTACGTGATTTTTAGAATCTAAATAAAGTAATTTTACAGATTCAATAAATTGTTTCATTTCATGAGCATCTTCTTCACCGTTAAAGCGAGCGATATGACACAAGTAATACATACATAACTAATAACAAAATGTCAGAGAAGTACCATATCTCTGTTCGAACATGCGCCTTCCAGCATTCGTTTTTAAATCTAGGAACAAATGAAAACTATAGAACTTATAGCCTGACCAGGAAAATATCCGTCACTTTTGTTTTTTCGTTTTAAAGTTACGTTATTAATATAAATTTAAGCTACACGGCTATCGCAGCTATTCTTCAAATAGAACGCCCGTAATTACCAAAAATACGGATTCGCCGTTATAGTTGGAATAGGGCCCCCTTAAGAAATTACATTTCAGCCCTTGAATCGTCCACTGCTGGACATAGGCCTCCTACATTGAGCACCATAGGGGCCAGTTCTGGGCCGCCTCATCCATCGGACTCCGACGGCCATCACCAAGAAATTAGTTCCATATTAACCCAAGGTTTTTTATTTTACCAGTCAGGCTATAATCTTTATATTAGCCTCAAGTCCATTCCGGTTTGTACCTTTATGTTACAACTGAGTTATGGAATTTAATGCTATGACAGAGATAAGTCGAGATATGATTTACCGGTCTCCGGTGAAATATGATTGGTAAATACAATGCTGGACGTTTATGACTTTATCTCCAACAGAGCTGGCAAAGGATGTGCAGTTAGGTTTTGCTAACGGTATTTTCATTACGTGATGTAATAGGAAAAAAATCTTAATTTTATATAGTAAGTAGAGTTAGCATAAAAATGTCATCCTGTTCATGATGACCGAATAAACAATAATCGTTAAATCGTCGGTCCCCAAGAATAAAATCCCATCTGCAAAATGCTTTAGTTGCAGTATGGTTTCAAGTTAAGTTAAAATATAAATGTCATATAATATATGTATGTAAAATATAATTTTATTTTCAAATTTTCTTTCAACGTTACGAAAACTGTAGCATTTGTGATCACGGGGGAATTGTCCCCCTCGATAAAATTTCGAAAAAATGGTTTTATGTCAATGTCGAACATTCGTGTACATAAGAAATCAAAGTAAGTTATATCAATAGGTTATAATAAAATTGATAATTGCATTATTTCACCTTTGAATACTTCTTGTTTTTATATTTAAAAGATGTTGCTCAAAGAATTATTGGTCTTAATAAAATTGCTAAGACTCTGCCAAATATATTTATTAACTATCTAATCTTTGCCAAACTTCTACGACGCAATCTCTGTCTCTGGAATTAACATAAATCGCATGTAACCAAAGCCGCAACCAACCTCTAGTTATGCTTTATCTCAGATGATAAACGATTGTAGATTTCACATTGTCTGCTGACCGTCCCGTCGTCACAGCGTGATTTATCATTTATCGATGTATAAATCTAACTTTCTTCGCAAACGCAGCTGCTTTTTGTTTCGTAAATTATGTGTAATATTCGGGTTGAAATATGTAGAGATATAATTAATGGTCCGACGGGAGATGTATCTGTTCCATTTTTAAAATTAATTAGTAGGATTTAGTTCTTTTTTAATATAGTTTTATTTTTATTTAACGCAAGCAAAGGTATGTCTGTGGATTAACCGATTTCAATGTCAATTTCATACTAATTGCATTTGAAGTGGACATGATATCAGTTGACTCATAATATTAGCAACAGCAGTTCGCACATAATATTACAGTTTCTTATTACTTCTTTATTAATGGCTTTTAGTACTACAAATAGCTTAAAATCCTCCGATATTTATTTTTGGTTCACCAGCAGGTTATACATTCAATTTACACAGGAATAGTTTATTATTACTATATTAAGATGACGCCTATATAAATAAGTTTTTAATTTCTGGCAGACAGAGCAGCGGTAAAAACCTGTATAACAAATACATTATGCACGAATTTGAAATGTTTTGACGTTCATATGTCTTATAAATCGATTCGTCAGTATGTGTGGGGTGTGAGAATAGAGATGATTTCAAAACGTTTAATATTAATAGTATGTAACGGGTGCAGGTTATGGTAATTCAACTTTTATCAATATGATAATGGTATCATTGCCGTACAGCCTCAATGTATCGTTGTGGCTGTGGAGTTCTGGTTTCGATTGCAAAGTCGTTATGTTTGTTAGTTTAGCTATTATGTATGCCAGTTATTCTATTTTTGAATGCAATGTCAAACTATAGCGTCTTGTTCCCGGTTTGAAGCATTTATACGCTTTATCATTCATAATAATAAAATTTATTGTGAACGAATTTCCTTCTTACCGATATTATTAATTTATAGACGGTTTGAAAAAAATAACACATTTCATAAAGTATTCGACAATGAGTTTCTTCAACGCTAAAATCAGCTTCCAATTTTAAAATATGGGTTTCGTAATTTGAAAACAAATTGAAATCAGAGCAGTTTTAAAAATCGATCAATCTCCTAGAACTATATTTTTTATCTCGATAGCATTTAATCGATCTAATTTTAAAATATGAGTTTCGTAATTTGAAAACAAATTGAAATGAGAGCAGTTTTAAAATTCGAACAATCTCTAGAACTATATTTTTATCTCGATAGTATTTAATCGATTCACGATGCCGAGTGGACGATGTTAACGACACTAAAACTAAATAAATAACTGCGGAGTAATAAAGTTCCTTAAATTATCCATCGTCGAGTTTGAAATGTCTTTTCAGAGTGCCACTGAATTGGTTTTATGTTATAATGTGAACGAAATGCGTGTCTTGTTTGTTTATTGAATATTTTTGACGTGTTATTTGGGACGGAATGTATTTGCTTCTTTTGATAATTGGTTTGTTAATGACATATTCACTATATCTGGAAATGTTCGCTTTGAAACCACGTCGACTATAAAAAAACATATAAAATCTGCAATATTTTTAACCCTACTAACCAAAATCATGATATTATAAATATATATTTTTTTTAATTTTAATTAAGCAAAATTACTATCATCTAAAATTCTGAGTAGATCCGTCGAAAAACTCTATGTCACAATAAAAACCCCCATTAATTTTTACGTCCGGTGTTGCAAGCCGAGAATAATATTTTTCTATCGTTATACGTGCGGAGGTGTTTTATGTTCTGCCAAAAATGAATGTTACGTTGTCAACTTCTATAAAAATACTAATAAACGATAAAACGGGCCAATTAAAATAACCCATTGCCTAATTAAGCTTTTCTTGAAAGGAGTTTTAAAGGAATTTTTATTTGTTATTTTAATAGCCAGCTTTACTTTTTTTATTTTCGCGTGGGTGAGTTTTGGTCTACGATTTGTTATTCTTTTCGACTTAGTAAGGAGTGAAACTGTGGGTGAAAGAAGTCGTGGGTTCAGTATCAGATTTTAGTGCATGTATTTTTGACTTTTTAGATTTATAGACTTACTTCCTACTCTTACTAATTATAAATGCAAAAGTTTGTGTAAATGTTTAGAATTTGGTAAGTATTAAACTCAGAAATAAATAATTAGTTTTGGATCAAATTTGGTATATGGATAGACTATGATTAACACGCAGGATACTATTTATTTCAGTAATTTTTTCCGAGGAGAATTTTTTTTTCCTTTTTTTTTCTTCCAATTTTTTAAGTCTACCACTTCAGTCTTCCCTAAAGATCCCTAAATTATCCTGTGCTCGGTCAAGGAAAATCGAAGGTCTTGAGATAGCTGTCTAGAAATAGGGCAAACAAAACATTATCAGATTATCTTTGTAAGACAAAATATGTAAAATATGACAGTTTTTTCAACATATTCTGCATACAATGCTGTGGGAACCGAGGTGTGAAGAATACATACATTTTTATCGCTCACGTAAAATACTGGATACGTTGTTGCAATTTGAATCACATAGTCGATTATTGACGATATCGAATATATATCGAATACAAATAAATGGAATTGAAGTGTTTGTTTGTGATTCTAAAATGTTGGCTTTAAACCTTATATTCCCTTTCCCGCGTAACAAAAAAACTATAAAAACAGTTTTCATTAACTTGTTTGTCTGTCTGAGGTTATAATATCTGCAATTGATAATATTATTTCGAGCTAATATTTTGCTGACGAAAAATTGGAATTATCGATAGAAGCAAGGACTGACAGAGAAGTTTAGATTTAAATAATTTTGCATTAAGTTTAATTATTTTATGGTTGCTCAAGTGTTTTTCCTCTTATATATCAATAATGGGTAACATAAGTATATTTTTGAAATTTAAAAAATATCACGCGGACAGAATCGCAAACAAAAGTTAGCTAAATCGATGACAGATATACAAAACTATTTTCGTTTTACGATGAATTTTTAATATTTGCATATCCGCCGAAACTTATTGCAATTCACCATTCGACGGATACCATTAACGTGTTATCTCGCTGCACATCTCTTTTTATCGATATATACTGCATACTAATATCGATAACAATGGAATCGATTGAAATTTTGGACGGCGACCGGTCCGATTTTATAACCGGTAGCCTATTTAATAAAAACGCATTTATATTGCATTGTTGTCTGGTTTTGCATATCGATATTTCGTAATAACTTACATTCAGTTTTGTACTGGTACTATAGAGGTACATGCCCCTTTTTAACCGACTTCAAAAAAGGAGGAGGTTATCAATTCGACCTTATTTTTGTTTTTTTTTTTTTTTTTTGTATTTTTGTTACCTCAGAACTCGCTCGTTTATGAACCGATTGGGAAAATTATTCGAAAGAATATCTCTCCAGATTGGTCCCATAATTTTTTTTTCAACATCGCTTCAGTAGTTTGGTTTTAAAACAAAAAAAAAATAGAATAATTATGTCGTCCAAGTAAAAAATAAAAATAATTTTAACAAAAAATTAAACCGCCTTCAAAAACCACTGAAAACCAAAAAATAATTTCACATAACAGGTATATATTGGATACCAATTTTGGAGTCGGTGCCTAATTAAAATGCTAGTTAAGCTATATTTGTTGCATAGTCCATCTATGAGCAAAATTTCTTTCAAATCAATTAAAAGGAGTTGATTTGCGTTTGCTACTAACAAACATACACAATAAACACACACAACAAGAGACAAACAATTCAATGGCGCTCTTTTGCTGTATTTAATATTTTAAGGTGTGGGGATATACACATGATATCATGGTGTGGTCACCACAAGCAGAGACAGGGTTTGTTTCTTTAAAAAAATAAAACTAACTTTAGACTATAAAGTATATTTAATAAAATATATAGGTATATATGTATATATATTTAATAAAAAAATGCCATAAAAGTACATAGCCCAGTAATAAATCACGCATAGTATTTGAGCGTCTTAAGATATACGTATTCCATAGGCCTTTTTGATCTCATCAGCGCCTTTCTCGGCCATCATGATGATTGGCGCGTTTGTGTTTCCACTAACTATCTTCGGCATCGCACTCCCGTCTATCACTCGAAGGCCTTCAGTACCGTACACGAGGAACGAAGCATCTACTACACCTGCTCCCTCAGGCCCCATTGCACACGTCCCTACAGGATGCCACAAAGTAGTGACCATGTTCAAAATATAGCAATTCCAAAATTCAGGAGTGTTCATCATTAAATCCCTTACATTGACTTAGAGAACTAAAAACTGTTGCATTGATCTTTCGCATTTGCGTTGTATTTAAAACAGTAAGAAAATCTTCCACAATCTTCGTATGTTTATCCAGATCGTCTGGGTCCGAGTAATAACCATTATATATGAGTGCTTTCTCCTCTGGGTTCTTACTTTTCAAATAAACCCTTCCTCTGGACTTTGGATGAAGTAGAGTGTTAAATACAAAAAGTAGTTGATTTTTCTCTCCGATCTGGACTAATTGCTCACATATATCATTTTCATATCTAGTAACATAGCTACAAGCAAGCAAAGTTATCGGAGAACCAACATCCAACGGCATGGCTATGATTTGATAATCAGGATATGTTTGTGATTTATTCAACGCCACGTGTCCCGCTAGTACAGGATTAGGATATTTGTCTAGATTTTTTACTATATCAACATTATCAAGCAACGATGAAATATTCTTGCCTTTATTTATAAATATTGGAACTGTGGAGTGGTCCTGGAGATTTTCGCCTACATTTGGTGCATCGAGTAAAACTTGTATGCCCATTTCTTCCAAATGTTTTTTGGGTCCGACGCCAGATAACATTAATAATTGTGGACTGTTAATAGCTCCACCCGAAAGTATTACTTCTTTATCAGCGGTCAGATTTATAATTTTTCCGTTTGGTAGCTTTACCTCTACACCAATTGCCCGCATGTTTCCATCAAAAAGAATCTTCCTGCAATAAGTGTTTACCAATACTCGCAGATTTTCACGGTCTTTTATAGGTCTAAGAAATGCAATCGACGTGCTCTGTCGAGTCTTATTGTCTATAGTAAATGTAGGTAAAGAGTATCCTAGCTGATTGTATCCATTAGTATCGACTAAAATTGCATGCCCATTCTCCTTGAACGCTTCTAAGTCGTTTTCTACTTTTCCCTGCCAGAGTGGCCGAGTAACGCCTAGATATCCATCTGTACCGTGTAGATCAGCTGAAGGGCTTGCCAATATTTCCTTTGAATGCAGGCGCTCGCTCTTTATAAAGTAAGGTAGTACAGAGTCCCAAGACCATCCCTGCAGTCCGTTTTCTTCCCATTCGTCGTAGTCCCTCTTATTTCCTCTAACGTAAAGCATGTAGTTAGCACCACTGGAGCCTCCGAGCATTTTGCCTCTGGTGAGGTGTATGTTCTTTGATTTGTGCGCTTGGCTTGTGTATCCGTCATCGACTGTGTAATAGTTCCAGTCTTCGAAAGAGTAGTCCACGAGTGAATACAAACCCGGTACCTGGAAAATTTGTGACAAATATAATAAAATTGTTTCCCAATTATATTGTATGAGATGTTATACCATCCCTCACTTAATATTATTACACTAGACTGAATCTCTGCACTAACCACGCGAAAGAAAAAGACGCCTCGTACGCAACTTCTCGAGGGCCAATACTCGGCTGGGTACGCTGTCGAGGTCTGAGGCTAATTTTTCGCTCAATACCCTAAGTACTGATGCCTCAAGTTATTTCCCAGTAAATGACACTTGTCGCCCTTTCGGCACGTAGCCTACGTTAGTAGAGGCAACAAGTGATAAAACTTCTTCAAATGCAAAACCTGCTGCAACGGTTCCAGCGAGCAGTCACATTTCAATCTCAGCCAGTGTATTGGATGTCGAATACGATTAACTGTAGTAACAGTTTAAAGCGCAACATTTCTCGTCAGTCGACTTTATATTTACTGTAATTACCACTAGATTTATAAAGTTACTTTACTAAGAAGAAAAAATTGTAACTCACTGTAGATTCGATAGAGGGATAGGTCCCTGCCTCCACGAGTATGACCGTCCAGTTGCTGATCTCAGTCAGTCTGTTGGCCAGCACGCAGCCCGCTGAGCCAGCGCCTATTATAATGAAGTCAGCATGTTCCCCGGCTGAAACTTTATGTAAAGCAAATATTAATATAGCTATAACCTAAAGAAAGTATATGAGCCTTTACTTCTATTATTTTTATGGGTATTCTTAGTACCTGGACTATAACACTTTAAGTAATTAATCTATTGTGAAGAGAATGTTGTCTACAGATTACAGCATAAGCGAATATATTACCTCGCAAAAAAGCCGTAAGAGGTATTTTTTTATTCCAGGAGACTCCACACAATCTTTGAAGAGGATAATACGTAGCTACAAAGACTTTCAAAGCGAGTCTTGGGCAATTGTAAACACTTAACCCATGGTAACGCCTGTAAAGTTGCTTGCCATCAAAAATAATTATAATAAACAAAAATCCAACCTTTAGACGAGTAATCCAGAGGGTAATCTGAGGCATTCGAATTCAGAGTCGCATACAAGGCTAATGCAGATTGTATCAATCGGATTAGAGGAGTCGTGAGGACTACCTCTAGAGCGCTTGACAGAGAACCAAGAAGGTCCATCCTGTGTAAAAAATTTCAAATAGATTGTGAATTTTTTTTTTTGTACTAACTTAGTAAAATAATATGTTATGTTATTGTATGTTTGCATGCCTGCTGGTGAAATATTGCTAAATAATTAATGTTACAATATTTGCAAACAATAAATGATTTGATTTGATTTGATTTGAAAATGGACGATATTAATATATTTTTATAACAGAAATGGGCCGCGGTCGTTCTGGCCGGACTTGCTGCTACACAATATATTTGTCATAGCAATTCCAAGTCCAACAGTGCGTTTACGTATTATATTGTTTAATTTCGTATGAATAGAAGGATTACTAATGACCTCAATTAATTCTCTTTTCTTGCAAATCTCTGTTTCTTTTAAGGCCAACAGCGAAAGAAAATTACTATGATTCTCCTGATATTGTGAGATTTTATGAGAGGCGAAGGTCACTCAACAAGCACCTACTTCTACCCTGGATTATGTTTCTAGAAAATATTACATAGTTGCGAAATCACACTTCTAAAAATTGTCTTTAAACGTTTAGGTATGTACTTACTTGTAGCTTTTGATATAATTGGGTGTGTGTATCTTGTATCGCCTGATCTCACACTTTATAACTTTAGTTTAATAAAATATAGAGATACTTTTCCATGAAAAAAAATGTATATCCACTGTTTTGTCTAAATCTTAAATAATTTGTGCAGTCGCAAATACAGCGGGATTCATTTATACCCCAATTGTCATCATTGACATGCTGTAAAGATGGTGCAGGTAAACAATTTTTATAATTGAGATAATAATTTTATTATTTTATACGAGTAAATATCGTTAATTTTGATACAGCTTCCAAGGAAAGGTGAAAGAAGGCAAACTGCTTTAATCCCGTTTTTTATTAATGGGTGATAGAGCGATTATGAGTCATTATGCAGTGTCGGTCTGAAGGAGGGGGGGGGGGGGGTGTCGCGATCCCCCGGGGCGTTACATGCTCAGCCTCGAACGTAATCAACATAAAGATTTTGCCCAAAATTTACTTGAACCTAAAAAAAGTTCGGCGGAAAAATATGGTGTCAATTTTTTTTCGCCTAGGTGACTCAGGTTTAGTATAAACATTATATTTCGTTAAATGAATAGTTCAGCTTGATGGTAAAAGTATGTTGAAATTTTTGGTTTATAGCTTAACTAGCAATTTTAATTAGGCACCGACTCCAAAACTGGTATCCAATATATACCTGTCATGTGAAATTATTTTTTGGTTTTGAGTGGTTTTTGAAGGCGGTTTAATTTTTTGTTAAAATTATTTTTATTATGATACAATTTTTAATAATACTATACTCTTTTCTCTTTTCATATTAGGCTACTACTTTCCTCAATATAAGGAATAAATTAGATTTAAAAAATATTTAAAAAGAGAACTCTAGTAGTGACTGGCTTTATATCAAAGTAAGTATTAAACTTTCTTTTATATTAACCACGTATATAATAAGTCGCTGTCAACTCAAAACGCAAATTCATAGTTAAGACGGGACTACGTCTGTCGGGTCAACTAGTATTGTATATTTATTTAAAGTTGAAAATCATAATTATGGGTATTCTGGACCGACCTGCTTTTATCTACTTATTATATCTGTATAATATTTTGTAACTGTTTTTTGTCGACTCTACATAAATATAACCTTAAAATAGACGATGAGCTTATCATCTTGCCATTTATAATCATTTAAGTACGTCTTAAAGTTATCTATATCGCCAATAGTATTACTGATACAGATAAGATATATCCAGTTATAGGTTTTGTGTTAATTCTGAAGATTTTTAATGTTTATGTTGATGTTGCGTATTCATATACAGTCTTACTTATAAACTTGTTTTAGCGTTAAGAGGTGGTTAAGAATTTCTTAAATAGCTGTCAAACATCACCGGTTTCCTAGTTTAAACCTTATTAACAGGCAAGATGGCGGGTTATAACTTACAGCTGATCGAGTAAATTTGTATTTTAACTAAGCATAGCTTTGCGATTTTTTTATAAATAAGACTGATTATTCATAATGGGACCATCAACAAAAATAGATTAATTTATGCAAGCCAAACATTAAGATGATATTTAATTTATTCTTTCGTAAATATACAAAAAAATATACTGTTTCTTCAATCCATCGTTCTGCCTTTATTTCACAGAAATGTAGGGCCAGCACAATTTTTTTTAGATTTGACTGAATGTTTGCAAATTTTTTGTAACTGCTCTTTGTCGCATCTAGGGATTGCAATCCGGTCCGGCGGATCCGGTAATCCGGTGGATCCGGTACGTTTTCGTTGCCTACCGGATCCAACAACATCACCGGATTCGGTGGCTGGTTCCGATATATTAAGAAAAACTTAATTTCTCTTATCAAAACCGTGCGAAAGTACTAAAAAACTTAAGAAAAAATACTTAAGAAAGAAATGAGCGCTTATGAAACTGAAGGAGATAGAGGGAAATACTTGTATCTAATATATGACTTTTTGACTTTAGTGAAACCCACCAGTGTTGAAGCTGAAAGAGCTAAGAGCGTATTTCCAACAAGAAAAGTGATTTGTGCTGTAATGAATGCATGGGTATAGTATCCATAAGCTGTTGATTTTGAAAATTTTAATTTGGATAATAGAAGAATATGATGTTGATTTAATTTAGTTTTTATGAACGGGTTTAACTTAATTTAAACCATAAATAATTCACTGTTGTTTGTAATCTTTGAGACTGATTATTATATAATAACTGACTAATAATTATAAATAAATAAGAGTTGATTTTCGCACAAAATCGTTTCTATTTTTCCCCGTAGATTATTCCTTATATTATGCCATGAAGTTAGAAATATGCGCTATGTTGAACACCCGTAATACCAATCCGGATCCGGCGGAATTCTCGTGATTCCGGCTGAATCCGGCCGGATTTAAGTTTGTACCGGATTGCAATCCCTAGTCGCATCCAACCTTTGCTTAGGTATTAAAATCACTGATGGTGTTCGAAAAATTGCACAAATTCTTGCCATTCCTGGGAATCGAATGCAAGATTTTTCAATCCACAGTCAAGAAGATGACTATTGTGTCTAAATATGTTTGCCTGGATTATGATAGCAATTCCTATCATTGTTATTGTAAAGCTAATGCCTTATTTTCAGTCTCAATTTGCGTAAACAAAGACTTAATCTTATCATAAAGACAGCCGAAAATTTTGAGTGCTCAAAAGGGAAATCCCCTATCGTGATATGATACAGGTAGAAAGGCTTCGGTAGGCAACGGCTTGGCTGTGCATGGCATTGCAATGTATATAGACGGCGTATGCTTACCATTAGGCGGAGTGCTTGCTCGTATGCTAAGACAATAAAGACTATGACTGTGGAATGGTTGCCAGCATACGTGATCCCTCCTTCCTATAACTTGAGGTCCTTCAAACGGAGCAGAAGCAATTATGCAGGTCGGCATGACTGTGCCGAGCGTCCAGAGATGCTTGTATCTTTGGTCGGTCGGCATTTTCTTTAGGCTTCACTTTGCTTAACATCAGGTGCAGTGAAGCCACTTTGACGAGCTAACAGAAGCGGATTTAGGGGGAGGCGAACCGGGCAACCGCCCAGGACCTCGCGCCTACAGGGGCCTCGCGCGCGGTGCTTCGGAATACATTTTTTACGATCTTACTAAACAAACTGTTAAAACCGAGGAATTTTCTTGCGTCGTCCGGGGCAACGCGTTGTATTTTTGATTTCGCCTGGGGCCTCGCGCCCACTAAGGCCGCCACTGCGAGCTAATATAAAGACAAAGGTAAATGATTCATTTAATGCTAGTAATTATTAACATTTATATTTTACCAGGTAATAATATATTGTATTATCTCTGAATATTTAGGTTATAATATTTTAATTTGGCAGCTTTTGTGGAGCGTGATGTAGTCACGAGGAAAAGGTAGTATGTATTTCATGGAGTTTTAATGTTTTTTATTATTTTTTACAAGAATGATATGCGGATATCTTGACAAACATTGGTGTCATCCGCAAATGTTTGTTTAGGACTAAGTTCATCGCAGTTTTTTACTTTTTAAATGGGGAATTCCACTATCTTTGGGTTTCTCCAGTTTGCTTAGATATAAGCAAAATGTTACAACTATTATTAGACTAGGCGATACACGCAGCTTCGCCAGAAAAGAAGATATCGCCGATAGAAGTAAAGTATATCAACGACATGCAAAAGCGTTTAGCGGTTATGAGTTTATTTCCTACCACAGTTTTCAATAATCTCTATCGCCTTATTGAATCGTTTATTCAAAACTGTCGTTAGTGACTTATTTTGATCGGTTTCTCGGGATCAGATCAGAGATTAAAATTGGGATATTTAGTGTTAAAATATCGAAACTTCCCGAACCTTTGCTTTAAAGTGAGATAGGAATTCTTTCATTTACCAGACTTGCCATTCCATCTCAATTGACATGAGATCAGGACCTCAATAACCGCTCATAAATACTCAAGTCCATTCAGGATTCGGACCGTTCACAAGACATTATCATCGCACTTATCAATCAATTGGCATGTAATCGCTTTAATAGAATGCAATTGTCTCGGCCTTGTCTTACCATCTGGGAGCGAGGCTGGTAGGATCACCATCAGTTTGGATGATGAGGGATAAACCCAGCAAAAAATAGTGAGTTTTCCTTGTTTATCTTTGAACCACTCTAAAGTGGTCTCTAATGTCTTTGGCATTAAGTCTTTATCTTCTCTGTATTTATAGTGTATAAATAAATAAACAATGCAAAGCAGAATGGTATAACGGACTAGCATAATGATAAGCCCTTCATGTCCACGCTTATTTTGACTAAACTACGTAGAAATGGTTATATGTGCGCGCTCCTAGCACAAGAAGAAAGATAGCCTTCGGCCCTATCCTTTGTAGAAAGGATCTCTCTTTAAATGTGGTTTTAGACGCAACCGTTAAGAAATTTAATAGGAAAATCCACGAATACACGAATTCATGGTTGTCTTAATCAGGAGCGTCTTGCAGAAATCCTATAATTAGAGTGTACGTTCCCGTTATTTTGTGAAACGCATTGGTTGGAAGCCAAAATTATAATATCCAGGCCAATGCCCTTATACGTAATAAATTGCATTGTTTATTATGTTATATTGCGATATTTTATAGGCGTTTTGAGTGTACAGAACGATCACTGCTCTGTCATGGGTTCAAATCCTGGGTCGGGCTAACTGGTCTTTGAGTTTTATGGACCTTTAACTCCAGAGTCTGGAAATTGTGTCCGATATTGCAATCACCCCCCATCACATATAGAAAACGCAGCCAGGATTTTGCCAAGTGACTATATTAGGAGGCGAACCGCGGCACTCAAAGCCTGCGCGACTCGTGCTGTCCCGGAACGACGACGTCTTGCGCGTTATAGGAATTCACAAGCCGGGAAACCATCATCGCCGACCTCTTATAGGCCGATTAGTCTACTCGTTAGGGAAACTTTATGAACGGATCGTCCTCGACCGTCTCAAAATAGTACCCCTTCCTCCTTATATATACTATAGGCTAATTTTAACCTGAGAATGGCTGTTAACATGTGCAGAGCCTATATGTGATAAAAAAAACCCAAAACCTTGTCAAGCATCTCAGTTCATACATACATCTTCACACAATGAACGTCCAGCAACTTTCCCAATGTCCATTGAATCCTTAATCACATACAATAAATTAAATAAAGGACGGATGCGCCTGCAAAAACTTGGATGCCACTCATGAATGAAATTGTCACCGACTAGCGGTTGTTGCCGGTTGTATTGAATTTAGGGATCCGTGGAGGCAGGATACTGGTTTATTGGTGGGTAAAATTAGGACAACAAGTTACCACGGATAGCAAACCCTTACTGCCGACGTTGCAGCGTACATCAAAACCTGCGTTATAATGATTGTGCCAATGCATCATTTCCATTATTATTGGTTGTTTATTTTCTAATGTTTTTATTTATTGGTGCGATTTACATTGAAGGCTATCAAGAGCAAGAGGGGCAAAGGGAAGTATTGTTATACAAAATGCTGTCAAGTTTGACAGCTGTTACATGTTAATCTGACACTTGCAGGAACGCCTTCACAGATTAGCAATATGCCTTAATCATTGTTTACAATAATATCAGCCGTGTATCATATACTGTCCCACTGTTGGGCACGAGCCTCCTCTACTACTGAGAGGGATTAAGCCTTAGTTCACCACGCTGGCCTAGTGCGGGTTGGTAGATTATTTACAAAGTTACTTATAATTCCTCTGGATTTTAATTCCAAATCATATACTTCTATGTAAATGATTATAAAAATAGCAGCATCGTTTACCGTGCAGTATGGTGCAATATGACGTTCACAGAACCATCACAATGTCGTCACCGCGTTTTCAATGTTTTTTAATAATGAAATTTGTTGGTAACTGTTTATTCATTACTTACTTATTTTCTGCATCTTAATGACGGATTTAATGAAAGTTTGCAAAAGAAAGGGTCCCGACCTCAAATCCGGATTCAATTGGGTAGTTTGACTTCTTCAATTACTGGGTCTCTGGACACAAGTAAGTAACTGCAACATCCCGTGGCATAGCTAGGTGACCAAAAGCCAAGGTGAAAAAAGGGTCAGGTCCAGTCTGAAGAAAGTTCGACCTTTGAAATTTAAAAGTTTAAAGAACGAAAGCTTTTAGCAGGTAAAGTTTTGTTAGTTTTCACTAGGGCTTCACAAAAAAAAAACAACTCGTCAAGGTCCGAAGCGTATCTTTTGGGACCTCGGTGCAATCCACTGCTAGTCCTGCGGTAACAACGCCCCTAGTTATACACATTGAATTGAACTATCATTTCGAACTTCAATGCTTAAGATCACCAGCTGTTTATACTTTTGACCTCGTTCAGTTGCAGATGCGGACAATTTTTGCTCTAATTAACAACAATTTAAGATATTACTAACATTCTCGAGAAATGTAATTAAAAGGCAATTTTATGCAACTTGTCTAAATAAACAAGTGAGCTCATTCATTATGAAGATTTGTCGTAATATGAAGGAAATGCCGACTGACTTATGTTTGCATGTGGGTTTGCTTGTAGTAAATTTTCTATACATATTATAAAACGAAGTCCCCTTTTCTGTCTGTATGTTATCGATTTTCTCTAAATGTGCTGAACGGATTTTTATGAAATGTGTTATGGAGATAGTTTAAGACCCTGGGAAGGTTAGAGGGTACTTTCTATCCATGGAAAATATAATGTAGCGGGACATTTATCCCGGCAAACTCTTTCACGCGGGCGAAGCCGCGAGCAAAAGCTATTGATGTAATAAAATGGAAACAACGGTCATGGCATATACTTAAGTAATTATTGCCAAATCAATCTACCATCAGTTCTGCTCATGATGATGCAAATTATGTCAAACTGTCATATTATTAAGGCTACACTGTATCTTGCCAAGCTTCGGTTATTTTCTGCAATCTTGACATAAAACAAAAAAAAAAACTGATTTAATTTCATATTGACCTAACGCTACGTTATACGTATCAAATTGATGCCGAATTCATTAAAAACATATGTATTTATTTATATATCAAATTTACCAAAATACAATTTTCCTTATGAACTAAAATAAATAAGTCTTAGGTAACATACTAATAAAATTAAATTGAGATCATAGGACAAAAACTATACGTCGGTCTCTATACGAGGCACGGCCTGTATCGACTGATTTACTACTTTACGTGCTCAGTAATTAATAATTAATTGCATGACTGAATGTCGAGTTAATTCTAAGAATAAAACAACAAAATGAAACTTCGTCCTTAGCTTACCAAAGACAAAAAAAATAAATAAATAGAATTGTAAAAACCTTTATCCAAGGTTACTGACGGATTGATTTACAAATAAGAGTACCAACTAGTAGCAGCGACAATAAACCGCGGCGACTCGTTAGGACTGGACAGCGATCCCAAAAGTAACATGACCTGTTTCTTCCTTCCTCATAGTCAGAAATAAATGTACTGCGGTTATAGATTAATGAACAGAAAGGACAATCGGAAGAGATCTTTAGCTAAATTTAATTTATTTTATCTTTTTATAACTAGTTTTTGCTCGCGGTTTTGCTTGCATGAAAGCGTGATAAAAGTACTAGCCTATAAATGAGCTATCCAACACTAAAACTATTTTGCAATTCGAACCGTTGGTTCCTGAGATTAGCGTGTTCAAATCAAACTCTAACCTCCTTATTCATAGATGTTATTTATCTAAGGACGGAATAAAGTTATGATAACAAGTCTGTTTCTCAGTACTGATGGCATGGCAGCCTTCTCAGTGCGTAGTCATAGGGCCGTTGTGATTGGGTAATATTGAGATACAACAATATATCTTCAGTATTATATACTAGTATAGATAAGCAAAATGTAACTTTTATTATCGAGACATTACGCAGACGCCGTCACGTTTTTGCCAAGAAATAGACTACTGTCAACTATTGTTATTCGTAGACATATTAAACATAGAAAGTATTTGAATGATTTATGCATACAGATAGGCGTTATATTAGATTAACAAAATATACTTTGTCTAATATTTACTTCGGAAAAGTAGCATTATTATTCCTAGAAGGTCCACGTATAAGCTGTAAAATAGAGAGGTGATTCGTTAAACATTCGTGGAATAGAATAAGTATCGATATTAATCGATTATTAATCTTGTAATGCCAGGACAACGCGGATCTGGCGTGGGTCAATCGAATCAATTGTTGAATGATATGTTTATAGTAAACAGTACGACATTATAGATATCTATCTTATTAGTATCTGAGATCAGTTTATATGAGTTTCATGTAGAACTCCAGCCTTGTAAATTACAGTGGCTTTGTGACTATGTTGTTATGTTTTTCCTGTATCTTCTTTACTAGCTATTGCACGCCGCTCTTCCCGTATGAATCCTAGAATGTAAGTCGATGTGCGGCCGGCGCGAGTCAGTATTGTTTGCGACGCGATCAAGAGCTTTAAGCGAACTACAAGCGATATCGAAGCGAATACTGAATTATGTGTGACTACTTGGTGAAATGATTGTAATTAAGTGTGTTTGAGTGTTTAATTTATGTACTTATTGCAGTGCTTATGCCTATATTTTAAGGTTAGTATTTTTGTGCGAATAAAAGCTAATTACTGGTTTAAATTTGAAACGGTATTGTCATTGTTTATCCCGAGAGCATGTAATGTATGGTAGGCAGCGGCTTATCTGTGTCTCTGGTATCGTTGAGTCCATGAGCAGTGGTGGCCGTTTATCATCAGGCGGGCCGCTACCTCGTCTGCGTATACTGGCACATAAAAAATGTAACAATATATTAATTCAAAACATGGTTTAGAAGCATCGCAAATATTGTTCAAATCCGTTCTGCGGTTTTTGTTTTTCCATAAATACTTTCAGGTTTATAAGATTATTAAATTATATTAGTTCACGACAGTAGGAACCCGTAAGAGGTAGGCAACGAAAATGAAAATGTCAGTTCATGACAGTAGCTTTTGTTGGAGGTAGGAAACGAAAACGAAAACGTCCTCTCTGCGTACTCTCTCATCTCTGTCCAATGTTCTACGCGTTTAGTTCCACGTTGACGCTTTTATGTTTCAACCGACAATGACATTAGGTACCATATTGACAGTAATCGGGCCAATTTGTCAATTTGCGCTGGTATTCCCGCTGAAAAATAACGTGACAGTCCCTTAGCTATTCGTTTTATTGATACATTCTTTTTTAAATTTTGTCGGTGTTTTTTGATAGTGAATTCAACAGAGCGTTCATTCATATTTTTGTCTATGATGACGCGCATGAATTCACACATAACTTTAGAAAAGTCAGAGGTGTGACCAGTGTGCAGTGCGTTCCACACTCAACTAGGCTATCGCAGCTTTGGCACAGCGAAGTAACTAGCACTTGACATTAAGGGAGGTGGACCCAAAAAAAAAATTACGAACAGCAAAAAATTATCCTCTAATGGTCGAAATGGTGGTAACTAACCAAATGTTTAACGACGAAGAACGTAGTTCAATACCTACCTACCAGGTGGTATAATAAAAGTTCTCAGTATTGTCACCGATTATGGACATGTTTATCATCAGGTGAACAACCTAATGTTATGTACGGTCAGGCACAAAAATCGCTACACATATAAGCGATACGATCGCCCATAAACAGTAGTAACACCATACAGAACTTTACAAAGTACTGCGTAACACTCTGCGCTCGTTACCCTGAGATGTGAGATGTTCGTATAATGTCCAGCAATTTAAAAAAAAGTCACCAATACGAGAGACCTAATAGTGAATCACCCATTTATCTAAAAGATAGCTAGATTTACATAAATGTTTTTATTTTTACCAAGTAGTTGCGAGGTCTAAGACTGTCGGGACGAATTTCCGTAGACCCAAAAACCAACGCCACGCATTTCTACCTTTTCTATAGTTACGTGTGTATTTTTTGTGAATTATCGCTTGCTTTGATGATGACGGAAAATATCGTGAGGAAATTTGCATACTTGAGAAGTTCTTTTTTATAATTTTGAGCCAGCGTGGTGGACTAAGGCCAAATCCCTCTCAGCAGTAGAGAAGGCCCGTGTCCAGCAGTGGGACAGTATGTAACACAGGGCTGACCAGCAGGGCATTAGACAATACATGACTATTATTATTACTATTAAATTTCTTCTGAGCCGACAAAAATAGAAGATATAGCGAATAAATTGCATAACGTCAGTATTTCGTATGCAGTTCGAGTATCAGTAATCAATCACGGAATAAGGAGCCCGGCCTTGATGTATGTCGACGCATTGTTTGATGTAAACAATTGTGAAACACGTGTACATTCAGTGAAAACTGTTGCTCACACACACACACACACCCACACACTCACACATGCACTCGCACACACTTATGCCTTTTATTCCCTTTATTCAAATGGTGCACCCACTTTCCGCCATGTGTCTTCTAATCATGTGATAGGCGAACCTATCAGCATAGCGGGTACAGATTCCAGATTCCAGGCTAAATGAGTAGAAAAACCCAATGTTACTGCCCGATTAGGTATTGAATCCGAGACCTAAGCACTGCAGTATTATAAAGTCTACGCCATTGAAGCACTCGTGGACACATAATCGACAGTTGGCAGGCTAATTGACTTAAACGACATTGAGTTTTATACGGACACATAATCGACAGTTGGCTCATTGACTTAAACGACATATGTTACGACTTTGATTGTTATACATTTCTACGTGATAGAATCAGAAATGAAGAGATCCGTGTTAGAACAAACAAGCAAACTGAAGTGGTAGTGAGTTGGGCATGTAGCAGGACTGTGGGGTGATGATGATGAATGAGAGGGATCGAAGGTGCTGGAGTGGAGGCCTTAAACTGTCAAGCGCGTCGTCGGACGTCCACCCACGAGGTGAACAGATGACCTAATAGAAATAAAGAAAGATTTTTTTTTCGAAAAAAAATGTCGCTTAGGAATTGGCCTGCCAGCCAGTGATATGTTTTATACGGATTCATCAATGTCAATGTGCCTTGATAAGAGTAAATGGGTCACGTACTTGGTGATCTCCAATGCACATAATCACCCGCAATATTAGAGAAATCATGGATACGTTACCGGCCCAGTGCTTCAGGCCGTGGGGAATGTGGTAAGCGCCCAACGATTTACGCCTTAAGGGCTTTGAGCTTGTAAGAGCCAGAAAGAAAAACATTCCCCTTCTTTCACAGTAATCGAGTAAAATGTATCGCAAAGATCTGCCACCGACAGCCCTGTTAGTTAAGCACGCTAATGCACCTTTAGAAAGGAAAGGTAAAACGTAATGCATTCATATGAAACGCAATCCAAATACCAAAAGAATCCTGGAAACGCTTCCGCCCGAGTTGATAGTTGGTAGTCAATCTACAACTCTGAACCACCCTTCAATCTAAATACAAAAATAAAATCCATGTACTAGTGATGCGACATTTCCTCTATTCCGGTGTGAAGTATTTGTACGGAAACGATTAATTGTTAAGAAGCGATGTTCTAACCGACGGCGGCGCGGGCATCCGTCCGCGGGTTTTTTCATAATTCAAATATAGAAGTCCCGTTTTTTATTTAAGTCCGTGCGGTGGCGGTGTGTAGTTAAGTCCGATGCTTAATGATGTCCTGCTTTGTCCGATAGTGTGGAGATAGATTTGAAATTGGAATACTTGTTTTGAAATTTAAAAAAAGAATTTAAATGGTAATGATGATGCAACGAAATTTTAGGTTATGTTGAACTAAATAAATAATTGTGATTAAAAATAAATTGAATATCGAATGATACGTAGTATCGAATGTTTTAAAAATATCATGGAATTAATTAATGTCTAATTCGATTACAAAAATAGCATTTTCGATTGGATTTATGTGTATAGTGTAAAAATTATGATTTTATACTACTAAAATGAAAATAACGTGTCTGCTTTGTCTTGTAATCTAAAGCTTTATAAGTCGTTGTTATTGTTTTTGTGTTTTGCTTATCACCAGGTGAACAGCTGCTCGACTAGTCTAAAAAATACCGGAGGGATAAAAAAATATTTTATGAAAATGTATGCTCTATCATATTTGCTGTTTTTTATTCGAAACTTATTTTACTGTACATATATTTCAATAGGGAGGTAATATGGATATTGTCAACTAATTATTCTATTACTAAATCATGTTCGCTTTATTGACTTACATGTTAATTAGGACCTAGGTTCTGATCTAAGGTTACCTTCAAAATGTAATTTCACAGTTCTTTATAAACTATTATTTTTATAAATGCTGTCAAACAACTAGTTCTATTTGTGTATTGGAGTTTCCCGGGATATAAAGTCCGTCTCCATAAATTGTATCATAGCTAGTGACAGACAGACGGGCGCGCATAGGAAGTCATTAGTCACACCGCACTACAATGCACTATTTATAATGACGTGCAGGATTAGCAAATTGGATTCTGGCGTTATCACTTATCAGAGTCAATTAGTTGCAGTCGACGGCTTGTACGCTCTGATTGTTTTATTTATTTTAATAAGGTTCCAATTCGAATACAAAATGATGAATGTATTATGTAGTTAATGGTTGTTATGTTTGAAGGACATTATAGCGTTACATTACTAACTCCCTTATTGATAGATATTTTTATCTAAAGACGGAGTAATGCTGTGATAACAAGTCTGTTTCTCAGTGCCCAACGGCACTTGAAATACAACAATATTAGCCAATCACAACGGCCCTATGTCTACGCACTTCGAAAGCTTTACTTTCGATCCCTTGCAGAGATCAATACTTTTTACATCAAAGCCTAAGCCACTAATTCTACACAAATCAACGCCACTAAATCATTCGAAATCATTGAGCCATCATTAAAAATGCTTTACGACATTTCAACATGACTTGCGCGTCTATTTTCAAAATCATTCGAATTGATTGATATAACAATGACTCTTGGAACTTTCTCTGTAATTAGGAGTGTCAAATGTACTGCACCCACAGACAAGCCTACGTGGTTTTTGTATTTTAGTAACGGTTAGTGTAATGAGTTCTGCCCACTGTTTTTCGAATGAAGGACTATGGTATTAGGAAACTATAGAAATAATTTTTTAGACTTTTGTTTTTAATCATATTCTTCATCACTGAAGATCGTGTCTGTGTTGAACCTCTTCCGGAGTTGATGATGAGCTGTTTCCAAGCCCCCCTGTCTTTGGCTTTCCTCAGGTCAGTGGTAATAGGAAGTCCTGTCATACTTTTTATTTGTTCAGACCAACGTGTAGGTGCCCGCCCACGTGGTCTTACTAGCGTCTAGTTTCCCTTAGTAAACGTTTTTACGTAGTATTAGAAAATGAAGTAGTTTATAGGTATTACACTTAGTTTCCGGACAACTTTTGTTTATGCCTTTTGATAAAATTTAAAAAAAATACATTAGACTTACCCCCTCGTTCATAGACTATGTATCGAAGCTCTATCTTTGCTGTGATAACAAGTCTGTTTCTCAGTGCTAACGGCATGGCAAGCTTTTCAGTACGTAGACAGAGGGCCGTTGTGATTGGCTACTATTGAGATAAAACTTGAATCTAGTTGGCTGTCAGATAAACAAAGCTGAGAAACAGACTTGTTATCTCAGTCCTTAGATAAATAACGTCTATGAATAAGGGGTTAGACTTTAACATTAAAAACAATCTACTAATTGATTTAATAACCTCCTATTTATTGTAGTGGACGTCGGATCGTGCTTTATAGTACCTCGTAATAGTTTTGTACTCGTCTGGTTAAGAATTTTAGCGCTCCCTCGTCTGTATTTCTTGATAGCTTGATGATACACGTAGGGATGAGATTGTGGTCACGACATCTCTTCAAGAAACTCAATGATGTGCAGAATCTTGCGCGTTTAGTTTTCGAATTCTCCAACCAGCTCATTTTGTTAGCAAGATCCAGTCCGTACTGGTTTGCATAATGATTTCTTATGTTTACGCGAACGAATATTAAAATAAAATTGTTTTACAGATTTTATCTTGATTATTAATAATCTCCTTTTTGAAGTCGGCTAAGGAAATAAATCCTTATAACTTTCATGAATAATAAATAATCGCACGACAAACTGCAAAAGCGCAATGTTAGCATATAATTATCATTTTCCTAATTAATTATAATCGAAGCTATAACTCTGCCAGATATGCTAATCGGCTTTCCTTACGTTAAAACAAACTTGGCAACGGAATAAATATTTCTTTACGATATAGGTTAGTAACTGGATAGCAGAGTAATATAGGATGTTTAAACGAAACAAATTAGTATTGATATTATAAATAAATAAATATGTAAATACAACTGAATGGATTTTAATTAAATTTGACACACGGATACACCCATATCCTCGATTAATATATAGGCTACTTTTTATCTTGGTTATTTGCTGACGTAGCAAGTATTTGTTTTTTTAAGATGTCGCTGGGATTGTACGTATATTGGTTCTACGGATCACAAAAGTGATTTATGGATTTTTGTAGTTTGAAAGGCCTTTTATACGGGCAAAGCCACGAGCAACACTTAGTCATTGATAAATGAAACAAACGATGTGGATAGGATGATCAAATATTTTGTAGATACATTAGCTAGTAATTGAATTAACATTGATCGAAAGGAAAGAAAATGACAATTCCGATATAGAACAAATGAACGATTAAATTTAATATATTTTAGTATAATCTTGGCTACTATTTGAATTTGATGAAGAAAAAAAGGTCGATAAAAGCTAAAATATTCACTAAGGAAAGATAGGAATCAAAGAATGGATACATATTTGGATAAAAACGTATCATCAGGTCTAATATATTCATTATAACCGAATAAAACACCAACTTTGACTTCTTCTTCTTCTAAATCGATTATCAATCGAGTTCCATTAGTGGTGGTAATGCATTACACCATACACTAACTGTACTCACGCCGTGAAACATATTTTAGTGCAGTCGTCACGTAATTCACTAATAGTTAGCACCATTTGTGGGTGGCGCGGTGATGTATCGTTCTGACCTGTTTCCACTTCAATTAATATGCTCGGGGTTTCGCGTTCGACTTTGTATCGATAGCCTTTGTTTGTGAATGGTTAAAATGGTAGGGGATTGATTAGTAGTAGTAAGTAAAAGTACGCAAGTCAGTTATAAGGTTTCAATTTCTTACGTATGTTGTTTTTGGGAGAGAAATATGTAAACAAAAATACAAAATAGTTGACTTGTTGCAACGAATCGCGGTCCCGGGGTAAATCAGTGTGCATAAGATAGTGTAAAATAAAACGACCCCCTTTTTAATATAATCCTACGTGGTCAAAACCCCTACAGGTTAGACCACTTTGATTTCTTTTATTCCTAGAAAAAAGCCTTGTTTGAACGTGAAAAACTTCCATAAATATTTATTAAATAAATAAATGAAAATTAATCAGATTGTATCATGCAATAAGGCAAACGTATCCTGGCAATTACAAGTTATATAAAAACAAAATACATTTATACGGAAAAAATAAAACATCAAAAATACACGTTTAAAATTATACCATGGCGCCTACGTTACAAAACTCAATATTAAATAATCCACACACGTAACTCCCAAGCAGTAAATATCAATCGCAAAACCAGCTTCGATATCGACATCGAGATAACGATGAACTGTATCGATTTATCACAACCCTATGTGGCGGTTACTAGTGGGATATTCGATTATAAATCATCGGTTGCGAATAGCATGCGACATGAGATGTATCGTACAGTGGTGTCTCGCGCAGATCTGTTATCGATATGATTTCGTATTTAATTTATACGAGAGAGTTGTGTTCGAGTACTCGGAGTAGTGTTTGTATTATAATATTTGTGATATTTTTTTAGGGTAGTTGAGATATCAATAGAATACGCTATTGTTAATTGAGGCATCCCTTTTCTTTCTAGTTGAGAAAAATATTTCGGCCTCTTTCGTGGTCCCAGGCCGCAATTTCCAGGCACACCTGGAAGCAGCCTGCAACGCATCCAGCGGTATCAACCTATACCAGTCCTTCTGGCCATTTTATAGGTCCAACGTAAGTAAAGAGTTCAAAAAAGAAAGTTAAATACAGCGTCATCACCGCCGTATCAATGATACGCTCAAGAGCCTAAGACCTTGACGTGTTAAATAAAAATTGGCTAATAAATTCTACGCCCTTAAAAGGCCCTTGAAAAATAAAGGGAGTTATATAAAAATTGACAAATAGATTCTACCCCCCTAAAAGGCTGATAGTAACAGTTGAAAAACAAAGGGCTGCAAGTAACACTGGCCAAATATGACCTGAATCTAAATTTAAACATCGATTCCACTGAACATTTCCTCAGTCGTGAACGTTTCTACGGAGTTCCGCACTCGGTTCTGCATATAATAAATCTCGGAGCCACACCCCAGCAGCCGGACCGTTATCTCGACGATTATGTCATTTCGAAGGATTACGCTGCTTTGAACTGATTGGTTATTCAATTATGATGAAAAATATAATTACTATGATTAATTGTGGTTTCCGCGTGTAAAATTGCAACTAGAAGAGCGTATCTTTATCTTCGACGGGTAATACATTTATTTGAGACTTCATATGCTAAACTAAAGCTAAGCGGTTTGTACGTGTACTCCTAAATTCTAAGAAACAAACAAATATAAAATATTCCAATCACAATTAAATAGTATAGCAGAATCTATGCCTATGGATGTATTTATTTTAATTTCATACAATATGTATAAAGCTTTATAGGCATTCTCTCGCAAATAGCAACTTTATTAACACTATGTTAAAGCATATTGCAAACATCGCACGAGATAAAGGCGTGAACATTATTGAGTTGTTTGTTGTACATA